>NC_138660.1:31477715-32135215 GCF_964273445.1 Streptopelia decaocto
TATAGGACTATGCTGGATCAGCATGCAGGACTGCATTTACAGAAATATATTGCTAACTGTTATTATTTTGTACTTAAGTATTATAATACAGCTGTTCCTAAAATGTTAGCTGTTAATAGAACTGACTCAGTTTCACAGACAGCAGTAAAACCAGGTAGAGTTCTACCTATTCAATGGTGCAAAGATTTGAGTGATTTTTCAGTGAAATGATTCAGCAGTGTTGAGGTGGAGAATTCTTCAGGTTTGTATCCTGCTTGGTCTGTAGGACATATTCCAGATGCTGTATCACAGCTCTCAGGCTGGTCTTGCTTTAGTACTTACCAGTGTATGACAAATAATGCAATGCTGCTGAACTGATGTGTTTTAGTGACTGTAAAGCTGAATTTACAATCCAAAGAAAGATCTGCAGAATCTCTTGACTCCTGACATTTTCAAAGAAACGGGATCAACATTCAGAGAAATCTGTATCATTTCGATAGTCAATTATTGGGCTGTAAATGAAACTATAGAGACACACAAAAATATTACATCCAAAAAGATTTCTCAGCCTCCTCAGGAATAATGTTACATGCCATGTGTTAAGCTATGTAATGTATTTTGTTGTAAGACTTGAAAACTGACAGCACAGAATACAGTAAATTCATGGAGATTATATTTATACAATGGTATCCATGTAGTAAGCAGAGGAGAATTTGACTAAATTATTTTCTTGCTTGGGTGGGCAAAGGAAACCAAGATCTCTATCAGTGTTGTATTTCAGTAAAACTTAGAATTAGAGCAAAAGGTCTAGTTATAAAAGTGAGATACTGTCTGCCAACTCTGAGGATTCAAGTAGAATTATGAATGATAAGAAGACAGATAAGATCAATGTTTTCCTCAGACTCATGGAGATGAAAATAATACAGCTACAGAGAGCTTTCAGAAGTTCATTTTTTGCTTCTGCTACATGAGATAAATATCTTGGACACCGCCTTCAGCATGTAGTTTATTCAGCTTGATTAACCTTAACTATAGTAGATAGAATATAAAACTGTTCTGCCTCCTGCCCCCCCAATCCCTCGAAAAACTTAGCAAAAATATGCAGTATTTTCCTTTGATGTGTCATCTGTTTCTTATCAAAGTTATAGAATAGTAGCATGCTACCCTTTGAAAAGGAATGCTTGTTTCGGCAGGCTCTGCACAGAAGGCGTTACAGAAGAAAATATAGTTGTTTTCTAAAGCAGATACCAAAATGTGGTGATTTGGGGTGTGTCAGACTTCTAAAGAAAATACGCATTAAAAGTCTTCTCATTTTTAAAGTATCGTATGCACCAACAAAACAGGGTGAAATAATCCTGTTAAAGATAGTGTTGATTAGTTTCTTGCGTTTTGCTGCAATTAGAAAGATACATTTTTGTCATAAATAGCAATAGTTGCTTTTCATCTGTGGGAGGAAGGCTTCATCTAGGTATATATTCTGATTTGATATATTGGAATAAATGGTCTGTGTTCTCTAACACTAGGGCTTTTAAAGGACTTTTTTCTAGTAATCTCAGACATCTGTGACACTTCTGTTGTACAGGTCAGTAAATGTGCTAAAGCAGAGAGAGGCTTTATGATTGCAAACACATTGCTTCAAATTAGTACTATGCCAAGTTGGTACTATGGTTGCTTGCATTTTATGGAAAAGTTATAAGAATGAGAAATACTGCAAGAGGTGCCTAATATTCGCTTGACATTATTAATTGGAAGGAAATGTCACATATCTTTCAGGAAAGTAAAAGTAGGCCACATATCATCCAAAGAACGTACGGAACACAAGGCTCCGAGCAGTTGCAGGATATTGGTATGTTTTTTCAATATTGGAAATAATTGTATATATAACTTGAAAAATTTGAATATTAGGCTATAAAATTACTGATTATTTAGAAAAACTTGAAAAATATGTACTAGCCTGACTGTTTTCACAATTATTGCAGTGGAATTTAGAGTTGTCAAAAAAAAAAGCAGCTCTAAGATTTCCATCCCTGAAGACCTGTGTTTAGCTTTCTTCCGCAAATCATTTAATTTCCTCAGTGATATTAAAGCTACTGAGGATATGAGATGGGAGAAAGCATATATTCTAAGCCTAGATTAAAATCTCTTTACCTCCTGTTGCATGCTTTAACTCTAGCTTTAGATTTCTAAATGACTTGGGTTTTGATATTAGGTATTTTACATTCGTGTATTTTAAAAAAAAAAGAACTTTTCAATAACAAAGGTTCTTCTAATTTTGGTGATCTTAGTCTACTTTTGGTTTGGATATTGTACATAAGTAGTTCAAAATAATGCCATGAAATTCTTAAATTGTAATTTGTACAGAGACTGAATCTAGTTCTGAATGGCCCTTTCTGTCTGAACTACAGTGGCTGAGGAGAAAGAGAAGAAAGAGAGCAGTGAGTAGAAGTGTGACTTTAGTTAAAACCATTTATAATAACAATCAAACCCACTAATTTCTGGATTTTTTACTGTTGAGAGAACAAGGGTTTTAGAAAACAAATATTTTTGGTAGCTTAATCTTGTCACATAATGTAATTATCAACTGATAAAACAAGAATATTAGTCTTTAAAAATAGAATATTTGGAGAAAAGTGCATGAACTTTTTAAAGTGACAGCAATACTATACATCAGTTGAATGGAAGTTTGGTAGTGAAAATGAGTTTAGAATGTTAAGTTTTGATTCTGCTCGAGAATAAAGAATAATTTTTAATGGAAGCCTTGCTACTTTGTAGATATCTGACTTTATTTTCATTTGGCTCATTAAGTAGCATGATTAAATTAAAAATTCAAATGAGGACACCCAGAACTGGGTTATTGATAGAACAGAAGTGGACAGTCCTCATGGTCTGCACAAGCATTTTTGTCAGCTAGGGGAATAATTGAGATAAAGGAGATTAATCTGTATTTCTTCTCTGAGTTGCATGTTTTTCGAGGGCACATCTGTTTTTAGTAACTTCCTTCACCATTAAATCTGTGATGAATTGTACAGTAGACCAAGAGTTTTTAGTGTTTGAGATTATTCTCCTTTGTGAAATAAGAGAGAAGGGAAGCAGGAGTGGCTTCTGTGCTGTACTAAAAGGAATAGACTCAAAACATTCTTAATGATGTGGCTCAGATTCTCAGGTCATGTCTATCATAACTCACTAAGTCACTGGAGCGGTGATTATTTACCCTAGTTGAACGTCTGACCCAGTCTTTACAGGTTTACACACCCTATGTAATATTTATGAGTAATCCTGTTAGATCAGTTGCAGTTATTTTTTTTAAATCACTACAACTTCGTGATTTCTCAGAGAACTTCTTCAATCCATCAGGTATCTCGTGGTGTCTTTGAAGAAATGAAATATCTGGAACTCATGATAGTCAATGACCATAAAATGGTAAGTATATAAATTCAGTGGTAATCTTCCTTTTGATTAGAATTTGGAGGTTGATGTATAGCACTGTGCTGCATCAGCTACTTTTGGGTCAAATATTTAACAGCAGCCGCCAACATTTGTACTGTAAGACGCAGTATAGGCCATAATATTTAATAATGCTTAATGTTGCCTAAGATTTTCCACAGCAATTATAGATTCAAAATACGTCTGAAACACGTTTGTATCATACCAATAATTTAATATGCCCATAACCAACAAAGTAAAGAAACAAAACATTTATGTCCAGAACAAACACACTAAACCTTCTAAAAGATTTCAAGGCCTTGGGACGGATGGTAAAAGAGTCTGGGGCGCAAGTTATTTTCTCTTCCCTCCTTCCAGTTTTGGGTGATAACATGGGATGGAATAGAAAAATTCAGTGTGTAAACAATTGACTACAGGACTGGTGCTACAGGTAGTGCTTTGGGTTCTTTGATAGTGGCTGGCTTTACAAGATACCAGTCCAACCAGTGTTACGTGGGAAAGTTTTATCTCGCAGGGGCAAAAGGATGCTGGGACAGGAATTAGCAGGGCTCATTTGGAGAGCTTTAAACTAGACTCGAAGGGGGATGGGGTTGTAGCTGGGCTTGCATCAGTGGGGCATCACTCTAGAGTTGATGAAGGCTGGGAGGCCTCCCATACCCCTGGGGTGAAATTGGTGTGCTTGGCTTGCTCTCTGAAATGCCTGTACACCGATGTGTGCAGCATGGGGAATAAGCAGGAAGAGTTAGAAACCTGCATTCAGGCAGGAGATTATGACCTAGTGGCAATTACGGAGATATGGTGGGACAGCACACGTGACTGGAATGTGGTCACGGATGGCTATGTCCTTTTCAGGAACGACAGGCCAGCCAGACGTGGTGGTGGAGCTGCTCGGTTTGCCTCGGTTGATGAGGACTGGGTTAGGGAGCAATTAGGCAATCTGGACATCCATAAATCCATGGGTCCGTATGGGATGCACCTGCGGGTGTGGAGGGAGCTGGCTGAGGTCATTACTGGACCGCTCTCCATCATCTTTGCCAAGTCTTGGGAAACGGGAGAGGTGCCTGAGGACTGGAGGAAAGCAAATGTCACTCCAGTCTTCAAAAAGGTCAGGAAGGAGGACCCGGGTAACTATAGACCAGTCAGCCTCACCTCCATCCCTGGGAAACTGATGGAACGACTTCTCCTTGGTGCCATCTCAAGGCATATCAAGGATAAGAGGGTCATTAGGGGCAGTCAGCATGGCTTCACCAAGGGGAAGTCGTGCTTGACCAACCTCATTAACTTCTATGAGGATATAACAAGATGGATGGATGGTGGCAGAGCGGTGGATGTGGTCTACCTTGACTTGACTAAGGCATTTGACACAGTCTCCCACAGCATCCTCACAGCTAAACTGAGGGAGTGCGGTCTGGATGATCGGGTAGTGAGGTGGACTGTGAACTGGCTGAAGGGAAGAAGCCAGAGAGTCATGGTCAATGGGGCGGGGTCTAGTTGGAGACCTGTATCTAATGCAGTGCCTCAGGGGTCAGTACTGGGACCAGTATTATTCAATATATTCATCAATGATTTGGACGATTTTGACAGCAAGCCGGGAGGAGCGGCTGACACGCCAGTGGCTGTGCTGCCACCCAGAGACCTGGACAGGCTGGAGAGTTGGGCAGGGAAAAATGTAATGAAATATAACAAGGGCAAGTGTAGAGTCTGTCATCTGGGCAGGAACAACCCCAGGTTCCAGTATAAGTTGGGGAATGACCTATTAGAGAGCAGTGTAGCAGAAAGGGACCTGGGGGTTCTGGTGGACAGCAGGATGACCATGAGCCAGCACTGTGCCCTTGTGGCCAGGAAGGCCAATGGTACCTGGGGTGGGTTAGAAGGGGGGTGGTCAGTAGGTCAGAGAGGTTCTCCTGCCCCTCTACTCTGCCCTAGTGAGACCACACCTGGAATATTGTGTCCAGTCCTGGGCCTTCAGTTCCAGAAGGACAGGGAACTGCTGGAGAGAGTCCAGTGCAGGGCAACAAGATGCTGAATAGAGTGGAGCATCTCCTGTGTGAGGAAAGGCTGAGGGAGCTGGGTCTCTGGAGCTGGAGAAGAGGAGACTGAGGGGTGACCTCATTAATGTTTACAGATATATAAAGGGTGAGTGTCAGGAGGATGGAACCAGGCTCTTCTCGGTGACAACCAATGATAGGACAAGGGGTAATGGATTCAAACTGGAACACAAAAGGTTCCACTTAAATTTGAGAAGAAACTTCTTCTCAGTGAGGGTAATAGACACTGGCCCAGGCTGCTCAGGGAGGTTGTGGAGTCTCCTTCTCTGCAGACATTCCAACCCGCCTGGACACCTTCCTGTGTAACCTCATCTGTGTGTTCCTGCTCCATGGGGGGATTGCACTGGATGAGCTTTTGAGGTCCCTTCCAATCCCTGACATTCTGTGTTTCTGTGAAGTGCAAAAGAAGTTGTTGGTTCAATTCAGAAAGTGTTTGTCTTGGTTTAAAAAAACACAAGCACACACTTTTTTTTTTTTTCCCTTTTTGTCTCGAGGGATGTCTTGAAATAATCAGACCAAGTGAAATTTGTTATTTAAATGTTACTGCTTTCACTAATTATGCCAAGTAAGGCTACGAAATTGTCCGTGTGTTACCCTTATGAAAAGTCAGGAGAGAGGGGCTTGGCGAACTATAAGTTTCATAAACCTAAACAACTGTTTTATCGACCCTCTTTGAAAAGCATCATAAATTTGAGGCCAATAGCTACATTTTAACTAGAGCATGTTTGTTATGGACAAATACTCAGTGTACATTTTAAAGTTTTCTAGTGACAAAGAATATACTGCCACCAACAGTGAGTTACTCTAAAACCAGCTTGACTGTGCCTTGTTCTGAGCCCATGTCTCACTTGGCTTTTTCAGCTGTTCATTGACTAAGAGGCAAATAAGGATCATCAGCTCTTAGTATGATTTCGCCTCTGTGTGAGCAAGACTTTTTTAAAATATTAATTCTGCTAATAAAACAGTTTCTGCTTCTTTTATGTGCAAGTAAAATAAACTTGGAAGTTTCTGTAAGAGCTCCTTGCATCTCTCTCTCTACTGCTTGTATTCCCAGTGCTTTTATGTTGTTACAGGCTTTTTTGTCAATGCTGCAGGATGGTTTTGAAGAGCCAGAAATAGCAGATAGCAGAACAGGGTGCAGTATTTTGTACTTGTTCCAGTGCCGAATAGACAGATGAAACAACCTTCCCTCATCTGTTTAATAAATTGTAGAAATTGTCTGGGCAAAAATAACCTTATCTGTGTCAGTTCAGCACTGTGGGGGGAATTTGAATGGTTGGAAGGAGTAGGGACAGAAATTTCAATTATTTTCACTTGTAAAGCCACCTGGTAGGATACTATTCCAATTAGTTGTTCAGGGGTAGGGAACAGTCACTGAAGTCAAGGACATTTTGTTGTGTTTTTTGGGGTCTGTGGTTGGTGTTGCTTATGAAGAGAGAATATTTCTATGTCTGTTTCCTCTGGCCTCTCCTATTCCAGAGATGCTTAAAGGACAACCATCCTGTTCACTGTTACAGACACCAACTGATGTCTTGGGCTTTATTTGTTAGAGCTTTAGATCATGAGCATTCAAGATTTTTTGCTTCAGGGCTGTCAGTGACTCAGAAACAGATAATAATTATTTTCAAGGAATAAAATGGATATAATTAAGGAAGCGTTCACAATTATAAGTCAAAACCTGCCAGTCCCAGGAGCTCAGTAAATGTAAGGTTTTCTGCTTACCAGTAGAGGGCAGATTCCTCCTACAGCAAGGGTCTGTGTTGGAAGAAGTATCATAAAATCCTTTGGCCATTGTGGTGTTAAGTATTTTCACGATTTTTTCGTTTCGTGGAGCACTGAACACAACTAAATGTATTTAATTAGGTTGTTGCACTTTTTACTGACTTGCTCAGCTTAATTTCTGTTTTAGTAGCTGTGCATGAACACATCATGTTATATATTGATTTTGGTATTTAAATACTTTCATAAAAACTGAGAACATTTTCCAAAGCATATTATTTTATGTTTCCACTTCTGGGCAAGTTTGGGTACTGTGTTTTGGAGTGGAAATCACTGACACTTCCGTGGAACTTGGTAATGTTTGCTCTTGGGGTGATGAGTTTTGTTGCTTTTAACCAGTAGTTGAAATTAGTACGAGTTCTTCAATGGAGACTTCTTACCACTTTGTTCTATGCAATTTTGTGTTCCTTTTCTGTGAAATTTTGAAGACTTTTTTTTTTTCCTGCCTGCAAAAATCCTATTGTCTAATTATGCAATTTTGGTTTATAATCTTACGGTTTTTGAAAGTCATGGATTCATGTTCAGATACCATAGCATCACCTTTGGAAAATTTGACTTGGAATAGAGGGGACTTGTGGGGCAGGATGAGGAAAGACATGAAACAATTGTAATGACATGCACAGAAATTAGGAAGCAGAATTTGTTCTAAGTCTATAGTTTTTCCCTTACTCTTTCTTAAAATATTTATTTTCCTTTCTGCTGTAAAAATAATTAGTAATAAATATTGCAGCTCTCACTCTGTTCTACTTTTTCTTCTTCTTTTAGTTCAAAAAGCACCGTTCTTCAAATGCGTACACAAACAATTTTGCAAAGTCCGTGGTAAACCTTGTAGATGCTGTAAGTATCCATGTTTCTTCTGAAAACTGTCTCACTGACTTTGTTAGTTTAGTGCTGTATTTAAAAAGTTAATGTGAGCAGATACCAGGATTAAAAACATGAGCAGCTATAAAAATGACAGAAGAATAGCTTGGAGTGAATGTGTAAGAAACCACCAAATTATCCTTCGCGTTTTTCTCAAAGGTTGCAGCTGCCAGTTTGCCCTTGGCAGAGGAGATTAGAAACTTGAATGAGTTTTCAGTATCTGTCACTGCTTAAGAATGAGATTTAATAGGGTTTAGATTTGTGACACAAATCTAACCACAAGTGGTTGAAGCAGTGAGTATAGTTCACAAAGGATATGCATATTTATTGGGAGAAAGAAAATGTGAATAAAAATTCTTTTTTATGAATCTGTATTCATAGCTTAAAAACAAACAAAATCCCATTGTAGTGCATTATAAATGGGTGGCACTGACACAGATACCATGCTTGTATCTGTGACTAAATTTAGACCAATTTCACATAAAGCGTCTAAACTAAAAGTAAGATTTGTGGTAATTTTTTTTTTTCTCTTTTTGATATACCTGTAGTGACTCCATAACTTCAGAGCTGTGTGTGTAGTGAAAACAGGATGAATTCTCTAGTAGCGCTGAGTACAATGGCTGGCAAAATTATGACTCCAATCCCCTTTCCGTGTGGCATTATTGATACCAATAGAACTGTGTGATATGATTCAGTGCAAAACATGGTCAACAGTTTGTTTAGTTTGGAGGAAGCAATACAGTAGTTGTTCTTAATATCTTACATATAAAGTATTATGTATGCTGTATATATATATTGAAAATGTAGGTGAATATGTTTATAATACATTAAATACTGGAAGCATTTTGGAATGTTTTTGTGTAATGGTTTGAAAATGCCGGTCTGAAGAAAAGTTACTAGAATCACATCTTAATGGCCTTTTCTTTAAACAAAGCATGAAAAGGAGCAGGAATTTGCACCTTGTTCTTCCCTTGGGTTCATAGGCAGTGGGCTGTACTTCTTACTGATATATTATTGGGAAAAGTATATTGGCTTTCAGAAGCTTCCAGGTTTTCTTCCCCATTTTCCATTCTTTCCTTCCTATTTGCTTCATTGGCAAACACAAGTAAAATCTTTATTGATCCACCCATACGTAATTTCTGGGGCTTAATTGTATTGATTTTTCCCATGTCATTAACCAGTTTCTGTGTATGTCCTCAGCCAGTCTCACTCAAATTGCAGCCTGTTAATATTCTGTTTTCCTTCAAAGTTCCTGGATAAAATTGAGCTTAGCTGGTTGCTCTCTTTTACTCCTATATTTCTTGCCTTTTTTCCTAAGCTGAATACTATGTCTTGACTTCCTTATAAGGACAACGCTGCCTTGATAGAAAAGACTAACATGCTTGTCAGTGCTAGTTTATTCAGTATAAATATCTGTCATAACTGCAGGAAGATATTTGCAATTAATGTTGTGTATTGTAGATATAATTTGGAAAAAATATAATAAAAGTATGCATTTAATATGGCGCCTCATGGAAGTGACCAAATAACTTGCCTTTGGTGGTTTTTTTATGCATTAGGCAGCCAATGCATTAATTATCCCATGCTTTTAGATTATAATTCAGTATGATCAGTAAGTGTTCTGAAATAAAACTGCTGCTCTCTTTAGGTTCAGGTCATAAAATGGCAAATTTTATTAACTAAGCTTGTTCAGAACTTGCAGATCTACAAAAGATACTGTCTATTGTGGGTAACAAGTGCATCTTTTGTAGTGTTTCAGAGTTAAAATGGATATTTTAAAGCTGTTTTGTAATGATTAAGGCCTGATTGTAGCTTCCTTGTCTATTGCTACAGTCACATTAGAATTAATAGAAAATTTAATAATCTTACTTAATTACTTGAGTAGCATAAAGTGATCATACTATAAATGAAAATCAAGCATTATGTGAATTACATTTTAGATATATTGGAGAACCAAGAAATTATTTATCTTGACTTAAGAACTGTCTCTGGCTGTTCTTTGTCTTTTTCTTTGAATCACCCAGTGTACCTTTACATTTCTTCTTTGCTCATTTTTGTAAACGTTTACTGCAAAACTCAGTAGTGAATTTATACAACATGAGAATTTTAAATAAAAGGGAATAGCTCAGAAAAAGAGCAACAATTTGTGGTGGTGCTTTGTGTTTGTGTTTTTTTTTTCCCCTCTGAAACGTAAAATTTAAGTTGATCAGAATAGTAAGTTTTAGGAAAGCCGAGGCATTACCAGCTAACTGTTTGCCATGTTTCCCTCCTGCTTTATCCCTCTTGTGCTTCCGCTTGACTCTGACTGGCTGACTGTGGCTCTTTGACCCAGTGTTCTACTCCTGTGCCTGTCCTGTCTCTGCCCTCAGATATACAAGGAGCAGCTGAACACCAGGGTCGTTCTGGTTGCTGTGGAAACCTGGACGGACAGAGATCGTATTCACATTCACCCTGACCCTCTACAGATGCTTCATGATTTCTCCAAATATCGACAGCACCACATCAAACAGCACGCTGATGCTGTGCACCTGCTCTCGTATGTACCGTTATACAATGGTTTAGACTATTACACTTTTATATACTCTTCTGTCTACCTGTCTCTTCTTGCTTACTTTTTTGCTAGGTAGTCACTACATCAATCAACACCTGCCTTCCTTAGGAAGCTTAATCTATTTTTTAACACATTTGTCTATTTTTAATAGGTGTAGTCTATACCATGGTCATGTTGATATATATCTGTAATGAAATTTTAATGTCTTTGCAACCTGGAGACTGTGTCACATATCTGAACTGTCTTCTGATGAGCCCTTAAGTACACCTGGCTTTGCTAATCAGGTGTGTAATGCACTGATTTCCCAGAAAAGAGCAGGAGAGGGCAGAGCTGACAGCATTATTCGTTGTCACAAGAGCGTTCAGTACTATATTTATTCATACATGTAGCTGCAGTGATGATTTGTTAATGGAAGTCCTCCTCCTTTACAGCTGTAATGAATTGTTTTCTGAGTCACGATGCATTTTGAGGGGGAATTCCACTTGCATCACTAGGCACAACATCAACGCAAAAGTATTTTTTTTTTACTTCATGGCATTGTAAGCAAAGAGGAGGAAGAATGTGTTCCCCTGCACAGCATAAAGATGTTAAGCCTTCTCCCATCAGTATGGCATATTACAATGATGAAGTGACAAACGTCTTCCATGTGGTTCTATCATTCATCTTCTGGAGAGGAGGATAAAAATAGCAGATGAAGAATTTTCTCCAACCTCTGGCATAGCTGTTCTTTAACACAAGCATTGCAACACAATGCTAATTGCATTTTTCATGAGATCTGTGAAGTGCTGATGCTATGCACTCTTAATTACTTTTATGCATGTATTGTGTCCCTTGCTAAAGAGTTTGACAGTGGTCAAACAGGCTCCTCTTCATGGTGGAAGGTACCAAACGCAAACTGACGTACAGAAAATTCCATTTAAGTATAAGGGTGGTCAGGTGCTGAAGCAGGTTGCCCAGAGAGGCTGTGGAGTGTCCATGCTTGAGGATATTCAAAAGCTGATGGAACGTGACCCTAAGCAGTGTGCTCCAGCTGAGCTTTTTTGGAGCAAGGGGATTGAACTAGACCATTTCCAGAAGTGCCTGCAAACCTCAGCCCTCACTGTGGTTCCATTTATTGTGAAGCACCTGGCTTTAAGTGTTTAGTGTAGTTAATCAGCAATTTGGAAATTCTGATGGCTGTCAGAATGTTCTGAAAAAATAAATGTATGCCTGTCTGGAGTATCCTGTAATTTAAAAAAAAAAAAAAACAAAAGGAACTTTGATTTGGCTTTTTTGAAAGGATTTAGTTTTCAAATATTAGGGTCGTTTGCTATACATGTCCAAGGCTGTGAAGATTTATTATTATGCCACTGAAGTTAAAATAGTTCTCATTCATAATCGTTTATAGACATTTTATAGAATAAAATGCTAAGGCTAACGGGCAGTATTTAAATTACTTTCCCTTTAGGTGTACTTCTTTGTGTTTTCATTTGGAGTTGAAACTAGAACTTGAATAGCATTAAGAGCATAATTAAAAAAATCCTCAACACTGATACATTTCAGTACAGAATTCCTTCTCGACAGATTATAAACTGGAATATATTGTTCTCTTTTTAAAGGAAACGTTAACATTGTATTTTCTTAGGAATCTGGTACTCTGGCTTTCTCTGCTTGGTTTATTTGTGGGTTGGACTGATTCTGATTCTCTTTAAATGTTGTTGTTCTGTTTGTAAACTTGCAGTTGCTTTTGATGCTAGATGAGGATTAATATGCGTGCAATGAAACGTAGTATCTGTGAAAGTGTGATCTTTCAATAAGTTCTTGGTGCCCAATGTCAGTATGTTATGTTTTCTTTATTTATTTGTAAGGAATGTGACGTTTCATTACAAAAGGAGCAGCTTAAGTTACTTTGGAGGGGTTTGCTCTGTGACCAGAGGAGTAGGAGTGAACGAGGTAATTTTTTTTTCACTACTAAAGTGAAATAAAGTAGAAACTGTATATTATAACCTCAGAGTTTATATGGTTCCAGTATTCAGGGCTTTAAAGATAATTTACATATTAAAAAGTTAGGATTCTCACAGCTGACCTGCGTGTATCGTCATTAAATTACTGTTAACTGTATTTTCTTTTAAAAAGCATTTCTCTTGTCTACATTATTCTCTAAATAAGACCTATCTGAAATCTAGCACTGAACATCCTTTGTAGTCCTCTCACTGTAAAAGGCTTGATGTTCTAAGGTGCTGATGTTATGTAATTCTTACTGGTTTTTTTTTTAACATTAAAACTAGAAAAAATTGGTCCCACTATCTTGTTTTTTAAAAAATATTATCGTTTTCCTCAGTGCAGTGTTAAATCAATAATGCAAATCTCCTGTTTTAACATAGGTTAATCATACTATGCAAAACTAAATTACATATATATCAAATAGAATCCTTTCTGTAGGTTAACTAGGGATTCACTTAGGTTAAGAGAGGAATTTTTTCTGTTATGTACGTCATTGTGTTTGTTTGCCATTATATGCACATAGAATTGTGAATTACTGAAGTAGCAGGTGTGTGGCAATGAGCTGGTGTAGTGTTCATTACAATAACTTATATTTTCTTTCTTTTTCTGTGAAATGCAGTACGGCCTCCCTCTGGCCATGGCCCAGGAACTGGCACAAAGTCTTGCTCAGAACCTGGGAATCCAGTGGGAGCCAGCGGCCAGGAAACCGAGTACGTACCTGGACGTGGACTCTGCCTTTGTCCTCCTTAGCTACATAGATCAGCTCTGCCTTTGGAATATTTGAAACAAATACCAAACGTGCTGTAGCTTGTAGAACAAGAATTGCTGCTTTTGGAAATGTACGCACCAGAATTTGAGGTTAACCAGAATGAGAGCCACCAGTTTAGCACTTGTTTTGCAATACCTCAGTGATGTCCTATATCATAACCAACATTCAAAGGTATAATGGTAAAAGCACCATTAATTTAACTCAGAATTGCTTATCTATCACAAAGAAGTCTGTAATTCTTATAGAACTATCATTGACTTCTTAAAATACAAAAATACCTGATTTATAATTGAAGAAACACAGTAAGAAGCTGTAAGTCCAGGGTGACATTTTCTCCAATTGCTGTTTCCCAGCCAGAGGGTCAGAATGACGTGGCCTTAATACATGTAGAGAGTAGGCACAAAAGCTGCTGCAAAAATGCTTTTTGGGGCTAAAGAATTGTTGTTTTTTTCCTACTCGCATCTTGTAGGCAATTTGGCTACTTTTTCTCTTCGTTTTTTCTTTAAAAATGTGAAAGATAATGCTGACTTTATTTGGAATCACTTCAGAAATTTGTGAATTAGGAAACAACGTGGAAATGTTCAGGGAATGTTGTTTTGTAAAGCATTGTTTTTGAATTGTGTAAACTTGGAAACTGGTAAAATATTTTCTATATCTTTTTTTTAATTACAGGTAAATCATAGTTCATACAATTTGGAAATCAGAATGTTTTAAAACTGTAAGATAGGGGATTTAAAAATGATAGCTTTGTTTCCTTTTTTGGATACCCTTAAATTAACGAAAGACCTGAATTGAGCAGATATAACCATATAAATTATGTGTTAATATTTTTTTTTCAAGGCCTTGGGACAGATGGTAAAAGAGTCTGGGGCGCAAGTGATTTTCTTTCCCTCCTTCCAGTTTTGGGTGATAACATGGGATGGAATAGAAAAATTCAGTCTGTAAACAATTGGCTACAGGACTGGTGCTACAGGCAGGGCTTCGGGTTCTTTGATAACAGCTGGTTTTACAAGACACCAGTCCAAACAGTGATAGGTGGGAAAGGTTTATCTCACAGGGGCAAAAGGATGCTGGGACAGGCATTAGCAGGGCTCATTTGGAGAGCTTTAAACTAGACTCGAAGGGGGGTGGGGTTGTAGCTGGGCTTGCATCAGTGGGGAAGCACTCTGGAGTTGATGAAGGCTGGGAGGCCTCCCATACCCCTGGGGTGAAATTGGTGTGCTTGGCTCGCTCTCTAAAATGCCTGTACACCAATGTGTGCAGCATGGGGAATAAGCAGGAGGAGTTAGAAACCTGTGTTGGGGCAGGAGATTATGACCTAGCGACAATTACAGAGACATGGTGGGACAGCACACATGACTGGAATGTGGTCATGGATTGCTGTGTCCTTTTCAGGAACGACAGGCCAGCCAGGCGTGGTGGTGGAGCTGCTCTTTACGTGAGAGAGCAACTACAATGTATTGAGTATTGTCCAGGCATGGATGAGGAGTGAGAGTCTATGGGTGAAAGTTAAGGGGCAGGCTGGCAGGGGTGATACTGTTGTGGGTGTCTATAACAGGCCACCAGATCAGGAAGTTGATGGGGCCTCTACAGACAGCTGAGAGCAGCCTCACAGTCACAGGCCATGGTTGTGGTAGGGGATTTTAACTTCCCTGATGTTTGTTGGAAGGCCTACTCGGCCGGCCAGCCGCAGTCTAGGAGGTTCCTCCAGTGCCTTGATGGTAACTTTCTGATGCAAAGGGTGGAGGAGCTGACTAGGAGAGGTGCACTGCTGGACCTCATCCTCATTAACAAGGAGGGTCTGGTTGAAGCGGTAAAGGTTGAGGGCTGCCTTGGTTGCAGCGACCATGAGATGGTGGAGTTCGGGATCTTGTGTGGCAGGAACAGGATAGCAAGCAGAATTGCAACCCTGGACTTCAGCAGGGCAAACTTTGGCCTTTTCAGGCAGTTGCTAAGGGAAATCCCATGGGCAAGACTGCTTGAAGGTAAAGGGGGCAAGATAGTTGGTTAGTGTTCAGGGACTGGAGAGCTGGGCAGGGAAAAATTTAATGAAATATAACAAGGGAAAGTGTAGAGTCTGTCATCTGGGCAGGAACAGCCCCAGGTTCCAGTATAAGTTGGGGAATGACCTATTAGAGAGCAGCGTAGGGGAAAGGGACCTGGGGGTCCTGGTGGACAGCAGGATGACCATGAGCCAGCACTGGGCCCTTGTGGCCAGGAAGGCCAATGGTACCTGGGGTGGATTAGAAGAGGGGTGGTTAGTAGGTCAGAGAGATTCTCCTGCCCCTCTGCTCTGCCCTGGGGAGACCACACCTGGAATATTGTGTCCAGTTTTGGCCCCTCAGTTCCAGCAGGACAGGGAACTGCTGGAGAGAGTCCAGCACAGGGCAACAAAGATGCTGAATGGAGTGGAGCATCTCCTGTGTGAGGAAAGGCTGAGGGAGCTGAGGCTCTTGAGCTTGGAGAAAAGGAGACTGAGGGGTGACCTCTTAATGTTTATAAATATGTAAAGGGTGAGTGTCAGGAGGATGGAGCCAGGCTCTTCTACATGACAACCAACAGTAGGACAAGGGGTAATGGGTTCAAACTGGAACACAGGAGGTTCCACTTAAATTTGAGAAGAAACTTCTTCCCAGTGAGGGTGCCAGAGCCTGGCCCAGGCTGCCCAGGGAGGTTGTGGAGTCTCCTTCTGTGCAGACATTCCAACCCGCCTGGACACCTTCCTGTGTAACCTCATCTGGGTGTTCGTGCTCCAGTGGGGGGATTGCACTGGATGAGCTTTTGAGGTCCCTTCCAGTCCCTGACATTCAGTGATTCTGTGGTTTTCTGTGAAGAAACACTATAGATTTGCTGTAATAACTTGAATACAGAATGTTTCTTCTTGAAAATATTACTTCTTTGGTAGATAATTTTAAACAGGTAGTTTATAACTCCTGGTTTACTGTAAGATGTTGATCTTTTTATTTTATGAATTTGGTCACTGTTGACTTACATGCTATAGCTGTAAGTAAACTGTAAATCCATTTTCACTCAACTACTTTTTCTAATGAATGTTTGATTGGCTGATTCACATATTACTGGTAATAATTCTGTACCAAAGGGAAGAAATGTGGCCTGTATAGTAACAATTCTCCTTCCTATACATACTTTAGGAAGGAGGAAATGTGAACATTTTTAATCATCAATATCGTGTGAGCTGCACATATGGTAATTTGAAAGTACCGCATTTATATAAAATATTTTAGTCTCTGTACAGCCAAGCAACCATCTAATCTTTGTACCATTAGTCAAGGTCCTATTTTATCATTAGTACTTTATATTTATTGTAAGCGTATTTATAACTGCTTTCCTTTTCTGTTGTATTTTGGTCTTGTCTGAGAAGAGTGTGACTGCACTGAATCCTGGGGTGGTTGCATCATGGAGGAAACAGGGTATGTCGTAACTATCAGTTATCGAGGGCTCTGCAATGAGTTCGTAGTTTACATTATGACATAGATATTTATGCTTTGGGTTTTGTCCATGTGTTTTAGTATTAAGAAATGGAAATCTAGAAGCAGTTGGAACAACCCAAACATACAGATGAATTATTTCAGTTTGCTGTTCACATTTTAGGAAATCATTCATAAATCTTCTATTTTGAAGTGCAATGCAGTATATTCACTGATGCTTTGCTAGACTTAAAATGATTGAAAAGAATGTATATTGTTCATTAAACAAATCCAGTTATACATTTACATGCAGTTGAAAAAGTGTTATAATAGTTTTGAGATGTGATATTTCTATTTTCCTCCTAAATTTTAATCATTTTCCCCTAGTTCCTTCAAAATTCTAATTTTGAGTGAACACACCTCTCTGGTTCTGTGCCAGTGAACAAAAGTAGAAAGCTGAAGCTTTCAGAAAGTGCTCAGAATCCTTAATAAATGGTCAGTGGAGTGTGAGGGGGAAGCACAGCTGTATGGGAGGAAACCAGGTTTCTTCACCCTCTACCCGCATGCACTGCCAAAGATTCTTTCTCTATATTGTAAGCAATTGATGAGAAGAGCACAGCTTCTGAAACACAGGGCGTTGAGTCTTATAAATCATGTACTGTCAGAATTCTTGCTCACTGTAGAAGCTTGATTGCAAAAATCATGGAGAAAATGAGTTCTAAATAAGACAGAAGGAGCTTAGTTTCTTCATATTGTATTTGGAAATTGGTTCTTCAGTAGAGTTACTGTGTAGCTTTCCTGTAGACTTGTAACTGTCAACCACCATATGAATGCAACAGAAAATTATTTACTAAGTTTGCTTCTGGAAACCAAAGGCATTTATCAGAACAGATACTGGCTTCCTCCCCGTGGTGAACTCATCCAAGTGTCAGTCTTGGATGGGAATATCAGCAGAAGAGGTTGTGGAACAAACCCCCATCTTTAATAATGTGAATAGTTCCCATTCCTAGATCTCAAAACATGGCTGATAACATCAGACAACTTTCTGTGTGAGAAATGGCTTATAAAGTATGTTTCCATCAGGCTGGGAAAAAGATGGAGATGAGGAAATAGCAGAGAAGTCTGTAGCATCATGAACAACATAACAAATGATCACTGATTGTTCCCATGGAAGAACTAGGGAGGTCTGAAATGAGACTAGCAAATAGGTGACAGAAAAAAATGGGATGAAATTGTTCTTCTACCAGTCTGTAATTAAGCTGTGAAACCTCTTGCTATAGCATCTTGTAGATGCTAATAGATTTGGGGCAAATTCGTGGGAGAAAATACAATGAAGATTATTAAATAAGACAAAATAACTCTTCCTGAGAACATAATTGAGCTGAAAATTGATGGAAGCTGGAAAAATGTTCTGCAAGTAGCAGTACAGTGCTCTGTTCTCTACTATCTATTATTGAGAGGATTCATAGCAGTTATTATGATAATGTGGTTGCACATTATTAACAAGATTAGAAGACTATAGTTTCATATACTGTATATCCATATAGTTGAAATATAAAAATGCAAAATGTTTAAAAGCTTTTTCTTTCATTCTGATTTTATTGTTTGAGAATAAGACTGAGCTGACATACTGTTGCACACAGTGGTTGTAAGAAATTGGGATTTACAGTATTAAAAAAATGGTGTGGCCCTTCTGCCCCCTTCCAGTCACTGTTGGTGTTTCAGGGCATTTGCTGAGCTAATTCTTTGCCATTTTAGGGTATACCATTCCAGGAAATTCTCCAAATGCAGCATTGCAGAATACAAAGAATTTTTACTTCGTGGGGGAGGTGCCTGTCTTTTCAACAGGCCAACAAAGGTAATAAATATGTTGGTAGTCAGAACCTCTGCTAAACATTGTAATGTAACAATTTCACTAACATCCATCGGTTCTGAAATTTATTCAAATGTTTTTGTATTTTCTTGAGGTTGCTTGTTATTAGCTGACTATTTATTCCCATAGCATTTTAAAAGAATCTTAAGAGGAATGCAGCTTGTTTTCCACACTAGGAATTAGAAATCAATAGCTTACTTTGTACAGACAGTAGCAGCTTATGGTTGTTCTCAAAGTTAACTTAATTCCATCTCATTTCAGATGTACATCTAGGAAACTCTGTAATTTATAACTGTTCACTTGTACCACCCGTTGTTTTTTTGCCTAAAAAGTTCTCAAGGTCATGATGTTTTCTAAGGCAATATTAGCACAACATCCTTCTAAAGCTGAGCAGTATAAAAATATTCCATGTGGCTTTTTTTGCAAAGTAAGATCAATCCGAAGTATTAATATTCTATTCAATAATGGTGTTAAACTTGCTGTCCTTGTAGAATTTAATACCACATGAGACTATTAGGCTGTTCTGTTTACAGTTCTGTATCTTTTGGTAGGGCCACCACATTGCACAATTAACTAAAAAATTTGCTTGTTAGAGAGTTTTTTGTTCTTTTCCCAGGGTAGCAATCTTTGCTTATAGAATAAGAATGTAAGAATTCTTACAGTAAAAAGTAGAAAGAAAAATACAGCTTCATTGTTTGATGATGGTTGTCTAGCAAGGTAGTGTTAACAAATTTAATCAAATTGACTGTATACAGAATAAAAAACTGGTTTAGTTCTGTGAAAATGCTCCCAGGAGAATGACTGAATTAACTTTGCATGTTATACGTGTCAGTGTTTCACAGCTTTTAAGTTAAAGTAGTTTGGGAAAAAAAAATCATAAAATGTTTTGAATCCTGTTATTTGGATGTTGGGAGGTAAGGTAGAAAATAGCATATCTAATCTTTAGGTAAATAAAACATGGTTGTGTTAAGCAGTCACCATGATTGCACTTTTAATTATCACCTTTTGGTTATGGTCTGGCATGTATTATGGACATTCAATGGTTCCTGATTAATGCTGTAGGAAATTTTTATGTGTTCTTCTCCCTTTTTGATTTCCTACAAGCTGCAGGTCAGATAACCAGGTCTGTTTGATGAAAAACTGAATTTCATGTTCAGAATGAGAGATTTACTGAAGTGCAGTAGTAACAGTGACTTACAGAGAAAAAAGAAATGTCAGTTTTCTGAGTCATATTGACATTGCTAGTGAAGAAGGGTACATAATAGTATTAATTGCTTCAGCGTAGTTTTGCTTCTGGGACCCAAAATTGTAGACACTATTGATTAGATATGTGGTTTATGCAAGATAAGTAAAATATTTTCTTTCTTTTTGATTAGGCATTATGATTCCTCCCCTTCCAAGTACTGCAGAATAATGCCCACCAAGTTTATAAATAATTATGAGCCAGCACTGGGCCCTTGTGGCCAGGAAGGCCAATGGTACCTGGGGTGGATTAGAAGAGGGGTGGTTAGTAGGTCAGAGAGGTTCTCCTGCCCCTCTACTCTGCCCTGGTGAGACCAAATCTGGAATATTGTGTCCAGTTCTGGTCCCTCAGTTCCAGCAGGACAGGGAACTGCTGGAGAGAGTCCAGTGCAGGGCAACAAAGATGCTGAAGGGAGTGGAGCATCTCCCATGTGAGGAAAGGCTGAGGGAGCTGGGGCTCTGGAGCTTGGAGGAGACTGAGGGGTGACCTCATTAATGTTTACAGATCTATAAAGGGTGAGTGTCAGGAGGATGGAGCCAGGCTCTTCTCGGTGACAACCAATGGTAGGACAAGGGGTAATGGGTTCAAACTGCAACATGAGAGATTCCACTTAAATTTGAGAAGGAACTTCTTCTCAGTGAGGCTGACAGAACACTGGCCCAGGCTGCCCAGGGAGGTTGTGGAGTCTCCTTCTCTGCAGACATTCCAACCCGCCTGGACACCTTCCTGTGTAACCTCATCTGGGTGTTCCTGCTCCATGGGGGGATTGGACTGGATGAGCTTTTGAGGTCCCTTCCAACCCCTGACATTCTGGGATTCTGTAATTATGTTTCATATCTTGATCCTCAACAGCTGTAGTGCCACTCAGGCCATGCAGGAAGAACATGTTTACTCACATCTTTGACCCTCATCCAGCTATAGATTTACCTGTTCTCATGTTAACTTGTTAACTTTTAACTTCTCCTTTCAACCATGTTCTCTTGATGAATGTGTTTCTGTTGCAAATATCCCAGTTAAATTGGAGATTCCCGGTAGCCTTATAGGATTTAAAAGCAGAATTATTATATTGAAAACAGACAAGGTTTTTGCGAAGTTATTTCTGTGACAAAACTGAAAAAGATCTTAAATCACCTTAATCAAAATTATGATATGTGAAAAGAGTATAGAATCTATATCATCCTGAACTGTAGAATTTATCTGTACTGTATATATCTACTCCTAGGAGTAACTATTTAGCACTATCTATATGTGGTTGTGTTCTAACTTACTAATAACACACATAGAACTTCCTTTTGGCAGAGTTTTTTAATATTTGTTATTTTCTTGCACAACCATGTTCCACTGGAATAGGCAGTGGCTAATTGCATGAGCAAGGATGGGTACCTGAGCAGATGCCAGATATCATACAGCAGACTGGTTTCTTGGAGGAATTGTTGGAGAAATGGGAGTCCAGAGAATTGGAATGAAGTTCAAATGTTACTGCCTTGAGTATTATTTCATTGTCTCTTTGTTGTAATTTTCCAAATCAGTATTCGCCTAAAGAGTTCTAGCAATCAAGTGATTTAGCTGTACATCTTTTATGTCTGAACAATTCTGACTGACAGCACTTGAAAAACACAGTAACAAGTCATATGTACTCTGTGTAGTATTGCAGAAATGGGCTGTGTGGGACAGAAAAGTCATTTGATACCGGTTTTATTCTGACTTGGGGCGGTGGGGACATTTCTGCTTTCAGCTTTTTGAAACTACAGAGTGTGGGAATGGATACGTAGAAGCAGGAGAAGAATGTGACTGCGGTTTCCGAATGGCAAGTAGAGTTCTGTTATTGCACAAGTCTTTCTTACAAAATATATTAAGATACATTATGTAATTGGCAAGAGAGGAAGAAAGGTTATGGAAATGAGTTTGTTTTGCCTATTGTTAGGCAACACTTTTTCAAGTGAGAATGAGTGCAAAGACAATGTGTGTCCTCAGAACAGTCTCCCTCTTGTACTAACATGTAGCTGCTTCCCAGAAATCTGTGAGTCGGCCTGTAGAAGCGCTTAGACCTTTACTTTTCCTGGTTAGTGTGGCTGGAGTGATAGTGCCCTTATCTGTGCTTTGGAGACAGGTGCCTGTGTTCAGACAGAATAAGTAAAATGTTGTTTTCTTCTCTATTGTAGAAATATTCCGATAATGTTTTTGCAAAAATCTGCCCTGTAGATTCGATTCCTATTTCTAGTATTTAAATAGAATTGCACCCATAATTATTTTTCTTAATTTTTTTTCTGCATTGAATGCAATTTGACTAAGCACGTGCATTTGGCACAGGCTATTTCCACATCTCTGAAGAGGCTTCAGAAGGTGTGAGAATCTCCTTGTTGCTAGAGCTTACATGTCACTGCTTTCCCTTTATTTTAGGATTTGAGCATTGAAATAATTCTTCCAGCTGATAATTTCAAGCCATCAGTGCTGAACTGATTTTTTGTCTGCTGGTACATAAGACTTTGTTGGAAAGATTGTGAAGAAAAAACTTATTTAAAATGGAAGACTAAAACTGTGGCTTACTGTTTTCTTCAGGAATGCTATGCAGACTGCTGTAAGAAGTGCTCTCTTTCTAACGGAGCGCACTGCAGTGACGGCCCCTGCTGTAATACAACGTGTCTGGTGAGTGGTGCTGCAGTATCTAGAGGTCTTTTCAGTTGGCCATGGAAGTCGTGTGCAGCCTCTTATAGTTCAAAGCATGTTTTATGTAGAATGAAGAGAAACAGCTTATGTAGAGTAAGATGGTTATTCCAGACAATAATGTGGTTACTGACCCATACATAAATAGGTTGTATTTGATATGTATTCATGTAAAAGTGCCTTTTATTTGCATTTATATATTAGCCTTTAAAAGATTAAGAAACTTTGAAATAACTATTGAGATGGTGGTGTTCTGTTGTTAGCCAAGCAAAAAAAAAAGACAAATATGCATGAGTATAGTGTTTACAGTGTGTTTGTGTTAAAATGAGGAGTAATTCCGAACATGAGCCTTTAATATTCCTTTTATATAATCTTAGTCCTGAACTATATTCTTCATTTCCTAGTTTTTCCCACGAGGCTATTACTGTCGCTATGCGGTGAATGAATGTGATATTGCAGAGCTCTGCACTGGGGATTCTGGACAGGTATGTTTGCAGTAGCTTTCTCTGCTTATACTATTGATCTTTGTTTGCACTCATTTTATATCAAATTAAGAGGAAAATCCAGATTAATAACTGGATTCTCATATACCCACAAATAACTAACAGGGTTATTTTTTAATCCTAACAAAATTTTTTAAACATAAGAATAAATTGTCATAAGCTCAAAAAAATTAATCTAGGTGGACTCAAAATATTACTTCTGTAGTTTTATTTATTTTTTAAAACCTGGGGGGTTTTGCGTGTCTGTATAGTATTTGTGTCAGACATCCTCCTTTACTCTTTACCTGGCCTATAGTGTAAGTATGGAGAATATACTGCAAATGTGAATGGATTCAAAGGATCTTATTATTTAAAATAGTTTAAAATATAAACATAGAAAATGACAACTAATTGAGTATAGAACCATAGAATTATTTAGGTTGGAAAAGACCCTTAAGATTGAGTTCTACTGTGAACCCAACATTGCCAAGTCCACCACTAAACCAACTTAGTAAGCGCCACGTCTGCACATCTTTTAAACCTCTCCAGGGATGGTGACTCCAGCACTTCCCAGGGCAGCCTGTTCCAATGCCCGACAACCATTTCCCTGAAGAATTTTTTCCTGATATCCAATCTAAACCTCCCCTGGTGCAACTTGAAGCCGTTTTCTCTCACCCTGTCACTTGGAAGAAGAGACCAACCCCCTCCATGCTCCAGCCTCCTTTCAGGCAGTTGTAGACAGTGATAAGGTCTCCCCTCAGCTCCTGTTCTCCAGGCTGAACAGCCCCAGCTCCCTCAGCTGCTCCTTATCAGACTCACATGAGGTATTATATTTTTTAAGAGTGTGCACATGTATGATTTCAGCAGCTGTGGGTATCATGCATTTTTCTTGAAAACATTTGGCTAATACTCAAAAGTTTAAGAATAAACAGCAACCAAAGGGTTGCTTTAACTTGAGTCTTAAATAGTCAACATTCTGTCCATCTTCCATTTTCACAGCAACTTTGGCGCTTTAGGTGATATATACTCCCTTTTAATATTGAGTATTTAATGTCAAGGTTATATAAGAACTTCATAACCCTGCTGCAGTCATCTACTGCATCAAGTTCTTAGCTTTGAAGAAATAAGGTTCAGGATAGATCACCTCTCTGTAATTATAGATGCCAATAAATGAACAGCAACTTCTTCTGTTATAATCTGGGACATGCACATTTACACATAAGTAGCTATTGATGCGATTTTATTGTAAATCTTTTATTAAATAGATGGAGCATTCACAGCAGGAGGGAGAAGGGCTAGAAAGGCCACCCTATAACTGTTGGCTAATAGGGTACGTTGCAGCAACAACATTCCAAATCTTCACAGGTCCCTCTGTGATGAGGAACAGCTTTGAGATTAGCCTGCTCCTAGCTTGAGTAATCTGAGGCTTTTGGACCTAACGACTTTTCATACCAAAAAAGCTTCTAATGCCAAGAGAACATGACAATATCATAAACCCCCCCAGCTCTGTAAGCAGTAGACTGGTAGGCTACAACTGAGTGCCGGCTTAGGCACTTAGTGGAACTGAAATGCACGCAGTGGTCCTGTTGCAAACATGGCTCCAGTATTAGCTACCAAATATCCTGTTACTGAACTCATTTGCTTTGCTTTTTATTTTGCTCGACTTCCTTAATTTCTACTTGGAATATGCAAAAAGTCAGGATGAAACCCCATATTTCATGGCTCATTGGTATTTGTAGCTATAAAGATTCCTGCATTAATTTTGTTAGCTACCCCCTTTATATGTTGTGTGATTGTCTTTTAAAACCAGGAGAATTCCATACATAATCTTTGGTTGTATTATTACATGATTTAAAAAATTCTTAATTTTTTTCAGTGTCCACCAAATCTTCATAAACAAGATGGATATGCCTGTGATTCTAATCAGGTATGCAGTGTTTTAAAATCCCCACACATCAGCAAACAGAAATCAACCAAATACAAGCTGTCATTTTTGTTTTAATCCTATCTTCTATATTTCTTTGTAAATCTTGTCTTTTGGATGTGAATGTTGCTTGTGCTTTATGCACTGTATGAATAGTAAAAAATTCTAGTTTGAGTAAAAAGGTGCTTTGTATCTTTACGTTTTACATGTAGATCTTGTATTTCACTACATGTTAAGATGTTCTTTAGAACAATGTAAATGAGAAGTATAAAGCAGCTGCTGAAATGTCAGTACCTATTAGACACCAACTGACCTGGACAGAATCTGGGCCTAAATGTGTACTCCATCTACCCAAATTAATGAAAACTATTATACATCCCGATATGTGTGTGAAGAATCAAAATGAGACATTTGTTGTGGGAGAAAGAAATGAAATAATGTTCAGTTCTCATTGCTAACGTGTTGTCTTTTGTTTAGGGTCGTTGCTATAACGGTGAATGCAAGACAAGAGATAATCAGTGCAAATATATCTGGGGATCTAGTAGGTTGGCTTTTAATTACCTCAAATGTATTTTATTTCTAGTTCATTCCTGCCTTTGTTTTGTATTTTTAGTAGTTTTATTTTTTGTTCTTGCCGCTGTAAGTTTTCTGCTCAGTAGCGCAGGCTGCAGTGAGAAACTCAGAACTCAGGCTTGATTTGCAAGTGAAACTTCAAGTTGTATGCAGGTTTGGGAGTGATGACTGTTCTGATGTGATGTGGTTGCAGACATAGGCAGGGCAGCAAATGTTGGACTCTGCTGCAGTTAGGTGAGAAAGCATACAAAATATTAGCAACTTTGAGTTACTGTTACCAAGGGGGAAAAATGGGTTTGAAGATTTTTTTGGTATAGTTCAAAACAGATGTTTTGGGGTTTTTTAATCCATTATCCCAGCAGTAGTTCATGGTAAAGCTGCACCACCTTGACTCTGCTATACCATCCTAGCACATTAGTGTGAATTTAAATATACATAGTATGAACTTAACCACAGAGTTGTTGAGTAAAATAGAATTGCATTTGCAATAGATTTTGCTTGCAGCTGAGAGGAGATAAATGCTCTGTATTGTTACCTTGGGACAGTTGAGCAGAGCAGCACTTTCAGGATGTCCTGGACTCTGGCACTCTTGTGCATTTTGTCTAATCACAACGGCCGCTGCTGACACGGCCTCTTTGAGGCAGACTCATTCCATTTGAGGGAAGAGGGGAAGGGAGGGATATAGTTTTACCACTTATTGTTTGTTTTACACAATACAAAAGATGCTATCTAAGTGTAAAATTGGACGGAGACAACATTTTCTTTGTCTTCTGCCTTGTTAAACTTTATGTTGCCATCTCACATTAACTGATAATATTAAAGGCAAAAGATGTTTTTGTTAACCGATTTATTTGTATCTTGCATGCTTATATTTAAAAGTAGTTGGTCTGCCTTCTCTACAAGTGATTTTACTGAAACTACTCTGTCTTATTTACCTTTAATCCACCTCTGTGTATTTGTTGTGCTTTTCTTTTTTTCTTTCTCAATTGCTTTTTAGAAAAAACAAATGAGCTTGTTGGTTTTAAAGCTTTCAGTTCAGATTTCTACTCCAAAAAGCAGTAGAAATTACACTGACTGTTCAATCTTGTTTTCTCTGTGAACTCCTAAAAAATAAAATAAACAATGAGTTGATCTTAGAACATATGCTTATGCTATAGGTCATATATAAAATCTTTGATCTCCTGAAATACAGATCAGGAATAATTACAGTGAAAACAACTTGATAAATTCTATGTGCAACTGTTACAAAGTGAACAAAATTAGACCACAGATAAATTCAAATGCAGAAGACACTGCAGATACTGTGGAGATGGCTTTTTTTTGTTGAAGTTCAGAGCAAATTTTGAAGATTGAACATTATTTTAGAAAAGCCATCAGCAGGTATTGCAGTTCAGTCTGCGAGGTTCCCTCTGCGGTCACTGGGAAAATACCATCTGTGTACATACACATGTGGTTAGATTGATGTTGTGTATTCAAAAAATACAGAGAACTGCTACAATAAAATACGCAGGTTTTCAAAGCTCTGGTGTTGCCAGTGGAAAGTACATTCCTTTTTCCTTTCTTCATCAACAGAGTCTTCAGGATCTGACAAATTTTGTTATGAAAAGCTTAACACAGAAGGCACAAAAAAAGGAAACTGTGGAAAGGATGGAGACCGATGGATTCAGTGTAGCAAACAGTAAGTTCAGCTTGGTAGAGACTATTTCCATTTTAAATAGATGAACTTTCTACTTTTTCATGAATGTTTCAGCGGTTTATTTTGCATTATTTTGAATGTTCTTTCCCTCATGAGATTTTCATTGTGAAAAGGTTCCATAGCTAATTCTGACAAATCCATGGGTGACTCAGCAATACACTTCTAAAGATTTCTAGATTTTCAGAAAAATGTGCTGGGAATTTAAGTCTTTCAGAGAAGCTGGGGGACAAGGCAGCAAAAAGTCACAAGTTCATAATACAAACGCCTCAGGCTTGGTAGGGATAAATCAGCCTGCAAATACACACGCTATTTTCGCTCACTCTGGGACTGATACCAAATTATGCTATTTCAAGGTTGTTCCAACCCTTTGTTTTGACCAGAGAGGACCATTAGACATTTGGATACTATAGAGAAAACGGCTGATTCATTTGCATGTGATCATTACTAGATGGATGTTTCATTAAATTTACTTTTCAAGTTAATGATCATGAGCGGATAGACTTAAATTTCTCCTGCTTTCCGTACTGTTTTGTAGTTTTTAAGTATGCATGTAAAAATTGCAGTCTCAGAATGGTGTTTTCCTTCTTTGATTATTTGATGCTTGTCAAGTGGCAATTTTTTGTTGTTTTTGAATTACGTGATTCACTTTTCAGAGAGGATCATAAGGAAATGAGTTGTCTAATGGCTTTTTTTATATTAAGATGAGAATAGTGTTGTTCTGATATGTGTATTAAAAACCTCACTTGTATAGAAGCTTTTCTTGGTCAGTAGCGAGATGCAGAAAAATGGTCTAGCTGAAGGGCCATTTAATTTTTTTCCAGTTTTAACAAATACAGTTTCCAGCATTCATCCAGCTGCTTCTGTGGCTTAGGACAATTAGAGCAGGAGATGGAAGTTTTAAGCTGATGTTCTTTTGTTGAAGATTGCATATATAAAATAACATCAAATGAAGCAGACTCTACCAAAATTCAGGCACATACACTGCATGCTAATGATTGTTATTATGGCTCTCTTGGCCTGCAAGGGAAATAAAATTCCATTAAAAATTCAAACTTTACATTAATGTATGGGAAATGTCATTTAGCCAGATATGACAAAGCTTTGTACAATTTAGCTCCTCTTAACTTTACTGTATTGTATTTAGAGCACAGGTAACTTTTTTTGTTCATGTGAACATTAACATTAACATGTTTCTGCCTTTTGTCATTTATATTAAATAATATTTTATTTCCAACCTTGTACTCTGGAAGTCTATCATGCAGCTTACGGTAACATATTACTTAATGGTAATCATCAGCATCATTGCCAGTCTTTCTTTTTTTTGTAAGTTTACTTCATATTATTCCAGTAACTTTTTGTTTTATGTTTTCATCTTACAGTGATGTTTTCTGTGGCTTTTTGCTCTGTACTAATCTTACTAAAGTTCCACGTGTTGGTCAAGTTCAAGGAGAAATTATCCCCAGTTCCTTTTATCATCAAGGCCGAATAGTGGACTGCAGGTAAAAGATAATGCAGTGTTCCAATGTGATTTTGCTCTGTCAAACCTGATTAACTGTAAAGTATTATATCCTCAGAGAAATAGCTGTAGGGAAGTGAAGGCTGAGAGGGAGTCAATTGAGGAGTTGTGGCATTTCAGTTAAAGGGCAAGTAAATGGGTTTTAGTCTACTGAACACAGTCCTAGATTTGTGTCTTAAAGACATTGGCAACATTGCTGTCGCGCTAAGAATACTCTCTTACATAGTTAGATCCTGAGTGAACAATGATTCTTAATTCTTCTCTTATTCCACTAGTATTTTTATTTAAATGTCACCACATGGGAAGTTAGTTTTTTAACAGTTTTTCTAGAAATTATATTTCACAGCATTTGAAAAGAAAAAAAAATCACAGCCCATCAAAGACTGTGAAAAAACCTCTAGAGCCTAAGGTGCCTGTTTTGAGTATTTAAGTCATTATCTAGACTTCTTGTTAGTCTGACAACTGGAGCACCTTGTCAGTGCTGTGGACAGACAGAAAAACTATAATTCTGTTCAATCTGTCTGTATGGTTGAACGAGAGAAAGGTATGGGGCTTTTAGTATCTGCACTAACATGTTGAGTATTTTCAAAAGATTCCCGTCATAATACTAATAGTATTTTAAAACTTATTTCTCCTAGTGGTGCTCATGTTCTTTTAGATGATGATACAGATTTAGGTTATGTGGAGGATGGTGCTCCCTGTGGCCCTCACATGATGTGTCTGGACAAGAAGTGCCTGCCAATTCAGTCCTTGAACATCACCAGCTGTCCCGTTGGTTCCAGTGGCAAAGTCTGTTCTGGTCATGGGGTGAGTCAGCAGCTGAGCTGCTCCAGCTCTCTCTGCTCTGATTTAATGTGCGAGTTCTCTACCTGAAGCGTTCCTAAGACCCGCTGATCTGGAAACTCAAATGTTAGATACAGGAGAAGACTGCCAGTCTGTGAAGCACAGATACCAGTTTAGAAAGCAAAGTCATCAAATGAATTCTGCAATTATATCCAAAGTGTTGTTTTAATTACTAGCAAGAAAGAGCTTTGACATCAGTTACTGTAGAGACTTCTGTAATGTACTACCCATATTTCAAGCTACCTGCCATCTTCGATTAAACTTTTTCCTGCATGCTAACACATTTGCAAAATTGGTCCCGCGTTAATGGATTTATACTTCATGACTTATATAATTGAAGTTCTAAACTGTTGGACTTCAACAGAGATGATATAATCGTCCTGAACAGATGCAAAGTGTATCATTTTACATTCAGGCACATTATATTCTGTTTTTCTACCCATCTGTCTAAGATGTTAGGCATGTTTTGATGAACAGATTCACTGTTCCATGTCTTAACTGTAATACTGATAAAACCTTTCCACTGTGGGACTCTGTGGACAGACACTTGTCTGAGGAGCTGGGCTTCAGACAAGAAGTTTCTGTTTTTCCTTCTTGGTATACGTAACTGAAGATGAATTTGAGTGCTTCAAAGAAGAGGGTTAGGTTCAAATCACAAAGAAAAAATTTAAAATTGGAAAGTAAAGGATCTAGGAGATTTAGAAAACATCTTGGTACTTCTGGAGAGTGGCATGAGTGGTAAAAGAACTATGTTACCTTCTTTGTTTTGCTTTGGATTATTCCAGTTCATAATTTTAAAACAATATTTCAGTTATCAAACCTGTCATTTATCTTCAGCTTCCTAGATGAGATTCTTCAGTGAATACTTGAAGAAGCAGAGTGAGATAGAGGTTACATTTAAAAAAATCACATGCACTTCTAACTTGTAAACATGAGTGTGTAGGTTATTTTTTGGGTTTTTTGACATTATTAGCTGATGCGTAATGACTGATTTGACTTCTAGTCCCAAATTCAAAACATCATTCTTTGTTTTCTATTTCTCATGCCGTATTTTTTCCTTAGTAGCCTCTTCTAGAAACACATTCCATGTCCCTTTTCATATGGAAAGTTTATAGTTATTGACTCCAGTCTTCAGAAAGGGCAAGAAGGAGGACCCGGCTGACTACAGACCGGTCAGCCTCACCTCCATCCCTGGGAAACTGATGGAACGACTTCTCCTTGGTGCCATCTCAAGGCATCTCAGGGATAAGAGGGTCATTAGGGGCAGTCAACATGGCTTCACCAAGGGGAAGTCGTGCTTGACCAACCCCATTGACTTTTATGAGGACATAACAAGATGGATGGATGGTGGCAGAGCGGTGGACGTGTTCTACCTTGACTTGAGTAAGGCATTTGACACAGTCTCTTACAGCATCCTCACAGCTAAACTGAGGGAGTGCGGTCTGGATGAGCGGGTAGTGAGGTGACTGTGAACTGGCTGAAGGGAAGAAGCCAGAGAGTCGTGGTCAATGGGGCCGAGTCCAGTGGGAGGCCTGTATCTAGTGCAGTGCCTCAGGGGTCAGTACTGGGGCCTATATTATTCAACATATTCATCAATGATTTGAACGAGGGAATAGAGTGACTGTCAGCAAGTTTGCTGATGACACCAAGCTGGAAGGAGTGGCTGACACGGCAGAGGCTGTGCTGCCATCCAGAGACCTGGACAGGCTGGAGAGTTGGGCAGGGAAAAATTTAATGAAATATAACAAGGGCAAGTGTAGAGTCTGTCATCTGGGCAGGAACAACCCCAGGTTCCAGTATAAGTTGGGGAATGACCTATTAGAGAGCAGCGTAGGGGAAAGGGACCTGGGGGTCCTGGTGTACAGCAGGATGACCATGAGCCAGCACTGGGCCCTTGTGGCCATGAAGGCCAATGGTACCTGCGGTGTATTAGAACAGGGGTGGTTAGTAGGTCAAGAGAGGTTCTCCTGCCCCTCTACTCTGCCCTGGGGAGACCACACCTGGAATATTGTGTCCAGTTCTGGTCCCTCAGTTCCAGCAGGACAGGGAACTGCTGGAGAGAGTCCAGCACAGGGCAACAAAGATGCTGAAGGGAGTGGAGCATCTCCCGTGTGAGGAAAGGCTGAGGGAGCTGGGGCTCTGGAGCTGGAGAAGAGGAGACTGAGGGGTGACCTCATTAATGTTTACAGATATATAAAGTGTCAGGAGGATGGAGCCAGGCTCTTCTCGGTGACAACCAATGATAGGACAAGGGGTAATGGGTTCAAACTGGAACACAGGAGGTTCCACTTAAATTTGAGAAGAAACTTCTTCCCAGTGAGGGTGCCAGAGCCTGGCCCAGGCTGCCCAGGGAGGCTCTGGAGTCTCCTTCTCTGCAGACACCTTCCTGTGTAACCTCATCTGTGTGTTCCTGCTCCATGGGGGGATTGCACTGGATGAGCTTTTGAGGTCCCTTCCAATCCCTGACATTCTGGGATTCTGTGACTCTATTGATTTGATATTTTAGGTTTTGTCAGTTAGAGGTTTCCCTGTATCTGATAAAAGTAGTGCAAGTTTTAGTGAGTCCTAAGTCCTTTTTTAGAGGCCATTCAACTAAATGTAAACTTAAGAAAAACTATTTCCTCTCTTTCTACAAGATAAGCAGGCACTTAGAAAAAAATGCTGACAAAACCAATTAAAATCTCACTATTTTTTCTACATGGGAACAAGCTGTATATGAGAGGTTTTAAAGCATAACCATGTCTTGAGCCTTTTAAAGGCAAATACTTGTATTTCCTCTGCACACCCATGCTCAAAGTCTAGACAGTTGGTTAGTGAAGATGAAACTAGTCTAGATAGGAGTTTTTTTGGATGAGAATTTCTGTTATTTTTTAAATCCTGTGCAGGTAAGTAGTGTAAATGATGACAGAACCACTGGGAACACTTGTGTGTTTCCTACCGTCTGACTGTATTTAAATGGTTAAAGCAAACTTCCAGGTTATTGGTATATTACACTTATTCTAAACACTCAGTGCTATTGTTACAAAGTATAAATGGGTAAGTTTTAAATATGAATGAAATACTTAATTACACGTTAAATAAACTTAATAAACTGTAGTTAAAAAACAACTGCTGTCATTTATTTTCTTTTCCAGGTTTGTAGTAATGAAGCTACTTGCATTTGTAATTCCTCCTGGGCCGGGACGGACTGCAGCATTGTCAATCCCAGCAGGGACACTGGTGGCAAGAAGGAAGAAGGACCCAAGGGTTTGTGTGATTTCAGTTTTGATGTTTCTTTCAAGTATTTATGACATTTTTCTGTTTATACATGGTAGTAGAATTAGTATGTAGAGATACTATTGTGCAGTCCTGTTTTAGACCCAGAAGTAGGTCTTTCTGCTTTGAGAATTGATGAAACTTTTCTAACCTAAATTTGGAGAAGAGTTCAGTAGGTAATGGTATGTGCTGTTTTTTTTTCCTTCATCCTTTATTCTCTATTTTTTACAATCATTTTATTTGCAATTGGAATGTAAGTGTAGCCCTTATTTTTTGTATGATAATTGAGTATTTATGTTTTACTAGAGATTTCCAGTCCCCTTAGTTGTTCTTAACTAATTCAGAGAACTATGGCATAAAAAAAAAGGAAAATTGGAATGTCTTTCCTGAAAAAAAAAGCTTTGGTTCCTTGAAATGAGATTTCAATGGGAGGAAAAAGAAATATATGAAGATTTTAAGGACTTAGGTTATTCTTACTCCTATGTATTTAGTAGGTATTTCAACTGCATATGAAGTATAAAGGAGCTATTGAGGAAATAGTTCATCAGAAGATGTTTTTCAAAGCATAAGAAAAGCACTTGGCATTCTTTCTGACTTCTTTGCCAGAGAATGTTTTTGGATTGTGCTACCTAATTTTTTTTAAGTATTTCCTGACATCAGGACATTGTCCAACATTAGACGATACATATCCAGCGTTACGCACTCACTGATAGAGTTCCCAATAAACAACTGAGAAACCCAAATACAATTTTTCTGCTATGTCCCAGCTCCAGGTTCTTATATCACTGATACAAGGCTGATGGAAAGAAGACAGAGGTGTTTAAAAATGTCATCCTTAGAGCTCAGACTCTAATTGATTACTCTTTAAAATATCCAAGGTTTCAAGGGAGGACAGGATTTTGCTAGGTCCCTCCAGAACGGCTCTATTTCTGTCTTGTATGCCTTATTCTTTTGCCCCTTAGCAAAAAAGACCCTTCCTAACTAGAAAGCTGATTACAGAGCCTTAAAAAGTAGCAGAGAACAGCGCTATAGAGCTGATTTACTTCTCTTTGTGGATGAGGAGAGCAGTATTTACAGTTGTGACAATGACAGTACATGAAATTTATATTGCTCATTTCCAAGTCCTGTAGGTAAGAAATAATTCCCTCCTCTGCAAAAAGGTCTATGGGAAAGGCAACACAGAAGGTATGGTTATCTTGGTGAGGTTTTTGTCATTCAGATTAACTCATCTAATTCAGAATGGAAATACGTTTATGAAAATTCAGATGTCAATGCAGAAATATTCTGGGAAAAATTCTTAAATGAATAGTATGTGCATGGATTTCTGCCAGTAGGTACAGACATGAAGGTTAGACTGCATTTTTCAATGGAGTCCTCTGCAAAAGGCAAAATGTGTTTTTGTACAAGGTGGCTCAATGATTTCAAAAGATGTATTATTTTTACTGTTGTTATTACGTAAGTAACATACACTCAGAAGTTAATTTAGGCGCCTGAACACTGACAGCTACTATAATCTCTTTTGGCATGCGAGCAGAGGAATTCCTTTTGGAGAAGATGTCAGAAGAATACGAAAGTAGTGTTCTGTATTATAAAGATCCAATGTACTAAGTTAGTTTCTATTAAGTTTTTTCTCCTTATTACCAGTACTCAAGTATCATATGCCTGTTCACAAGTCTGAGACAAAAATAGTTTTTCCTTAGGAATAAATTTGAATTTTGTTACATTTCAGAAACAGAGCACTCATGATGTGAAAACTCACCTAACAGATTTAAGATTTTTCACACCATAAATCCAAGCATTTTTCTTACTACAATTAGAGCATGTATAGCTAGGAAGTACTGCTATCGATTTATATATTGTTACGATAATTGACAATTGACTGCTACTCCAGCTGCCCTTTTCAGACCTTTCCATCATCCATCAATTGCTTTTGGCTCCATATGGTATTTCAGGTTCTAAAACAGATCAGTGGTCCTTAATTATGTTGGTAGTAATCCATGAGTCTTCAATTATTCTAAACTCAGACAGAGTTCTTGCTGTTAGTTTTTGGCTACTGCAGAAACTTTTAATTACTTTAGAATGTCGGCCGGTAGTTTTGAAATCAGTCGGACTCCGTATGCACACCAGATTCTTCCTTTGCAATTTCATTTGCCTGTTTGACTAGTGGAATAGTGTTTGTTTGGTTTTTAATATAAAACTTATGTCTCAAGTGTGTGTATGTGTTTGTGTGTGTGCATATTTCCAAAACAGGAATAAATTATGAAATAATTTCAAAGCAGACTTTATCCAGCATGAAGACTTATACAGTTTTTGTCCCTTGGAAAAGTTCCCATTAGACAGGGAATTCAGCTGCTTTCTTGTGGTCTGTTATGACTCAATGAATCTACCAGGCTTTTAATCTTTAACACAGGAAATATATAGATGCTTTTTCTCAAAAGAGTTCCCTTAAAAACGAAAAATAAGGCCTCAGTGTCTTAAGAGAGACTATCTGAACTTACTGAAATTTCCGGAGTGTTACCTGAAGCACATTTCTAGGATAGGTTTTTCCTTTCAAAAGGTGTTATCCATCTTTGGGTCCTACAGATTAATAGAGACTCCTGTTGATAAATGCAGTAACAAAGGAAAATATTACTAACTAGTAAAGGAATGAATTTGAAAGTTGTTTATTTTCTTTTCCTGCTATGGAACTGTTACCAAATAGTTTTCATTTGGTTAGTTATATGATGGATATGGTGATCAAAAGGAAATCTTATTGGTGATTTATTTATATTTTGGCTGTTTTAAATAGGCAGTAGGTTGAGGATGTTCCCTTTTAAAGTAAATAATAGCATCACAAGCTCACATTTACAGGAAAACTTCTCATTGAAATATTTGTAGGCATTCAAAGACAACCAAAGCTGCAGTATTTGGTAAGGAAAGGTTTACTCGGAGGTTTGAATTGTTTATCTGATGATGCCTTATAGTGTAATGTACTCCTTTGAGGAATTATTTCATGTTTTCATTTCAGACATATATGTGATCATTTCCTTAAAGAATCTTCCCTTTTCCCTCTGCACAGTGAGCATGGCCACTAACAGGCTGATAGGTGCAGTGGCAGGGACCATTCTGGCCTTGGGGGTGATTTTTGGAGGCACAGGGTGGGGAATAGAGTAAGCACTTTTCTTAGCTTGAGTTTTCTGTTTGGTGCCTAGTGTGTGAGGTAACCGTACGCAGCCGAGCCCTCTGTGTATTTCCCCATGAGCTTTGTCATGTGGTGACCGTATTTGTCGTGTGATTTGACTGTGTCTCTGTCGTGTGGTTTTGCTCATGCAGTGTTGAACCTTCTCCTGTCTGGGATAATGTGGGGCATAAAACAATATGTGAATTTTTTACATTGTCACAGTAAAATTAAATGTCTAAACATTTCCATGACACCAAATTATAAAAATAATGAGAAAAGATGGAAGTTTGTGATTAGTTTGCAAAATAGAATGAGTAATGCGGACTATATAGTAAAATGCAGAAATTGTTTATTCGAAGCTATGGGGCTTTCAGTCTGCTCATAGGTCACCCGGTGTGGCTAGGAAGATGAAAGCTGATGATAACAGGATAGCCAGCCAGTTCTACTGTAAAGCTTCAGAGTGTTCTGGGATTCTGTTACCTCAAGGCAGTAGAATGTGGAAGTATAGAATTTATTTGTAAATTATATGTATAAACAATTTTTACTGTCTTTTCCTAGTTTTATGAAACTAATCTTGTTAGCCCACTACCTCAATTTAAACTATAATTTATGTATGTGTGTATATATATATGTACATATATACACATATAAAAATGCCAGTATAAGAACTCTCTTCATTCTGCGTTCTCTGCGCAAGCTACAGAATAAATGGCTGTTATTCTGCTCTTCTGAGATTTCCAGCTTCACTGTGTTCCTAACACTATATACAGCCTCTGTTGTGTGACAGCGCGATCTCTGAAGAGGGAATTGTAACAAGACAATTTGTGATTTCCAATCAGACTGCATAAAAAGCTTTCAGGTGCAGTTGTAATTAAGGCTGCGTAGGCAGTTCTTCTGGTAGGCAACATGTTGTGTGTCTGATCTTGCAGCCCTAGATAGAACTTTTTTAGCTTTTGCTGAATTGGACAGTTGCATGGAACTCATCTTAAATTCTGAGAAGAGTATGGGCCTTTGCACTCACAGAGGACAACTAATAAAAAACAAATGGAAGAAGGTAAGGGATCATCTGCTTGTGAAAGATCAGATTGGTGTTTTACTGGTGGCTTTTACAGCTGTTTGCTAAGAACTGAAGACTCTGAAGACTGTAGAGGTTTGGGACTCAGCTTCTAGAGCAGAACAGGTTGAGGACTGTTTGCCTTTTGCTTACATTCTGCCATGTACACGTCTGTTTTTATCTCCCCTTACCTGCTCTCTCAATCCACTCCACTCTGACCAGCGTCCTTGACCATTTGTTCTTGCTTCTGTATCATTCTGCTCTAATTGAAGCTTTTCTTCATCTTTCCTCACCTCTTACCACTCACTACCTAACTCGTTATTCTTTTTGTTTCTATCCATTCTTGCCACCTGGATCCCGTCAGTCTTTTCTGTGTCCTCTGGTTCCTTCAGATACAAATGTACACTCAAGGTGCTGCTACTTTTTGTTGCATGGTCTAAAGGAAGCAAGTGAGGAACACAAATGTCCTCTCTGTTCCAATGCCCTTGAGGCTCTGGTGGCTGTTGCTGGCTGTGGCCACAGGGGAGGTTGTGTTCATCAGGTCCTGCCCTTCTTCCTCCCCACTTCACTTGCAAATTGCAAACTTTTCCTCAAAGTGCTGAAATAACTGTAGTTTCTTAATGCTTTATTAATTTATTTTCATAATCATGGGGGACAAAACGGCAGAGTCATTTTTGTCCAGATTTCATCCTAAAGTGGACAGGATAGCTTAAACCAGAGGATTTGGCTGGGAAAGTGACAGGCAAGAAAAGAGAACATCAACCACCACAGTGCAGTGTTACCTGCAGGACAATCTGCAGTAAACTTGCGTCTTCTACGACTAGTAGAGTTTCAAACCAATGTACAATAGATTATACAAGAATTAATGTATCTGATTGAAGATTTAGGGAACACTCTGAAGTCCACTGAAATTTCAGGTGTGTTCCAACACCACCAGTAGGATTATAGCAGGGTTCTAAAAGATGACGCGAGATGGTACGATGGCTGTGCCAGAGCAGGTGGTGCCTTGCAGGAAAGGCTGGTGTGGCCAGTGGTCACAGTGCAGGAGTTTCCCTGATCAATCTGTGTCTGCAGGTTATAGCAGGAGTATGATAGAAAGAACAAGAACAGCAGAGTGTCGCACCTTGGGATCGTCTGCATGGAAAATGATCCCACGGGATGGTGGGGGTCAAAACCCTCCTCTTCCTTTCAGTTTACACGTATTTATATCAAGCATCTGAGCCCAGTGACTTGAGAAGCTTATTTAGCTGAAACATACTGATTCACACTTTTTGTAAATGTCACTAACTAAAATGAGCTGGTAGCAAAATTCTGGTTTATTAATAATTAGGCATTATCAAGGAAATCCTATGAAACATAAGCCATACATATTTAAGGTAAGGTATAACATGTAAAAGTAGTCCCATTTTTTAAGTACTTTTATCTGTGCAGTCAGATATGGTCTTAAAATGGCTCACCAATAATGCTCTTAAACCTCTGTATTTCAAAACTGGAATTTATTAATTGGAGAACTCTGTTCTGGTAGACAAGTGGTTGCTGTTCAGTAATCATAAATATTCCACTGGCTTTATTTTTATATTGAAGTCAGAAATGAGATTATCATCTTGTTGATGATCAGTGAAACTTTACCTTGAATGTATCCTTTTTGGGTTTTTTTACTAGGAAAAATAGCTGTTTTTCTGCATTCATAGCAACTGCCACTCCTGGCATACCATGGAACAGTTTAAAAACTATTCCAGAGGCATGGATGTGCCTTTGTGCACAGCCATCTACCAGTTACTCTGTTACCTGATAGCCTAATTCTCACAGGCATTGGATTTTCCTTTTTGTGTGTGTTTCTGTTAATAATAAACATCACTTCTTTAGTCACTGACACTGTATCAAATTGGGTCAGATCCAAAAAGTTTTTTTATCAGGACCCGTTTATTATTTAAAATAATTTTAGTAACTTTTCTATTAGCTGAGCCAAATTGTTTCAACTTCTGATTGAATTCTTCCCTATTTATAGTAAATAAAACCAATATTTATTTTCTGTATTGAAAGAACAAACTGCTTTTTGTTGAATGCATGTGCACTATGAAATACTTTCTTTTTCTTCTCCCAAACATTTAACAGCCTGGGAACACAGTAAGAAGAGGGATGTAAAAAAGTGGCCATTTAGTGTTTCCTTCCTAAAGGACTGTATCACTATCAGTTAATCATTGCACCTCTTATGTGGGAGGAACAGCGTTCTGTGGCTAGAAGGAAATCAGCTTTAGAATTTTTCAAGGCTTCTGAAATTTATTCCAGATAAATTACTTGCTGTGTTTTCACCCTTCTGGTGTGTGCAATCATTTGATAAAATCCAAAGGAAGCCTCTGAGTCAGATACAGTAGCTCATGAGGCTGCTGTTGGAAGCCAGCCTTAATTGGCAATCATTTACCTTCCACCGTGTCACTCCTGTTGATTTGAGCCAGGTGTGACTTTAAAGGTAAGTCCAAATATGATACGTTCTTCCAAATAGTGAAGAATTACCTTTTAATTATTGTTGTGGCATTTGTGCACTGCTCATATCTGTAAAGCTCATAATGTTCTTTTTCAGTCCAAGTCTTTAATATCCCTATACTCTTTGTGTTGAAAGTGCAGGAAGCAATTTTTAAACCTTAGTTTCCTTTTACCTACTATGATTTCCAAAAGCACCGCTATGGGAAATGTGTACAGGATGTGATGAAGTTAGGTCACTGCAGTAAATTTTAAAACTTAGGGCATGTACTTATTGTAGTGTCTGGGACTGGGCAGAAGGTTTTGTGATACTGACCTAACAGCTGAAAACTTTGATTTGTCACAGCTGCCCTGGCTCTTTCCTTTGCTGATCTCTGGCTGCTCCTTTTCCTTCCTTACATTAGCTGTCTGACAGTTTTCCAAACTCAGTTTCAGACATTTAAAATAGGAAAATTTCAATTGCTTGGTTTGGGGAGACCACAGTAGGAGGTAAGAACTGTTTTTGAAGGCTATTCCTGCAACGTTTAAACAAAAAGTGTGTGATATGCTGCAAAAGAACTGTTGGGTTCATTTCATTTTGCCTTGAGCTCAGAAGCAAGTAGCTTTACATCAAAGACTGCACAATTGGAAAGTTTTGTACAGAGCAATTAAAATGTTACTCAAGCTTATTGTCAGTTTTCCTCCACCTTGTGTAAATAGAGCACTTAAGGGTCAATTATGAATATCTTATTCAGGTGTTCTCTTGCTCTCTTCAGAAAATTGCACAAACATATTCTGTGCTGCTTCTTTTTGTTGCTCTTTTTTCCTGCTCCACCCTTCCCCACTTTGTTGTTAAGTAGCTTCTTGAGGATGTTGCAGAGATGCTTTGATGTTTGGAAAGCTTAATGGAAAGCTTTTATTTCAACTTTTGTTCCTTATATAATCCTTTGCTTTTGTCAAACAATTGTTTGTACATTTAGCATTGACGTAACTGTAGGGAGTCTGGACTCTGATTAGCAAGTGGTTCTAGATGCTCTCAGCTCATATTAAAATACCTACCACCTTTCAGGATCTCCATGAAAAAAGGCTTTTTGATTTTTTTTTTTTCCTTCTCATTTTCTGTAGTCATAAAACATAAAGCATTAATAGTTTTTTGCTTTGAGTTAAGGAATTATTCACCAATATCTTAGTGTCCTCAGTTGACAGTTCATTCACTAGATAGTGGAGTAAGTCACAAAGGAATTTACTGTCCAACACTAGATTTTTATCTATGGTAGAAGTGAACATGGCACAATGCAGAGACCAACAGCTTTGTTCATTCTTACTGTTAAAGAAAAGTACATGGAGCTTGCTGAAATTGTCTAGAGACATCACCTTGTGTGTTGTCTGTATTCCTTGAATTGTTTGACTACCCTTCAGTTACTTCACTTAATGTGAATAAAGTGGTTGGTTCTTATGTCTGTCTTACCGTAATCCTTTATCACAGGTCCTAGTGCCACCAATCTTATAATAGGCTCCATCGCTGGTGCCATCCTGGTAGCAGCTATTGTCCTTGGGGGGACAGGATGGGGCTTTAAGTAAGCAATGCCGCATGTCTTCTCTTCGGTGGCGATGGCGTTTCTAATTCTTGCTTACATCACGAAATTCTGAGTTCCTGCTACAAGATTTCTAAGTTAACTCCCCTGCCAACCTACAACAAACTGCTATAAATATTACACTGAACAAAAGGAGGAAATTTTATTTGAAATTAGCAGATGTCATCAGGGTGCAAAGTTGAAGAACAATAAAAGAATGAATTTAACTGTTGTGAGTTCACCCTTACACTTAGGGAACAAGGTCTTTTCTTCACTTCCAACAAGTAGTGTTGCTCTCAGAAGTTGACTACAGTGGTTAAAAACCCCAAAAGATACATGGCTTCAGGGGTGTTTATTTTGAATGCAGCAGTTCTTCAAAACTGCTAAACTTTTTTATAATTAAAGACTACATGTGTAAATGGTAAGTGGTGGCCGTAGCTGAGTAGTTTTGAGTAACAAATGTGTTGACACAGTTGACTCAGAAGTGCCAGAGCAAACTTTGGTTTGTGGTTACAGCTTTTTTTTTAAATTATGAATTCAAAATAGTTTTTAAAAACTCAGGTTTAGAGAGAATGTTTTGAAATCTTGAACTGACTCCTGGACAATGAAAACATTTCTCACCTTATTCTAGTTCAATGCTTTTTATAACTCTGGAGGGTAACGTACTAGTTATTTTGCTTGTGACTGTTAGAGAGAGTCTTGTACAAAAGTATTTAATTCTTGCCTTTTTCTGTAGTGTCAAGTCTACATGCATTGTAGATATAAATTTGAATCAATGTTTAAAACCGTACAAATCACAGAAGTGTTAGGCACAGGAACAAGTAATTTCTCATGGTATTCAAGCTGCTATTTCTTTTCAATAATATGTATCAAGATTAAGCTGTAATACAACAATAAACCATAATTCCTCAATCAGGTTTTTATAATAATTCAAATAATATTTTATATGGCCTATATTAATTTTCTATGTCTGAAGTGAGAATTAAAAAAATTATTCCCTAATAGATTAAGAAGCCTATCAAAGTAGAAGAGAGTGATCAGGTCATATTTATCTGTTCATTCACTTACTAAGGTCAAATGCTGCTTCTCCTTGATGCCGCAGGAGCTGCAGAGCTGTGTGTTCAGTGGGTTCAGGGCTCCTCACCTGCTTTAGGAAGAAAAGATATAGATATAGATATACACAAAATATAGCCAAACATCTGTCTTTAAGCATAGGTGTATGGTCGTCATAAACCTTTCTGATTCCTGCTGATAGACTTATCTTGAACTGCTGTATTTTTTTCTTACAGCTTCTTCTCAGTTAAATAAATTAAATCCACTTACTTGTACAATAAACACCCCTAAGTCAGCCTCCAGTACTTAGAAGTTACTACAGGGCAACACTAAACAGTGTAATTTTAATTCAGTCCTATATATCTTATGCATTGTGTCTCAGATGGCTGAGACTTGTATTTTCCATATTTATAAACAGTAAAATAATATTTATGCATTTTTTATTTATATTGTTTAATTAAATCTATATTTAAGGGCAGAAATTCAAATGAGGTGTGTGTATTTCAGAATACACAGTGACAGGCATGGATTCACACCTGGTGTTAACACAAGGAGTGGGGATTCTTTTCATTTGAATGATTGAAAAATTTCTTGTGTGTAAAGGCCCAGTCTGGGAATAACACTTTCTTACAGCCTCTCTGTAATACTCGGACATATTCTATAGTATTAACTAATACAAGTACTTTTTTTATACTGTATCCTACTATGTATTATAAGAGAGTTGTCTTTTAACCTAGATAAAGCATAGAAGCAATACATGAAGATTTCAGTTGCAGAACTGAGGGCTTTTTTCCCTGCACTTCACTGTGACGAGCTTTTTAAATAACACAGCCAACTTTTCTGCAAGGCTTGCGTTAACATTTCTGTTAGAATATTTAATTTATTGAGAACAACATTTTACACACATATAAAGCAACAACATAAGAAACAATGATATTGTGAGTTCCCATGGGAATTAACCAAGCTGGGTTTTGTTGGAAATAGTGAATGACAGATTATAGTTTTGGACTAGTATTCTGCTATCAGAGACATATGTCTTACTTAGCAATTAATTTACTTTCTAACCACAGAGTACTCATCCCAAAATAATACATTTGTATTGCAGAAGGTGATTTGTTGAAAAGACAGTACAAGTCATTAAAATAGAAAAACTTTAGGCAGTTTCTTCCTCTTTCTAAGCCACCTTGTGCCATAAGAGCCTTTGCTCTTTTCCAGCAGTGCTGGGGTCTCTACAGATCTTTACAAGAATCCTTGTCTGTCTGGAACAACACAGTATTTAATTGATTGATTATTTCTTCGTGTTCCACATCTCCCATACTACTCCCACAAGTTGTTCAGCTTTGCATCCTGGTATCATTTGTTTCCCTAAATGTAGACGTTCATTCTGTATTGGCAATGTCTCTTGATGCTCTTATTCTCGAAAGAGCAAGATACAAATGTTTATTCTGTAGCAGAACCTCAAATCCACTGGCCTGGCCTAGCTCACAGCTTGAAGTGCATGTTTCTTCTGGGGGTCAGTGGGGAACCAAAAAGGCTTTTTGGCTGGTGTACAAAAGAGGGCGAGCACACGTAGACCCTCTGATACTTTGCTTTAGATGTATCTGGAGGGAAAGATGAGGATAATAAAGAGGATTTTAACTTTTCCTTTTTAAAGAAGTGATATGTTTAGTCTCTGCAAATACGAGAGAAGGTAGCCAATGCTTTACAAACTGGGAGATGTGATTTCTGTTTCACAGGTTATCAGATGTTCATATGAACATACGGTACTGTGGTGTCAAGTCCATATCAAACGTAAGCTGCAACTAAGCAAACTTTGTTCATGAACTGAGATGGGGGGGTGGGGGGAGCTCGGAGGGGAAGTGTAAAAGAAAGCTTGATGAAAGTTTGGAGAAACAAAGTAAAATAAATACAAAACCAAACAAACTTCCGCTAGGTTAACTTTCTAATTAAGTTAATGTGTGGATAAGAATAGGAAAGAAAAAGGTTAACTGACAGTTTCAGGTGTCTTAAAGGCTGCGGGTGGAAACCTTGTTAAGAAGTAGCTTTTCCTTCAGCTGAGCTTTGCGTAGTACTTGTAAATCTGGCGCTGTTCAGACTGCAGTAGGGGAGCCCTACATATTTCTGCCTGAACACTGCTGGGTAAGGAACAGATAGTCATGAAGTGTGAAGTTTGCTTTGATGTGGCAAGATTTCAAGATACAGTGTGTAATGTAGGACTGATGTAGGAACGACATTTTTACCATTAGGGTAGTTTTCTATGCATTGGCTAGAATCAGTGTCTCAGCAGCCTGTGCTCACTTTTTTCTTAGCTTATATTCACTTACTTTTGCAAAGCTTCTGCAGTAATATAAGTCATTTAAATGCTTTTGTTGCTGAATTTAACACTATTAAAGCAATTTTTGGTAATAAACCACCGCTGCTAAGAGGCAATGCTAATAAGAGTGATGTGGAGATGCATATGAAAAGTTGCTGCTTGTTATATCAGAATGCAAAAGTGGTTGCCAGAGAAGAGTTGATGACAGGCACAGTTCTGGTTCCAGCAACTGTTTTTTAGCTGAGGAGTTGCAGGGTTTTCTGTCCCTTTAATGGAGGATTAATGAACAGATCCAAGACTTACCCAGTCCAGACAGATGCCAGGTTTTTAACTGGTATGTATAGATGCATTTAGACCTCAAAATGTTCTGTACAATAAGGCAGTAGAATGCTAATGGCAGCTTGGTGAGGAAGGAGGATTGGATCTGTTACCAGAGTTTCCATAAAGCCTCTATCGTGACCTAAATACAGTCACCGCTACGCAAACATCAGCATCAGAATCAAACACGTAAGATATTTTCTCACTTTTTTCCAAACTACTAGAATAAATGGGAGGTTGACGTCTTATTTTAAGCTACTAATTTTAGTCCCTGGTTTTGGTAATTTTAATCAGTTTTGCAGCAAAAGATAATTTATTTAATCTCTCCTTCGAAATTTGAACTCTGTTTTAGGAAGGCCTGTGAATACATCAGCTATTTGAGGTGGTTATAATACTGGTTTGGGAGAAATCTTAAATATAAAGCTTACTTAAATACTTAAAGTGACATGGCTAAAGGCATAGATTTGCAATTAATATATTGTCCAACCACATTTCTAATTAGTTGCAAAAAACCTTGCAGAGAATTACAACAAGGTATTTTTTATGTATATCCAGCCTTTTTTGAAACTACTTTTCTGAACTATTTTTCATTTGTAAAGATGACCATGTCACAGAGGCAGGGATGTGCTGTAGAATGGTGTGGGCTTTTGATTCAGAATCACTTCTAATTTTGTTTCTGTTAGCGACATTTTTTCTGGTTGAATTACAGACTGAAAGGCTGACCCTTGTTATTTAAAGAGGCATTAAAACATTGAATGCACAAAGAAGTTAATGTTCTAAGATCTTCCACATAAACCAGCAGAGAACTGGGAAACAGCATCATTCTCCTATGTGTCCTTCCACAGAGGAGTCTTCTGCCCCTGCCTTTATAAAGTTACTGGAGCACACTGGAAGGAACCTTGTACTGCTATAATACACAGCTATCAAGAGGTGCAGATATCCAGGACTCATCTATTTTCCTTTTTATTGTCATTTGCTTGGGGAAGACAGAGACTGGTTCTATTTGCCAATTTAAGTAAGACTTCTGTCTTCATTTTAGTATTAAAATGGTTGGTAATTTGGGATGAAGTTGTCAGAGGAGGTTGGGGAATCAGAATTGAACTCCAGTTCCTGCAGGATAAGACCTGACTGCGATCACAGCAGAGATGTGCTGGGCTCCTCCTAATGCTTTGCCCATGTGTACCATGTTCTCTTATTGACACTATACCTGATGTTCCACCTTTCAGGGACTATTTCAGGCTTTTATTTTAAATATTCTTTTAGTTCTTCACTATCTCTTTCTTATACAACACTGTTAGCAGAATATCCTAAGTGAAGAAAGGTAGTGGTTTGATTAGTATCTTGTTCCTTGTAGTGCATAGTAGGCAATGAGTAACTAGATGGCAGAACGCATGGTGAGGGCACAGCATCGCCTGGTGTCCCATAGCCCGGCTGCTGGGGGAGCCAGATAGTCCTCAGTGAAATACTGCACTGGTGGAGATCAGGTTAGAAACACCTGATAGGATAAAAGTCACAAGAGTTTTCTTCTAAGAGTTGTACTGGGAAGCTAGCATAGTTCCCGGCCTCTGTATCTTGTACTTTATAAGAATTATAAAGTCCATTTCTTTAATGAAAATAAGCTCAGATAACAGAGTGTAATTCAGTGAATGTTTAATGACTTGTCCTCTTGAAGTGAAGAGGAATATGGTACTTTCCGTAGGGTAGGAAGGCAAGTTGCGTCACCTGGATTTTTTTATATGCATTGATGATTTGTTTTAAGGAGACTGACTAATTAGTTGCTCATGGGTAGTGTTTGAATTCAAGTATGCTAGACAGTACATAAAGGGGGGGCGGAGGGGAAGAGAAGCAGACATGTCCTTTCCCTATTGAAACTGGCATGATGAGCAGACACAAAGCAGGTTTTAACTCCCATTTAACAAAATTACATTATATTTGTACTTCCGATCCTGCAGCTCTTCAGGTTGGCCTGAAAATACAAATTTGCTTATCTCAAATTTACCTTTAGTACAGAGGAGGATATTGAAGTAATGTCAGCCTAATTCAAAAGGAGCATTAGTACAGTACTAATATACAGAAAATTATTGAAAGATGAGCATCGTGATCTTTCAGAAACCAGCAATTCTTAAGCATTCACCTTGCAAAACTGCAGGCTCTGGTACCCAAGAACAAAACAAGGGATACCCAAGAAGTACCTAGAAGTCTTCTAAAAAAATAAGTTGCCTTTGCTTACATCCATCAGTCTCTTCAACCACTAGGCAAACTTTGTGTATAGTACATTTCTAAATACTGTAGCAGGGGTAGTAGTTAGCAGGGCTGCAGAGCACAGAAAATCCTGGGCTTGGTATGTAGCTTTAGGGAATTTATGAATTCCTGTTCTGTATTCTTTGCATGTCAGTTTGGTGGCAGTAGTGGTGCATATGCCCAATGTTCAAACTAAATGCATGAGCCCCTTGCTTGATGCCCCACATAAAGCCAGATACTGGGGAGGTTGCACCTAACTTTTGTTGTTGCTTCCTACTGTCTTGCTGTTTGACATAGGATATCAGTATCGCAGGAGACTGGATCTCACCAGCCAGCTTGCTGTCCACTAGTAACGTTAAATTCTAATCACAACATTTACAGAACTGTCCAGTCTCCTTCGAATGCAGTGTCTTGGCTCTATTTTGCACCTTACTAAGATTCACAGCGGTTATGGTCAGTAGTGTGGTAAGAGCTCACAGAGGCACTCTCTCTTTCATCACATTGCAATAGTTAAACTAAATTCTGGTGTAGCCACCTTGGAGAAATCAAGTCTCCGTCTGCTTCTGTATTATATTTGCAGCACTGGCAGTTCTGACTCATTCCCTTTAGGTACGTGCATGCTTTCTTGGCCTGCTGGACACACATGGCACTGTGGGCTGAAAGTTTCTACAAATTCAGAGCACCACTTGAACTACTACAGAAATAATTGAATTTGGTATGCCAGCATGATCTTGAAACTGCATAAGGAAACTAATACTTGATAGAATGCTACAGAAAGCATGCAACCAAATTCCTTAAATTGTTGTACCTTAGAGACATCATTTGTTGGACTGTCTCAATGTGAGCCTTTTACTTTACTATGGCCTTGGCAATGGTTTTGTTCCTGTTATATGTAACTAATGCCTTGCATTTTTCTCTTTTCATTTCCTTTTGATGCAACCTGGAAGAAATGTCAAAAAACGAAGGTTCGATCCAACTCAACAAGGCCCTATCTGAAGAAATGCGACTCAAAAGCTGCTTCTTGCACTACTGGATTTTGGGTATGGTGTCTTTGCTGTAGCTGCACAGGAACTAAATCAGTAAGGAAGAATGTGAGAAATAGTAACTATAAATACACTGTTAGGATTTGAGGTGGTAGAAGACTGTCCTTTTTGGAGATAAGTTTGAAATACTTCATTCACCTTTCTCTTGTTAACATTAACTGACAAGTGTTACAAACAAACTGTTTCAAAAATCAGGTGGTTTCTTTTCTTTCCTCAAACAAAGGAGGAGACACACAGACCAAGTGCAATAAGAGAACTGTTCCAAACCAACAAAATAGAAGATTTTTTTCCCCAGCCTGCTGGCACTCTAACTTCACTTGAGTTCGCATGACTTCCTTTCTCTTATCCAACTCCAGTGGCATGAGGAGCTAATTCCAGAAGGGTAACCTGCATGGCTCACATCCAACCAACCAAGCTGACCCCAGGCAGAATCTGCAGCCCGATAAACACAAACCAACCTCTGGGAAGCTGATTCCAGGCTCTGAGAGCTTTTCCAGCCAGGCAGCGCCTTCTGCCGCTGGACTGCGGGGTTCCCTGCACGGGGGGGCCCACTGTCTGCCTTGTTTTGGTCTCCTGGGCCAGGAGGCCGTTGGGTTTGGAAGCTGTCAAGTGATGGATGTAAATCTTCCAAGAAGGAAAAAGTGTAAATATGGAAATAAGATTTTGACATATCATTTTCACAGATTATATATAAATATATATATGAGAGAAAAGGATTTCCATATGAAAAGGTTCTATTCTTTATGTAAATCTATTTTTGATGTTGGGTTTGGTTTTGGGTTTTTTTGCTCCCTTTTCTTTTCTGTAGCATGTTGTACAGCAGATGTTCTGGGCTTGCTCAAAAAAGGCAGATAATAGCATGCAGATGCAGGGAGTTCTGACACCAAACAGATGTGATCTAAAGTTTGTATGCTTGAAACCAAAAACTATTAAAATGTATAAATGCATATCTATGTATTGACTACAAGTCTGGATTACTCTTTTTTGGCTGTTATACAGATTTTCCATAATATAATGTAAGATAAGTGACACCTTCTCAAACTAATCACAGAAGTGCCAAGCTTTTTTTTTTTTTTTAAACTATAGCTATTTTTTGTTCCTGTCTAGATCCTGTGAACTAAAGACTTAAGCCTTAAATTACTCACAAATGTTAAAAGCTTGGAACTAGTTATTCTTTTCTCGCCTTGTGCCCACCCACCCAAACTGGTTCGCAAGGGTGACTGACTTGTGTAACTCACTCCCTGGATCTCCTGATGCATCTCACTCTTCAAAGTATAATGCAAAATTAATACTCTGAGCCTTGGCTATCAAGAGCTAGTTACCATCACAGAGCGCACAAAATCCCATCAAATCTCAGGGGCTTGTGTGCTGTAATTACTTTTAGATACACCTTATGTACAAACAGATTTTTGCAGAGAAGTGCTAGGCAGCACTTTTCCCCTAGAAAGGTATGAAGGTGTCTAGTTCAGGCCTCCCTTAAAGTATTCAAGCTGTATGGTCTGGTTCATCCCTTTCATCTTGATTTAAAACTTGGGTAGTTCAGTTTATGTAATTGAAGTGAGCTGAACATTTCATTGCTGCATCTGATAATCAGAATTTAAAACTTCTGTGATTTGGCTTTAATCTAAAGGTTGGCTATTAGTCACAATGGAAATCCAGTTACACTGCTTACTCCGTCTTTGTTCAGTGGAAATCCATTTTCTGAGTTAGCTTTAAGAGCCAAATCATTAAGAAAATGCTGCAGAGTTCCTATGAGTTACAATATCTCATTTGCATTATATTTCTTATTATGATAATGGTCAATCCAACAGTCTCACAAGAAAGCAGCGATGTATTGTTTTGGGTGACAGTTATTAAATGTTTTTAAACAGCTTTAACATAATCACATTAACACTTACTATGTGGTGAGTTAAAGGTGCTGCACACAGGTAGTATACATTGAAATATATTATAAATCTTATTCTGAAAAAAATCCTGCCTGGCTTCAAGCAGAATGAAGTTAGTGACAGAACTTTTATGGCAAACCAAAAATACTGGCACCTGTCTTCTTAAAAAGTACTTTGCTTGGGAACGTAATCCTGAACTTTGTTTGGCTTCTGCTTCTAAAACAACTGTAACCCACAACAGAAACTCCAGCGGTTACCAAAAATGAAAATAAGTAAAATCAACTGGATATACATAAACTACCTGTGCAGTAAAACCTTTGAGAAGCATTTCACAAACAACGTTGTTAGTGGGTGATGTGATGTTTTAAATCAGACCACAGTGGTCCCCAACTACTATGTACATATGTTCAGTGCTGGAGTAACTTTTTTGTTTACACCAGCAGTTTCATAGGAATTATGATTTCTTGACTGAATTAACGTTCCCCACGCATCAGCCATTGTGTCTATGTGAAGAACACATTTGTTTTCTGCCCTGTGTGCACACAACACATGTGAACAACGCAGCTCAGAGCAGGTACAGGCTGAGGTGGCAGACAGAGACCTGGTTTTGGTAGGTGTTGATGTGCTACGTCCCACCTTTGCTGTGCTTTAGGAAGTACACATGCATTTAGGGTTAATTCGTTCATCACAAAGCAACATGAAAAGAAGACGTGGTCAGCGCTGCCTCCATTTCATCCACTATACATTTGCTCCATTATTTATCTATTCATCTGGACAAGAAACTGTGGTAACTGTGTAGCTCGTTCCAGTTTGCTGCGTGATCTCACTGATTTGAGCTGATCCTCCTAACAGAGACGTCGCCTGGGCAAATTCACAGCTGTATAGGTGCATGTTAAAAGAAGCAGATTACTTAAGACTGGAGTTTAACCAATTTTCCTTTACTATGCAAAGATGGGTATTGCACAACCAAATTTAAGACAATTGTCTGAGGAAATGCCATAGAATAGTTGAAGTTATGTTTTAAGCCTAATCAGTCATGTTTTATATTCATTATTGCTTCCACTGTTACTCTTTTAATAATGGTTTGTAATTATTTTTTAAGTGCACAACTTGATGTTATAAATCAGATTTTGTTTGACGTTAATACTCATTCATATCTTGTTGGCTGCTAATGAATGGAAATTCAATAGTCCTTGTTCTGCATCTTAGCAAGATGAGTATTAAAAATGTCATGAACATGGAATGGGGTAGTTTTTCATTTGCAATCATTTTTTCCTTATTTATCTCTCCATTTTATTTAATTTCTGTGTTGGGGGTATCACCACCTTTATAGCATTGGAAATGGCCTGGGGCTGAGCACACACCAGGGGGGGTTACTGGGGCTTCTCTAGACCCACCTGCTGCCTTCACAGAGTTGAACGAGACCTGTATGTGTGTGTTGGTTTGAGGGAAGCCTTTTGCAGTTCAAAAATCTGGGTAATTACAAAAAGTCTAAAGTGATATAATTATTTTAAAAATATCTTGAAGGCCTCATAATAACCAAATAATATGGTCATTTTAATGGTTTACTGAATGAAACTCAGTTTCCCTTTTTGTTTTTGTGTTTGTTTTTTTGCCAGACTAACTCTAGTGAAGCCGGCCTGGGAAAAATAAATGCATGCATGACACAGTTCCCAAATAACTACCCATATTTTTTGCTTTCTCCAGCTCCAGACAGGGAAACAAAACACACCTTTGCCTTAATATCATTTCTCAAGGCTGTGTATCAATTCATGTTTCTCATTTAGAGCTACAGCGTGAGGGAACACTGCCATTAACAGACCCACTATCATCTACTCTTATTTCCTGTCATTTGGCTATAGGAGGATTTCTCTGTAACCTCAATATGAACGTGCAACATTTTGGCTATAATTATAGTAGACAGTCATTCCTAAAATAGGAGTTAAGCCTTTTGCAGTGTATGAACACAAAAGCAATATCTAGATAGATGCGTGTCTGCTTCCGATCTTACAAGACAAATTCTTAAAATTGTTTTCAGAAAACTCCTACAAGTACAGCACAAAATAGTGAAGAATGATCTTGCTGTGGCACTTACTATTGAGAACAACACTAACACAGCATGACAGCAAGTCATGTACAAACCTGAAAAAAAAACTTACTACAGATTCCTACCCACAGGAGCTGAAAAATTAATTCAACATGAATCATCCATCAGAAATACAATAGAGACTCTTTAGGTGCCCTCGGAAAGCTTGAAGAAAAAAATTACGTAAGTAACCAGGAATTTTACTAGTAGTGATACTCAAACCAATGCTATTGAAAGCAAAAGGTCACCAAAAAATCATCTTAGAGCTGCACATACTGTAATTCAGAGATTTACTCTTCAGAACTCAGCAAGCACAACAGTACATCCTTGCATTTTTGCAGGTTTCTGGAATAAGTGACTTAGTGGAAGTGTGTAATGCAAGGACTCCACGTCAGACCAGCACAGACATTCACTTAACACATATTATTTCTGAGCAACCATGAACTGCTGAAGGTGGCGTAATTCAGAACGCTCTCGTTTGCAGAAACCAAATAATTGAGTGCCAGTCTCTTTTAAAATTTTAACAAGAGCAAAGAGCTTGGTTTTGTCACAAGTCACAGGACACCCCTCATCTTCACCACTAATAGCATAACAGCTTCAGTGTGGTACTGTGAACCAGCACAAGGGTTTCCCCACCAAAGCTGGTAACTCAGGAGGGAGCTAACCGTGATTTTTACCCACTCTTGCTTGCAGGACACAGCTGTGCCCAGCATCCCTTGTACCCCCTGCTCTCAGCACTGATCTAACCAACACCTCAGTCTCCCAGCAGTCCCCCACCAAAGCTGGTAACTCAGGAGGGAGCTAACCGTGATTTTTACCCGCTCTTGCTTGCAGGACACAGCTGTGCCCAGCATCCCTTGTACCCTCTGCTCTCAGCACCGATCTAACCAATGCCTCAGTCTCCCAGCAGTCCCCACACAGAGCTGCTGGCCCAGCACCAGGTCATGGTCCTTTTCAGGATACACATTGTTGGGTGACAACTGTGAAGAGGCAGAAACCAGAACAAATCTGGTGCAAATCCAGTTCTCAGAATTCATAAGCATAACACTGCACCACTTAAATTCTCTGCTGGTTCATATATCATATGTTGACAGATTTCCTCAGTCAGCAGAGCAAATACACGCTTTGAATTTGCTTTTGGGACTGTGAAGCAATAGGTTTTCACCCGCACTACCTACGTCTTTGCCTGTTGCTTGAAGCCCTGTAGATACCCATTAAAGTAGAGGTCATTACAGCCATGAACCGAGGACCGAGGTGTGAGCCTACGACACACTCGTTCATTACAGACCGGTAACATTGTGGTTCCATAATATCAGTTTTGCCTGTTCTGCAGAAAGGAAGAGTCCCCACACAGTCTAACCTGGACAGTGTCCAGCTAAATAGCAACACAAACAGAGTACTTTTGACTGCTTGCCTATCCCAGCTAAGATGATGGCCAGTTTCTTCTCAAGCATGAAAAGCATCTAGACACCTCAAACCCAGTGCTATTTGCGTAAGCGTTAATTTAAGAGGAATTAAAAAATGGTAACTCCAACTGTCCATAGCACTGAAGTTTGGCAGAGCCTGACTATCAGCCTTAGCGCAGTCACACGAAGTACGCTTCCACTCATCTCTTCAGCTTACGTAAAGAGATGTTCCTCTTCCTAACAAGAATCTCTTTCTGAAATGCAACTTAGAGCAGTCTAGTTTGCTCTGAAACACACCAATAACTATACAATTAGAGAATGACTGTACAGAAATTGCTGTAGTAGTGCTCGTGGTCACGTTAAGCAGTCTCAATCAGCACTGTCCAAGAGCAAATTCAAGTTACTTTTGAAATACAAGGACCACAGTCTAAGCCTCCATACTCCGTTCATATATTTATGTAGGCATTTGACATATTCTGACAATCCATTTCCTCCCCAGATCTATTCCCTCATCAAAATGCCTCAATCTAAGTGAGGGTGGCACAACAATGGATTTCTGTGTAACGAGAAAGCAATTCCAAGAAACTGGGACTATTATAGTGTCCTCCACCATTCACAGGAAGAAATAATTCCCTTACACAGCAGGATCCTGACCACGGGCTGTTGGATCAGAGGGCTGGAAAGGCAGGTAAAAGATTCAGGTCCCATTATATTTTGCTCTGGTTTTCCATCCTCTGGTTTGGGTGGGTATTTTTCACTTCAAACATCAGATCTCTAGAACAGGAACTGTCCCAGAGAGCTCTGATTTTAGACAGAGCTGCTCGTCTGGTATGTTTATGACAACCCTACACACAAGCATCCAAAAATATTATAATTCTTCGTGAAATATGCTGCTCTTTAGGCACTCCTCATTAAGAATAGAAGAGAAAGGACCTTGTTAAAATCAAACCATGGTCTCTCCAGAAGCTACTATTTAAGGATAAACTTACTAAATAGGATTTCCACTCTAGTGTCACTTCTGTAGCATCTCCTTTGAGAACAGGTTTCAAAAGGTACATTTGTGAAAGAAAAATGGGCATTTCAAAGGCTGAGTGGTCTGAGCTAATAAAAAAAAAAGAATAAAAATTAAAAGCATTTTTTAAAATGCTTTATGTGCCTCTATCATGGTGTTCCTTACTGAAAATGTATGGGGTTTGTCTGGTCCAAGTGTACTACTTTACTTCGAAAGACCACAGAATCACAGAATGTCAGGGATTGGAAGGGACCTTGAAAGTTCATCCAGTCCAATCCCCCCATGGAGCAGGAACACCCAGATGAGGTTACACAGGAAGGTGTCCAGGCGGGTTTGAATGTCTGCAGAGGAGACTCCACAACCCCCCTGGGCAGCCTGGGCCAGTGTTCTGTCAGCCTCACTGAGAAGTTTCGTCTCAAATTTAAGTGGAACCTCCTGTGTTCCAGTTTGAACCCATTACCCCTTGTCCTACCATTGGTTGTCACCGAGAAGAGCCTGGCTCCATCCTCCTGACACTCACCCTTTATAGATCTGTAAACATGAATGAGGTCACCCCTCAGTCTCCTCTTCTCCAAGCTCCAGAGCCCCAGCTCCCTCAGCCTTTCCTCACACGGGAGATGCTCCACTCCCTTCAGCATCTTTGTTGCCCTGCGCTGGACTCTCTCCAGCAGTTCCCTGTCCTGCTGGAACTGAGGGGCCACAACTGGACACAATATTCCAAATGTGGTCTCACCAGGGCAGAGTAGAGGGGCAGGAGAACCCCTCTTGACCTACTAACCACGCCCCTTCTAAACCACCCCAGGATGCCCAAGTGGCCAGCCCCTCCTTCCATGATCTATAAACTCTTCATTCAGGAAGGCAGATGTCCCTGTCAATAAGTTATGCACAAACTACACATGGACACTTGAGGCGAACACACTCAAAGCCCTTTTCTCCCAAGAGCTGCAGGCAAGAAACAGCCTTTGGGCAAGAACAGAGAGGAGAGCCCATGTCACAACCCTGCTCACCTTCAAGGAAGAGCACGCTGTGAAAGTGTTTTTCCCCATAAGATTTGGCTGTAGCACACTGGGAGAAATGCATCCCATAATAAGCTTGCTTTCTTAGGTGTTAACAGCAGTTTTATGAAAGCGTGTTTCACTGAACTGCTCTCTTACATAGGCAGGGTGAGACTCAGCTCTGCCTGCAGTGCCTGGGGGTGAGAAGGGTTTGGTTACTGCCTGGGAGTCCTTGTGGAAGGGAGGGGGTGAGGGGGTGGGAAATTAGGAAGAACCAATTACTTTATTCTTGAGCACAGAGGTACCAGTGCAGCACTCAAATGGCAATGAATCGCTTCATTCAAAAACTCATAGTTGTCTGGATATAAATATCCTGGATGCCATTGAAATTAATCAGAAGCTCTCTAAAAACTGCTCTGAATGGTTAAAGTGAGATGACCTGCCCACAGGACATGAACGGTTATCTTTTAATGTACTATATTAATCAGTTTGGGTTTTTTCATTATTTTCTTGCAGTGTTTCAGTCTGGATAGAAATATGGAAGGTTGGTTCATAGTCACATTCTTTACAGAGGTCATTTGCATTTACAGTGCCACCTGTTACCAAGTTACATTTGCAAAAATATTTATTCATTTTCTAACCAACATTGCTTAGTTTGCACTTGTAAAATACCTGCTCCAAATGTATTTAACACAAGTTTTGAAAAGACATTTGCCACAAAAAATGTTACCTCTTTTAATGAATAAAATAAATGTCAACGATGAAGCCACTTGTGACTAACGGCACCTAAATTTACTTCTGGGAAAAACTCCAAATATGCCCCTGGTGACAGAATTGCTCGCATATGACAACTAGTAGACAAGGAGAGATAAGAAAACTTCTTTATTAAAGAAAGAAAGAACAGTCCTGATAAACAACAGCAGTTTCTCATACCTTCTAGTGGAAGCAGAAAGCTCTGGAGATAAAAAAGGAACACACACTCACTCCATTTACACTAAGGCTAAAAAACACCAGTGATTCAAAAGGGCTTAATAAACAAGGTCCGTACACGCTGCTGAAATGGGATGAGAAGATCTAGCAATAAGAATCAAACCTCTAAGTGCCAAGACCTAGAGATCTGCCGCACAGTAGTAAAACCAGAACAGGAATACAACCCATTTGATGACAAGTAGGGAAACAAACAAAACACACTGCATAGCTTGCATGCCACACAAATAATTGCCTAACATCAGATTTATCATAAAGAGATTAGAACTAGAAATTCTGTAAAAAATTAGAGGATTTTCTTATATGAAATACTAACTGCAGCACCAGCCCACAGCAAAGATCTGTACAGATGTTTCTCTGAGTACACAAGGAATTACCAGTTAGTAGTAACTGGCAAAACCCAGTGATACTCCAGACAAATACCACAAATGCTTGCTCATACCTTAAGCTGTGTTCTAAACTTAAGTGTCACAAAAATCTATGCATTCAAGCTGTCTAGAAATTAAACAGGAAATTAGGCTTCACATTCTAGGCATTAATAGCAATGAGAACATTGCCTTTTAAAGACAACGACAATAGGTTAGAATCATAGAATGAATCATAGAATAGCTTGCTATAACATGCACCAGGAAAGAAATACCAGAATATTGCAGTTTATCACTGACTACAGTTTAGCCAAAGAAGGTGACCAGTCGGAGGCAGCAGCAAGCTCTGTTAGGGGAGATACTGAAGCCTTTGGACAACGGTGTTTCTGTATGTTCTCACAGAGCCAAACAACAGCCGGCAACCAAAATGGGCTCTTGCTACCTCATGAAGACAGATCGAGGTAACTTGGATTGTTGGGCCTGGTCAAGAGCTGGCTAAGGGATGATCTAAAAAACAATTAAAACAAGAACTGCAAAGATAACAGAGCCAAATTCTTCTTTGTAGAGACATACGGGGGGCAATAGCCACAAATTAGGAAACTCAAGCTAGATAGGAAAAAAATTTCCCCCAGCAGCCCAGCCACAGCTGACTTCAGCTAGTGTGGCTTCAAGAAGTTTGAACTCCAGGCCTCCAGAGGACTGTGTTCACAAACAATTCTCAAATTCCATGAAACCCAAGAGGGCACAGAAGCACGTCCTGGCAGAGGAAAGCAGCAGGAGCAGAGCACCACAAAGCCTGGTAAATCATCAGGGGCTGGAGGCCACGGGCTCCAGCTCCTGGCCCAGAACTACACTTCTCCTGCCTGTCCAATATCATCTTCTAGCCCCATGAAGGTGTTTCAGGTCATCACCAACAGCGTATACCACTGAAGATTTCTATAGTTAAGCAAGTCCATTTTTCCACAGTTAGAACTGGTTGAACTATTGTTCACTGACTTTCCTGCTGGCCATTTCAACAGAGATTAGATCCAGAGGGTTGTTTAGAGCCGTGTGGGGTCAAACACTTTGTGGCTGCAGATTCAATCCACCAGGGGAAAAAAAAAAAATCCAAACCAATGACAAAATATTGAAGACTTGACATCGAAAGTGTAAAAGGAAAAAGTTTTGATACCAGTACTTTGATATAGACTGTTTATCAAGAGTTACACAAGCCATCCTGGATGCAGGAGTATGGGTGTGATCAAAACATTTGGTGAAGATTTTGCTTAATTTTGGCCCTCTTTCTACTTACAAAACATCAGTTTCCTGCTAATTTGATACAGATTGCTCATCACCCTATACAATTTCTTAGTTTGTGTTTGTTGTGGGTTTTTTTCCCCAATACTTTATTTTTCAAACAAGTTCTGTGTTCAGAAGCTTTCATTGTTTTTTACTAGGCAGTGGTGTAACTCTGAGTCCACTCGGATTCCTGACTCAAAGCCCACATTCATCATTTTAAAAATTAATAAAAAATACCCACAGACAGACTTTGGAACAAGCATGAGTATTTCATTTCCAAGAAGCTCTTAGGTATATTTGTCATGGAGCCAATTTTCAGTATATTTTAATATGCTGCTTAAAAGAGAATCTGCTTTGCCTATATGGATTTTGACGAAAAAATCAAGTCTTTAGTTTTACCTTTGCTGTCACTTAGCCAGATTTCAGACAGGCTGGGCTAATTGGTAACCCAATTCAGCAAAACAGAAACTTTCAGCTGAGAATGCCCCTAAAGTATTTTCTGGGTTAAGGTTTAAACAGGTTTCTTTCATCATGCAGATCACTGTACAAAGCTTAACACTGGGCCCAGATGTGGCTGCTTATGGAGGTGCAGGGAAGCACTAAGTACCAAAGTCACTTTTTGCTGTTTGCAAATGCTTAACTAGCTCAAGTGACCATAAGCCATTGCCTCCTAACTGCTGATGTTAAACCGCATTGGAGGAAGCAACACTGCATATAGGTGTTTATGCCTTAAAACTATTCAAGATACAAATACCAATGAGATGGCCTCCTACTTTTCTCTCTTCCCATCCCCTACTCCTATAGCCTGATCATTTTAACATTTGCTTATATTTTATTTTTATGTTTCTCTGGAAGAAATAACATGATTTCTGTAGCATTATGTGATCTGAAATCTCTTATCTAGGAGTTAATCAACTTTTTTGATAAAAAAATTCCCTTTGCAAATGACTCTGTTCATGACCTACAGCCCAGCTGAATTAAATTCATTCATAAGATATGGAAACCCACTGAAGATGTGAACATTGGCTGTCAGGGGAATAATACATTGTGCAGTGCAATGAGAGAAAGATTATTGATAGCCTAAAAAGGGCACAGAAAGCTTTACTGAGGGAGAGCACGTGGAACTGAATGAGATGGCAAATCTTGCTATGTTTCTTCTCCACTAGGAGGTTAAGGTGATGAATCCAATCATCAAAAACCTCTTTCCCAGAAATAGAATGTGAGTGCTCTGGTTCAGAGGGAACAGAGTGGAGTAGGCTCAGGAAGTATTTGTGGAGCCAAGTATTTTATCCATAGCAGTATTTCCCTTGAGCAGTGACTCCCATTTCTCTGAGAACCCCTGGTTTGGCACCCTTGAGTCTACCAGAAGGATTCTGAGTGGTATGAAACCAATGATGTTCTTGATCCAAAACCAGATAAAGTGCTCCCCTAGACGGGGACTCTATTAAATAAACTCACTTCTTAACAATGAATCCAGAAAGGTTCCAGCTCTGCAAGCCAAGGGGACTCCAGACAGCACAGAGGCCAAGAATCAGCTCCTACAGAGCAGACTTTTTTTTTTTTTTTTTTTTTTTTTTTGGAAAGAGAAAAGGCACTTAAGGATCATTTTAGCCCTAGAACCAGGGAGAAGGAAGTCTACTGGAATAGCGTGTATTTGATAGCACAGAGAAGAAACGCTGGAGATCCTATATGCAAGGAGAAGCTTCCTCCTCCCACATTGCAAGGGCTCCTTGCAAGGTACTGCACTCTTCAGTTCCTCCTGAGGTCTGTTTCAGCAGTTGGTGCTCACTATTCCCCAGTTCCCAACCCCACACTTCTTGAGAAATGGAAATTTAGTAAATTTGCCAAGTCCTACAATATAGTTACCTACGTTGGTTCTAGTCAGATGTTCTCTCACCCCTAAAAAGTACTTTTCACTTCTGTTAAAAAGTAACATTACTTACACAAAATACACTTTCACGTGGACTGTTCATTGAGAAGAGAAACAAAGGAAAGAACAACAGTTTTTATTGTATTGCATTGTAGGACCATGGGTTAGGAAAGAAACACAATTCCCTATTTACATGGACTCCATTTACATGGACAGGACACACATTTTGGGAGGGTGCGCAGCCCTCCTCCTTTACCTAAAGTTGTGTGAATTGAGCTGTGATGAGCAGCTCAGCCCCATTGCTGCAGTTAATGCCTTTACTGGCTTTCTTCTGGGACTCTGCTTTTCTCAGGGTCTCTGCTTTAGTTCCCAGGAGAGCTGGACCCGCTGCTGTCTGCGCTGAGCGCTAGCGAGCAAATAGCTCTAGCGGTGCCACACAGATTCCCGCTCTGGGGTGAAGGCACGTCCAGCAGCCAAGCACAGCAAAGCAAGGTGCCTAGCGGCTGAGCTAGGTCCGGACAACCTGAGCTCCAAGGTGGGGACTTGCTTTCTACCCTTGCCCCCCCTCCCCCGCTGCAGCACAGCTAGGAGAGGGAGTAAGGGGAGGGCTGCAGCTTTCCCAGGTGCCCAGGTCTGGTACTGTTCCACCGCCCCAGTGCACGGAGGCAACGCTGCTGCTAGTCTGGCCCCCAGGGGGGCCACGGTCCGCAGGGATAGGAGGACAGGCGGGGTAGAGGAGCGCAGCACGCTTGCAGCGGGGGCAGCTCCGCAAAGGGAGTGAGCGCCGGGTGGCCGGCAGCAGCGGCCGGAGCCCCGGGGGTGGGGGCTTCTCACCCGAGCCCTGACGTAAAAACTAAGCGGGGCTGCCCGCTCCGGCTTCTTAAGGAGCGTGGCGGTGGTGGCGGGCGCGGAGAGCCCTGCCCGGCCCGCCCTGCACGCCGGAGCACCGAGGTAAGGGCTGGGGCTGCGGGCGGGGCGGGGGCGCCGGAGCGGAGCGGAGCGGGCGGGCCGGGCGCGGGGCAGAGCGCCGGCGCTGCCCGGGGCCGAGCGGCGCGGACCCACCGGGCTCCCGGCGGACGCTCCGCAAACGCCGCCCAGGCGGGGACCCGCCGCTCCCTGAGACCGGCCGCGGCAGCTTTAGGGTCTTGGCGGGAGTGACTAGTGATAACGAATGGGCTAATTAACTTTTATAATTATTATTGTAAGGCACTATTCATGAAAGGGAGTGGAACGGGGGGGTTAAATTGCTAGGAGACATAAAAGTCAGAGCCAGAAGGTGTAATTAGTGCACACACACAAACTTCAATTTATGGACAGAGAGACCTAAAGATTGAATGGCAAGGGAAGGAAATAGATGGAAACATTCACCACAAGCACAGGTAAAACATTAACAAAAAAAATCCTGCACCTTGTAGAAGACTCACAGCAAAATGCTGCCTGACTTTGACCAGAACATAAGGGCCAGTGGTCTTGGCTACTGGTCCTGACCAATACCATTCACAACACACTTTAAGAGGCACCCAGCCTCATATTAATGTCCTGCGAGCTCCCAGCCCAGGGGAGTCCCTTTGCTTACACCTCTGAAAAACCAGGACACTCACCTTGTCTTAGCCAGTTTTGTAACTTAGAAAGTTTCCAAAGGGTCTAAGGGGCAGAAAAAGCAAAGCAACCCTGAATGGGTTACCCAGGGCAAACCAGATGACTCCTGTCCAAATGATAGAACCACCCTTAAAAGCCAGTTTTAGTACTACTGCTTTGTTTGAATTATCTGTTGTTGGTGAGATTTTTGGTCTGGTGGTGTATTTTTTTTTTTTTTTTTTTAATTCCAGTGGCCATATCTGAGATTGCTGAATTGATTTAAAAACTAGAGGCTTGATAAACAAAGTTAATTATGTCCCTTGAAAAAAATCTCAGTAAACAGATAACATGCATATTGCATAGCATATATGCACAGGTAGGTGTCTGCTGCCCAGTGGAAAGGCTCTGATGCACAAACAAGTAAGAATGGAGTACTGACTCACAGGATGTCTTTGGTTTTGCTTCTACAAAAGCAATCAAAACCTGCCTTCTGCAGTAGGGTACAGAAGAATGATGCTTCTGGAGATCTTGGGAGCAGCACGAGGACAATCCCATTACTACCACCACTGTCATAAGTGACATCCCACCAGGCAGAGCTGTGAGGGAAGGGTGTGCTGTCTCTCTCCTATTCATTAAACGCAACATTCAAATCCAAGGCTGTCAAGCCAATTCTCCTCATGAGATCCCAACTCGAATTAAAAAGTGACTGTAAGCAGTTGGAGAGTAAAGTCTGAATGCCTCCAAAATGTTCCCAGAACCTGACCAGGTAGCCAGATAGAGGGCTAGGTAACAACATCACTGCCAGGACTGAAATCTCTGAAGAGTCCTTTAGCTCTGCAATGAATTATGTCCCACAGAGCAGCCTACCCTTCCCTGGTCTTGCACACTGGCTGTAGCTGGGCTACGTTTCACATGAAATCTGGCTGCACACACTTATCCTGCCTTTGGCATTTTTCTTCAGATAGAGAAATGTTGCTTGTGCTCTTGATGATCACTCATGGAAGATGCTTTCTACACAAAAAGCCAGTTGACTATTAAGTTAAGCTCAGTAAGAGAGGCAGCTTCTCCCCTACCCCCAACACCCTCCAACAATCAAACCAAAAACATAACAGCATGAATACTCAACAGATCAGCACACACATTAAACAGAACTGTTTGTCCCAAAAGCTGATCTCAGATGTTGATTTCCACAAACAGGAGGTTCTCCATATGCCTAAAAACAACCCCAAACCTGTTACAGGTTAGAAATGTAACACTAGAAATAGTAGAAACATGTTAGAAACTGCACAACTGAAGGACATACAAGAAATGAAATCTGATGGAGATAGCTGAGCCTTTCTGTCCTCAAGTTATCATTCTAGGACTTTTCCCCACTATGGCTGCCACTTACCAAGTTTCACAATTTTAACATAACAGACAATTGTTACAGTGACCTGCAATAAACGTGTACTTTCATATAAATCTCAGTACAGGAAAGACATGGACCTGTTGGAGGGGGTCTCAAGGAGTGCCACAAAAACCATTAGAGGGCTGGAGCAGCTTTCTGATAAGAAAAGGCTAAGAGTTGGGGTTGTTCAGCCTGGACAAGGAAAGGCTCCAGGAAGACCTTATTGTAGCCTTTCAATACTTAAAGGGAGCTTACAGAAATATGGGGACAGACTTTTCAGCAGGGCCTGATACAATAGGACAAGGGGTAATGGTTTTAAACTGAAAGAAGGGAAATTCAGACCAGATATAAGGAACAAATTTTTTATGATGAGAGTGGTGAAACACTGGAACAGGTTGCCCAGTGAGGTGGTAGATGCCCCATCCCTGGAGATACTCAAGGTCAGGTTGAACAGTGCTCTGAGCAAGCTGATCTAGTTGAAGATGTCCCTGCTCATTGCAGAGAGGTTGGACTGGATGACCTTTAAAGGTCTCTTTTGACCCAAATTATTCTATATGCATGTATACATGCTGTACAAAACAGCTGCTGCGCTGTGGCTTTGCTATACCCTGTTTTCAGAGCTATTCTGCATTTTAGCAGGTGAAACCTTCCTGTTCAGTGGCTGATGTTGCAACCTACTATTAATTAATTAGAACACACTTTCAACAAATAGTTTTTCAGTTGCACTCTGCAGATCCCTGCAAGTCTGCAGACTATTTTAAAGGGCTCATAAAATTTTAAGGAAAGCAAGACTGCCTAAAGACTTAAATTCCCTGTAAGAAGGAATGGATTTTTACTGAAAAAAAGGTAGAGATCTGTAAATCAAGAACTTCCAAAACATTCAGTATGAAGAAATTCCAGGTAAGAGAGTTCATATGAAGTTGAGGATCAGTAACAAATTTTAACACATGCTTCTGCTGTATAGAGTAATGCAAGTCCACTAGTATTTATATTCATACATGCAAAAAAGCATACACAGAGTTTTAAAAAGCAGCAAAACAATTATCAATATCTGAAGTGCCTTCTATATCATTTAAGATACCAACCAGGCCTTTCTTCCTGCATCCAACATCAAGTTTTTCAGCTTTTGGTTTTGTTATATTTCAGTGACACAATGGACCTTGGGAGCAGAGGAAGAATCCACTGCAACATGAGACTCACCTGCTCTCTGCTAATCATGGGAGCATTCTGTGTGACACCTTTCCTCTGCCATAGCCAAATTGATCCACTAGCTCTTGGGCGAGCAGACCCCCAGTGTTGGGAATCCTCCTCAGCTGTCTTACTGGAGATGAGGAAGCCTCGCATTTCTGACTCTGTCAGTGGCTTTTGGGACTTCATGATCTTTCTGAAGTCATCAGAGAACTTGAAACATGGGGCTCTGTTCTGGGACTTAGCTCAGATCTTCTGGGATATCTACGTGGACTGCATGCTCTCCAGAACCCATGGCTTAGGGAGAAGACAGCTAGCAGAAGCTGAACAGAAGATCGCTACTCTACGTTCTCAGTTCACAGGGAGAAAACAAGGTTACCACTCCTTTAATACATGTTTCATGGGCAATAACTAGAGTCTAGCAGGAAAGAAAAGAGCTTCAGGCTTATTGTGTTACGTGGTAATAATACAAAAACAGAGGACTGTGCTGCAACTGCCACTCACCCCCCACCAATCCAGTATGGAGATATATTTATGTTCAGAGTGATCTCAGTAAAAATTTGACCTCCAAATAACTTGAACTCTAATGACAGCTTTTACGTTTCAGATTGGTGGGAGAGGAGGGGCAGCAGAAAGTGAAACACGGGAGAATTCAAACAACAAAGGCAGCTCATCAACTGAACATACAGAGTTATTCTTCCACACCAGCATCTTTACCACAATTGTGCCATGGACAGGCTATTTCTGAATTCCTCATTCCAAGAGGTGCATCACCATGGGAATGTGCTGCACTGGTGCTGCTGGGCAGAGCGGCAGCCTTTCAGCAGAAGAGTAAGGATATGTTTACTTGCCATCTAGCAGTCAACCACTAGATATTTCCTATTTCCATACTGGTAAGTTTACCCAAAACCCAACAGAAACCTAGGACTCAGATGTGTACAGGATTTCAGGCACAGCTACAGCTTTAGGAATTGCAGCACTTAGTGTCACAGGTTCATCCTGATCTCCAGGTTCTAAGCCCCAGAGCAGAATCCCCAGGCTTAAAGTGTCTCACACTTAGATTCCTCATTCCCAGAAGGAATATACAGCATAGCTTTTCCTAAATCTCAGTCTCTTCCAAGGTTTCAGTTCTGATACTGGTACCAACAGAAGGATCCTTCCCTTGAGAATGTCCACTTTCAGAAAGGGGCAGGCGCTATAACTTAACGGAGGGATAGAAGTGTTGCTGCCATCACCAATAGAGCAGCACATGGGGCCCACAGGGAGAAGGCAGAACCACCTTTCTAACTGAATGGTTTTAGACCCTTATCTCCACTTCCTAGACCTCAGTTATTATGATGTTTGAGGGGGAAGGTCCATGGAATACCTTCCTAGACCTCAGTTATTATGATGTTTGGGGGGGAAGGTCCATGGAATAATAAAGAACCTCTCTGGGCAGTTATCCATTAGAGCATCTCTAAAAAAAGGACTTGAACTCAAGATTCTTCCACCCCAGAGACACTATACCACCACTCCAGCTCTTGCCCACAAACCTTAAAATGTTTTGGTACACCAATATGTATTGAACAATAGGATTTGAGATAGGAAGGATCAAGAGGTCCTCACCCCCATTACCAGCAGAGAGTCTCCTAGCCATTAAGCCAGGAGATAGGAGTTGTGTTTGAACTAACCCTGTCAGACTGAGGAACTCCTCGCATACACAGGGCCGGTTTCTAAACTCTGAGCCAAACCACCACTATCTGCATTTTGAAGGCAAGGAGTGGCTCCTATCCTGCTCTGCAAAGCATGTGGGCTGTAACATAGCTCCAAGAAGATCTTTGCTCTGTTGAGATACACTGATGGCAGGCAGCACAGAACACCCTTGTGGTTCCCAAGTGGCCTTAAACATCACAAAAGTAAAAAGTTGCTCAGTCCTGACCAGACTGATGCACTTTTGGGTGCAACTGGAATGCAGCTTTAGACGCATGAGGCAGTAGTACTAGCAAAAGCTGAGATACTCATCAGGCTAAAACACCAGATGAATTTTTGTTTTCAGGATTGCAGCTTTGAATGGGACTAAATTCCCTCTTAGCCTTTTGTTTACATCTAGCTCTTCATACCTATATCACACTGGGATTTTCCTAAACAAAGAGCTTTTGTTCAGGCAAGATTAAGAGTAACATTATGGGTTTTGTGATTAATACTGACTTTTGTTTACTGCTACAGAGATATTAAGACACTACTAAGTGTTCACATTATAAGACAAACAAGGATTTGTCCCCTTCTCTTTTACCCCTTTGTTTTGTGAATTGTAATCAGTTAATCTGTTTTCTCTGTACAATTGATTAACATCAGTCACTAGCAGGCAGCTTATAGCATGACTGCCTAAATTTTTTTTTGGAGTAGCTATCTAACCTCTCATCCAAGTCTCCCAGTTTCTTAACAAAGCCAGCTGGTTTAATCTTTGTAACCCTTGACCCCACTACCTTGTTTGGCCAATGAAAACAGAAATCAATTGTTAATAATTGCAGATAGAAATCACATCCTAGCAAATGGTGGAGAATAGAATTACTGCTTCTTATGCATAAAGAGATGTACAAGCCTGCTTTCTCAGCCCAAAGAGCAAAACTAATGGCATTTGAATGACCTTTTGTACTTCACTCCATGTCTACATAGGCAAGTATGAATAGCTTTCAGTAGAGTTGTTTTAGAAGTCAAACAATAAGGCACAATGTTTTGCTTTATACTGTTACTTTTGTAACTGTTGATAAAGGCTTTATTACTCCATACTGAAGTTTTTCACCTTATTCCTCTTAAATATTCACATTTTTTAAATTGCAAACAAGATCATATATCAGGAGCAATCTGTAAGCTGCATTCACTGTACTTCCTTAAACATATCATTGAATTAGAAAAGACAGACAGAGATCTGAACTTGGGACAGAAATGCTGATGTTAAGGTGTCATATTCCAGTGTCAGACTTCAGAAATAAAGGATAAATCCCATGAAATCACTATGAAAATTGAGGATCAGTAATTGAGCTTTTCTAAGAAAAAAAGAGAAGTCCTCCAAGCCAAAATAGTTAGTGAAGTGCTTGGTAAAGCTTCTTTGTAGTACTGAACAGAACTACTCCATCACACCCAAGAAGCACTTCTCACCCTCCTGGGAAACAAGTGTGTTTGACACCAAGACAATACTAGAAGTAGCCCACATCCAGACTTATGGCTTCAAGCACTGTTTTCTGAACCAATCTAGTCCTGGCACATTCCCCATGCCAGTTACTAACAGGTCTGAAGAGACTCTTCGAACTCCACACGATCCATTAAAAACACAACAAAATCAGAACAGCTGTATATAACTTATCTAACAAACTGCCTCCATCCTGCTAATACCCTACTTAACTCAGCAACTTCTCAACTTCCCTGGATATCCAGCAGAGAAGCATTAGTCAGCTTTAAATTGAGACAAGTAGGGAGAGGTAGCCAAGGTGTCTTTAGCAACTCATCCCTTTCCCCTAATAAAATGCAAACACTATAAAAAAGCAGGTTTCATAAAAACATTTCCAACATATTACAACAAAATACATTATGGATGTAACAACTCTTAATGAAGCAAAATAAGACTTAAGAACCACAAGGAAAACATAGCTTTTGTACTCACAGCAAATCTTCCTGAAGAGCAGCTGTACAAGAAGACCCTCCTCAGGAAGCCACATAGCACACCCTCAGTATGAACATTTGACGAACACATACACAAAACCTTCTCTGCCTTCTTTTCTCCTCACCCAGCAGTCCCCCAGCTACCTCATCACTCAGAGTGGCCCCAGCTGTGCACACCTCTGGCACACCTGAAGGTAATTCAGCTCAGATGAGCCCTTGCACCTGGCTCAAGACAGACAGCACTTGCTGTCCCAGCTCTGCTGGGCTGTATGGTAGTGCCGCTGGATTATGCATTTGAGGTCTGGTAAACAGATGTTGTGTTAACCAGTTACTTTTTAGGAAGACAAATGTGTTTAAAAGAAGTGAAGCCAGTCTGCTCACTTTTGGAGATCATTGCAAAGAAAATGCCCTATAGTTCTTCGAGGAAATAACAAATGTGCTACTAAACAGTGTGAGAAATCTCAGCTGCTGTGCAGGGAGGTTGACAACAAGCTGGTGAGCTGGTAAGACTGTGAGGAGACTTGAGTGCTTTGACACTGCTAATTGCAAGTGGAGGAGTTTTATAGGAAGATTGAAGGAAAAGGTTCATGCTGGGGGAAAGATCAAAGTAACTTGTCACTGAAAGGCAACTTGCAAATGGAGGGATATGGCTATTACCAAAACAAGAGTTTTGAGGGGGCAATGCTGCTAATAATGGGTGCCAGTAGCAACTAAAGATGGAGTATTCAGCTACTCTTTGCTGTTTGGAAATTTTTTACTTATATGCAATTTTATGTCACTTTTCAGGAATGTTTTCTCATATTCAGAGGTCACCAGTTCTGAAGAAGAAAGACTCACTCAAAGATTTAACAAGTATCTACGTGCATAAGAGTAGATCTACATTACTTGGAAAAATTGTTGGAGAGCTAGGGAAGAAGAGGAAACAACACATCTAGCCCAAGATCTTAACTACTTCTCTTTAATTTTTTGCATTTTAACTCATTGATGGTGGAAGAAGGCCTATAACTACAAGCACTGTATCTCTGATTAACTTGGACTTGTGGGTTTTTTTAATTACGTATGAATTCAGTCTCCTTAATAAACTGCATGATTTATAAGCAGTTGCCTACTTTGCTCTGTGTGTACGGCAGGTTTTTTGTAATGCATGTGGCCTATTCAAACTATTGTCTTTTGGGTGCCAAACCGGGAAATAACGGATCCTTCAGTAAAACATGGATGAGCAGAGCAGGAAGTTGCCAAAAAGCTCCGCTGGCTCCAAGACAGGATTAGAATTGAGATGGTGATGTTCTATCGAATGCATAGCTCTACACTGCTGAAAGACATCATCCTACTAAAGTAGTACATATTTTTATATTTAAAATACCTTCAAAAAAATTTCCAGTTTTCCAGCAAGAGTAAAAGAGTTAACAGGTTTTACTAGCTCTTCTGTTTGCTTTCACATATTTTTACAGTATTTTCCCTAAATTAATTCTTAAAACTGTCACTTAAAATGTTCATTCTCACTTAAAGCGTTTAATCAAAATTATTCTCATACATAATTTGAATTTGCTTCTTTAGTTTGCAAGTGTAGACAAATAATTTTTCTCTGTCTGTTATTGATCACTCTAACAGGCAATCTGATATTAAACTAATACAGCATAACTTTGGGCAGGTAACATTTGATGCTTTGATGAAATGAAATATTTCCATTGCCTGGCTGAATGCAACTACAAAGTTCAGCTTTCTAGGGCAACAACATTTAGTTGCTCATTCAAAGTTTCTTTCCCTGACCATGTAGCTCAATGGTTGCTTTTTTTTTTTTTTTAAATGCCCAAAATAAAAACTAATTTGCTGGGTATTCATTAGCTTGCAGAAGTAGGTTCAAATAGTGTAAACCAAATCTTAAAATGGTTATTGGGCCTAAACAAAATATAGCGTAAACATAGTTCCTAATGGGTGAAATCCTGATCAGACAAAAATTATACGAGGGCAATCAGCTTTGATGGCACTGAATATGTGCATGCAACAAGCCATTTAAATGTTCAGATACCACCAGAGATAGAGAAATTCCACTGTGGGCCAAGCTAATGTTGAGCTGAAACAAATTTGCAATACTTCTCTGCTTCAGCAGGCTTCTTAATTAACAGGCTATAGCCTCATTAGGCCTTTGAGGAAATGGGCAGGAAAGGATTAGTAGGTGGAAGAAAGAGTGAGAAAACAGATGAATCTCTAGCATAGGTCACACTATGGACAACATTTAGAAATTGGTGATGTAAAGGAGACAACCTGTGTTATTAATTGTGCTGAAATAAAAAAGGGAATTCAATTAATTACATATAAACCTGCAAGTGATAGAGTTCCCAAAGGACCTCCTATGTCAGCCAGTTTCTTCTTTCTGAAGGTCTCAGAGCTCAAGTCTATTTTATAACTTAGGTCTTGCTTGCTTTTAATCCAGGTCTCAACAGTTTGGGATGAAAACACAATCAGATGGTGCTGATGTTTGCTCTTCATTCACTGACTCTAAATTGGGACCTTCTAGCACAGCTGTGTTAAGAAAAAGCAAGTGGTGTATGAGATGCAAGTAGATCTGCTGTACAGGAATAATTCAAAGTGTCCCTGTGGTTACAGGCAGGATATTGCCTCCCACCACTCTCCTCTGAAAACTTCATGGCAGATCTTGGGGTGAGCTACAACTGTTTTTGCAGATACTGTTCCTGGCTTACTGTTTCTTAGTCTGAGTGTGTCTGAAGAAAAAAGGGATGAACATGTCTGTCAGAGGTTGCTTCATTGTTAGCTGAACTGAGTAACGACAAAATAAAGGCCTTAGGATTTTGTCTTTTTCATCTTATAGGGACCTGGCAGCTAAACAACTGCTTAATAGCAAGGGAAAACACTTCCTTGAGTTTTTACATGCTGCCATTAATTAAGAGTTCATGATGCTTCAGGAATATCTATTTTTGAGAATTTGTGTTCCAGACCTCCTCTATGTTGCATTGGACCAAGCTGGAATTTGTTGGATGTCACTGTTTCCGATCAATTTTATTTCAGATGCACTCACTCTGAAGGAGATTTAAAACCTCATGAGAAGCTGATGGATGTATTCCCATAATCAACAGTTAAGGTCCTTGGTTTGTTGTTTGTAGCTCTTGGCACTGGTATATTCCAAAAGCTACTAAGCTTCTATCTCACGCTGTATGTTTATGTGATAATATTAGTGTACCCACATTCTAGTGGCCTCATCACTATTTGTCTTCTAGGGTCCTCTTCCCTCAATTAATTTCTTTTCACCCTCTTCACTCTTCCTTTGCTAGAGACAAACTGCTTGTTATTTTCCAGTTGCATACAATTATTTTTTGCTGTAATTGAGTGTTTGCATTATCTGTAATTAAGGCCCTCTGTGACCAAAACTAGCAGAAATATTCTTTACTATCACTACCACAGTGTAAGGTCTTTCAAGAAGGTAGATGAGATGCTACCAACAGAAAACAAGTTTTCTAGCTATTTTAATAAGAGTAAGACAATCCCTTTATCTTGGTGATTATAATGCATTCTGAAAAATACAAGACCAGGAAAATCTACCTGGAAAATTAAGTGTTCTGATGAGCAGCTTTTCTTAAGTACTGCACTTTTCATTGGCCTTTTCAATCACATCAGCCTAAATCTTGTTTGAGTATACAGGAAACAAAGCTTCAGAATATGTAGTTTACCTGCCTTTTCTCCAAAAGCTTCCAAAAAGAGATTTTGCTTTTACCCAAACTAAATTTATTTTATTAGTAATCATAGAAAAAATCCTGTTAAAAATAGGACTATTTTCTCTCTTGGAAAGCTGGTATAATTCTAGTGATTCAACGAAAATCCTTAGAAGTATGCACATTTTCTTGAACCATCACTGGTCTAGAGCCCACATGCACATACTCATTCACTACTTTTTATGTACCTCCTGCAGAACAATGATAGTAAGTGGCTGAATCTATGATTTTTTTTCTCTGAAGTGGTACTGAATCATTTAAATTTCTCAGATCTTTAAAATACTGCTGTGCGTTATCAGAAAAAAATGTTCTCCTTGTTACTGTCACCAACAAGAGAGACAGCACAATTCCAAGGAAAACTTGACCATGGCGTATCAACAGTTAAGGAGAGAGAAACAGGCAATGATTTGCACTGCTGAGGAATCACACTTGGTAAATTTGCCGTTAGTTTACACTGTCACTTAACAAACAGTTAACAATCCAAAGAAGTACAACATCTGATAATAACATGCAAAGCATTAACGTGCCGTATCTCAACTCCTTATCTCAACTTTCAGAGCTGCGGTCACTAAACCAATATGCATTTGATGACACTCTCTATCATCACAGATTATACCAATGTATCTCATTGAGTTGTACTGCTGTAGGAAACAGGCAGCAAACAAGAAGTAATGAAAGGAAAGCAGTGAGCATCTATTATTTTTCTTCTAAGAATGATCTAAATTCTTTCGAAGGCCTTCACTCACCCATCATTATAAGAAATGAACCTAGACCTTACGAATGGATCAAAGCAGTATGCAATGTTTTTTTTGTATGCTGTCTTCCTTTCTTTTTAAATCCCAGCCTGTTGCCCTGCTGATGCCTAATAGATGCTTTGTAATCAACTTCAACTAACCTGCTACCTATAGCAAATAATCTGTGTTTACAAACTCCTGTGCAGCTTATGTTTACTTACATGCATATATATGCCTGCATGTATGTGTACAGGCTTGATAAGTATTTTTAACACTCTGGAAGTTTTAGATGTTCCATCAAATATGAAGTACTAGTAACTAAGGAAAAATTTACTTTTCTTGCATTTTAGATGTTGTAGGTAAAATTGTATTCTTATTAACCATTCTATACTGAACGTTACATTCTTATTAACCATTCTATACTAATGTATAAGTTGATAATGGAAGGGTTTTTCTAAAGGAATCAAATTCCTTTAAATGTTCAAAGCATCTTTTTCTTTAAATGTGAATTCAGTAGTTTGGATAAATATGAATATGTAAATACCAAGTATTGAGAAGTCTAACAGTTAAGAACTTAATCCTTCCTTTAGTCTAAGAAACATTGATGTGATAGAAAATACATCACTGAAACCAGTTGACTCAAGCCAACTCTCATATCAAAAATAAATGTTTCTGAAGCACAAGTCATTACCAATTATATAGCAGTAAGAAAAGAGGACAGGGCAGGACAGCTGTGAAAGCCAGTGCAATATTAATGAAGACATGCTGATTTTTATCAGCTGGGCCAACATCTACCACACTGGAGCTGGAAACCACCAATAGAAAAGGAACATTGTTCTTTAACAGTATTTATGGTTCATGGTGAAGTTAGTAAATGCAGAAATCTGTTATGCTGAGTTATTACAATGCAACATTTGTGACACTTTAAAGAATCTGACGTGGCATCAGTTACCTTCAATAGTTCAGTGGAGCTGTAAAGTGAATAGTAGTTTCCATCATTTACATGTTGGTGACGTTACTTGGTTGATGAGGTCACAAAAGGATCTGCAAACCCGTTCAGCTGTAGAGAAGAACTCCTGCTGCAAAGCAGACTCTTGAGCTGAAAAGTAGAACAGATTTTAAGTCTTTCAGAGAATTTGGATGATGCCAGAGCCCTCAAAAACTCTTTATAAATCTCTAATTTAAGATAACCCTGTAGAAACAGCAGCTTTTTCCATCACTCTCTTTATTACACCCTCATCATAAAACCTGAGGCATCCTGAGTGTTGAACAAAGGCCTGCTGTGTATGACCATTGATTACCAAGGAATTTTGTACTGCTGGAAGTCTGCCTGGGACTAGAGCCACAGTTACAGTGTCACAGAAGTGGCAATGGAAAAGATCTCCAGTGGCCTCATCAGTATGTTTGCTCCTTCATTGACTGGAGACTGATTTCCTCTTACGCGTGTTGACTCGTCCTGTTTCAAATTATTCAAATATTAGGGGCTAGAGTCCACCTCACCAGAAAATGTTCTGCCTTACCCTATAGAGCTGGAATACTTCCACAATGGCAAAGGCAAGATTCTGAGTTTCCTCTGAGGATTAAATTATTATGAACAATATTACAGAGTAAACTGGATGAAGGTGAGAAGACAGTGTCAAGATAACTGGGAGAACTTATACCTGGTTGGGCTCGGAGAGACAATGCATCCTTCAGTTTCATCACTAGCTGCTGCAGTTCCACCTCCTCACTGATTTCCTTCTCATCAGGTGGTATCTGCACTGCAGTGGGAGTAAGAACTGTTTTTCTCTCAGTGCCACTGAGGGAATTTTCTGTCAATTCAGCCAGATACATTTGATTCTCTTTTGCTTTTTTATACTGTCCCATAAAAGGTCTGTCACTCTGCAGGGACACTGACTCCAGTGGGTCTTCTGAGAACATAAAGTCCACTGCAGTGGGAACCTCAGGTGTCTGTAAAGGCTGCGTTCTATCTGCAGAGTTGGAGGGATTCAAAGATTTCCAGTCTGCACATGTTCTGGAAGCAGGCCTTATCCTGGCAGGACTTAACCCACCCTGCATTCTTCTTTCCAGCTGGAAATGTGGATTTCTTGGCATCACATTCTGACACTGTGTAAAAGGATGCTCTGATGACTGTAACATCATCTACAATAGATAAAACACAGAAACTATGTTGTGAAAATAATTGATATTTTGGTTTGCTGATAGTACTAAGATAAGAAAATAATTTTGGTTCAGATTTTTTTTATTTCTGTTGAACTAAACCAATTCTTTTCAGAAATAAAAAAACCTTGTGTTTGAGTTGGGACAAATCTACATGGCCATTTTTCCCACAATTCAAATCTGAAGACATTGGCTTTACTGCCATTGAAAAGTGGGAATAATAATATTCCAAGACAAATTTGCAGGAAAATTTTTCTAAAAATATTAAACTAAGGGAAAGATATGTGTATATTAAGCATATATCAAACACGTCACACCCAAATTTCAAAACTAGGTCAGTTGTCAGTGCCACAAATATACTTCAGGTTTTCTGGACAGAACTATGATGGCAAATACCATCCACTGCGTGAATGCTGAGTCTGATGTAACTGGGATGCACTGGGCAGTTAATGGCGTGTGTGCAGCCATTCCCACATGCCATGGACAGGTCAGTGTCACGGCACATACACAGGATGGTATGACAAGCCAGCTCATCCTGGACGCCACATATAAGTGATATTAAGCTAAGTGTGCACTGCAGACATATCTGGCTTTTCTCTATGTTGGACTATCCCTGAAAAACACTCTAAACGCAGCATTACAGAAAATGCTACAAAAATGCTGTAGGTGACAAATATGTATGAATTCCATGTGAAATAAGGCCTTTTTAGAACCTCAGAGATACTTGAAATTAACAAGAGCCAATAAAAAAAAAAAGAAATTAAAAATTTTCTGTAAGAGGTCTATATTACATCCCAGTATGAGACAGCAATTAGGAATGACAAAAGAGTATTTTATTTATTCAATGCCAACACAGGATTCTTCTCTAAAGAAAAGACTGAAATGAAGTATCTAACACTTCTATTGGAAAGCATTTTCTCATTCTTATTGAAAAACCCTCTCATTATTTTCACTGCAGTAGTATCTAAACATCCCAGACGTGGATCTCTGTGCTAAATGCAAAATATATACGGAATGACAAGACAATCCGTGCTGCAAAGAGCCTATCTGCTTTCTCTGGAGACAAGAACCTAAGATGACAGAGCAGACAAGCAGAAGGTGCACAAACTAGTATCAAGAGTGCTTGTCTGCAGGACAAGGAGTAGTTAATGTTCAGTAGCTGCCCAGAACTGAGAAGATTCTTGGTATATTTATCACTATACCTTTACTTCTTGCTTCATTTGCTGCAGCTTCATTTGCAGGTTTTCATGGCTTGCTCGCAGTCTTTGGAGCTTTGCCTCTATTTTGCATCTTTTGTCTTCCTGGCAGCTGTGAAGAAATTGCATTTTATCCTTCCATTGGCTGAACTGCTTCTTCATGTACCTGCCAGGAACACAGAAGCATTTTGCTGGGTCATGCAAATACAAGAGGAAAAGAGTTCACATTGTAGCACAAACTTTCTCTGTCAGTTAAGGAAAGTTTTGTCAGCTTTGGGGTGAGAGGCCAGTAGTTCAGGAACTGGGTTGTATTCATGGAATTAGCAAGAACAGGAGTGTTGTAGATGAAGAAAGATATGAGCTGAGAGGAACTGTGGCCAGGACTGGGCCTTGCATCTTAGAGTTTTCCCTTTCTCACAAAGGTGGCTGCAACAGGACAGACATCATAGCAGTCCCTCTGTGTAGAAGAAAACTACTTATGGCAACACCTTGACCTGCCAAGGATTCCCATCATTTCCCCTGGCAACAAAGGAGTAAAAGCAGCCTCTCTGCCCCTTGGACTGAGTTGCTACTGCTACTCTGTGCAGCTTGTTTGATGATAACATTAGTTTATGCACAGGTCACTTGTCTTTGAATGGAAACTGTGACTTTTGCAATGAGAAATGCCACCCTTACATGCACACCAGAGATTTAGAAATTACCTACTCAGAGCACAGTATGACATAACTCCCACCTATTTCTCTGTTCTAGGGTTGGGATTTATCTAAGAAGTTAGGGTAGAAGCACACCTGAGGTGGAGACAGACAGAAAATCTTGTTAACATTACAGTAATAAAACAAATGGTTCATATCACACAGCTGAAATAGTTCTCTCCCTTGCTTAGTTATATTCAGAAGTTCATCTGATCCGCTTTATTTTGGGTATGCACTGGCTGACAGACAAGAGCCCCATCAGTTTCACTGGAATTATGGCAAGAATAGAATAACAAGTCAGACCATTTAAAATTAAAATTAATATTAATCTCCCTTATAACAGCATTTAATGGGTCTTTACTGTAAAATGCTGACTACCTTCAACAAACTCAGAGCCCGGTTCTCTGAACAGGCACATAAACGCTGGAAGTTAGTCCACAAATAAGAACAAAGAGCTTCCCATGAGTAATGTCATTCATTCATTCATTATATGATAAGCAGCAGGTCAGAGGATGATGCAGTATTTCAGAAGCAGGTTTCCCAGATATCCTCTCACCTATTGCTAATCTAAACTAAAGCTGAAGATCTTTACCATATCTCTCTATTTTCCCACGTGAAAACAGAAAGTGAGGTAAGGGAAACTGCAGTTGTTTTGCCCTTGTCTCAGAGTGCACTTGTGTGAATTTGGATCAGCAACTGTACATTGACTTTTTAGAATGAAACTAAATGGAAACAGAGGGAACTGAACAGACTGAAGGAAAAGAAGATACTATATTCAGGATCACATTCTACACTTTGCTGTAATTCCATTGGTTTCAGTGGTCACAGACATCATTATATCTACAGCACATTCATATATTCACAAAAAGGAAGGAGGGGAAAGCAAAAGTGAAAGAAAAAGACTTACAAGATATTTATAGAAAGATATTCTACCTTGATTTAAAAACTTCCTATGAATTATGAAATTTGTTTTGATTAAGCCCTTTTCAGAGAAAACTTTGAAAAAGTACACTATTCTGATATTTTTATGTGAATGAACATTCTTTCCCTTAAAAATGACTTTCAGAAATATAATCTAACAACTGCAGAAATGCAACGAACGCCAACCAGAATGTTTTGCTTTCCCAAATTTTTTTTTCCAGTCATCTCCACTTACAATTTTTTGTTGCTGAGTTTCTATTGTTCATCCCTATTAGACAGGATTTAAAAAAAAACACAAAACAACAACCAAAAACAACACCTCAAAAACTCTGAATAATTTGTATTCTAGCTCTTCACTGGAGCAGCATTGCCCACCAGTCTTCAGTTATTATCCTACCGCATTTACCTACCTGCTCTCATTGTGAATGCTTTTGATGGATTCGTGCATTTTTAACACATCTGCTTCAAAAGAAGCTATCACCTATTAAAAAAAAAAAAGTATCTGTTTGTAATATTATCAGCAATAACATTTCATTTTCTATGCAAATTTTGCTATAAGAGGGCACAGCACATTTGGGATTTGGTCTGTTTTACAGTTTTACCAGTTAACTATTTTATTGAACTGATTGCAATCAATTGATGCATTAAAGTATTTCTAATGGCTATTAGAACGGACTGGAACATTTACTCTAGAGTACAAATTCTTTGTTCTGCAGCAAATTCTAAGTGTATGAGAATTTGTTTTGTTTTCAATTAGGAAAAAAACCTAATTCCCTAGAATTTCTGCAAAATGGAATATTCTGATTTGGGACCACCCTCTCCCAAGTCACACCACTGCTTTGGGACAAGAACATGGAGTGAGACTGGATGTAAAAGAGAGAAGAAAATTCCTGATCTTTGGATGGAAGGAAATAGTCTGTGGGCCACGCAGGGGACAGTAGGAGGACAAGTCAGGGGGACAAACACCTTCCAGGAAACTGCCATAGAACTATGGGATAAGGTGGGTTGGAATCAGGGCTGCCAGGAAATTATGAGACTAGGATCTGGGTTCCTGGGACGTTCAACCTCATGGATTCTATTAAAAGCCCTAACTGAACTGACAGTCTGCATCTATTTAAGCAACATTGAAATAATCTACACCGTAAATGTTGGAAATCAGTATAAAACTGCTCAGAAAGAATTCTTAGCCCAGAAAGAAAATGAACAAGAGAGCAACACATGTGACAGAATCCCACTACAGGGATGCAAGTCCTGTCTTGCTGTCCTCTAAAACAACAAATGCCAGCCATCAAAATGACACGCTTAAGCAATGTCTGCCTACAACTTCTCCTACAGATATGTGCTGGCTGGCACTATACCTCAAGCTGGGCAGCAGTCCTAAAAGACAGGTCTTCCAAAGGGCAGCACAAGAGAAGCAGTCAAAGGATTGACTTGACATGCACAGGCTAGTCCTTAGTTACTGCACCCTTGGCTTCTGAGAACAACAAGGTAAGTAGATGACACGAACTGGTTTGAATACAACCCAGTGTTCCCTATATTCCAAGTATGTGCAGAGTTACCAACCTCTCAAATGAATACAGAAACAAAAAACTGCTATGTAATTATTTTTATCTATACTTTTCTACCCACTCCTCTAGCATTGTTTCTATATAGGGAACCTGGAAATGGATTAGTGGAGAGCTTTTATGCATGAGATATTTTAGTTGGAGTGGACACCACTCTGGGTTTATCCTTAAGAAGGGCCCATTCTGTCCTCTTGCTATTGCCATGGTGACAAAAATGGCCTGAACATAATAAGAAATAAGGCATTCTTCCTTGACATTTGCTTGCAGTAGGAGAACATGACAGCATATTTTACTGTCAGAATAGAGTGATGACTCCAGTCTTAGCCAGGCTTTAATGTGCTACTCTCAGACAACTCGTAAAGAAAAAAGAAACAGAGCAAATATTCTTACAAATACTTCTACAAGTCACGGAATATCAAGGAGTTAGTTACTAATCTTGGGAAGGTATAAAAATCAAGCTTCATTAAGTTTTCAGATTGCACAGTTTTTTCAGTAAGTGAGAAATTAACAGGAAGGTGAAACTGCCCATTAAATTTCTTTTTCATTGGTAATTAGAAGGCAATTAGATAGTTAATTTGGTAGCTCTTCCTCACAGCTTTAGCACTATTACAGCTTCATGTTTTGCTCACCTGAGCTTTCGTCTTGCCTTGCTCTGGTATCTTGCTGTTTTTCTCATCCTGTTGCATTACAGATCTGTTTTCAGATATGAACTTGGGTGACTCCAGGACAGGTCTGTCCACTGGGAAGGACAGGTTTTCAGGTCCAGGTGTTGGTGAAGCACTGAGTTCTGCAGGGAGTCTGTGCACCAACAGAGAAATATTGAGTAGAGACAGGTTTGAGCCTTATATGGTTTTGGTATTGTGACAACCTTGAAGCACTCCCCCCATGCATAGCAGAACAAAGACCTTGTTATGCCTTAAACGTCTGGGTTTTGTTACTTTGGGAGGAAGAGATAGATGACACCTCATCTTTCCCGAAGTTTTATGGCCATGGAGGCAGACACCTTGGAAGATAAAGACAATTAACAGTGTTGCTGTAAAAGGTCTCATTGCCTAATTGGGATGATAGAGATGAACCATCTGTCGGGCAACCAACTACAAGAAGAAACCACGAACCAACAGCTACCCCTGACGGGCAAGACAGCTCACTTCTGGTCAATACCATGAACTTTCCCCTAGTTTGAAGACCCCAGACCCATTTCCAGAAGAGTCTTCCTAATTAGCATGAAGAGCGAGCAGAGGGAGGAGACCTGTATGGCTGGTTTTATAAGACTTCAGTCCGGATAGTGTTACGTGGGAAAGGTTTATCTCGCAGGGGCAAAAGGATGCTGGGGCAGGAATTAGCTGGGCTCATTTGGAGAGCTTTAAACTAGGCTCGAAGGGGGATGGGGTTGTAGCTGGGCTTGTCCCAGTCAGGCAGCATTCTAAAACTGATGAGGACCGGGTGGCCTCCTACGCCCCTAGGGAGAAATCGGTGTGCTCTGCTCACTCCCTGAAATGCCTGTACACCAATGCGCACAGCATGGGGAATAAGCAGGAGGAGTTAGAATCCTATGTTCAGTTGTGAGATTATGATCTGGTGGCAATTACAGAAACATGGTGGGACAGTTCACATGACTGGAATGTGGTCATGGATGGCTATGCCCTTTTCAGGAAAGACAGGCCAGCCAGGCGTGGTGGTGGAGTTGCTCTCTATGTGAGAGAGCAACTACAATGTACTAAATTCTGCCCAGGAGTGGAGGAGGAGCGAGTTGAGAGTGTATGGGTCAGAATTAAGGCTGGCAGGGGTGATACTGTTGTAGGTGTCTATTACAGGCCACCAGATCAGGCTGAGGAAGTTGATGAGGCCTTCTATGGGCAGCTGAGAGTGGCCTCACAGTCACAGGCCCTGGTTGTTGTGGGTGATTTTAACTTCCCTGATGTTTGCTGGAAGGACCATTCAGCCAGCCAGCCACAGTCCAGGAGGTTCCTCCAGTGCATTGATGAGAACTTCCTCATGCAGATGGTGGAGGAGCCGACTAGGCAAGGTGCACTGCTGGACCTCATCCTCACTAACAAGGAGGGTCTGGTCGAAGCAGTAAAGGTTGAGGGCTGCCTGGGTTGCAGTGACCACGAGATGGTGCAGTTCAGCATCTTGTGTGGCGGGAACAGAATAGCAAGTAGAATTTCAACCCTAGACTTTAGCAGGGCTAACTTCGGCCTTTTCAAGCAGTTGCTAGGGGAAATCCCATGGGCAAGACTGCTTGAAAGAAAAGGGACCCAAGATAGCTGGACTGCATTCAGAGATTGCTTCTTCCACGCTCAGGATCAGAGCATCCCTACACGTAGGAAGTCAAGGAAGGGAGCCAGGAGGCCTATGTGGTTGAATAAGGATCTGTTGGGTATGCTCAAGCAGAAGAGGAGAGTTTACAGGTCATGGAAGCAGGGGCTGGCCACTTGGTAGGAATATAAGGCTGCTGTTAGAGGATGTAGGAAGGCAGCTAGGATAGCCAAGGCCTCCTTAGAATTACAGCTGGCGAGAGGGGTCAAGGACTGCAAAAAGAACTTTTTCAAATACATAGCAGATAAAACTAATACCAGAGGCAATGTAGGCCCACTGATGAATGGGGTAGGTGCCCTGGTGGCAGAAGATACAGAGAAGGCAGAATTACTGAATGCCTTCTTTGTCTCTGTCTACTCTGCTGGAGGCTGTCCTGGGGTGCCCTGTACCCCTGAGACCCCAGATGAAGCCAGGTCAATGGAGGAGTTTGCTTTAGTTGATGAGGACTGGGTTAGGGGGCAATTAAATAGCCTGGACATCCATAAATCCATGGGTCCAGATGGGATGCATCCGCGGGTGCTGAGGAAGCTGGCTGAAGTCATTGCTAGACCGCTCTCCATCATCTTTGCCAAGTCTTGGGAAACGGGAGAAGTGCCCGAGGATTGGAGGAAAGCAAATGTCACTGCAGTCTTCAGAAAGGGCAAGAAGGAGGACCCGGGTAATTATAGACCGGTCAGCCTCACCTCTGTCCCTGGGAAAGTAATGGAACAGCTTGTCCTTGGTGCCATCTCAAGGCATATCAAGGATAAGAGGGTTATTAGGGGCAGTCAGCATGGCTTCACCAAGGGTAATTCATGCTTGACCAACCTCATAGCCTTTTATGAGAATGTAACAAGGTGGATGGATGATGGCAGAGCGGTGGATGTGGTCTACCTTGACTTCAGTAAAGCCTTTGACAAAGTCTCCCACAGCATCCTCACAGCTAAGTTGAGGAGGTGTGGTCTAGACAATAGAGTAGTGAGGTGGGTTGCAAACTGGCTTAAGGAGAGAAGCCAGAGAGTGGTAGTCAATGGTGCGGAGTCTAGTTGGAGGCCAGTATCTAGTGCAGTGCCTCAGGGGTCAGTACTGGGGCCAATATTATTCAATATATTCATTAACGATTTGGACAAGGGAATTGAGTGTACTCTCAGCAAGTTTGCTGATGACACCAAGCTGGGAGGAGTGGCTGACAAGCCAGAAGGCTGTGCTGCCATCCAGCGGGATCTGGACAGGCTGGAGAGTTGGGCGAGGAATAACCTGATGAAATTTAACAAGGGAAAGTGTAGAGTCCTACATCAGGGCAAGAACAACCCCAGGTTCCAGTATAGGTTGGGAAATTACATATTAGAGAGCAGTGTAGGGGAAAGGGACCTGGGGGTCCTGGTGTACAACAGGATGACCATAAGCCAGCACTGTGCCCTTGTGGCCAGGAAGGCCAATGGCATCCTTGGGTGTATTACAAGGGGGGTGGTTAGTAGATCAAGAGAGGTCCTCCTTCCCCTCTACTCCGCCCTGGTGAGACCCCATCTAGAATATTTTGTCCAGTTCTGGGCCCCTCAGTTCCAGAAGGACAGGGAGCTGCTGGAGAGGGTCCAGCGTAGGGCAACAGAGATGATTAAGGGGGTGGAGCACCTCCCTTATGAAGAAAGGCTGAGGGAGCTGGGGCTCAGGAGCTTGGAGGAGACTGAGGGGTGACCTTATTAATGTTTATAAATATATAAAGGGTGAGTGCCACAAGGATGGAGCCAGGCTCTTCTCGGTGGCAAACAACGATAGGACAAGGGGTAATGGGATCAACCTGGAACACAAGAGGTTCCACTTAAATTTGAGAAAAAACTTCTTCTCAGTGAGGGTGACAGAGCACTGGAACAGGCTGCCCAGGGAGGTTGTGGAGTCTCCTTCGCTGGAGACATTCAAAACCCACCTGGACATGTTCCTGTGCAACCTCACCTAGGCATTCCTGCTCCAGCAGGGGGATTGGACTAGATGATCTTTTGAGGTTCCTTCCAATCCCAAACATACTGTGATACTGTGTGAAGTTCTCCTTTCTCTCATTGCTACCCAAGCATTAGGTAAGCAAGCCCCCAGAGAATATCAGAGAAATCTTGGTTGCTCACAGAGGGATTAAATTACAGTAAAAATGAAGAAAGTTTTTCGTGTTGAATACAAGTGAGGAAATATTATCAATGGAAAATGTTTTGCATTCCACCACATTGTAAAAAACAAACACTGAAATAGTATTCTCTGTGAGAATCATTGTAACTACCTTCCATTGGTCTTACTGTATATGAAAAAATGGTTTCTAATAGCAATGTACTTACCTAGCAGTGTAGCACAATCAAGTTGTATAAATAGATTTTTCTCCTCCTTCACACAAGCATGAAATTTATCCTTTTAGACAGGAGTGACCATTCTTTCCTATTTTAGTCTCTCTGAATCCTCATTTGGAGAACAAATGTGAGATGCAAGAGGGGTTGCTAGGTCTTTATACAACTAGGAAGGAATCTCACTCTTCACACGTTTGTAGTGCTTATTTCACATAATCATTCCTTTCAGTTTCTACACCTAAATATCAACTAAAATCTCAGACCAAGGAAGGAACAACTATAGGGAAAAATCACAAGATGATCTCCAATGCTCATTATTAACCAATGTGATCAGCGGAAACACAGTAGTGAACTCACACATTAACTAAAGGCACACAAAACAGAACTGATCTGAAAGAACTGGAATGGTATGATCAGCTACTCACTATTGCAAGTAGTCCCACAGGACTGCAATTCAGTGGGACTTGAGTAGAATAACTGTCAATGAACGCACTGTGGATCACATGTGGAAAGTACTCACAGTTAATTTCCAATGAATTTGTCACAGAGAAGGTGCTTAAATACCCCTGAAATTGTGACAGGTACAATATTTGCAATGCCTGACCCTAGAATGAGCATAGGAAATGGCATGGAGAGAAAGAGATCGCATAAGGAAGGAAGGAACGCACAAGCATGTTATATTTTATAAGACAACTGGTCATTAGGTTGTCAGCGCGGTAATCACAGTTCAGCTACAGAACAATGTGCAGCAACTTCCCATTTATGCTTTCCCTTTTTAATGGAAAAATCATTACACAGTGTCTGTCATAACAAAATCACCCATTCAAAGGACATAATCAAGCAATATCCCACAGCCTGACATACTATTCAGAGACTATAAACTAACTGGAAACTCACAAACTCTTTTTGTGAGTAGGGAAGTGCCTTTCCTCCACTATCTCCAGAGCCCTCCTTCTCTGAGCCTCTTTTCTTCTGCAGCGCTCTTGAAACAGGTTGTTCCTGATGGTGCGAAGAAAGTACTTTGCATTCACCTTTGCTGACATCTATTGGAATGAAAGATAACAAAGAAGGGAGTGAATTTTCAAACAGGTTGTGCCCAGAAGTAGACACTGTTCAGGGCAAAGGAAAGACTTAAAAAAAGCAAAGGTCCACCTCTTCAACAACTGAAGAGGTTAATGGCTGCTGTCTGGTCCCAGAAAGGGAGTTAAAGTGGATGATGATGCAGGATCACAGGCAAGAATGACTCTAATTCTGTTAAGTAAGCAAAACACTCTGCCTGAGCCAAATTCAGGCAGCCTGGAAACTCTGAATGCAGAATTTTGTCAGTTGCAACGGTTAAGTTCACAGCCGCAATGATAATTCTGCCCACCTAGTATCTAAGTTCCCTTTTGACCAATGGAAATAAATAGTTTTATACTTGTATGAAGTGTTAACAGATGGAGTCTTCTGTGCCTCACGTCCTCCTCTTATACGATACAGTAAAAAACACACTTCCATTTGTCACAGCTGTGTCAGGCTCAGGTACAACCACTAAGCTCAGTAGCTGTATTATAGCAGGACACAAACCAGTTCTGCCCCAGGACTGCCACGGAACATGGGCTGAGTCCTGACAGACTGAACAGGAAAACACAAAGAAAACATACAGCATGCCTCCTGGTAATTTCTCAACCTGGTAATAACATTACCACAAGGTGTCAGCACGGTAAGGAAAAACATTGCTGATATTCCAAATCCCCACTCGGCAGCCCACTCTCTGATACAGAAAATGTGACAACTTACCCAGCCAAGGACAGCATCTGCTAAGAGTGGAAGGTATGGGAAAAGTGGCTTACTACTGATTCTTTTATGTCCCATAAAAGGATATCAAAATGGTATCTGTCATAGTGAGTAGCTTATCTTTTTGATCTTGGTATAGATTTTGGCCACAAAAGTAAAATTTACAGGGTTAGTGTTAGAGTAGGGTTTCACAAAGGAAACTGAAGTTCAGTGATCCAGTTGCAATATTGCAGCAACAATGTGGGAAAGCTCAATGTCGAACAGTACAGGAGAAGAAGGAGACTTCATTTTAAAACAAAATCTATTTCACTGACATACATGTGTCCAAATCATCTTTCCAGCATTCACACACCAAGGTGTATGTATACACATGATGTGGCCATGATGACTTACAGTGATATGTCGGACAAGAGATGTCAGTTCTCCCTAAGCCTTCGGAGTTCCTCTCAGTGTGACCATGTGCTGTTTTTTGTATGTGCCTTTAGCTCCTTTAGGATCCGGCAGTGACTATGATCTTTTGTCTCCTCATTTGGGTGTCTTATAGGTATAGGTCTAGTTCTTAATGTTCATATCATCATCTTGTGATGGTATCTTCAAAAGGCAATGTGTCCTTTGTTTCAGGCTACCTTTTGTTTTCCTGATTTGTTTGTCCTGAGCAGCTGTGTATGGAAGTGCTGTGATCTTGCTGATCAGCTAATCTAGGCTGCACCATCTCCTGCCTTGTTATATCCCTCCTGCCCTTCCTTCTGGTGCTTCCACATCCACATACTCCCACTTATTCTCCATTCACACTGATTTTAATGTCTCCATTCGAAATTTCTACATGAGATAACTTGCCATTTGATTCTCCTACTTTCTCACAGACAGAGGACAATGAAGACTATTTGGAGGAATTAACATCTATCTGTTATTTTTAATGCAGATATTGAGCATCCAGATACAGTTTCTCACAGTGTTAGCAATAGGATTTGGTTTTCAGAGAGGAGTTGAAATGGCTACAGTTTAGCGTTCCCCCAGACAAAGGGTGACTGCAAGAGCAGTCCAACTAATGTTCTTTAGTTTTGGTGCAGACACTGGCTACCCAGATATCGTTCATGTTTAGTGCAGGGTTTCAGGATGGAGGCAATGAAGTACAGCTTACTAAGGAAAATTTCATGGGTACTTTTCAGCTCATTTACTGGAACAGGAGGAGATCCTGTTACATATATCCACAAAAAAGCCTGTCTGCTGCTGTGTGTAAGATCTGAAATCTCCTGCTCAAAGGAGAAGATGATCTCCCAAACACAAATTCCCAGGATTAACCTTTGTCATTAGTGTAATGAATGCACAAGTTGTCCCTGTAATGGAGCCCAGGTGGGTAAGCTTAGCTGGACCCATGCTGCCTCTGTGCAGCATCTCTAACTGACAGAGATAAATGAGTCTAAAAGGTTTACAATGCAGTGGAAAAGATCTGGAATAAGTGAAGTTTCATGCAGGTGTTTTTACAACTTTAGGATGAGTTAACTTCTGAATGAGTCTGCATTGGGGCTGGGAAAAAGGAGAACTGGGACACTCTGAGGGCTCTTTCCACATTTTAAGGATGATCTGCAAATGGCAAACTTGCCATAAAACTCCTTAAGAAGAGGACTTACTTCATGACATTTCATGGCTCTATTCAGTTATTTCAGAACAAAACAAAACACTCCTTCTAAGGCCAGAAGCCCCCTGTTTCCCTTTGCCTGACTCATTGTTCCCAGATTAATAATGCTAATATGCCATGGCCATTATGGCTAACACACACATAATTTCATAATCAACGTAGTTCAAGAGTCTACTGCCTACGTGCTTACATGAAAAACCTGAACAGGGAAATGAATCAGTACAATGGGATCCTACCTGCACACAGTGTTCCACAACAGGATGTGAACTCTTATGTGGTTTGCTGAGACGACCAGTGAAAAAGCAGACTTGGCAAAGGTCATAATTGAGGCACTTCAGACAGCGATACCTATGAGGGAAAACAAGATTAAGTTACTTCCCTACAAGGAAATCTTGGTGTGAGTTTGATTACTAGAAATCCAGATCCCTGGATTTGGAAAAGTAGCAAAGCACCTCTGTTAGAATACTTTCCTCAGCATTCTCTGAGTGTAAGAGATATTCTGTCCAAATGACAGTGGACTATTCTCCACAACTCTCTAATGATTTTTTAATTATTTATTTGCTGCATTGAAATTCAGTCCAAGGAAGAAACAGTTGTTTTAGCACCATTGTTGAGATTACAGTTATATCTTCATATGCTTCTTAGGCACCAGCTCACCTCTATTTGCTGCTCTCATGAAACTGTAATATCACTATATTATTGACATAGGATTTGCAACTTTGCAAAAACCTAAAAATGCAAAAAATAAACCTGCAAGCTTCCTATTAGTGAGAAGAGAGTAACAGCAAAATGCTTTTCTGAGCATTCTGGTCAGTAATGGATCATGTTCTTTTTATACCATTAGACCATTTTATACCATTACTTAGATGAGTAAGATGCTAGATGGATAACTTAACTAGCCAATTAATACACCTGCTTATGGGAAAAAGAACTAAGAAATGAGATACACAAGTTTACACAAGTTTAATTGGTTCTACCACTGAACTGCCAGTTTACTTTCAGTAAGTCTCCATAATCATGTCTCTGCTAGTGAACTAAAGAGAAACAGGATGCAGGCCCGAGCACTGGCCTATGATGGCTCTCTCCCTATCTTACTTGTTAAATGAGATTATGTCCAAAGTTTGTTGCTTAATACAGCAGTTGAAGCCTGTAAGGTATGCAAACAATGGTAAGAACTTTATATGTGGATGCTACAGAGTTATTGATGTGGACTATAGCAGTTACTGACGCACCTGAGGCCTGTAATGGGGAAAATTTTGCAGACTCTACATCTAGCTTGGTGAGAAACCATTTCTGTGGCTGATAATCTGTAACATGTAGGGAGCCACAGGAGAACAGCAGGCTCCGATCTCAGCCAAGACAGGAATTTTTCTTCAACAATTGCTGAACTCAGAACCTGGAAAAAATACATCTAAAGTTCAGCCATTTACTTGAAAAGAACTAGTGTCTCACCTACAATTCCTAATAAAAGCTCTGGTATCAGATTCTGCTAGAACAGATTTTTTCCATTTATGTAAAATGTTACTGGGTTACAAAGGTTTTGGAATAAATGCAAGAATCTTTAGTAGTATCTTACTGAGCATCTTTTCTATAGGTATAAATCCTCCTATACTATGAGATTAATGAACAGACCTGCCCCTTAAAAAGTAGATACTGGTGGATGTTACATGGCAATACACTTGCAATTTTAATCAACAAGCAACCTTCAACATAACTTCCCAGGACATCAGAATTTCACTCACCCCATGGAAACAGTTGTGTATCGCAATTTCCACACAAGACAGAGTGCAGCTTTCTCCAACAATGGCTGGGATCTGTATCAGGAAGAAAGGCTCAGAAACACCTCAATAAAAACCAGATGTTCCCATCATGCTCTGCTGAGATGGTGACAGCACACAGATGGTGAAGCATCTCTAGAAATGCCATTTCACATACTGTTCTGAGGAAAACATGTTCATATTCATACCATTAGTATGCAATTTCATAGCTCAGTATGTGTCAGAATTATTTGCTTCCAGCTCAGTTACTGAAATGGATTAACATAGTATGTTGCCATGCTAGAATACTGAAGGATAGCAGGTTTGAACCTCAGGGTTTGTTTTGAGATCCCATTTTCAGTGCCAGTTCAGCTGGAAATACCTGTACGCTAAGACATTTTGCTGCAATTGCAAGCTATTCTAGTGCGTACAGACAGCTGAAGTTTAGAGTCACTTTAGGAATAGCTGTATGCAGCTGTTCCCACAACCTGTAAGCTCAGGCAAAAAAAAAAAATAAAATGCACAGAGGCGCTGATTGGAGGGGTTATTCTGTCTGAGAAAAGCTACAGAATTTGATTCTTTTACCTACTTTGCGTGGTAGCTCCCTATGTCCACAGGGTGCTCTTACTGACTTCAGGCCCACAGGGTAATCAAACATAAAATATATCAACCATGTATTTTTTTCTTCTAAATTAGGGTACTCCTACAAGATCTACTGTGTAACAGCACTGCAGTGGTATTACCTGATTTAAGTCTGTTAGGAGGCTTCTCAGGTTACTACGGGTAATCAAGGCCACCTTCCCATCAGGGACAGCATAAAATTGAAAGAAAGCTGAAAACAACCAGAGGAAAGAAATTGGAATCCTGTCAGAGCTTGAAGTGTCTTCTGGCTACTTATTCTCATACTATCTACATGATTGCAGCCTACCAAATAAACCTTTCAAGAAAGTTCCCCTTTCTTCTCTATCTAACAGGCGCTCAGTGACTGACTGCTGTGAAAATAGTTTCTTCCTACAGACAGGGGGGGAAAGAGAAGGAAAGCAAGAAAATTATGGCAGTTCCTTATTCCTGGCATTTAAGGCAGGTAAGGATGAAGGAAACAATGAGCTCATTTTCATGGCTGTAATGAAAATATTTAAATAAATTTCTACAAGATATGCCCTATTTAAGTTGTGAATTGTTACTTCCAAATAATAATGTGGAAGGAAATACACAAAGTGCAATGGGAATGTACGAGGCCAATATGCCACTTGTGGTCCATTTGTTCTCCATTTTGAGCCTTCAATTCAGGCAGAAATCTTTGTGCTGCACAATTCACTGGGCTACCTTTATCTGTTATACTTAGTTCTTTAAGCATTTTTGTCTAATGTTAAAATGCCTCTAAAAGCTTCCTGGATCCAATATAAAATTGTTTTCTAATCCAATTAAGTTTAAAACTAGGGGTAACCTGTTATTTTCTGCCAGGCAAATGGAACTTAGCCTTCATTTTTAAGCTCTACTTATCTTAAACTTTACTGTGACTTCTTCTGAGACTGTTTATGCAAATACGGTTATGGACATTGAAGGAAAAGTATTCTTCTGCATCAGCCTCTCTCTACAACTAAGAAGTCAAGAAAATTTACTTTTTGCATGGCAGAACTATATTCTGTTTTAAAGTAAAAAAATTCCAATGGAGCGTTTTCTCAACATTCAGTATTTTAGGCAATGTATAAAATCATGCATTTCCCACCTCTGTATTTAGCTAGTAGTGTGTCTCCTGAAAGGGCAATTAAGGCAGCTGCAGCAGATCTAGGTTTGATACAACCTGTTCCAGATCTAGGAAAATAAAGCAAGTTACATTACCTTCACTGAGGATGTAAAAACTGAAACCTCAAAAGAAAAAAACATGCTGTGTTGGAAGATAATTTAAAAACTTGTGTCCTTTGATACGTATATAACTGATGTCACATTTTAGTGATATTTTATACCTAGGACGCTTAGCCACTGAACATAACTACAGAGTTAACTGTTCAAGATACCATGCAATCATAAATATAAAAAAATCCACAGCACCTCCTTCAAAGACCTCACATTCCAAGTAAAATGTAATTTTACATTTACAATATATGTCCTAAAAACTTTCTGCTCTTCATTTGTGGAAAGCCTTCCCAAATATGGAAGAACAAGCAGGGTTAGAATCTGGTTTTTGCATTATATCATCAGGCAGCTTTACTGTGTCCCCAAACATGCACTGAGCTCCTCTTGGGCTGATACCCTTTAATTCTGCTGCAGCTCAATTTAATCAAAAGGATAAATGCAGGGCTAAGACTTTAGTCTTGACCATTAGATCATAAAGAATGTAGCTTAATTTAGAACTCAAGTTTGTGACGTAGGCACCTGATGAAGAAAACATTTCTTTATATGAAGACTAAGCAGACATCAATCAGAAACCAAAAATCATGAAAGCCTGGAATTCTATATTTAAGATATCACTTTTTCAAAGCAGTATTGCACTTCAAAATATCATTACATAAAATTGTCTTCAAGAGTCTTTAGATAAACTGCATATTTACAGACCATACTGCATAAAGCTGCAATATAGTCTCTAAAGTATGAGCTGCATGGGAAATCACTGGTCAAAAGTTGCTAGGTTTTTCAGTTTGTTCAGAACTTTCATTGAAAATAAAGGCCAAGATTAAAGCTAAAGTATACAATCAAAAACCCTTATGACATTTTATGCAAAGTTGTTAAGTAAGCTACCACACAAACATGGAAAAGCCCTTATCTGCTCTTGCAATGGAAAACTTTCCATTGTTGATAATGGAGAACAGCACTGTACGTAAAAAACACGATTAGAAGAAAAATGTAAGAAGTTTCTTCTGTCCAATATACACAGCAAGAAACTTGTGAACTTTTTTAAAAACAGAAATTACAGGAAAAAGAAATGACACATCGTCCCAAGAAAAGAGAAGAAAAGTCCAAGATAGTCCTGTTAAGAAAATTCTTCTAAATTATTCCCCTACACTGCACAAAAATTGCAAAATACTCTCGATGTTTCTGTCTTTTTTTTGTAATACACCAGTCTGTTCTTAGCCTTAATTGATGGTTTTAAATACAAAAAAATTCATAACATGGGACCTTAAGCAGTAGTGATCATATTATTACTGAACAGCGTATCACGAAAAAGTCCTGCAAACCACTTAAATCTCACTCACTTCCAGTAAAAAACTTTGCTCTGATGTAGAAGGGAAGAAATTTCACCTGTAGTGAATAAATTGTACAATGAACTTGTCTTTTAAATCTGATACAATCACAAACTCATTCTGCCTTTACTGAAGTAATTCATTATGCACAAACAATACGTAAGAAAAGTACACTTTGTGAGCTGCTTCATTATTATTCCCAGAAAGTACTTGCTATTCACAGGAGCTATCTGATCAGCTTAGTTATGAGACAGTGGTTTTGTTTCATAATTGGTTGATGAACTTTTTAAGCTGGAGAAAAATGAACAATACCAAGTGACTGGCAAGTTTTTGACCTGTGCGTGGATACTGTCATTGAAAGGCAAAGATGGATTCTTTTCTGGGAGTGCATCAAAATATCTTGGCAGTTAAAAGAAGAGATACTCTCTGTAAAGCTGTTCACAGAAGTCAGCATGGACAGGCAGACATCCTGGACCTCCAGATAATTTTGGAAACATCTGACCACTGATCCTCTGATAAAACCTTGTGCCTCTTATCTCTACAGCTGAATTACCCCCATGGTGTATACCAAGCAAAATAACATAAAAATGGGAGAGTTTCACACAGAAATGGTGTAAGAGCAATATAAAGAGACTTGGTCTAGCAGTACTTCAGGACTGATTTACATTTTGCTTCCTCTCACCTGTCATATATCGCAGTTAGCAGGCCCAACGTGAATTCAGCGGCTCTCGGATCTACCTGGCCTGGTTTTTCTAATCTTGCCCTTTGGAACAGTTCTGTCAGCATTCCAGACAGCTGCTGCACTTTCAGAGAACTCTGCTTTTCCTTCTGGCTCTGTTCACTCCATAGAATGTGCTGAATCAGAGAAACATCAATCAAATCCACTGTGGGAAAATTAAGGGAGAAATGAATGAGGATCCTTACCTTTTCATGAATAGAAGCTCAACATTTTTTTACTAGTAGTGCCTAGCTAAGTCTTTAAAATTATGTCTAAAACATCATGCAAGATAAAAAGGAAATAACCTGGGAAAGGTCTTACTGGGTTTAAGGATGTAGCAAAACTTGTGAGGCTACAAAGACAGAACAGCTCAACTAAAATTCCCTGGATGTGATTTTGGGATAGATAGGAAGGAAAGGAAAATAGCATGATGAACTGCATCCAAATTATAAACCTAACTTTAATTCTACATATAGATACTATAAAATTATGCGCCATTCAGTACTTCAAAATAAGGCTCACCTGGGACTGTGGAAACAATTTGTGCTTTAATATGGGCTTCCTCCTCATGCACAAAGAAAAGGGGGATGCTATGACCGAGAAAGGGGCAAACAGGCTGTATTATAAATGTACCATGGAATAACTAATATCTGGTGGGAAGAGAGAACTACAACTTCTTAAAAGTCACATTCAGTACCAAAGAGGCATCTATCATATTTTATTTTGTTCTCATTAATACTTATAGTATTAATAATAATGCCTGTCAACGCATTTTCGATGATCCACAATTATTTCCAATAAATCATCTCTTAAGAAACACATGAGAATTTGACATTAAATGAGAATAACAATATAAAGACCCATAATTGCCAGTGATGTCTACATACCAGTGTTGCAGATTGTAATAATAACTTGATTCTCCCATGCCTTTAGACTTTTACTAATGTATTTCCACTGACATTCAAAAGGGGGAAAAACAGTCTATACAGGGAGTACTGTCTAGCTCTTAAGTGTTCATAATGCATTCTGAGATTCTCAGGTGGAAAATTAGAGAGAGAAATAGCACAATAACTCATAGTGACAACACCACAACATTTTTACAGGTACTTCTCCCTGTCTCTCCATCTACTAACATTGGCACAGACTTTGTACTGAGCGTAGTTTTAGGGCTGTTCTGTAGACAGAGCTCTGAACATCACTGAAAGCCTCTGTGGAAGAAAACAAACATACATTACAATAAATAAAGAAAACCAAATTGTTTAACTAAAGGGTAAAATAACCAAATTTGGACTTAATCAAAACCCACAGCACTTTGAAGGAAAATTCTGAAGAAAATGAAAAAAAAAAAAAATACAACATTTTCTATTTTTTCCAATATCTTTGTGGGGAAAATGGTCTTCTTATGACCAGTGATATGATGAGTCATAAAAATAGTATTTATCACAGAGAGCACACCTGCTTCTTTGGGAATCAAGTCTACTCATAGACCAGAAAAAAGGATATGCACTGTGCATACTTTTAGTCAAGGTCATAATAAAATAACACTTCTTCAGGCAAAACAGTTTCCTAATCGGACATGACTCCTCTACAAGGAACAGTTTGTCAGTCTGCACAGCAGGGTTATTGTTTGGGATGCATAGTGTTTCAAGCATTAAACAAACTTACTGTCAAGATCAACATCTGGGACTCTCTCAGAAGAAGATAAGCAATTTACCAGAGCAACTGGCTTTTGACATCTCTCCTTAGTAATCCCACTCAAGCTGCTCAACTAAATCCTATACCCTTATATGACTTCAGCTCATTCCTTTCACATCGCTAAAGAATCTTTTCCTGAGTGGGAAGTAAGGGCTTCCAAATATGACCTATATCTGGTACTTTACACACACACCTAGAACTTCAAGACAAAAAAAAAAAAAAAGGCTTGTTCACAACAGCTTTAGAAACGAGAAAGGAATTTAGCAGTTATCCTTCTGTTCTCTTTCTCCCTGTACTTCAGAGAGGAAGAGTTACAGCTGATTCAGGTCAAAGATAAGCAACAAATATGAGTAACTGAGTAAAAATAACTCACAAAACTCTCTACCTATTCAGTCTGGAAATAAACCAATCTGGGTGCATTGGTTTCCCACAAACGTACCAGACTAATGTTAATAGTCAGCAAATTATAGGCTCTGCTGGTTCCCAGATGCTGCCTGAAATAAGCCAATATCTGCTATACCATCTGTTTAGTCCTGCTCTTGTCATACTATGTTTTGTGATATTATTTGGAGATGTAGTGTAGCATGCCATACAACGTGAAAAATGAGTTTTGACTTCCATGCATCATCAGTTTTCTCTCTTCAATAAACTGATCCAAATCTCTTCTGAAAGTAACAGAGAGACTCCCACAGTTTTCACTAGTCTATGGATTAAATTCCAAATGCGTATTTTCAAATACAAATGCTGGAAACATACACATGATCCAACTCAAACACCCTCTATGTGCAAGATGACTTTCTAAGTGAAGGGAATCTGTTCTAGTAACCATCTGCTCCTCACTTCAAGGCCATCCTTACAAAAAATGTGGCCTCAAAGTGCGGCATTCTGTGCCTGTCAGGCAACAGTTCCAGAATTTACTTGCAAGATTACACAAGTAAAACAGCAGACAAAGAAAAAAAGCCCCAATAAAATACAATATATTTTAGGAATATTATTTATGAAGAGGCTATTTAGGGGCACTAAACTCTCTCATTTCCCATAGGAATGGAGCTTCACCTTTGGACACAAAACTAGCATGTAATCATTCTGCAGTGGGTCAAATTTCACTTCAAAACTCATAAATGTCCTTCGCTTAGAAGCTGATGAAGGAATTCCTACACAGATAGAAGAGAGACCCTTGTTTCCTGACATCTCCAGATAGGTACCTGCTAGTTCTGCATTTGCACTACTTGTTATTTTGCAGCTGAAGTATCCATTAAGATTTTCCATTCAAAAAGGGAGCATATGGCCATCCTTTGTGCCCATCCTACAATATGTGAAAAAAAACCATCTCCTCTATTATAAATTAGGGAATGTGGCCCTTGTGAGCCTGACCACTCTGTGAGCCAAGGTGATAGCGGCAGGGAAGGCACCAGGACAAATGAAAAAAATAAAGGTAGGACGGCACAGCTGTGTAATTTGTCATTTATGTGTTATGGCACAGAGATTCTGCAAGTGGTATGGCTTCACTACAATTCATTAGTTTCTGTCCAAACAGACACAGAAACGTCTCTTGAGAAAAGCTGCAAAAAAATGAGAAAAATCCTTACCCTGCAAATCTGGATCCATTTGAAATGAACAGATGGCATTAGGCGTTCTATAATGAAACAAACCGAAGTGTAAAACTACATTTTCTAGATAGAGACATATCAGATCATTCAAATCAAACCTTTTAATCTGAACAATTTAGTGGACGCATTTCAGAGATGAAATTAAACATAATGTCATGAAACAACATAATAGTTTTGATGCCAGGTGTAGAGAAACTCCAGAAAATTGCATGCTCTGCATGGTCTCTGCTCACAATAAAGTAGGAGTAACTCTAGTAAATGCAGAATTGCATCAGGTTGAAAAGTCCCCAAAACACTTTCAAGTACAGGAAATGGGATATTTCACTATTGAAGAGTGCAGTGTTTACATACAGGGTTACTACACAGTCCATAGTGTATAATTTCAGGTCAGAGAGAGAGAATACCTTTACACCAGACTCTTCCCAAGATTTGTTGATTGCAATTGCTCACAAGTCTCTTTTCTAGAATTTTCAAACTGAACTAAAGTTTTCAGTTGAGCTGACATTTCTTTTTGAGCTGAGAAGGGAAAAAGGAAGCGTAACCACGAATCTATTTTTTTACACAACCCTGAAAGCAAAAGTCTTCATGTCCCAGATAATAACAGAAACTGAATGTCTCCTCTCAGGATTTATTTCATTAATGCTCTAAACTACACTATCTTTTTAAATGTAAAAATCTAAACATGAATTCAATAAAGTTCAATCTTTCAGTTAATATTACATTTGAAAACAACTAGGTAAAACAGATCTAAGTTACACGAGACTCCAAAGGCCTCATATATGACTTTTAGTGGGGGGAAAAAAATGTAATTTGCTAGAATAAATAAAAAATAGTTGGAAACTATCTAAAACTTTAACAATAAATTTGGTATTAAATCTAAATTTACCCAAACTTTCACTTTATTACATATTTCCAGTGAGATTCATTAATCGTCTATCATAAACATGACAGGATACTGGACAATTATGAAGCATAAATATTCAATGACCTATAATTATTGAGTCTACCATAAATGTGCTGCTCATCATTTTAATTGGTGAAAGCTGCAACTTTGTGTTTCTGTCTCTAAATAACCTATAAATATTTTAAATGATGGGATACAGATTTGCGGTAATAACTTGTTAAAGACTACAATACCACAGTTTTCATTAAAGTCCTTCTTTGAAAAACATACCACTATGCTTGTTTTTCACTATTCTTTTATTTTCTTCCTTACTAAGGTTTAGAGCTTGGACTTAACCCTGGGTTCTGCAAGACTGCAGTTCTGCCCAACTTCTACATAGGCATGTAAATTTGCTTATACAATTACTCCTAAAATGGGTGCAACAGTATATGCCTCTGCATAGCTTGACAGAAAAGTCAATGTAGTGATATCAATGAAATCAGAAGATTCTAAGCAATGAATTAAACATAAGTGTTTACTGAAAGCTACATGCAGCAAACTAAAAGATAGACTTACAAACATGCAGCTTGCCTCATGTCTTCCTCCTTTTTTTCTCTTCACCAAAGGTACATAAATGCAAAGCAAGAGAATGAATGTAAAAATACGAGTTGAAACTCACTTAAATTAGAACTCATTCATTAGAATTTGCTCATTCAAATAAGAACAGATCCACTGACATCACTGAGTTATACAGCATGCATAATCTATTAGCACCTGATACTTACTGTAAGACAACAAGCTCTCTATCCAGCACAGTACAATATCTAACCTTTAAATTACCCATATGGATAAGCACACTACACTCTCGTACTAGGCTATTAGTGGCCCCAAAGTTATGTATGTGTTTATGTGTTTTACTGAACTGGCTGTCATTGTGCAATATCATAACATCATACCTATGAACCCTCCCTCATAAAGTTATGTGAGGCATTATTAACATATGTACAGTCCATGTTTTTATATACAAAACTCTATGGAGGGTCCAGATCTTGACTGTAGCAGGAGTGCTTGGGTGAAATGAGCAGGATGTACTTTGGTGTTAGCACGTCTACTTTATATTGAAAACCATATGGAAGTAGAAGCAGCATCTGCCTGCCAAAACTTCAAATCTGAACTAACTCTGCTCATTGATAGACTATTTCAGTCAGCGTGTTGTATTTCAGCTACATGTGCCTTTTATTTATAATTAAAAATACTTACACAAAAAACCCCCAAAAAACCCACAAACAAACCAAAAAACCCCACTACCACCACCACCAATAACCAAAGCCAAAACAAAACAAAAAACCAAAAAAATTCAAACCAAACCAAAAAAAAAGAACCCAAATGAAAAAACCCAACCAAACAACAAATGTACAGGAAATAAATTTTTACAATTAAGAACTCTGATCTGTTATGTGCTGAACAAGAGTAGCCTTATTCTTTAATCCTATTGGAATGTGCAAGAAAAGTAATGTTTGATTACTTACATGTATTTTGTTTGCCTATACAGATTCTCAGAATCTGTACTTTAGTAAAGAAAATGCATTTTTAAACATGCTACATAATTAAGTTAAAGTAGAGAGAAAGACAAACCAGATCAAATATGGCAGAAATCTCCCGACAGATCAATTCACTTGATCACAGAGGCCTTCCTTCTTTTGAAATCACACAACATTTCATCAGCATTTTAAATACGCATAAAATAAACTACAATTACTTTTGTTCCCTGTGAGGGGTGAAAACATTCTGTGTTGTGTTCAAGTCCAAAATTATTGTCTCTTCTTAAATACAGTAATGACACTTACCTTTCTCTCAGCTACTTACTAAAAGCCCAGAAGGCAGACGACACCACCAGAGAAGTCCAGTAGTTCTATAGCACTTAAAAGTTGACTTCAAGACACAGTTTTAAAGGTTCTGCTTTTAAATGAATGCTGTTCACAACAAATGCCTGGCAAAGGCCCAGATCAAAGTATCAGGTAATTGTCTAAGCAGTCAAAACAGAGAACACTAATTAATTAGTAATAAATATCCTGAATTATTAAAGAGAAAACTTCTTTGATCTTTGTTTCAAAGCGATTTTTTTCTTATGGTTGGAGTGCAATATTTCTAAATTGAGGGACCTTTACTAAGCATCTCCTAGCTGCTGAGAAACTGTTGCTATAGAGACTGAAAATGAGGTGGAAGCTGGCACAGTAAAGCAGAAAGCACACTGTGCTGTAGCAAACAGTTGGTGCAACTAAACAAAGAGGAAAAATAGTAAGTCTAGTGGTAATGTCCTAGAATGAGAATTGTTCAGGCCAACCAGAAAGCTTACACACTCTACAGTACATCCAGATGCTAAGGTTTAGGCAGAAGATATATAACATTTGTAAGACACAAATATTTATCTTAAAGCCCTTTTTCTAATTTTTTCCACAGTTACTCTAACACCCAGGTAGTAGGATTCATCAGTGTTATGAATATCCCGCATACATAGCATTACTCAGTAACTTGTGAGAAAATGAGTACCAGAAATTACTACTTATAGAAAACCCAAACTTAGTGATGAATAAGACTATCAGTGTGTTACAACTGTAACCAGCTTTGAATATGTTACCATATTTTAGCTTTCCCATTATTTTTATTCTTCCTCTCCAAAGTAAAAACTAGGAAAAGCAACCTTTGCATGCTATTATGCTTTCATAAGGAAAGACCTGGATTTACCTGCAGGCCATTAGGCAAATTTAATTTGAATAATTTAGGATAGAAGAGACATCCAAGACATTAGTTTTGTCTTTCTCCTCCCAGTCTCTGAGAAGAAATTATTTGTGTTTTTCAGGTGGTGACTCAGAGTCCGGTAAGCCTGCTTATATATTGCAGAAACAGTTGATTTCCTTCTCGTTAGAAGTAGTGCAGTGTCGGTGCTGCAACTGCAGTGTGAACTACTGTCTCCACAGGTAGAATAAAATAATTTGAAGAGTAAAAGACCGTCAAATCATATCCCATATAGAAGAAAACAAATGTAAATACACATTAGAGAAGCTAAGTTTTCTTCTCCTCTCTTCAAGGAGCTATGGAACAAACCGGGTAGTTTGTCAAGACTACTGGTAGCATCCTTCCCTACTATGCTCTCCTGAGACATCGGCCTGTGGGTGCTCCTCAGAGACTCAGCCAATTTTCTGTGCATACAGTACTAGAAACGAATGCCCTGGAGACCACTTCCTCATGAAAGGAATGATTCCTTACCACTTTCCTCAAGACTTTTTACACCTGCCTCTACAACTCCTATGACAAACTCTTCTATGGACATACTTGTAACAATGATATCTCAGTTCCTGTAAATGTTGCTTCTCCCTTAACCATTTCACATAAGAAACGAGACTCTTCCAACTCCCTTGTGATATCTCAGTTTCCTGCGCTCCTCTTTCTAAGACAAGTGAGACCCCCCTCCTCATTCTGTCCTTACCAGCTGATAAATAACAAACAAAATCCTCTTGGTTTCCTCACGTAAGATGAAGTCTATCCCTGTTCAGAGTTTGAACCTCCTCTTGAATAACGAATTTATTCCAACTGAACAGGAAACTTTTTGTTTTGCTTAAACACTCACTTTGGATAAAAAATTAGGTAGTACAATAATACTTCATTTAACATAGTCTCCATCTTTTAAGACACCAAACACATGCAAGTGAGAGTGGTTCCTCAACAACCCTGTTTAGACAATGACTTAATTAATTGCATGTTTGACTTAACACATATGAGTAGTCCCCATGAAACTCAATAAATAAATAAAAAGATGGAGACAAAAATGAAGTATGCAGTCAATTTTTTGGTTAAAAATAATTTTTGCCTGAGAATATCCGTTCTTACACATATACTGTGTTTCATTCCATCTGAAAGAAGAATTCAGAGCTATAAAATGGCTACTCTATGTGTGACAATCTTGCTCAAAATTATCTTAATATGAACGTTTTAGACATTAAATGATGTTTTTGAAACAGTTTATTGGTCCAAAGAAATAAGTTGTTGGATGTTAATGAAATTCGAGATTCATTAAAGTCAGTAGGAATTTTGCTTTGGTCTCCAGATTAAGAATACTATATTCACACTCGTTTTGAAATATTTTTCTGTCTACAGATTTCCAGGTTTTTGATGAAGAAGTTAATGTAAAAGCTATGACAATGTTTAGCCTTTCTTTGTAATTTGCTCTTTTGAGCAATGGACATATTGTTTTAGTATGGGAATTCTCAGCATTCTCTCCTCCAGAGAACTCTGGCTAATGTGAGCCAGAAGGCAAGACTTCCATCTCTGTAAAAAAAAGCAAAAAAAGCACATATTTTTGCTAACCTCCTAAAACACTTATACATGCAAGGAAATAAACAGGGCACTTAGATAATACTTGAACAGTATAGCACCTAAGGTCACAAGAGTAGGCCACAACTAAGCAGTTAGCTGCTAGCAGTGGAAAGTCTGTCTGCTTAGTGTTTAAAGCAGCTACAAGAACGGGACAGATCTACAGAAAAGCAGTGCCACACAAGAAAAGAGCAGGCAGAGAAGGACACTCCTATCTAATTGGGAATCTCCTGTTTGGGTTAATCAAGGTCATGATTAGTAGAATAATTAAACTCTGTATTTATCAAGAAAATATTATTGTGCCTGTAGTCCTTTCCTGAGAAACAAGCACAGATAACCAAAAGGCTTATGTGCTCACTAATGGCCCTGGGCATTAAGCTCCAAATAGTTTCCCCATTCTTCAGCCTGACCTTAATGCAGAAGAACAGCTCATAGTATGGTAAGTGCTGATATAAAAGTACTGGAAAGAATTTGAAGGAAGGAAGAAAGAAAACTAACTATGAAAAAGGCCTGTAAGACCTAAAATTAGAAAGGAATGGCTGGGAAAGTGCAGGGATTTGGGAACCTGAGAATAAGGAAAATGTGAGAAAAAATAAAGCACACTTAAAGTTCATCTGTTCTTATTTTGATGAATTATTCTTCTTTCCTTTATATAATCTTAAGAGGACAGAGAACTTGGAAAGCAAAATATGTAGGAAAAGTAGCACAGAGAGACTTGGGAGAAGATGAGGGGGTTTTATTCTGCAAGGGAAAAGCAGACTGTGGATTGAGGGGAGTTTTGCCATGGCAGTATCAGGTAGTCTATAGCCTTCCCACATGCTTCTGGATATTAGGAAGGGACACTGAAGTTGTTCTATAGATTTTTAGTTGAAATTTCTCATATCATTGTGCATTTAAAAAAACAAAGTAATTATAAACTTGGTGTGTCATTAACAAAGTGAAACGGCTTAATAATTTATAATGTAGGGAATCTCTAAAAGACCTTTCATCTATTGTAATTGCAAGAAGTGGCAGATGTGGCTGCCACTTACCAAGATTGCCATCTCTACAGAAAGCAGGAATGTCTCTTTTTTTAGCCAACTGTCTTTGGGTGTCTCAACCTTTTCTTTTTCTGACTGACTTATAGACTAAAGATATTGAATGAACTGTTTGGTGCTGTAACAAATAGAACAATGAGAAGTTTGAGTTCCAACAAGGTTGCTACCATGCAGGTGTGCTATTTGTATCACCATGCCCCATGAATGGTCAGGATACATCAGACAAGCACCTGTTATTTCTATTCCTTCCTGAAAGATTTTATATCAATTTTAAATGAAAGGGTCATAAAATAAGAATCCTTTACTCAAATTCTCATTTAAAACTTGATCTCATCTTTCATGGGGAGAAAAACCCACCTTGCTGCAAATATTCTTTACTAGGGATTTTATCAGCTCCATATGGAAGCATTTCTCTTATTTCCTTTAGTGCAACGAGCTTTTCCTGAATGGAGAAAAAAAAGAAAAAAAGGCAATTTTAACATCACCCATTCTTTTCACCCACTGTCATTCCTAGCACAAACTTAATAGATGTTAAATTAAAATAATCCTTACACGTTACTAGTATAACTGAAGATCACAAAATCTGACTGAAACTAGAATGTAGATTTTGGGACCAGTCTTTTTAGTATTTTAATATTTAGTGAAATTAAATTATTTTTGTCTCACTAAGTGACAAGAAGTTCATGATGAAATTACTGCTCGCTGTTTCTGTATTTCCTGAAAAATCCCTAATTCTAGTAAAATTTGCCCTTCATCAGTGCAGAATCACAGCCACAAGGATCCCAAAAGATGTCTCCTGGCATAGAACAACTTTGTATACTACACAAACAAAATCTACATCAGCAGCACAGAACACAGAAACATTAAATTAAAGCTAATATTTCTGTTTTGCATAAAGCCTGCAGAACTTGGAGGTGCAAATTCTACACTTACAAGGCTAAACTTATTTTATCATCTCCTTTTTGGGCAATAGAACAGTTGTCTGTTCATTTCAATATATAAATAGTACCTTACACTTATAAATATCTGGTATCTATCATGCATAAGTGCCTGTGTGCAGTTTGTACATCTAACACTTGGAGTCAATGCCTCAGTATTCACTGTTATATTGCAACGTGCCCATAGGTGGCAGATTTGGCATACTATTGGATAGAAGAGATCCTCACCTGAATCAGATGATGGGCTAAGCGGTCCAGAACTTTTTGGGTTGTTTCATTAATTTCTAATTCTGTCATGACTTCCCAGTTACCATTCTGGAACCTCACTGGCATAGAGAAGACAATTCCTTCAGGAATGCAAAATTGACCTGAAGAAGAGGGAAAAAACGACTCATTATTTCTGCATAAAAAACACATCCTCATCAGCATCAAAATTAAGTCCTACAGACTTGCAAAAGTCTGCAGCTGTAAGATCTTAGTATAAATGGAGACTGCCTTTTCAATGTACAGTTCAAAGACCAAAGAATTACCCTTTTACTGTAACTTTGTATTTTAGTTAGATGTACATGAACCATAAAATTGTAGAATAGTCCAGCCTCCCTGCAATGAGCAGGGACATCTTTAACCAGATCAGGTTGCTCAGAGCCCCATTCAACCTGACTTTGAGTATCTCCAGGGATGGGGCATCTGCCCCCTCTCTAGGCAACCTGTTCCAGTGTTTCACCACACTCGTAAAAAATTTCTTCCTGATATCTAATCTGAATCTCCTCTCTTTTAGTTTAAAACCATTACCCCTTGTCCTATCGCAACAGGCCCATCTTTCTTTATAGGCCCCTTTTAAGTACTGAAAGGCCACTATAAGATCTCCCTGGAGCTTCTCTTCTCCAGGCTGAAAACCCCAACTCTCTCAGTCTGTCCTCATAGGAAAGGTGTTCCACCTCTCTGAGCATTTTTGTGGCACTCCTCTGGACCCACTCCAACAGGTCTATGTCTTGCCTGTGCTATAACACAATTTCTGTAACAATTTTACATGTTTAAAAGGGGACTTTTTAATTTTTTTTTTTTTTTTTTACTTCATACAAGGGTTAAATGGCTGTTGTGAAACATTCCATTTATTGGTTCACATAACTACACAAAAAGAACAAGCTTTTATAGCTTAGGCTCTAAGAACGCAGAGAGTCCTTGCACAAAACACATACACCAGAAATGCAGAGATGATCTGCAACAAGACAATATTAACCTAAGATACGCTTGTAAGAAGTGATTATCAAATCACAAGCCCTGGTGAGTAAAATTGCTTCAATTTGGAGGTTCTTATCCTGAAATAAACTCTCAGCCTCCACTTATAACATGATTTGTCTTACAAGTTTATATTAAATTAAAAATCTTGATTAACAAATAACGTTATACCTCCTGGGGAAAGCTACAAGAGGATATGAGAAGGAAAAGTATATTTACCTGCACTAAGTACTCCCACAGAAACGATTTCCCCAGGAGGAGAGCCATGATACCAGTATCTCAGTACAGTGGCTACCGCATGAGCATCTAACATTCCTGCACAATGAGAGACCCGGGAATTCAGTGAACTCTGTGCAGATAGAAATTCTGAATGGATCCATTCACTATCAACAAAAAAAAGAGAAAGAGAAAAAAAAAAGAAGACAAAAAAATAAGATGACTGCAGGAAGGATAGTTTTCTAGAGGAAAAAAACTAAACCTGAAGGAGGAAAATAGTCAAGACTTACTCAAGCTTCACTGCTGAAGGCAAAGCACCTAAAGACAGAAAAAAGAGGGTCTAACAAGGGGCTCAAAAGCTAACAACAAGCACTACTTATCTATCAACATTGTATTACTTTTACAGGTTGCTCAGGATACCACAGATGAGAAACATGCTTAACATGTAGCAAAATATAGTTATAAACAAAGTTGGCAGGAGAGTCAGAACTACGTTTAGCACTAGGAACCACTCAACTTCTTTTGCAGACTGAGTAATTCAACTTGAGTTTTCCTTTACGTGCAGCACTAATCAGTAAAGATGAATCTTGAAAACAGAAACCTTTCCTGATGTTTATTAAACAGTTCACATAAACATGGATTAAAAGCAGTTATTTAGTTCTACTTAAAAAAAAAAAACAAACCAAACAAAACCAAATCTGTACTGTACCTATCATAAATCATATTCAACACAGGACGTGAAAAATTAGCTGGGCCCCATATAGCAGACTCATATCCATAAACTTTTGCATGTGACAAATCAATGTAGTTACAGCCAGTAATATTACCCCAAACAATCACGTCTTTAACTCCTGTAACACAGGAAAATACATAGATTAATAAAAAGACAGAAAAATATTTTCACAATGTAGGCTTGATTAGGCGACCTTCAGAAGTCACTTTCAAGAAGAATTATTCTTCGATTCTGTGTCCTGCCTTGACAGCAGAAATGACTGCATCTGAAAAATGCAACCATGTTCTCCATAACACATGAAACCTCATCATAAGCTGAAAAATGAATATTAATTCATATAATATTATTGTACATAATAGATAAAACCTAGTAAATACTTAGTTGTTAAAAACCAAAACAAATCATATTGCAAACATACAGCAACATTTCTTTTAAAATCCTGTACATGTAAATATAGAATGCCTGACAGTAAAAAAATAACAATTTAATAAATCTACCTGCTTTGGTGCAAAAGTAATTTCTCAAATAACCTGCTGATAGGCTCTTCAGCCTATTAACTGTTCTATTTTATTAGGCTCCAGAATATCTAGACTTGTAATTGATGACCAGTTCCTACCCCTGCAACACTGAAAGGATCCTAGTGCTGTGCAGGCTGTTGGAGCACACATTTGCTGTGCAGAACTGTGCAAATATAACCAAGCTATAACAATTAACCTGAGAAACAAAGCTAATTAACCTAGAAATAATATGACTACACAGTTGTACTATACTCTAATTATCTGCACAGTAGAATGTTGTCATGTTTATTCACAGCTAGTTTGCGTGTCTCCAAATCAACAACGTGCTGCAGAGCACAAATGCAATCTCGAAGTCCTATTCCTGAACTGCCACACAGCTTAGTCCTTAGTGTGTTTTCAGCCTGAAATACACACCAGAATAGCAGGGCTGTGTCCAAGAGTTAGAAAAAGAATTTCATGGTATCAGGCACAGATCCAGAAAGCAGTAGGCACAGTGAATGGTGGCACCTGCTAGTCACACCCTGGCATTCTGTACTGCCATGCACTTCAGTGGGTGCACTGCTGTGCTTGCACTTCTGCACACACATCAACTGTGTTCTGCAATGAAATAGATAGTCTCAAACATGTCCATCTGCTGAATTCCCCAAATGCTACCCAAACACATAAATATTTACCTGCTGCATTCATATTCAGCTTCCTGGCCAGCATGGCTTTAGCTGCACTTTCCAAGGATGTTGCAACTGCAACGACATTTTCAGGCTTAATGGATGAGCCGTATGTCATCATCATCATCGCCTTAAGGTTTACAAATGTTTTTCCTGATGAAATTACTCTGACATCAGTCTTTGCATTCTTCTCAATCAGGTGAGCATACACTTGACAGATCTCACTCACTTCTCTCACGTAGTACTCAAGCGGCTGGACTCCACAGTTTAAGAGGACATCATCAAGAACAATGACAACATCGGCTTGAATAAAAGCCTTATCTATTTCTGTGTGCTCTGAAATACTGCGGAGGAGTGGGAATGCCATGTCTTCAGCTTCCATCACAATACCACAAAGAACTTCCTTAAACTGGTCAGTGTCAAGCAAATGGATACTGATTTCAGTGGTCATCCCAAACACTTCTCCATTTGCCAACAGAGGGATCAGCTGGTAACAGATGGGAACTGATGCACTGAGAAGAGAAGGATATAGAAAAATTATAGTTAATGACTAACCACTGCTTGTTTGGAAGGATTACATAAATAAACACAAAGACATTTCTTTTGTGTTTGATTATGTTTAAATAGACCATTAGCTTGGATCCTTTACTGCTCTTTCTGTCATTTTAACAGGTTAAAAATTAAAACAGTTGGGTCCTCCTTTTATTTGAGGGTTTTTCCATACTACCCATTTCAGTCAATACTATCACTTAAAAATTGGTGTCTTTAAAAAACACACTTTTTTAAAGGTGCTCTGTTAGGACTACCAGAAATACAGAAATTTCTCAAATAAAAACTGCACGATACTCTTTACTTATTTAAATATTTCCAAAAACATTTAATACAAGATAATTGCACTACAAAATTTCTAGCTTATTTTGTAAATACTTGCTTTTTCCTAAGGCGATCTTCAGCCTAAATGTTGCCTGTTCACATCCCTCAGTTAAACTGGTACAAAATGTAACAAAAGTAGAAATAATTTCTAAATTATACACTGAGCGCTTATAGTGAGGGGTCCAGAACCTAATTCAAATCAGCAAATTATGGGGATTCGTGTATAATTTCAGATGGTTACACCTGTTATATGTGCTAGGAAAAAGTGCATTCTTCTGAAGTTGAGTGAAACTTCATAGATATTCTTTTTCTCTCACCTGGTGATCCAGATCTGCAAAGGCTTGATAAGACTTTTAATTTCTTCCTCCTCTTTTTCAATTTCAATATGCGCCTGCAGGTTCTCCTCAGCAATGGCTAACATTTCGTCACTCAACATTGTTGAGGTGACACCGTAATAGTGCTAAGAACAAAAAAAATTATCTCTCATCAAATGACAACCCAAACACAGGTAACATTAGAAAGGGGAGCTTTATTTTACATTTGAAGGAGGCACATAGAACAATAATCTTCTAAGAAAATACAAGTTTACAGTCATTACCTGAGCATATTCCAGAAAATCATTAATGCCTCCCAGAAGCAGGCCCTTCCCTCCACGGTCCAACAGCTCTCTCCAAATGATAGGAGAGCGGCTGTGTTTCCATCCATTCGTTTCACAAATGTCATGAAGCCACTGCTAATGTAAACATCCCCAACAAAAGGTTTTAATAGTTTTTCACATTTGATAACACTTAAATGTTACAGCTATAAACATTAGTTCATAATTACAAGGTGCTTCACCACTTATGTACCAGTGTGCACAAAATGGAGGAATAACATAAAGCAAGGTATGGTGATACACTGTGATACCTCAGTGAAAGAGCAAAAGGTCCTACTTCTGCCTGATTTTGCTGCTGTAATTTTGCTCAGTTGTCTTAGCGGTACTAAAGATAGCAATGTTGTGAAGCATCCAGTAATCTGAGGATTGCTATTTAGCTGCAGAAGGAACATAAGCTGCAGAGGTTAATTGCTATTCACTTAACTAAGTTACTTGGCTGAGATACCAAGCAAAATGGATATTAGGAAAAAATTATTCCCAGAAAGGGTTGTCGGGCATTGGAACAGGTTGCCCAGGGCAGTGGTGGAGTCACCATCCCTGCAGGGGTATAAAAGACATTTAGATGAGACTCTTTGGACATGGTTTAGTACTAGAGTTAGGTTATGGTTGGACTTGATGATCCTGAGGGTCTCTTCCAGCTGAAATGATTCTATAATTCTATTCTAAAATGTTAAGAGGTAATAAACATCATAGTACTGTCTTTCTCATGAAGTAATACTGCATTTTTTTTCGTTTCTTATAGGAACTAAGGTGTCAAGGCAACAGGTCTAGAGCAAAAGTACTCAGAAATGCCCATCCACATTGTAAATAAATACATCAGATTTAATTCCAGACTTCTATTGTAATTCAAAGCCCTTGAATGCCAGAAATGTTCTTGACAAGTAACAACTCTGAGGCATATGCAGTCACAGGGTGCTAAAGATTTACAGGCTGAGCAGTCACTTATACGTAATAAAAAATAATGAACTTGAACTTCTTACTAGCAAAATGGGTTTAGGCTGGTGCTCATTTTGTGCCCCTCTTCTGTGGGACGACTCACAAGAATGCCGGTCCCTCACAACATTCAAACCTTCCCTCTGGCTGGCGCTCATAGCCAAAGCTGCTCCCACAGCACCTCTATCATAGAATCATTTCAGTTGGAAGAGACCCTCGGGATCATCAAGACCCGCCATAACCAACTCTAGCACTAAACCATTTCCCTAAGAACCTCGTCTAAATGCCTTTTAAACACCTCCAGCGATGGTGACTCCAGCGCTTCCCTGGGCAGCCTGTTCCAATGCCTGACAACCCTTTCTGTGAAGAATTTTTTCTTCATATCCAATCTAAACCTCCCCTGGCGCAACTTGAGGCCATTTCCTCTTGTCCCATCACTTTTTACTTGGGAGATGAGACCAACCCCGTCCATGTTCCAACCTCCTTTCAGACAGTTGTAGACAGTGATAAGGTCTCCCCTCAGCTCCTGTTCTCCAGGATAAACAGCCCCAGCTCCCTCAGCTGCTCCTCATCAGACTCTATACACATATCAAAACACCAAAACAGAACAAGAAGAGGTGTACTAGAGGTAAGCGCTTTACTTGCTTTGTAGAGCACTGGGACATCTACCATCCCTTACCTCCCATTTGTCAGGGTGCTGAGTGATCTTGTGGACCCTGAAGTGCGGCAGGTTCGCCTGCAGGTAGTCAGCCAGGAGCTCAGCCTTGGCATAGTAAGGGCAGTTCGCCTTACCTGTGAACACAGCGACAACACCGTCTATAGAACATTTGGTGACAATCGACCGGTAAAAGCGCTTAACGGTCCAAACGTCTTTTAACGGCGCCTCACCCGCCAGCACGAGCTTGGCCATGCGCGCGCCCCGTCGTTGCCCGGCAACGCGCCGCGCGCCGCGGCGGTTTGACCCTCGGCTCGCGCCGTCACCTCTCGCGAGGCCTGCCGAGAGCGCGCGGGCTCTCGGGGACCCGCTGTCATGGCGCCGCTGTCGCGTGCGAGGTAACGGCTACCGGGCGCGCGGGGACCGGGCGCGCGCGACCCGCCCGCCCTCTCCCTTCCCCTTCCCGCACGGCTGAGGCGGGCGGCGCGCGGCGCGGGCTGCGGGGGCCGCGGGTTCGAGTCCCGCGTGGAGCCGTCCAAAGGGCCTCGGTCTCCTTGGGGCCGGGCCGCCGGCCTGCGGCACCGCTACCCTACCCTACCCTAACCCCCGGGCAGCTCTCCCAGCCCCGGCGGGGTTCACAGAATCACAAAATGTCAGGGGTTGGAAGGGACCTGGAAAGCTCATCCAGTGCAATCCCCCCATGGAGCAGGAACACCCAGATGAGGTTACACAGGAAGGTGTCCAGGCGGGTTGGAATGTCTGCAGAGAAGGAGACTCCACAACCCCCCTGGGCAGCCTGGTCCAGTGTTCTGCCACTCTTACTGAGAAGAAGTTTCTTCTCTAATTTAAGTGGAACCTCCTGTGTTCCAGTTTGAACCCATTACCCCTTGTCCTATCATTGGTTGTCACCAAGAAGAGCCTGGCTCCATCCTCCTGACACTCACCCTTTATATATTTGTAAACATTAATAAGGTCACCCCTCAGTCTCCTCTTTCTCCAGCTCCAGAGCCCCAGCTCCCTCAGCCTTTCCTCACACGGGAGATGCTCCACTCCATCATCGTTGTTGCCCTTTCAGGAGTTATGTCTCCTCGGAGAAACGTCATTTGGGAAGAGACTCTTCATCCCAGTGTAGCTTTTGGTTAAAACAAAACAAAGCTGATACCCAGGATGAGTTAGATTTGTGTGGAGATGTTTGACTAACATGGGACACAATAAAAGTCCTTCTACAAACCACTTTGCAGATTTTTTTTTTTTTCTTGGAAATGATGTGCATAGATTTGGCGGTTTGCTGTAGGAAAGTCTGGTAACTAATCTGTAATTTTCAATTGTCTTTACAGATAACTGATCTTATGTGGTTTCTCCGCGACTGTTTCCACCAGTAGAATTTCGCTGAACCCCTCACTTTGAGTTGGCATTTCAAATCTGTGCATGAGACTAGCAAAAATGAATAATAAAATAAGTTATTTGTTAAATACTGCCCGATGCATGCATAGATGCAATTTGGTGCTCAATCCGAAATCTTCAGCTATAACAAGAAAACACATTTTATGGATTGGCACATACAGGGATCCCCTGGAAAATGTGAACTTCAGGAAATTATTTTTAAATATATTTCCTTCTCTGCATGGATCACCTCTGCGATTTCTGTCTCAAAAGATAGATGTTTTTAGCATGGATGCTAAAATACAACCAGAGAAGAGCACGGAGGCTTCGATGAGTGAGGGGGCTCCCCAGAGCTCCTTGGAACTTGAAAAGCTGGATGATTCTGGGAGCTTCAAAGGGAAGCACACAATGGATCAGAGTGAACCATTCTTTAATAGTCTCCAGAACTGCACCTGCCCATCCGATGTACTGGACTTGGCTTCAGAGTCTGCTGTTTCCACTAAGCACTTCACAAACTGTTTAACGACACTATGGAGGCTCTTGAAAAACCTGTCGGAAGAGCAGCAGCGTTACGAGAGGCAGCTGATCTTTGAGCACCCAGCTTTCGTCAAGCTTTGTCAGCAGCTGCTGCGGGACTCCCGAAAGATGATGCGGGGTGACCTGGTGTTCAGTCTGCATGCTGCGGTGAAACTGGGCGTTCCTCAGAACACTCTCTTAGTCCAGACTTTGGTGAGGGTGTGCCAAGTAAGTAGCAAAATTCTCCAAAACTTGGGATGAAACCTCAGGGCTCATCCTGGAAGGCTGTGCAACGTCAGAGAGAGTTGGGGTGCAGGCCTTACTTAGTCTGATGTTCCATGGAAACAGGACTCCCGTAGTTAATTTGTGTATACTTCTAATTTCCTTCATCTTTGAAACCACTGCCTGATTTCAGGCAAATTTAACATACAGGAGAAATCTCAAAAATCATTACCTTTTCCAAATCAACTCAGTTTGACTGATGTGGACCTTGGAGGTCACTGCAGAATTAAAGCTTATGAATTGATTTCTGGGGGAAAACAGAAGACAGTGGGTACAGATTAAAGGTGGTCACTTTTCCTTATCTGAAACTTTTACTGGTCTGAAGTAATCTGACATTGTGAAAACTCTTTAACAGGAGAAGCTCAATCAACTTGATAACCGATGTATCTCAGTTTTGGCAACTACTTTAGCAGTGCTGGAAAAAGACAAGAATGTGAGCGCTCTTCAAGCTGGATTACAGTGAGAAAAATACATGTTTTGCATGTTCTTCATATTTAAATATTGTTTGAATATATATGTCTTTTAGAAATCCTGGGGGAATGCCTGTGCATAAAACACATGTTGTGGTTTTAGTAGTTAAATGATCTTGAGATAACAGCTGTACAAGACAGTGATTTTTGGCGTTGTCTTTGCAGTTTCAAACTGAAAGGCTACGACCGCATAGGGTACTAGACTGCTCTGCAGGGGATTCATATGCTGACTGCAGCTCTGCTACTGTGTTTTTTTTGTGATGCCGATCAAATTACTTCGCATATCTATGCCACTGTTTTACCTGTGTGTAGAAAGGAGGTAATGGGACTAGCTTATTTTGTGAGGTGTTTTGATTTGTCATGATGAAAAGTGCTGTTTAACAGCAAGGGAATATTGTCTTTTAATTTAGTAAGTTAAAATTAAGATTAAGACAAATTTAGACTTTATCTTTGTGTCCAGCAAGGCTGCCTGTGTAGTGCTTTATCAGAATAACTGCTTTGGCTGTAGTGATTTTTTTTTGTGGCCTAATGGGTTTTATATGGGTAACCAGTCTGCTTACTCCTGGGATTTTTACTTAGGTTGTCACAAAATTTGCCATGGATTAGTGCTTCTGGTCCTGTGTCAGGTCCTACTTTGAGAAGGTAGATATGTTAGGCAAAAATCAGGTTCTCCTGGAAGCTCAGGTAGACAGTTCTTGTAAGTTGATAGAAAGCAGGAGATCAAACTACAGCTTTTTCTCTCTCTTGATGTCTGGAGCTCTTACCCATTTGCAGGAAGCCACATCTGCAGGGATGAACTTCAGAGCAAGTGCACTGCCATAGAAAGTAACACTTCATATTTTTGTAGCTGGGTTATTTAAGGGTGATTCACACACAACAATTACCTCCATCTGAGCCAGAGCAGGAGGTGCTGGGAATGCAGAACTCCTTCATCTTGTGCTTATCATCCCTCGGTGTACGATAACCCCTTCTGTTCCTGCAGCCCACAGCACTGCTTGTGTGTTTTTTTCCCTCAGTTGCACCAAGTTGTTGTCAGTGCCTGTCCCCAAGTTTCAGAACTTGCCTGCACATAGATGACTTCCTGCAGAATAGAGTTAATTCCTTGAGGCTTAACAGCACTCACATCTGCAGAGTCACATGTGCAGACTGGACAGGTGCCACTGCTGTTAATGTATCAGCAAAAACACTCATCTATCAGGATAACATTAAGAAAGCATAAATAACTATTTCTGTGTGGGAAAATATCCGTGCTGCAGCTATATATGTAGAGTTATGCCAGCCTTGCATAAAAGGGGGTGGGAGAGGGGCAGAGAATTACAGCTTTAACTTGGGAGTCCATCAGTGAGGCAGAGTGGGGCTACCTACCTGTTTCTGCTGAAATGAGGAAAACTCTAGCAAACAGTTAACTCTCTAGCTGAAGGCTTTGTGTGTGTTTCTTCATCAGATTACTAGTGGAGCAGCGCATTCCAAGTATCAGAGACATCTTTATGCTGCAAAACCTGATGAAATGCGTGGGAAAAGATGCTCCAGTCTTTCTGAAAAAGAAATTAGAGGTAAATTTAGTTGGAGGCTCATTTTTACTTCCACAAAGCCTGTGCTCTTGCATCATTTATAAATTGTGTATGTTTCTTTCCAGACACTCCAAGAGAAAATCTAATAGATCTTATTAGCATTTGCTGTATGAGTCATAGTCCAGTTATATCTGCAGGAGGAACTTAAATTTGGACACTGGGGATATCCCACCATGAAAGGGGGCAGAAAGCAATGGAGATGGTACAAAAGGAATTGAGCCAGTAAAATATCAGCGCCCTCACCTCTTGTTTGGGTTGGCTACATGGTATTTCATAGAAGCATTTACAGGCTGTTCCCCGATTCCCTTGCCCAGCTTGTGGCTGGAAGACCAGAAGACAGCAGACTAGAGGACCAATGGGAGTGAGATGCCAGGAGAATTCGCCTAGCTCACGGCCTTCTCTTTTCTCTGTGTCTGAAAGGTCCCCTGGGAAATATAGTGGCTGCGAGAAGGTTTTATGGTAGGGTGTAGTGTGTTTCGTCCCCTGATTATAGACACTTTTTGAAACCTTCTTTCAAACAGGGTCTGCTAAGGTTTTCATCATGTAGCCAAAGGGCTCTGATGTCAGAGTTCATAGTAGTATTTGTGGGGAAGTGAGGGAAGATACCAGTGATGGGAAACTGGGCAAGAATAGAGCAGTGCAGGGGGCTCACGCAATGTGTTTGATTTAAGTAAATCAGGAAACCTTGGACAAGGTACCACTTACAAGATGATGAGAAACTGGCTGAAGATATGGTGGAATGTGGAACCAAGAGGAAAGTAACCTTTCCACTTGTTAACTGAAGGGAGCTCTTAATTTTGTGAGCCTACAGGGTGCTATTTTTAATACTGTGTAATTTCTATTGTAGATGCATTTTATGTTTAACCTTTGATAGGCATGCAGTAAGAATATTATGTTTTAATAGCCAATGTACTTTGTAGTCTCATTTTTACTGTCATTTATTTCAATCTAATTACTGCTTTGATAAATGAAGTCTCTTCTGTGGCATCAGAGCTGACCTTCTGTGCCTCAGTCTGCATTTGTAGCTGGGTGTTTGTATTAAAGGTACAGCACTCAGTGTGCTGGTGGATCACTTTGAAGGCTTGCAGCTTTCATGTGCATCCAAAACAGTAATTGGAGCACTATTAAATAAGTCAACTATGCCAATTATATTTTTGCTACATTTTTAAGAGTTGGTAGAAGATATTCACAGTACTTGGAAATAAGCTCTACTGAGACTTCTTTTAAAAAATCCATATAAAGGCAAATTTCTGGGAACTTGCATGGTGACATGGCTATAGAACACTTGATCTGCTATAATTGCGTAGTAAGAAACTGAGAGTAGTTACTTTATGCTTTTGCTGTTTGTTGCTCCTTTTTCTTTCATATAAGTGTGAGCAGGCTAAGAAAGCAGTGATAATATACCCGAAGAATGAAGGATTCATAAACTCTAATTCACTTTAGATGGCAGTTCTGAAAGAGATAGACCGTCTGACTTTCTCGAATGCTCTGCGTGTGTTTTTGGCTCTTGCTGCAATGAATTATTGTTCCATTCCAATCCTGAATGCCTGCAGTAAAAAGATCCAGGGTAAGAAAAAACCTGTTTATTACATTTCCCTTCCTTATACCAAATTCTTCCTAATTATTGTCTCATCTCCCTTTTCTGATTTCCTTTAAAACTCAGGAAACATCTTTGCCTTACAAGATATTACAGTAATGCGGAGCCATTTGACAAGCAGCAAGACAGAAAATTACTTATTGATAATGAAAGCAAATAATTCTTGTCGTCTCTGGCCTTCTTAACATTTACCTGAACTATATATTTTTCTTTACAGTTTAGGAAAAAGAGTTGAATTCTAGCAGGAAAAAGTAGATTTCAGATAAACTTTTAAAACAAATCTGAATTGGAAATGGACATCTTACAGGACGGATTGGTGGCTTAGTGTGATTAGTTGATAAACTAAAGGGAACATAGTGTTTCCCTGATGAACTGGATTTCATTATTGAATGCTGCTCAATTGACCTCATGCTGCAGCCCAGAAAAAAAAAATAAGTTAAACTAATGCTTTCTCCTCTCTCCATACCTTTAGAATACATTTAAGTATATGTGGTCAGTATGTATTGATTCAGACTTGAAATACATGTGAATTTGTGTCTAAAAAAACAGTAAGATAGCAAAATAGCATTCTTAACATAAATGAAGCAGGAGTGTTTGGGCTGCCTGTACAGCTACTGTTTGTTGTAGGTGTTAGGACACTGTCTTTAATAACATATATGGGGTATTCCACACTGAGTACACAGACTAGGTGGCATACACAGAGTGAGCAGCTACTCTATTTGTTTTGCATTTTTTAGTGCATGTTTTCAGGTCTTACATGCTGCACATCATGTAAATTATGCTCTGGGGACAGTGCAATTAATTTCTGGACAGAAATGACCCCTGTCAGAGGCTGGAGATGGATTTGGAAGAGGAGGGAGAGGCACGCTTTGGGGACCATGGGGCAAAGGAATTCTCCAGCAGGTTCTCCACATCCTGTGCTGGGGCTCTTAAGAACGCAGCCCTCTCTTCCATAGCTGGGGACCTGACCAGAATTCTTGTAACTGTGTATTTCATGGGTACTTATTGAGCTAATTTTTGCAGCAGCAAGGGAGTGACCTAGTGATGATACTAGTTCTCTGATTCTGCAGAAGAGAGAAGGTCAAAGTGTCCAGCAATATGAATCCTGGAACAGAAGATCTTCTGGGAACACAGTCTTCTTGCTTCTGTTGTTGATTTGTCCCCTTTTGATGATTTATCCCTTTCTAGCTTGGTCCTGACTTGGTTTGTTTTCTTCTGCCTCTGTTTCTTCCACGTGATTTAGCTCAGTTGATTTTGCCTAGCCAGTCTCAGTCTGTTCCACAGTTCCTTGTTGTTTGTTGGGTTTTTTTTGCCCTTCTCCATCCTTCAGCCAAACTGTTCCACAGTATCTCCCAACCTACAACTCCCATTGCTTTGTATCATTTGTCCTTTTTTGCTCTTCCGTTGCAGAGAATGTTCATGATGTTCCATTTCGGATGTTAATCCTCATTCTGGAAACTTGTTACAATCTCCAGTACCGTAATGTAAAACTGTTCTCAGCATTAGCAGACTATGTTCATTCTGCTGCCTGCCTTTGGGACAAAAGACAGGTGAGTTTCAGACCAAATAGTTTAGAGTGGTACAAGTAGACATTTGTCCCCTTTTGATGATTTATCCCTTTCTAGCTTGGTCCTGACTTGGTTTGTTTTCTTCTGCCTCTGTTTCTTCCACGTGATTTAGCTCAGTTGATTTTGCCTAGCCAGTCTCAGTCTGTTCCACAGTTCCTTGTTGTTTGTTGGGTTTTTTTTGCCCTTCTCCATCCTTCAGCCAAACTGTTCCACAGTATCTCCCAACCTACAACACAAGTACATAAGACATTTCTGGTGCTTTCCATTTTACCTTACTTCAAGTTTGTGTTTGATCTTTAGAGAACACATTTTTTATGAACACCAATCTGAAGAAGCGGATACAGTTAATTTTTTAAAATGCTCTTCTATTTATTGATGAATAAATAAATAAGAAATAAAAGAGGTGTTACAGTTTGAAAAAATTGCTTTCATTAAAAATGCCTGTTACAAAATCAACAGATAGGATCCACTGGCTTTCTTGACCTTATAATTCTATCTTTTCTTTTAGATTGTCCTTCTCCTTTCTGCTTTTGAGACACTCGCGTTTCAGCCTCATGAGCTGATGGGTGTTTTTGCTGAGAAGGTGACAGAAGACCCTGAATTCCTCAACTTGAAAAGCCTTTTGATTGTTCTCCGAGCTTATTCAAGACTCTACTATGTTCCCAGAGGCCAAAAGAATCTGTAGGTTTTCATTTAGAATGCCTGATAATACGTTATGTAGTCAGTATAGAGTAATGTATGGCAACTAAGTTGTGAAAGAGTTCATAATCCTGTTTTATTAATCTGTAAGGTAAATTTTTTTCTACATAGGAATTTTCCTCTGTAATTGAAAATTGAGACCTTGGTTCTAGACTGACCAGGCTACTAAATCTGTTGGTAGGCAGCTGTGTCCTTAAAGAAGAATCAAAAGCTAGTGTTAGATTACACAACATATAATTATACAATAGAATAAAGATTTCTGACTTGTGTTTTTGTTTGAAATCTGTATTTTCTATAGCCTTGTTTGTGTACTTAGATACTTTTCTTCTGCTTTTGGAAAAGGTTTTTTGAGACTCTTCATAGCTGCTTGATTAAGTACCTACCTCAGATTTCCAACACAGAACTGCTGAAGGCAGCGTATTCACTTTGCATCTTAGGGTATCTTCCTAATCAGGCACTTGATGAGCTGCTGCAAAAGGACAGCAGGAATGAACTTCTACTATCAGGTCAGGCCTTACTTTGTCATGTTCTTGTTTGAAAAAGGATAGTCTGTCTCCGTACATAATTTGTTGTAATTGTTTTAAAAATTTAGAACTTAAAGAATGATTTATATTCAAGTTGAAGTCCTTAAGACAAAGCTAATGTAGGTGAACTAAGTGATCTGTTTCTGTGCTAGGGCATCCAACTTACTGTCTTGGGTCCCCTGGTGGCAGTAGTTTAATAGTAGATGTGAACATGGAGAGAGGTAAATATGAGATTTGTGAAAATGGTAGAAATGTGTAAGAGCCAGGGGTTCTATCTTTGACAGATGTTCAGGAATTTTTAAAAACACAGGAAGTCTGAACCTTTGTAAACCAACCTTAGTACCTGGAATAATGAGTAAAAGGGATTTTTCGACTGTTTCAAGTTACAATGAGGAACTTGAAATGGTTTGTAGGAGAATTTGGTTTCCATATTACAGTTCTGTACAGCCAGTAGGGTAGTTGAGCAGAGCAGAGCAGAGCTGCAGTGTACAGGAAAACACTGCCTGCTGGAACTGAACCTGAAAGCTGCAAAGCTGTAACTGCTTAGAGTTTGTGCAGCATAGTACTCTGAAAGTACCATTTCAAAATTAAGGCCAAGTCTGATATCCCTTCTTTGTTTTATAAATACCCTTCTGCTTGTCTGGGTTTTATAAATGGTTTTTATACATGCTCTCCCATTCCATGTTCTCCTTAGGTTTCCTGGAATAACCAATACCATGCGCAGAGCTGTGTACAGTAGGGGGGAAAGACTGAATGAATGGGCAGGTTCCAGCCATGGTCTTTAATATTATAATTAGTGAATTGATGGTGTATATTTAACAATATATTGAAGATACTCAATAATATTCAGTAAAAAAAAATTGGGTTTTGATTTCTGGATTGAAATTAATTTGCCAGAATAGACTATAAATGATAGTAAAATGAAAAATTCTGTGAGATCACAGAATCCTAGAATCATTTTGGTTGGAAGAGACCCTCAAGATGATACGTTGGATGTAATTTTTTTTTTGTGTCCTTTTTCAGATGATCTTCACAAAGAACAAAAGGAAATGATGCTTCGCTGTGTGAAAACATGTATGGAACTTGACAGCCCTTCCTTCACAAAGCCTGCATTCGTACTGACTGAGAATGGCTCCTCAGTAGTATCTGTTAATCTCAGAAAGGCTCGGGATGCACTGATAGAACTTCTGGGAGATGAGAACATGTTTCGGCAAAATGTTCAGCTACCATATAAATATCATATCGGTATGAAGCCAAATTACTGTCATATTGTTTTTAATGTAGGTTTATAATCCCTAAAATAATAAGGTGGTTAGAAATTTGCGTAGAGTACAAGTGCTTAAAAGTGCAACACTTTGAAGACACAATCTTGTAACTAATGATGGACTTGCTTGGTGAATCTACTTTCTAGGATGCTTCTGTTAAACTTTTTAAGTCAATTTACTAAAACATTATGATTACTTCTGTTTATAAAACTGCTTTGCACTTTTTGTTAAGCTTCAGCAGGCAGATGTTAATTGTATATAAATCGAATATGGCCAACTGCTAAACTATGATTTCCCATAAAGTTAGACCTACAGTTTTGAAAAACTAATGTATTTTCGGTTTTGTTTTTTCTGGAGATGTGCAAGTTATAGCTGTCTGCGCTGGTTGCAGGGAGGAAAAAGGCATCAGTAACATATAAATGATTAGAGAACAGCAACTAGAGCAGTGACGGTATCTGTTACCTTTTTCAAAGGAGCTGGACATTTGAAAACAATTTGAACAATTAATGTTCAAACGAGAACATTAATTGTAACCTCTTGCAATGCTGAATGTTTTGTTGTTTTATTTTCAGATTTTGAAATCAGAATGGATTCAGTCAGAAAGAAAGTGCTTCCAGTAACTGCAACAGATGATGGTGCTGACTCAAATGTTCAAAGGTGTCTTTCTTGACTGCATATTTTTTCTAGCAGGCTAGTTTTACTTATATGTGTTCCATCCAGTTACTTCTTTGATTCATGGATTTGCAGAAGCAAAGTAGATATTTGTGCTCACTGAAATATACAAAAGTTGCCATGCTGGTTCAGAGCAAGAACTCATCCAGTTCACTACCACCTCCTAAAACTTAACATTCCAGAGAAAGAGGCAGGAAACATCCCAGTAATCTGATGCTCTTGTAATGGAGACAGGTTTTGAAGTATGACTGAAATCCCTTCCAAAAAATTGCTGCATTATGGTTTTAAAATTCCAAGTATTTATGTGTCCAACTAAAGTTTCAGTTATTCTCCTAATGTTATGGCAATTAATTCAGCTGCTGAAATATAATTTGAATAGAAAGGATTATCATATCCACATTTTAGGTGATTAAATTAATCTTGTATAGAAGAATGACCTCTCAGTAACTGAAGTGGGACATACATCATTTAAGTAACACTTAAATAGAATTAGGTAATACTTAACATTTGTGTGCTGGATCACTGCACAGCAATGTATGTTGTATACTTTGCTTTTTGGGAGGAGGAGAGCTAGTGAATTGTGTAACACACTCACTGTCAGATGTCCAAAGCTTTCAGCTTTCCTCTCCTTTCCAAGTAGGTTTTTATGGCAGGAAGTAACTGATTCTGAATATTAGTAAAGGATCAAAGTAAATGCAGAAGCTGTCAAAACAATGTAGAATTTTGAATGCTCTATTTCCTTTTCATTGTGGGAGAAGTGGAGATCTAAGGATTTCATTCTGCTGGAGGAATTTGGGTAGATGCTGATACTTGTGTGAAGTTCATAGAAGAAGAGAGGCTCTAAATTACTTCAGTCTGGAAAAGGATAATGAAATTTGTACACTCCTAATATTTTACCTACCAGAAAGACAGCTGTATATTCTGCCGTGTTAAAGGACATCATTGAATCATTGTCCTAAAAGTGCTTATTCTGCATTTGTACAATGGAGTCTTCCCTACTTTTCTTGGTTGCAGATTGGCTTTTCTCTTTGTTCCTCTGTCTGCCTTCTGTGTGGGTACGATGCACCCCCAAGGGAAGCTGGCAATGAAGAGGCGGCATCTAAATAAACTGGGCTATCATGTGATTCTGGTAAGCAAATAAAAAGAAGCCACTGAATTGCTTTCTACTTAAAAAAAAAAACTATGTGACTTGGGCTGATTTCCCAGATTTTTATAGAATGAGTGGTTCAAGTCAGCTTGTTTTCAAAATACAACTCCCTATGGCCTTCCCATCACTAAGTGCTTGGTTTGTGGGACAGGGTAGTTTGCTGAAGACAACAGAACTAATATACCTTTTCCTTTTCCTTTCTTCCAGGTCCTGAACAAGAAGTTTCAGGAAATGACAAATGAGGATGCAGTTGAGTTTTTGAAACGAAAAATTTATTCAGAAAACGCTTTCCATTTTTCTGAAGTCACTGTGCAGGATAATAATTAAAATAAACCATCAATTTTGGATCTCCTGATGTCTCTTTTTCCTGTGCTATTACTGTAAGATTTTAATGGAAGAGATAAGCAGTTCTGTAAACAACTGCCCACTCCAAATTATTACAGATTGAGAAAAGTTTGTAAAGTGTCTGCTAATAGTGAGGGTTTTCTTTTGTGAAGTGGGAGTGGGTTTTCTTTAGTGGAAGGAATTACTTAATTAATCCAAAAAGCATCCTGGTATCTATTGCTGTTGAAATGTCTTAATTCTATCTTCACTTTGCTTCCCCACCTCTATGCACTAAGTCAGATTTCTCTTGAGTTGGGTCAGGGAAAGGATGTGACTATTTCAAGTGCTGTTGGAACCTGGTCTGCAAAGATGCACTAGAAGGATTCTCCCCAACATCCCACCACCACCATCTCCTGTGTTAATCTTTATGCAGAACTATAGACGGTAAAGCAGTAAATAATACAGCCTAAGGGCTATGTTGAGGAATCCAAAGTTAAATGAAAAGTTTCTGAGGAAATCAAATCCCACCCAGTTTTCACAAGTTCAGGCCAATAATGGTTCTGTTAGCTGTGTGGTTTTTCTGTTGAACCTTTTGCTTCACTGCTACTGTGATAGATTTTGGTACTTCTCACTACAAGAACACAGGTCTGGTGTATCTTTATAAACTGGCTCTTGATCTCTGTTTCTGATACTAGCATCTCCACAACTATTTCAATACGCAGATTTGTTCATTACATACTGTGATGCAACTCCACTGGCCTGTTATGTAGTGGTAAACTTGATTACGTTAGCAGTCCTAGCTGAAGGACACAGAGAACTGGTACATTATTTCCATTCTTGGTAACATTTACTGGTAAAATCCAGTTGTTGTGCTGGAGTTGAAGTACTTAGCAAGAGCATTGGAATGCTCAAAATACATACATTTGCCAACAACAGCTTGCTTGTTTCTGCAGTATAATCAGATCTTGAGTCACAATTTTGCTGTAGCGTAGCCACAGCCCCATCGGCACGAAGGGAAACAGCAACGCTTTCTACAGCGACTGTGTGCTACCTAATGGTGGTGCCCTTGCTTCACTTGATAAGCCACAAGAACTGCGTTCCTTTGTCTTGCTGAAGTAGCGTGGACACATGGATAAAGTATTACATTGACGAGATAAAAAAGATATTAAGAAGGTGAAAAGAAATGATGTGCTTAAAACAAAATCACTTCTCAACTTCTTGCAGAACATGTAGATGGAATATGGTGCCCATTTATGAAGGAAACTGCGACCAAAGCAGCATTGTCACAGCAGTCTGACATCAAAAAACAAAGTAAGCTGGTCAGCATTTCAGTGTCTGAAATGCAGCACGTGCAGAAATACAGATTGGATGCAATTGTAAAAAAAAAAAAAACACAAAACAACGCAGAGTTCCTCTGCTCGACCTGGATGAGAACTTTGTTGTGCCCCTTTTTGGATCTGCTACCTTAAGAAAGTGTTGTCTGTACCAATTAATCCATGAAGCAGACTGGACAGCGCCTTTCTGGTCTTCTGAGCTGGCCAACTGACTCACGGTCCCGGCCCGTGCTGGAGGAGGCCTGAAATACTCTGTGCTGGACAGTCAGGTAGCGCTCAGAGATGCATTTGAGAAAGCATTTGGTGCTGTTCAAAGCCGAAGTGCTGCTGATGGAGCGAATGCAGCATCAGATGCGGCTCTCACCTGAGCTGGGGCGCTGCTGCCTCTGCTTCGGGCTTTTCAGTCAGGTCCTCAGTAGCAAGTACGTAACTTCCATCTCTTCAGGCAAGGAATTGTACTGTCCTCTTGGGTGCCAGCAGCATGGACAGAGTTAGCCAGCAGTGGGCACGAAATGGCATAGCTTGTTACATTAAATTAGCTGGTCACCATATTTTAAAAAAAACCCACCTTATGAGTAGGTGGAAACTTATACAAGCAGTATGGAAGTGTAGTAGTCTGCCATAACAATCACCTCACTTATTAAATATCTTGCTTTATGTTACCTCAATAATTTGTCGCTGTATCACCTATACTGATTCACAGTTCCAAGCAGTGTGTAGCTGCTGCCAGAGAGACTTTAGAGCCGTTGGTTTCCTGAATCTTTACATCTGCTGAAAAGCTACTCTGCTGCAAGGTCTGAAACAAACCCAGGTTTCTCAGGTGTCAAATTCATGTCACGAGGGAGATCTAATCCTGTTCTGTGCATTACAATCTGTATTTAGAATACCGTTCTCCTCTCTCTCCTGAATCATGCTTTTTAAAATTAGTGGGAGACTCACACTGAAGATCAACAATAAAGATTTTGCTCCTGTAATTGTGGGTTTTATCACTGCAGGGATTGCTCAGTGCAAGAGATGTGAAGTCTCATTTTCTAAGTGAAACAGATACCCAATAAATGTTTCTAGCTGACCTGCCAGTGAGGCTGACAGGGGATGCAAGCTGCACCTTTCTCTACAATTTTCCCAGCCTGCTTGCAGATGCAGGAAAATGCATTTCTAACCTTTATTCACACTTGAAACACTTCGTAAGTGCAGTGGCTGGAAATGCGTTTTGAACAAGGAGTGAGGAACCAGGAAGCCAAATAAGCTTTATTTCCTGCAGCTGTGGGTACATCTTCTATGAACAGATAGAACCCAGATATGCGCTGTGATGTTTGACTCACTAAAGGTAGTTCAGGGTGTATCCGATCTGCAGCAAGGCCAAGGTTCTCAACCCCATATAAAGTGAAAATAGGTAATTTATTAAGTAAACTAAATTGCTGAGGGAGGGGAGGATCGTCAGTGAATTGGAGGCTTGCTAAAGAAGATAAAGCAAGTATAGGGCTATTAGAGTTAATTATGTAGCTATGACTTAAAGACAGTAGACTCAGCTGCACAGAGCAACCATATATTTGTCCAGATTCTTGTATGAAGGCAGCATATTTTATTCCTGGGCCACAAAGAAGTCTGAAAAGTAGAACCATACAAATCTTTCCTTCATTCTGAGCTATGAAGTACTAGACTAAAGGATTTGTCCTGCTAATCTCAAAGAAACAGATACTGCCTTTCATGATTCCTGTTTTTTTACATGCTGCTCACTGTTAGACATTTTTTGATTCATAAATCTTATTACAAAACAGTAAAATGCCATAGAAAAGCTGGCTTATCTAGTAATTTTTTCCTTGAGAATAATGCATATACTGTTCATCCTTTGAATTCTCCAGGTCATCTGAAGGACATCCACATACAAAAGGGTGACAAGCTCAGATCATTGTCATGTATCACACAATAACAAAACATCGTGGGAAGGACTTACAAATGTAGGCTATATAGTGAACTTCACTGGCCCAAGGATGATGTTACACACTGCAGGATGTGTGAACAGATCTAAAATCAGAGCAAGAAACAAAAAGGCAGAAGACGTGGGCTGCAAGGGTCAAGAAGGCTCTTGTGTGAACAGAAAATAAACTAGTACCAACTGAGCAAAAATGAAATGAGTTTTGTGAAGTAATGCAGAATGAGAACAGTGAGGCTTTGGAAAAACAAATTGTTTCCATAAGCAGCTGGATTTGTGATTTGCTTAGGTCTAAATCTGCTTAGATTTGCTTATGTCTAAAACCACTTTTAAGCTGTAACTCCAGCATTCTCAGGGTATGAAATACCCCAGTGACTCATTCACAAGAAACATCCAGGAACTCTCTTCAAAACTTCCACCTTGCTCGCAAATTGGCCAAGACATTCAAAGTGACTGGGAAGGAGGGGCTCGAAGTCCACTGCAAGAGTTGGAGTTCCGTTAAGAAATCAGAGTCCGAATAAATCAGAGCTTGGAATTAGAGAATTAATGTCTGTTTCTCAGGTATTGCATCTATTTCTGCATAGGCAAGAGGTTGAATAATTATATGCAGAGACCAAAAGATGTGGCTCTGGTCAATTGCTAAAGCAAAGAAAACACCAGGACTTCCCTCTAATGCTTCCCCCTGCCAGCCATTGCATAGGTGTTATTTTATATTGTTGTTTGTTAACGTAAAGCTATTCTGTTTGCACACAAACCCCAGAGCACACAAGCTTGCATGCATGATGTTCCAGTTTCAACATACCTTTACTGACACCAGAATATCTGAGTTAAAAAAGAATTGCAGGTGTTTTGTAGATCTAAAAAGGTGGAACATTCACTCCTAGGTGAAATGTGCTGAAACTAGTTAATTCAGAATAAAAGCAGAGCCATAGTTATCTGTTGTTCTCTACATGCCTATGGTACTTAAGCATAGGTTTTACCAAACATGTAATCTAACGGTTTCATTCTTTGCTAGTAACCACAGTGGTTGTAGTAGTTCTGCATTCTTCTAAGTGATGCAAATGGATCTCTGAACTATGTTTAAGATCTGTCCTTCTAGTTGTAGCATGTTTTTCCTTTCTTTTATTATTTCTGAACAACCGCAGTTATAAGGTAAAAGTATGAATGTAGTGGCAACTGTAAATAGTCACCCAGGAAGAAGAAGAAAGAGAATCTGACTTTTGGGTATGCAGCAAAAGTCCTTGTGTCCACAGATAACCAGTGGGCTTTTTGTTTCATCCTGTTCCCTCTCTCTCTGAGAATCCTCCTCCGCTCTACTCCAGAAACACCGTTGCCATGGCAGCCATCAAAACCCAGATATGCTCTGGCTTTATGTAGCAAGATGCAAATTTCTATAAACAGGAGAATTTCTTTTCACTACTATAGGTAAAGGATTCTATACACACTTCCCAAAAGAGGTAATTTACCGAATGCCCTTTGCCATTCCTGAGTACACGCCATAGTTGACACTTACCAGTTCAATCCATGCATGGCACTTGCTATATTTTCTGTATTTGCCTGCTTGGCTTTCACGGTCCACATTCTGCTGCACACCAGATGTCAGCTGGACTTGACCACCCTTTAGAAAGGTGGGGAAGTGTGTGGGGAGTGTGGGGAAAGGAGAGCAGCTCATCAGCTGCTTTAAATTAATTGCAAGGCACTCCAGCAATATGCACCAGCTGAGGCTGTGGCTCTGCAACTTCAAAGCAGAAAACTTGAACTGTTATGTGAGCCCAGTTTTCTCCTTCTACTTTGACTGCACCGAGGTTGGTGTAAATGGTGAGGACGGTCACTGAAGTCTCAATATGTATTGGCACAGATGAGATTCAGGAACTATACAGTGGCTTGTATAGGAGGAGATTGTCTATTTGTATGTTAAGATGTTATTGCACACAGTAGTGAGGGAAGAGAGACTGAGCATGGACCCCACATCGGACATGTTAGTCACATAATAAAAGACTACTTAACATTTTAAAATATACATATTGAAGAGCAATACTGGCCTGTTCCTTGCCCTTTGTCCTGGCTTGGCAGTTAGATAACAGCTTTAGCAGAGCAACAGACAGTCCTGTGACGTAGAGAATTCTCCAGAAAATAGGAAAGCAACCTAAACCCCTTGTACACTGCAGTGTATGAGGCAAGAAGAGGGCAGAGACTGCTGATGCACTTGACTCTGTTGGTTTAAAATATGCTCGATTTTGCCCGTGAACAGTTTGTCCCAGGAGCTCTCCATCTTCTGAAGGAATCTCCAGGCTGGGTCACTTCTGTATAAATTTAAGAAAAGTGATAGAGATCTGTAAAGTAGCAGGCAAAAAAATACGTGTGTGCATATGTGTTTTGGGGTTTCCTCTGCTCCAGTCTATGCTCAAGGAACAGTACAAAATGGTGAGTGCTTCACTGATGTCAGCAAGACGACTGAATTCTCAGTAGGCAGTACTCCCCCCAAAAGGTAGTACTGAGGAGGATTAGGGCTGGTTTGGTTTCTGCTGATGCAGAATAACATTGTAAAAGAAGCAGCTCCTTTTGCTGAAGAACCCCAAAACCTGTGAGCAATGCAAGCCACATCAATAGCCTTATTGCCAACCAGCCCAGCTCTGTCACAATTGCTTCAAAGAGTTACACTAACCAGTCCCTTCCCCAAATACTATTAGCAGCAATTATATTTTTACAAAACCAGACACCAAAATACAAGCTGTTTTTACTGCGTTGTCACACCCACACATACAGAGCACACTTTATAAATCCTTTAAGGCTCATTTGCAAAAATACACCAGGAATTCTACTGAGTATGTTACATAGAATGGACTTGCTTGGCCCAGACGATGCACTTTGAGATCTTCAGTCAGGTACTATTGACTTCATTAATAATCACTGAGATTCCTCAGGGACATCATAACCACTTTCAACAGATCCTCATGCTGGTCGAGGGGTTTGTAATATTACTCACCTTGCATAGACACACATATAGAACTGCAGGCCATACTGGTCCGCTCAGCAGTGCTGGTATTAAACAGAAAGCTAAGTATGTGTATCGTTGATAGAAGGGAAGCCAAAGGTTAATATGAACCTGTTTTATGGCTGCAAAAGCTAATTACTTGAGTTAAAGCGGACATAGTGCATATTGTTACGCTGAAGAAATTGTATGCAAGCATATCCACACCTAATCATAAAGTATTCCGGTGTTTGTAATAGAACTCATTAAAATAATGTTGGTTATTCTAGAAGACAGTGCAGTAAGCTTGTTTTTTAAACATTAAGCAATAGCAGAAACCTGCGAGCCATCCTTTACAGTTCTGATAGTAGAAATAAAATAATGCTAGTTTATTTACGTACAAAAGTAATTAACACCATATACTTAATATTGTAGACTGAACTGGAATATTTTGAACACTGCTCAGAAAGACAGAAATATCATTTAGTACTCATACGAAAAGACAATACCTGTAGAATAAGCTATCTCCTAGGACCAGTCAATGGGAAACCGAACTGGCAATTCATTGTGTGCTTCCTCCAAGTAAAACCACAACGATAACCAGAGAATATTTTAGTAAAACAGCTAAATTATCCAGCCCTCTTCTTCAGCAGAGCAGAACACTAGGACTTAATATTAGTCTGCATGCAACTGTACTCACCCTACTGAGTGGTGATTCTGTCTTGGACACATACTGTGAGTTTTCTGCATCAATGAAAGAAGGAGATTTACTGGAGGATGATTTTCTCAGAATCAAGGTGATGATTTTAAAAAACACTGATCATGTCGAATTCCATCTCGCTCTAGTTTGGTTTTTAGTTCATATGGAGTCAGCACGGGATTTGGCTGTGAAACTGGGAAAGCTTAACATGATGAATTGACATTTGTGGAGACACAGAAGTGTGTGAGTTTTTTATCTTTTTAATAAGCTCTTTCTCCTTGAAAGTTACATGCAGCTCAGTGGGAAATCTGGGTGCAGGCAGCTACCAGGATCAAACTCACCGCTATATGATAGTTGTTTAGAACATGTGGTATGCTTCAGTATAGAATCTTTAAACAAAACAGTTGTAGCTTGTGGCTGTTGCTACACAGACTGTATGCAGATACGTCACAAATAGCCAAGCATATGTGTGGTGCAAGGTTAAAACAATAACAAGCAGGTCGAATCATTCAAACACTGGAAATCACTTTGACTCCAGGCCAAAAGCTTAGCTTGAGATGATATCAGTATGGGATAAAAAGAGGATAAACTAACAGGCTTAGCAGCCAGCTTGTTGGAGTCAGCATATAGTATCTATACTTCCAGCAGGAGAGCAGATGGTCATATATTTAAGGAAGCACCAGACAGGGAGTCAGGAGATCTGAATTCTATTCCTGGCTCTGCAGCAGTGTTCCTATGTCACCTTGGGGAGTCACTTTTTTCCCCTTTTTTCTTAATCTTTTAAGTAGTGGAAACAATATTTGCTTGTCTCACAGGGCAGTTGAGAGGCTAAACTGATGCTGAAAAAATGTTCTGAAGCTCTAAGCAGAATGTATGGAAAAAACTGCAAAGTAAACTTGTTTGGAAGAAAAGACATGGCGTGGTTTCATATGGCATGTTTGTGCCGTATGTTTACGCCCTTTCCTCGCCCCAGAACATCCTGTGCCTTTTTGAACACAGTTTTCAAGGAGGGAATAAATGGATTAAGCTGCCTTCCACATTTGCTAGAAAGATAAGCAGCTGCCAATAAGAACCTGACCAAAGAAAAGACTTTATTACTGAGACATTATTTATGCCCAAGAGGGCAATAGGCTTGTTGAAGTTAACTGTTTGTCCCAAGATATTTTTGCATTGGTGGCAGAATAATGTCTCTAATGGCTTTTCTTCTAAATTCAGCAGTGCTGCTTGCAAGCTGAACGTTAAGTACATACTTAAGTATTGTCTTTTATGAACAAATCTTCTGCTGAAGTCCCAAAAGAAGTCCATTTTTACACCAGTGAGAAATGCCCATGATTATTTGCACAGGACTTTCATCTAACGCCCATTAAAATCAACTAGACTTCAAAGGAATTTGAATCAAAGACCTAGCAAGCAATTGTCATTTCTTCTGAATCCTATGCCCATTAAGCAAAACGACCCCATCTATCTTCATAACTATTCAGCATCATTGGAGTAATGTTTCCACCACAGAATAAATAGCTTCTGCTTTCAGTGTGGAGGTGTAAGCTTAAATCACCATGGGATACCTTTAATCCAAGAGAGAAGCTGGGTGAAACAATTTCTTTCTGAAGAACCGTGTTGTATGTCTAACTGTAGTCTATTAAGGAAAGAATTCAACTGTTTATTTTTGATATATGACCTAAGCAAGAAATTAAATATTTCAGATAGTAACCAGCCCACTGTTTTGAGTATGTAACAAAACTACTCTTCATGACAGTGTAAAGTTCATAGTCTGTGGCCAGAGACTGATCTGGTCCAACGGAAAGTGGTTCAGATGAGACTCCAATGTCCACATCTTTCCCTTCTACAGGAATGTTGGTTGTTTCTTTCATGTCTCCTTTTTGGCAGCGCAGGATTGCACTGAGAGGTCCAAGAAGTACCCCACAAAGACACAAACACAGGCAGGAACAGAGCAAGGATGGAGCTTCTTTTACCACTGTTCTCTTCTTCCCATCCTGAGGATTTTGATAAGCTAATCTTCACTAGCTGCCATGGTCCTGGCAGGTGAGCCTTTCTTCAATGACTACCAACTTTGTCACATAAGCTTTTCAAAGATTTGAAGGTGACATATAGAAAAATCTTCTTACCTCCTAGAAGTGCTTCAGTGAGAATGTTGCTATTTGTACTTGTTTGTGTTTTGGTGTGTGGAAGACAGTTTGGAGAATTAAGAAAAAGTAGAACTATTTTAAAGTGAAGTTAATGATTCAACGAGGGCAGGTTCACTTTCAGGATGAGTCTATTTAACTGTATGACTAAAGTGTTCAGTCCATATCTATCCTCCTCCTCTCTAGTCCTGCCCTGCTGCGGCTGGATTCTTTGAACAAAGATGTGGCGTTTTCCTGGGATCATCTTTTGGCTAGCAATGCTGATTCCTGGAAAACTCAGCTTGAAATTGCAATACGATGGGTGAGTGTGAACGGGGTATCGTGAAGTATTGTGCAGGCAGTGAAACTCCCAGGAACGGTGTAAGAATAATAATAACAATTATGAACTGGAGATAGGGTTACTAAGCTGTAGGCTTCTTAAGATTTGGAAAGAAAACATTAAGATGGGAAATGAAGAAAGAGTGAACTAGATCCAAGACAACAGAGATATAGCTGCAGTCGCAGGATGCACAGAATGCCCCTCAAATGCACCTCAGGATACTTTGCTTCCATTAGCTGAAATTTATTTGGCTTGGCCTCTTTCATAATTAACTATGAAATCAGATTCTGTAGGAATAAAATGCCTTGTCTGAGTATAAAGCAGGGGGAATGACTGAGCAAAATTCTTTCCATTAATAAAAGACAGCTGAGGTTATGTGAAAAAGATGGTCTCTCAAGAGCAACTCAGATACTGAACCCTCGTTGGAAACCTGTAGCAATAATAAAAAAAGGGCTAATGGAGTTGATCCAGACAATCTTCCTCCCAAGGTGTTCAGAGAATGAGATTATCACATTTTTTTATTACTGATTAATGATTTTAAAAAGTATGAAATGTCTATTTTTGCTCTGTAAGATGTGTTATTTGCCTTGGATAATATTTAGCCTTTAGATTTGTACCAGGGACGCAGTCAGACTCTGTCCATTTCAATGGATGGAGTTCAACAGACTCTTCGCAATGGAGTCTTTATTTTTATTTCTAATTGCTGTCCTGGACTGAACCTGTTGGGTACTTCCATGGGATTTAAAAACACAGTCAATATTAATAGTAACATTAATGTTAATATTAATATTTATTAATCGGATGGTCAGTGTGACTTTGGGTGGGCAGCACCTGCGCAAAGATGAAATGCTAGTAAAGCCACTTTTATTGTCATTTGCTCTGTTCAACAACTTTAATGAAATACGCGATCTATGAGCATCCAAAGAAATACAGCTCGTGCTGAGAACAGCCCTCTAATTTGGTAAGAAAGCTTAACGGTAGCATTTAAAAAACTGTTGTTCTCACGTGGTCACGTGGGCTGACTTTGCACTTCTCCACTGAGCACCCCAGTCCATAATCATGAACGAGTGTGTGCTTTCTAGTCTTAGTTTACTATTAAAACTGATTTGTCTCCACACTGGCTATTGTAAAAGGTTTATCAGTAAATAAGAGCTGGCCATCTGGCAGCAATCTGACTGTCTGGCATTTCTTTCATTTGGTGTAATTAAGACATAATGTCAATGAGGATAGAAAGATATTACAGGATATTGTTTCCCTTCCTGATAGACAAAGAGCAAAGCAAGCCCAGGCATTTAGAGAGAATAAACTCTGAACTGCAGCTGAGATGTTTATTCTCCTAGCAAAGATGTTTATCCTGCATCTATAAGGTTTTATTACAAAGATATCATGGCTGTTGTACCAAATCGTTAGCAATGCAAATGTAATCGTTTTGCCCCATAGATGAGGGTCCTATATGCTAACAGCACCTCTTGAACAAGTAGGAAACAGCCCATTTTAACTATCAAGTTCTACTTTTCTCTGTCAGCAAAGGTGATATTTCCAAGAGGGATGTAAAAAAAACCCAAAAAACAAAACCAAACCAAAATCCCTCTGTTTTTCAGTGGATAATGTGAATGAATAGAGAATTATATTTGTATGTATATTAAGCTGATCATTGTACATTTGTGTATGGAAGCACAAATAGATAGCAGTTGCAGTTCAGATGATGACAGCATATCACAGTGATGACCACGATGACCATGGCTTTAATAAAGAGCCATGCAAGGCTTTTGCAAAAAGAATTTCTGTTACAAAAGCTTGAAAATGCTCTTTTTTTGAACTTGTCCTGAAAAGGCTCCAAGACCCACTGAAACCAATGAAGAAGACTGTGAAGCAGCAGTTATTGGTTACTAACAAATACAAACATTTCTCAGGTTCCCCATTCTATTACATCGGTAGTGGAAAACTGCCATCTCACCTTTGAGTAATGTAATGTAGTTGTCAAAATCCACTCCTCATTGTGAAACCCTTTCATTAGAAAAGTTACACTTGGTGTCAGCCAAAGGTGATCTGAATGAAAACTGAAAAAAAAAATAAATTAGAAAGGAGTTATTTAATTGAATATACAGATTTGCTTTTTCTGCATTTCTAACCATTTAAATTTGTTCTTTGTAAACTCTCAATATTTTGTTCAGACTAAGCCTGCAGTAAATGAAAGTTTCATGAGGCCTCATGAAAATATGTACTCAGACACTGGATCTGTGTGTCTTTTCTAGAAATATAAAATGATCGATCCTGTATTAGAAATTTTTGTTTCCTGAGATTAAGTAAGAATATGTAATTCTGAAGACCATACTGTTCACTATTTGTGGAATAAATTTGATATTCTCATGGCAAGTAGTTTGAGAACATCTCAGGCTCTCAGCAATGTTCATTTATCATGGTTACCTAATGATTTTGCATGCTAAAGTAGATCAGCAAAGCACCAAGTGTATCTGGAATAATTGAATAATTTCCAAAACAGGAAGACAAAAAAAAAGTGATATCTCATCAAATAACTAGTTTATTATCTATTACCAATGATCTTGTTTTGGCCCTGGTCCTGCAAAGGCACAAACACACACCAGGGCTCATGCGAACAGTTGGCTTCAGTGAAGCTGGTGTGGTCAATAAAGAATTGCTGCTAGCAAGGAAGCAGAGTTAACATAACACTCTAACAGCAAACCCACATCATTTAGTCCTGTTCATAGCTAAAACATCACAGGAATTCATCACTCAGACATGTTTTGGTTGGAACAGAGCATGTGCTCTGTCTTCCTTCTACACAACAAAATACATCCTTTTGATTTATAAATCATGGATACTTTAACCGACATTAAAACTGATCTTATTTCTCTGCTAAATTTGCAGGGATCAGGTTTTGCATATTGTGCCAGAAACATTTCAGCAAGTCCAGCACCTTCAGCATCTTTGCAGCGCTTTACTGGTGAGTAGGAATAACTATGTGTGCCCAAAAACCAGAGTGGGCTTTTGGGCTGTAAAACAGATTTGCGTGTAACTTTGGCGAAGAATGAAGGTTAAAGTAAACTTAAAAAAGCTTTACCTATTATTTTTTTCTTAGTGTAGGGTGGAATTGTCCTTCCACTACCTGTAGGACTTCATGGCAAGAAGTTAGTTTCCTTGCACGGCTCTGTGAGGCTGCTGCTCCTTATCAGTGGTGCCTGAGTCACTGCAAACACTCCGCCTTTGCTGCATGCTCTGTGAACAGATGGTTGGAGAATGGTTAAGGGGATAATTTGAAGGGAAACTTCTTCCATTTATTGATACGCAGCTACACTATCTTGATGTTTACATTTCTTTCTTCTCTGCACAGCTGGATTTGTGGAAGCCCTGGCTGCCTGAAGACATCCAGGCTGGAGAAGACTTGCACATAAGGGTCCCAGCCCCTCTGGTGCAGGAGGTGAAAGACAGCTTAGATCAGCATATGATCTCCTACAAGTATGACCTCTAATCTCCTGATGGGAAAGGCTGGCTCTAACAATCTTCCTTGCTATCACAAAAGGACCTAGTGCTTTCCAACAAACAGTCAGCAAGTGCTGACGATAGGACATAACCTTTGTTTCAAGTGCCTCCAACGTACCTTGACCTGCCCAATGCACAGACACTTTTGATAGACAGATACACATCTTTGAGTTTTAAAAGCACATTCCTCTATGCCATGTTTATTCACCTTCCAACTAGCCTGGAATGAGAATTTAGAGCTGGGATCTGAGACAGCCTAATCTGTCTTGTGTCCTGCTGTTGCCTTCTCAGTGGCAGGGGATGGCACTCAGATGTATGGCTCAGTTTTTTCAGTCTAAAGGCAGGAAACTAAGTTTGGTACAACCACTACTTATAGGAGCATGCTTTGCTCCTGGAAAGCAGAGATGCTTGAACACAGGGTCCTCCGTACCCTGGAGAGCCCAAAGGTTTAACCAGTGTCACTGCAGAGGAGCAGTCTCTGCAGCTCTCCTTTTCCCTTCCCTGCCCTTTGTTGCCCCTCTGGTTTGCAGAAGAACGCTTTCAAAGTGAATATTCAGTGGGTTTCTTCAAAGCTGCAGTTTCCTCCCCCTATCCACCCACCTGCCAGGCTGGGGAGCATTTCCTGGTACCATCCAGCCAAACAGAGACATCCCACCCCAGGACAAAGGCAGGTCCCCACTGAGCACACAACTGAGACCCACGAGCTGCAAGAGGCCCATGGTGCTTTATCACACGCCACTAGCTGCCATGCTTCTATTAATACTTGCAACCAGAAGATCTAATCCAGTTACAGAGAGTCTTTATAAAGCCAAATGGGATTAATTAAGATCTACTCCTCACATAGTCCCATTTCCATCTGCAACTGACTTTTTCAGGTAACCAGTTGCTAGCTATCTTTCATATAAACAGTCCTGTAGTGATTCAGGACTGGTGGCAAATGGCCTATGGACATACACTGACATTTACCAATCAAAGATAAGTTAAAGGAGGATTGGTGCCACTTCAAAGCTGTTTAGAGTAAAAGTTGATCTTGATATCCTTGCCTCTTGCCTGACAAATTCTTTTCAGTAAGTGTGATGCCCTGACAACAGAGATGGAAACAGATGAGGTGGGAGCCAGTACAAACGATCTAGCATTAGGTTTAGGTATTCAGGATTTAGACCATGATCCAGAAGATATTTAACTTCTTATCTATATCAAGGCTCTCCATTTTCTGATGGTTTCAAGTTATTCTAGTAGAAATTTAAAGACTAAACTGAAGTTGGCAGCTTAATAGTTGTTATAATTGTTGTTGTTTTTCCCTTGGATTGGTACCACAACTATATCCAGCTTGCATGGGGTCCTAAAGAAAGAGGACTTAAGAGTCAAGCTAAAATTTTGGCTTTGTATTGCAAAAGGGTAGAGATAAGTATGGCGATGTAAGAGTTAAAGTTCCTATAACATACTCAAAGCAGGAACCACATTTTAGAAGGCAGCTGACATGCAAGGAAGGTAACGTGACAGTTAGGTATATGATACTAGAGACATAAATGACAAATTATAATCAGGGCATCAATATTCTGACTGTGTCAGACTCCGAGATTTCACTTCTCCAGAGCTCTGAGAAGGCATTTTGCGTGTGTGGTTTCAGTTCATGGGAATTTGCACTGCCTAAATTCTAGTTTGAAGTTCAGATGAGAATAAACATCAAAGCTCAGAGTGAAAGTCAGTTGTAACTACTCCTAAAGGATTCTTATGTGCAGTTTCCAGAAATGATGAGTGCTACCGTCAGCAGAATAGCCTATTAGCACTTCCAGTGTTTGAAATCAACCATGTTTAAGCTACCTTGGCAATTGTCTTATCGCAAGTATTTACAATGAGCACAGATTTGCAACAGTGTTACAAGGGACTGACTGCAGTGAGAAAGCACAAGGTATGATCCAAAATGCTCTGAAGCTGAGGAAAAGGTCTTATTGACTCCCACGATCAGGGAATCAGGCATGTTCTGTACTCATTTCTGAACTAATCTGTAGCTAAAAAGCAAGAAGAGCTTTTTGAAAGAAAAAGGGGGTTTGTTCCGATTTTTGCAAATTGCAACAAATACTTCTGTGAAGTCTTTGCAGACTAAAAGTGTATCCATAAAATACAATGAAACACTAAGCTTAATTTTTTTCACTTTCCCCTCCTTTTCCCAAAATGTGGCGGCTTAGAGTTTTGCCCAGAAGTGGTAAAGAAAAGAAAGATATCGAACAATTTTCTGTAGCAAATTTTCCATCTTAAATATATATATAGAGAGAGAGAGCAAAATTGTTACTTCATTGTTAAAACCCAGTGAAAATCTCAGTACTTTGAACACCGTCTTACATGAAAGTAACCATTATACTGATGGCGATGAATTTGCCAGACAGTTCACAACAGAAGCAGCTAAATCCTTTCACTCCTCGATGTAAGCAGTGGACCCACCATGATAGTTCCACACTAATTGTTAGGGATTGTTTTCTTTTCTGTCTCTCCCCTTCCCCTCCCCTCAGGGTCCTAATACCTGATGTACAGGATCTTGTGGTTCAGAGCATGGCAGGGGAGAGGAGAAGCCAAAGGCAGGTCCCAGGAGATTATGTCTACACCGAATATCATCCAATGGAAGAGGTAAAGAGGAGCCCAGCTCTGCTTGCTTGCTCTGTTACTGCTATTTTGTGAACGCCACAGCAAAACAACCCCGTGCTTGCAGAAAGCTCAGGTGAAACCAGTGGAGCTCTTTCTGGTTTTCTTCTTTGCAGGATCATTCCTTACGCTTTGACTAGAATCTTGGCCGGGTTGAACCAAACATGAATTTGCCATTGATTTTGATTAAACTCCTTGTTCCTCCCTGACCATGCATGAAGCAGCCATATTGTTTCGCAAATAATATCCTGGGGTTCAGTTGGTTGGTTTGCTACCTTTCTACTCTATTATGCTTCATCATTATCTCTAGTATTTATTCATTTAAGCCCCAGTATGTTTGCTGCTGAGCCAAATGTGAAGTGCAATGACTATTGCAGTGAGGAAGAAGAGGTGAACAGCGGGAGATCTGTAGAAAGAAGTTATTTAAGGGCAAGTTTTTGACACTTCAGGAGAGAATAATGTCATGAAGGTGGGTAGTGAAGGCTTCTTGGTGCTGTGTTTCAGAGCCCAATGGGTAAGCTGGATGAAGGCAGAACATGGTGCTGTTCTTCCTCCTTCCTGACACAGTAAAAGAGCAGAGTCAATCCTCAAGCTTACGTTGTTTGAGCTGCTGCTGAACTCAGACGTGGAAAATCAGTACTGATAGGGAAAGAGCCTGTAATACCATTTTGAAAATTTGATGGTGTAGCTCCATGGCCAGTGAAGTCAACAGAAAGATGCCCAATAGGATGGGCGTGTTGAAAGAGATCCAGACTAGAGTATCAGTGTCATACTGCCGTGATGTTATCTTTTAACACCCAGTGAGACATGACCATGTGTTTGCTCAGAGGCCAGTGAAAAGCCTTTCAAGAGCATTAAGTGATATCATGGATTGAAGTAACTATGAGGGAAACATTGCTTGTCTAAGCAAAAGAAAACGCTTTAATCTGGAAACAGAGCTGGGAAAGAGAAGGCAACTCCCACTTTGTACCAAGAATTCTCTGTGGCTATTTCAGATTTATCAATGGATGACTCAGATTCAGAACAGCAACAGGGAGCTGGTGACTCAGCACTACTTGGGCATGACAGTCGAGAATCGACCTATATACTATTTGCAGGTAAGTGAGGATCTGTCTTAAAATGAATAACATTTATCTTCACCAAAAAGTACACAGAAGACAGGATTCAGATCTTCCCTAAGACAGTGCTCATCCCAGGCCACTGAAATAACAGGAGATGGTTTCATTCCTCTACAGCACAGGAAGATTTGCCAACTTCCATATACACTATCACCATAATCTTGCTATTGCTATTATGCAAATTTATCTGAAGCCTTGTTTAGAAATACAAATCAAGCTGAAACTAGCCTGGCAACAGCTGTGTGTGAGGATAAAGAGTTTTGTTTGTTGTTTCCATTACTTTTTCCAGCAGACAATCTTTCTGCTAGGAGTATTCCACAACCTTTTTTATCAGAAGCTCTAGTAAAAAATGTAGTCTTAATAATTGGGTTAGTTATTGTCTGATCTGTTCCTACTATTGAGTAGAAATAGACTCCCCGCCTTCCTTTCTGAAAAAAAAAGGAGAATTTCCAAGTAAGAACAACCAGTCCTGTGAATGACTAATATAAATGAAAAAGAAATTGCTTTATTGACACTCCTGCTCAACAGACACTTTAAGACTCTTGCCCTGCAATACTACAGAGAAGGGCTTATTAAGAAGGAGAGCTTGTCACAATGATGTCTGCAATAATAATGATCTCAGCTCAACAGCATATCAAGGCACATCCTTTTCTTTCTGTATTACGCTCGGCTATTTTATTGTAAAGGATCAGTTTTTCAAATGATCATTTTTATGCTCTTTCAGATCAGTCAACCATCAGATAAAACCAAGAAGATCGTTTGGATGGACTGTGGGATTCATGCCAGAGAATGGATCTCTCCAGCCTTCTGCCAGTGGTTTGTGAAAGAAGTGAGTGCTCACTTTTCCACTTAGATAATTAAAATAAAATAAAATATCACTTTGGATACTTCAGTTCTCTTCTCTATTGTGGCACCAAGTATTGAGCTTTTTCTGTTTAAAATACGATTTCCAAAATGAATACCTGTGGAGACCTAAGTCCAAATCACAATTTGAGGTGAGATACAGGGTGATATTTGTTAGCACATTGTTTCTTCCACCTGAACTGATTCCCAAACCACTGAACCTGATAGCGATCTCTCCATTTCCCACAGTGGCTTTTGGATCAAGCCTCTTTGCATCACAAAGCCACAGTCCCCCTGGACTAAACCCCAAGATATGGTATAGCAATGTTCCACATGTACTGAAAGTACCTGGTGTACAGGTATGCTATCATGCAGCTTTCATACCTACAAGACTGTATCCATACAAAATATACTATAACTGGATACCCTGTCACTTCATTAATGGCAAAAGGTAGATATCTCAACATATCTGGGGATCAAGTAGATCTTGGATACCATGGTGATATCCAGGAGTGAGTGATTCACTGGTGATAGTTCTAAACAGGCTCTTTCCATCGATTACCACTAGATTTTCTGCTCATTTATGTATTTTTTCCTTTCAGATTCTTCAAAATTACAAATCTGACCCAAAGACAAGCAGATTTCTGCAGAATTGGGACCTCTATGTGTTGCCAGTCCTCAATGTTGATGGCTACATCTACTCCTGGGAAAACGTAAGGAACTAGACTGAAAATTAGATGTGCAAAGTATGCTTTGTTAATTTTAGATACAATCATACCAGTTATATTTAAACAAAGAACGGTGACAGAACCATTGCTCACACAAATCTTCTCGTGGCAGAGAAGTTTTGTTTCTTCTGGTAAATCAACAGTCACTTGAAATTACAGGCCTAAAAATTCCTAGCAAATGTCATAAGCGTTGAGAAGACAGAAGGACAAAACCCCATGATCAGTTGCTTTTGGGTGTCTCAAGATGGACTGACTTGCCTGCTAAGAGTAGATAAAATGTTCTATCATTAAGCTTTATCACTGTTGCACATAGAGTTGTCCTCCTACAATGCAAGAGTTACTCAGATGCAGAGGTCTAAAATAAAGGAGTCTTTACACCATATCATCACTAGGCCCTACGGATTATTGAGTTGTTGTTACGTATCTGAAGTTACTTCTGTTTAGGATCGCTTGTGGAGGAAAAACCGTTCTCCACATATGAATGGCACCTGCTACGGGACAGACCTGAACCGAAACTTCAATTCCTCCTGGGGCAGTAAGTTCCAAGTATTTCAGATAAGCAACACAAATGTAAAGCAAGAGTAATAACAAGTCTCTGGAATAAGACAAAGTCCTGTAAGAAAGGAATGCTCATCTTGTTGGCATCAGGACAGATGTAAAATAAAAACCTGGTTTGTAAAAATGCTAAGCCAGTGACTTTCAACTGGCATTTGTCATTGTGAGCAGAAAAATGCTGCTTATATGGCTATAGCTCTAATTCACAGCATAAGCTCTAGGCAGCAGTGTGGGAGTTAGTCACTTAATAGCCAATATTTGTGTTTGCCATGAATTTCAAGAAGTCTGCAGAGCTTCCCTGGCAGGTGGCACACTGTGGTGGTGTCAGAATGGTTTTGTTGCATCCAGGCTGTAAAAGAGTGTTAAATATTTCAGTCTTGTAGCAAATTTTAGTTGCTACCAACAGAGTAAAATGTTAAAGTGCCACTGAGCTCTCTAGTCTCCTTTCCCACATAAATACATGCTGTAACACTCCAAGGTAGATTTCCCTGTTGTCTCTGAACTGGTGTTTTATGTCTCTCCTTTGATTTGATTTTGTATTCCTCTCCAGCTATTGGTGTTTCTTATAACTGCAGCAGTCAAACCTTCTGTGGATCTGGACCAGAATCAGAGCCTGAGACAAGAGCTGTGGCTCAGTTTATTGAAAGGAAGAAGAGTGACATTTTGTGCTATTTAACAATTCACTCTTATGGACAGTACATCCTCACTCCGTATGGTTATACAACTACACCTCCAAGTAACAATGAAGAACTGGTAGGGCAAAACATTCATCTTTTATAATTGTGGAGAACAATTATAGGCGGTAGCAAGTGAGACAGTTCTATTTGCCCTCATATTCAGGGGTTTGGCTCTCAGAGTTACAGCCACTCCACGTAGTATCAGCAAGGTTTATTTATCTCAGAATTAATCCTAATCCTTCATTGTAAATCAGGGAAATTGAACTATTACAGAAAGGGTTACTGCAACGCATGGGAAGTGGAGAAGAGCAGCATGTTCCTGCAGCATACAAGAATGCACTTGCACTTTAGGACGCCAGCACATTGTACATGTGTGATTGTCATGATTTTGTCCAGAAAGGGTATTCCAAACATGGAGATTTTCATTAGGAGAATGGGAGCAAAGCAGGCAACTACTTGTTGGTTACTGCTGCCCACAGTTTCTGAGTGTTCTAATTAGAGTTCATTAACGTGTGTTTATCAACATTCCAGTAGCTGGAGCACTAGTCAAGAGCATGAGGGACTTGGGTTAGGATTTCATAGGAGTTGTTAGAAATGTCATTTAGCATCTGTGGCTCAGTTTCTGAAGATGGTGGGAAACGGAGTCTAAGCATAAAAAATGTAATAGATCCATCAGTGCTGTAGTCAGTCTCAGAACGCTATTCAGCATGGACTCTCATTCTCCAAAATACAGCCTTCTAGCTTTACAACAAAGCACATGTCTTCTTTACCTAATAGCAGGGTTATTTCAAAAATTTTAACATAATTTGCATTAAAACAAATCAACAACAATTTGCCCAAACATTGGTAATGGGTTTCTCTGAAGTCCTGAACTAGTAATATCAAAAGTTAAAGCTGATAAATGTAGAGCTGAAAGAGACAAAAATTTTGGTGAGCTCAGAATAATTGCCAAACGTGTTGGCACTGATGACAATGCTGTTCCTGTTTTGAACTTACAGATGTATGTTGCAGAGAAAGCAGCTGCTGCCCTGATGGGAAAGTACGGGACCAGCTATGAAGTAGGATCAACCTCTTTAATTTTATGTAAGTTTCTTTATGTCTCCCTTTGATTGCTCTGTTTTTCAAAGAAGAGAGTCATTCTTGTGTCACAGGCATCAGCAAGTACTGTTTTGCTGAGTTTCCTCTTTGAGTAATATTTAATGGGCTGGTTCAGTGGAACATCTAAGCAGCAGTCATTTGAATACAAGATAACACTGTATGTTACAAAGCTGACTGCAGAAAGGAAGAAAGCATTGATCTGAAGCCTTTTCCTACATGAATTCCTCACAGATCCATCACAGGGGACAGGAGGAGATTGGTGATAGATCATCCTGACCCTGCTGAAGTCAGCAGCAAAACTCCGATTTGTCTTCACTGGAGTCAAGCAAAAATTAAAATCCCAATCAGGTCTATCGTTACTCCATCAGACATTATCACATGGCAGTTGCTTGCATTTCTGTGTGAAATATGTTGGTTTCAGCCTTGTTCCCAACAGACTGGAGAGCCACATCACCAACACACCAGCACGGCTGATACCAGTTGACAGCCTTTATGTAGAGACCTAGAGGGCCCTAGAGACTGCCTGATAAACCAAATTTTTTCCCAGTAAGCAATAAGTCACGCTAGTCAATCAGAACAGTGGGTAGTTGGCTCCAGCACCCATGCAGTTTTGCATATTCACAGCGTCTGTCTGTGCCAGTCCCTGAGTCGCACAAGTCACCAATTGCATGAGTAATGCGGTGTGAGTATAATACAAGGTACCATGTCCATGTTACTGCATTTTTACAAGGTTTGTGCTTAGAATGAAAGGTAGGAAAAAAGATCCACAAAGCAGATGATCAGCGATGCATGGAGTGGCCAGGAATTTTTCAGGTTTGTCCAAAATTATGCATAAAAACAAATATACAGAGGAAATTCCAGGAAGTGTCATTGTAGGAAATGAAGCAGCAGAACAGACAAATGACCATATATCTTTTACCCCACACTTACCACAGTAAAATGCTAAAAACACAGAATCCCTGGAACTCACCCCCTTTTATTGTGCAATACCATCTTATGGAGGATTGTTTCACCTACGAAGCTCCATGGAAGACTTTTAGTATAATTAAGAAGTGCATCACCTAGAAACTCTGTTCTCCATGTCGTAGTGATAAACAGTTACTGCTTAGTTTTGCGATTCTCAATATATAATCTTGCATTAACAATAGCAAGAAGTATTTTCAAAGAACTGTGCTTAAGACATTTATCTCTCGTCTATTTTCTAATTCACAGACAGTAACTCAGGCTCCTCACGGGACTGGGCTCACGTGACTGGCATTCCTTTCTCCTACACATTTGAACTGCGAGACAATGGTACTCATGGATTTGTTCTACCCCCTGAGCAGATCCAACCTACATGTGAGGAGACTATGTTGGCTGTGACAACTATCATAGACTACATTGATCAGAAGTACTTCCCAGATGGGGCTGTGACGCTGACCTCCGGCAGCCTGGGCCTGAGCCTAAGCCTGAGTATTGTACTTACATGGGCTGTTGCTTAAAAAAGGCATAGGGAGCCCAGCAAGAGACTCCCATGCGAAGTATAATGTCCCTTTGAAAACGCAAAATTACATGAGTAGAGGAACTAAATGTCAAGTATTTCAATAAAGGCTCATCCCACAAAACACAAGCATCCACTTGTGTTTGTGATCGCTGCATTTCAGGGAAGGAGGAAAGGACTGAGATCTGTGGTGATTTCCCAAGCTTCACTTGCTGGCTCTGCAAGAAGCCAGATGAGTACACACAGGGACAGAGCACTCCCTGGGTTTTGAGCATGTTTTCAGGGGCTCACCCTGGGTCTTGCTGGCAGTAGCAGGATGCCTGTGACACTGAAATGTCCCCAAACCCCACAGAAAATCAGACAGCTTCCTTGACATCCACCTTCCTTCCCTAAACTGCCACATTGGCATTTACCAGAAAAGAGAGGGCCTCAAAAGCTGGTGAAGGTCATAATCAGGCAACCATCGACACCAGCCTGAAACAAGCTGAAGAGCTGAGCTAATGCAAGCGTGTGGGGACAGAGCTGTGGCCCTGTCACTTGGATGCAGTCAGGTTAGTGAAGATAGAAACTGCCCAAATCCTTCAAAAATACAAAAGGGAAAGGGGAAGGAACAGTGATCCTCCTGCAAGCTCACCTGGGTACCAGAGGAAAGGAAACGTTTCAGCCCATTGAGCAGGGACCCTCCAACTGAGCCACCCGAAAGGAAACAGCAAGGAAAGAGCTTCTGTGTTGTGACAGCCAACACCAGAGGGTGCAGGGCATTCACTGAAACAGAGAACACCTCCTTTAGCTGTATGCTGTCTGCTTTTGAATCCAGGAGTCTCGCATCCCAGAAATAAGTCAACCAGGCATGGCTATTACAGATAATAGATTAATTATTTTGTATGAAATGTCTGATTTTCTTAGTGAATTTCAAGATTCCACTGAAAAATTGAAAATGTTTTAACCAGAGATTTTTGACAAGATACTTCCAGCTTTGGGGAAGAGAATGCTCTTTTTTCCTGTGACTTCTTGAAGGCGAATGCAGATCAAGAGCTTCTGCCAGAAAACTCAGAGATAAAGGACATTGAGAAGACTGAAATATAACTTTCCTCAAGTTATAAAGCACAGGGAGACTCTGACTTTACTATGATCTCACAGAGGGTCTGTGGCAGAACCTGGAAAATTATTTTGTCCAGTTCTCTTCCAACGCTTCCAAGAGAAGGACGCGTAACACTTGACCATGGTACCGTTAAAAAAACAAGAAAAGATAAAACCTTGCAGTATTTTTCCAAAGCTCATCTTATTGTCATTTTGTCTGTACTGTTAGTTGACAAATCTTATCTCCCGTGTTCATTGTCCACAGATTATTACCAATTGGTGTAGCTAAATCTGTCTAACTCCTGCAGGTTCCCCAGGGCTTAGTCCTTCCAGACCAACCACTCATTTACAGTTAAGTCCCGTCTGTCACTGGGCTCTGTAGCAGAAGGTGTCACTAATTAGCACTTCTCCCCACAGGAGCATCACTCCTCAAACTTACGTTTAGTTTAGGATGGGACTTGTAAGTTTTTATGTTTGTTTTTGTATATTGTGTCGTTGGAACTGTAAGAAGCAAGAGCAGTCCATCTAGCCCATGACTGTGACCTCTCCTTAAGCAAGTGGGGTTTGATCAGGAGTGTTTCGTAGCCATTTGCTGGCAAACAGCAGTGACGTTCCCCAGTGCCACCAGCAGCAGATGGCAGTGCCCTTGGGGACCGATGCCCACACGCTCACCTTGCCAAAGCCAACCCGAGCTTGGGCTGCCACAAAGCACTTTCCAAAAGTAACCTGTGACTACTCTGGTACAAAAACGCTGTCTGTCAGGGAGCACTCACCGCATTCAGAGGTGCCGCACACCCTATATGCCCTGAGCCGGAGAGAAAGGGAGCTGCTTTTGCTGATCTTGTGTACCTTCTGATAAAATGGTTTACCACTACAAGACACAACCAGGTGTGTCCCAAAGTTAATTAGCAGGTTTGTGTAGACTGGCTCAATCCCTCATTAGCTCCCCTCATCATGAGGGGAGATTTTGCCTCCAGCATTCCCAGCATCCAAGAATCATAGAAACGGAGAAGACTTTGCCAGAAAAAAAATGAGTTATTGGGCAATAATCATTATCTAGAAGAATGTCTGCTGCTCTCAGCTCCTTGGATCTGTCAGCAATGACTCGCCTGCTTTGCACAGAGAACCCACAAATGAATACAGGGTGTATTTTATCAGCCATGTTTTTGCAAAGGAAAATTTTAAAGAAAACCGTAGTGTGCATATCTCTATGAAACTCGCCTTACTTCATGAATCCATTGTCTGGCTTTATCGCTCCTGCATTCCTTTGTTGCTTTCTCTGACCCTTGCCGGGTTTTGCTTTACAATGAAGTACGGAAAGAGCTGCGTTCTGATTTCTTGCACATTCCGAGAAGCACAGCATTAGCCTATTGAGACAACAGTGTGACTTTCAATCTACTCATGTGTAACACTCACGTGTAACACTCATGCAAAAGTAAGTGTTATCATGTAAAACTAAAATGTTTTTTTATTCATTGTTGTTTCTCCCCAATAATTTTACCAAGACCCACGCCCCTTGCCTTTCTCACAGTTAAACACCCAAATCATGCTTGCTTGGTTATATAGTTAGTATTGTGAAGGATTATTTACTTTTGGTCATTCAGGTTGCTGAATAAAAACAAGGGCATCCCTTTTCTGAGTAACAGTGTTCTATATTACCCTTGTTAACATTTTGTCTGTAATACAAAAATAAAGATTGAAGAAATAGCTATCAGTGATGTCATTCCATTTCATGCAAGGAGCTCTTCTCTGTTAATTTCTTCTCCATGCTATGTTAATTTGATCCAGTCCTCAGGCCCCTTAACAAGTTAGCAACAGTGCCCTCATTAAGGAAAACTAAGATATCACGAGGGAACTATAATATTAAACGAACGTGTGTAGCCTCATTTCATGATGGAAAAGCAAAAAACCTGAAGTTCTGAGAGGAGTGTGGGAAACACCTCTGTCTGTTGGCCTTTCTGGGGAAGCACTTGCAATGCAAGTTGTTACTTCCTGACAAACTGCTTATGCTCCAGAAATCCACTCAAATATTATTATTTTGTGCAGATTCTATTCCAGACAAAAAACTTTCAGACTGGGACATCTTAGACTGTGTCTGAAAACTGGAAGCAGTCTTAACCAGAACAAACCTGCTCAGAAACACAGAAAGATGTTCTCAGTGTGTTCCAGACATTATTGTAGATGGAAATGTATTGATTTACGACAGCTGAAGACCCAACCATTTGTGTCCCAAATCCCTTTAGCCAAAACCTCGTGTTTTCCAAAGCAGCCTGGGACCTACTTCAGGCAGAAGGGTCAGGCTCTGAATGGGATCCAAGTATCCTGAGCTGGTCTTGGGTTCCCTCAGCTTACAACCTGTAGGTATTCATAGTCCTGATAAGCTTTGTCTCGCTCCCTGTGCCTTCCTTTGGCTTCAACCAGAGCTGGGTGTTCTTGACTAGACAGGATGCCCAGTTATACCGTACACAAGAAACACAGCAGAGCCCATTGCTTTGGTGAGCCACGCTGTGCTCATCATTTCCTTCCACATTAAATGGCTGGCCGAGGCTGCTTTGTTTTCATGACAACTACACTGAGAGGGGACCAATAATAAGAAAAAATAAACCAAGGTTATGATTGGGCATTAGAATTAGCATTAGAATGCATTTTATATTTCCTGAATCCTCCCTCCAATGAATTTGGATGATCCTTGCTGGTATAAAATACAAAGGAATAATTTGATGACAACCTGTAATCACTTGATCCTGTCTGCCAAATCTCACATTGTCTGTTTATGCGCATGGCAGGCATTCATAAAACCAGCTTCTTTTCTGCAAGTTGGCAAACACTACAAGTGTGCTGTTCACGAGGCAACAGAAAGAGCAAATGTAGCGTCGTGCTCACACCTTTTAATTCACCTCCGTGTCCTGACGCAAGGTATATCCCAGCACAGCTGTGCCCTGTCGTGTGGGAGTGCCTCAAGTGAAGGTGATGTCATTTCGGGAGAGGTGGTTAAGATTGCATCGTACCAAGGAGGAAAAGGATTAATGATGAACGTTACTTAGCTCTGATTAGTGAGGCACAGAGCAGAAGATGGACTAAAATTAATGAGGGAGATCCGAAGCACAAGCATAACTTGGCAGCAAGGAACAGGCGGGTAAGCAGCACACTCTGTGATAATTAGGTGTAAAAGTCTATTTGCTGGAGTCACATAACAGAAGTTCCATCCTGAGATTGCAGTATAGGCTTTTAAGTCATTTACTGCTCGTGTCAGGGCAGGTCAATCAAGTGTAGCAAGGATCGCCCATCCACTGCCATCATCTAACACACAAAAAGTAAGTTTGCATTTAATGTCTGTGTTCCTAGTATCTAAATACGAAACAGAAACCCCATAATCTATGAGAAAGGCCACCTTACACCAAATTCTCTCTTCTCACTTCAGTCATTGTTTCTTCATATTCTTTAGATTTGCATGTTACAACTTGGTCCTGGGTTTTGTTTGTGTGTTGGTTTGGTTTTCGGTTTTGCTTTTTGTTTTGGTTTGGGTCTTTTTGTTTGGTTGGTTGGTTAGGTTTTTTTCCCCAAGCTACCTAGTTAGAAACAAATGAAGAGGTGGTTGTTGTTGGTTGGTTGGTTTTGATGAGCTTATGCTTTAGCTTCTAGTTGGAAAATGAATCTTCTTTGGGATAAACAACGTCCCTTGTGGCCGAGCACTTACGATATTGGAACTGTCTCTGAATTCGCTGTTGTTTGCTTCTCCAGTTACCTGTGACATCAACCTGACCCAATTATGCTGTGATTTTGAAAACACTTAAAGGGTTCATTACCTAGAGGCAGAAATCTGGGAAAGCCAGCTCTGTGCCAAACAGTTGAGCAGGAAATATTATAAAAGGGTCATGCTCAGGGGTAACAAAACCATCCCACCCCAGGAGAATGTAATTCCATCGGGGAAATGATTGCACAATAGTGCACAGCCAAAATGCATTACTTGGCACTGCTCCCATCTCACAGGCAGGTATCAAGCTACTTGTGCATGGAGAAATCCATCCAACTGTCTTTTGACTGCTACCTGCAGAATCCCATTAATTTCATAAACTCGTTAATGTCTTAAATCCCCAAAACATTATCCAAGGATATTCTTACATGCGAGCAACTGGGAATCAATAATAGTCTTGGGAAGGGGCAAGAAGGGGAATAAGGGTTAATAGCAATTATTCATGGAAAGCAACCTAAACCATTTTTTAATTCAATTTGGAGTGCCAAATTTAAAGGATCCTTGAATGCTAAGGGCATTTTCATCACGCTGATCCTGTGTCTTATTGAGTAGGACTGGAGTATTACTCATTTTTTGTGACCCTGAGTTATCAAGGACATGCTGGGCAAACAGCCAAGGTAATACAAGCTCAATAATAATAATCTATACTTAAAGTTAACACGATGGCTATTACATGACGGCTGTGCCAATTGGAAGAAGGTTAGATCTTCCAGCTGTGGTAACTGCTTGACTTAGCACTTTTTTTAGTGCATGAGAAACATTATAAAATAGAGCATATATCAGAGGAAAGTCATGCAATGTAAGCAGCAAAGAAATGGGAAGAGGTAACAGAATGATGGGGGTGGATAAGCAGTGAATTCAAATGCAGTTTGGACATGTTTTTTAGGAAAAAAAAAAGCAGTAAAAGTCCCCTGCTTCCATCTGCACGTGGGACTGTCATTGCGTGTGCCAGGAGAATAGATCAAGAGATTGATAGGAGCCCTGTTCTATTTAAAGGACATGGAAATGTGCGGAATCAAAGAAGCTAGAAATGCAAAAAAAGGCTAATGAAAGACTATCTATCTCCTAGGATTGCCCTCTGGGGTACATTTCTGGGGGTGGTTGTCTAGATGAGTCATTAAGTCTCAAGCTCTCCTCTTCCGTGCCCCCGTTCAAATTGTGCAGTTGCACTTTTACCTTCAGTTTTCAAACTTCTCCAATACGTATGATGCTGTTCAGCACAGGAAATAAATATTTCAATATCTATGTATTTTATATATATATATACCTGTTTAGTTTAGCGAGTCTTACTTGTCTTAGTTACTTCTATGGACTTCATGGACTCTCAAGGATCCAGCCACTGGCTTCACCTATTAATGATCTATCTTGTGACTCACAATGTCCCAGGGACTGAAAAAGAAGTAGGTTCCAGAAATGGTCACTTCCTTTAGAATATATGGATAAGATGTTCATGAAGTTGTTGGGTTTTTTTCAGCTGTAACTTGTGGGTTCTGTCCAGGTTACCAGGAATCTGAGCTCCTCTCAGAGGGGCTATGTGATGCAAAACTGACCGGAAAGAACAAGCTATTTCCTTTCTGAATAGGCTAAAATGGCACTTTCCCACACTGTAAACTTTCAGGGCTAGACACCATTTATTCCACCTCCCTGTACAATCAAATACAATGGCACCTACTGCAGAACTATCTTGGAGTTCTGTGTTTTTGAACAGCAAAAATGTTACCTTGTCTGTGACCATAATGCCTCCAGTGAGGCCCATACTGGAAGCCTCAGTCTTAGGAGCAAGAGAAACTACTCAACAAAGTGTATGTGAACTGAGAGGAAAGAAAACCAGCTTGTGTAAGGGTATCTAAAAGATGGACTGCAGAACACAGAACGGGTTTGGAGTCCCAGTCAGTGACCTATAGTAGTCTGTGAAATTATTGACTCCACCTCTTCCTCAGCTTCAAAACACACACACTTTAGAGAAACCCACCAGGAACTTTAAGAGGATGATGTGTCAGGAGCAGACTGCATCAAGCAAGTGAGGATTTCTGACCCCACAGAACACTGGAGAGTCTCCGAGGGCTCTTCACTACATAACAGCGACAAGAGTGGAAAAAGAAGCTGCTTAAAAGGAAATCATCCTCTTTGTTAAGCTGTCATTTTTTTTCTAGATGAAAAAGAAGAGAATATCCAAACCCACATTGTTCCTCCAAGATGTAAATATATATATTATTTAATATATTTTAGGAGAAAACATTGTTGGCTATAATTTAAATGGCAATGTTAAGCTTGCTGTACAGACTATTCCAAATTTAAGCTTGAAATTAGTACAGCACACTAGCAATGTCTCAGAAATTTCTAAGGTTTCTGTCACCATGGTAGCTGAGTGGCAATGGGCTTAATCTGGCTCTCATTGAGCCCATAGTCAAACTTCTCCTGGCCTCAGTGATGCTGGATCTGACCCTGTAAATCTGAATGTGCTTGAGACCAGAGCTTGATTTCTAAAAGCTTTTTACCCAGTTTCCCGTGGCAACTTGGGGTGGGAATTCTGTGGAGACTATTCACTCGAAAGATGTCTGGGGGAGATTTCTTTCATCCAGCAACAAATCCCTGACTGATTTAAAGAACGGTGTTGACAGGCAGACAGGAAGCCGTGCCACCCGCTCCTCGGGCAGCAGGCACTTTTGGCACCACGTGCCGATTTAGAAGACGGGGAACAGTAATGGAGGGAAACCAGGAGTCAGACAAGGTCCCTGGAAACTTGCAAGCCATTTCAAAAATAAAGGAATTGTTGCCTTGGTTAAATGCAGTTCCCAGTCTCTCACAGCCAACTAGACAAATTCACTAAAACATTTCTATTGTCCTCAGTGGATGATGGTAAGATGTAATTATTAGATAATATGCAGGAGTATATACAACAAATCCTCAACAATATCACCAGCTCTGTGGGATAAAGACGCCTCCAAAAACCTAGGTCCATAGACATAAGGACTTAAGCTCTAATCACTTTGTGGTTTTATCCTCTTTTCCTGAAGAAATAAGGCCTGAGAGATCATAATGTTTATCTCTCAGCCTCCTCTTAATAACTTGGGAACAAGTCGGCTGCCTTCAGCCAAACTGTCAATGTGAAAGAGGCCAAAAAAGCAACATGTTCCCACAAGCTCTGGCTGCATGGAGTAGAGACCCCATGTTAGTGTCTTCAAGAGGGAAAGGGGTGTGCGATGAGGTCAGTAATTAGGTCTCGTTTGAAAAGAGCAAGGGGGGGCCTCTTCAAGAGGAAAGCAGAGGAAATTGAGGGTGGTTTTTGGCACGCTTACGATGGAAATTGAGGAGAAGTGCATTACAGACTGTGTGTGGGCAGGGACACAATTTCAGAGGAAGCCAGACTTTGTTAATTCTGCTGCTCGGCTGTATTATTGTTTTCTGTGAAAATGATGAGGATTATTAGACATAGTGACTCAATTACATTACCGACATGAAAAGGCCTGAACCAAGCCACAAGAGGATGATGAGAAAAGAAGCTCAAGTGCTGAGAAGCCATGTACTGTATAGTCATACACAGTAAGAGCCAATACCAGCATATAACTTATACTGCATATTAATTAAAGCAATGCACATGCCAAAAGCCCTCGGAAATAGGAAAGAATCTGCAGGGCATTTAGAGCAAGGGTGGCACCTACATAAATGAGTGTGTATTTTTGGCCATACCTGAGTTCTGCCAAAGGTTGTTCTGGGAGTTCTTTGATCCTTTGGGAAGTTGCACAAACCAAAACACGTTATTATTGTACTCCACCTTCCTTTGGAAGTGTTAACTCAGAACTGTCCCTTGCACTCTCTAGGAACCAAGTCGAACAACTTTGTTTTGTAGGAATATGGTTAGAGCAACAGCATCAATGCTTAGAGATAAAGCAAGAGTCAGCCCTAAAAAATACACCCTTTGGATAGAAGAGATCTCAGACAAGACCTGCGTAGAGAAATGAGGAACCTATAAACTATGCAGGGGCTGCCCTTACGGAAGCAACTGAAGAGTCAGATTCCGCTCCCATTTGTGGCCTGAAAAGCCAGAGCAAGCCAGGCTTTTTTCCCATTTAAAGCCAATCTGGGAACAAAACCTGGTGAGTTTATCTCCTGCTGAAAAGAGAACTGTCTCACCCTTCAATTGTTAAAACACTGCTTTTTTAAAAGCAAGCTGAAAGCAAGGCAAGGAGGGAGTTTTGCTCCACAATTAGGAAGATCCGCTAAGGACAAACCCCACATCTGCACCAGGTGACAGGATGATAATCTTGAACAATTTTTTCTGTTGAATAAGTGTCACAAAGCTCAAGGGGACTGCTAATTCCCTTTCTGACAATGACTCAGGCTGGGATTTCCCCTAGTTTTGTTATTAGCCTAGTTGCTATTTTTCCTCCTACCCATTTTGTTGCTTAGGAGACTGCTAGTCATAGTCACAAGGAAAAAAAAAAAAAAGACAAAACAAAATAAACCACAATGAACAATAACAAAACCCACCAAACACACAAACAAACAAAACCCACAAAAAAAACCAAACAACAAAAAACCCAAACAAAACACAAACCTAAAAAGCACCAAAACAAAAAAGCCCAAGGCCCAGACCTGCCCCTGTAATCCCAGGTTCTGCTTTGTTAGTAAAAAGACTTGCCAGGGAAGTGGTTTTCCAGGCACAGCCACTGTTTGTTCTACAAAAGCCAGGTAGTACAGACTTATTCTTTATATTTTCAAGGCCGTAGCAGAAGTTTCTCCAGCAGATCAATGTAACCGGGCAACAATTTATGGGGCAGAGGGTGCGTTACACAACAGAGTAGTAGAACAGAGCAGCAATTTCCCTGGCATTACATCAGGACTGTGCAGTCCTATAATAATTATACTTATGTTCCTGTGTAAATCTAGGAACAAATTCAGGGACTCTTTTCCTGGGGAGGCTCTGCCAAGCCTATTAGTGCACATTCTAGTCTGGTATGAATACGGTGCTCCATAATAACTGCTGCCTCTCATATTCTGTTTTCATCAGGAGATCTCAATCTGCTTCATAAATCCGGTCAGCATAATTTCCTCTTTTCCCCTTGCATTTTTATCCTCCCTCCACACCTTTCATTTTATAGAAACTGTAGCCAAGAGAACAGGTCAATAATAAGAGATGCTGAAAATTCCTGGAACCTGGTCTGGTCCTCTAATGGATGGACACCACTCTAAAGATAAACCAGTGTAAAATGCTGTAGAACACTTCACAGGCTAGAAAATTAGTCCTGCATTGCAAGCCCTGTCTCTTTTTATTTTCTGGCTTTTCAAAAGGACAAAATACATAATTTCTTGATGTGGTGCTGAAGTTCTTTAGATTTCAACCCCCTCAAAAATTCTGGTTCCTATTTTTAGGATCTCAGCCACAGGTTTAAAAACTTACTGTCAAGCTCCCGTGCTTGCCATGCTGAATGTGTGGGTTTCTGGCACATGTATTTAAAAAGAGATGTGTTATAAATTGGCTTCCTAGGGCCTGAGGACTTTGTAAAAAGACTTATTAAAAGATATGCAGCATTAGAAAGAAGAACAACTTCAGAAACTGCTGCTGTACAAGATGACTCATAAGGCGATACCACCGATTTTGCTAGTAACACCAGAGGAAAATTATGTCCTAGATCAAAACCACTCAGATGTTGCGGACTTATTCCTGGGGAAGACATATGGCATGTTTTACCAGGCTTGTTTCCTCAGCTGAATAAAGTGACTGAGAAAGTAGATACTACTAGCATGTTCAACGCAAGTGGCAGCCGATGAGGGGATAAGTTCTCATGTCTTGATCTTGCTTTTATTTGTAGATGCTGACATATCTCCCTTGGACTTCAAGGAAAGCAGGACTGACACTCATGTAGCTGTCCTTAATTTCCTGCTTTCTCGTCCAATCTGTTGTTCCTACCTCTTGCTCCCTGTGACTGGTCTTTTTAGATTCCCTCTCTGGGAAGCTTGTTACCGTCTTCTTATCTGTTTGCCTAAGGCAGCAGAGCAGTCCGTGTAGCTCTTCAGCTTTACGTAATGTTTCCTTACTGCCCAGTGGTATCTTTGGATGAGCTGGCGATTTCATGATCTATCTAAAGCACATATGAAATGATAGATTGCTAATGCCATTTCAAAATTATTGCCCTCCCACTGGTAGAGGTGAGGACATAAGATGGGCTGTGTATGAACTAACGTGGATGATCAAGAAAGAACAAAGAGACAGAGGCACTTTCCCACAAGGAGAAATCTGGTGAGGTTACATTCAAAGACAGTAATATATGTTCCATAGTGGAGTGACAAACTAGGGTGAAGAGTCTACAGAGGGTAGGAATGCGCGTCATGGGGTCGTGACCAGCCCACCCTTTCTTTATTGTTAAGGGGGAAGGATTTATGTATTAATTTATATTTCTGTCACTCTTAAGACCAATACCAAGGGGTCAGGGCCATGCTGGACAAGGTATGACGGTGACATTTAAAACAAAGGCAGCGCCACTTCCACAGTGCACATACCTTGCTACCTAGACACTACACAGCAGGAGAGTGACACGTAACAGGGAGACAAATGGGGGGCAAAGCAAGAGCCAAGCCGGGGGCACCAGAACAGACTTGCTGCTCAGTCACAAGCAGAGGGAAACATGCTGATTGATGGCTGCTGCACGCTCACTGGGTCATGCTGGCTGAGGCTGTGAAGCGGGTCTCATTTTCAGGGCCATCCTGCTTCTGCTACAGCCAGCAGCAATAGCACAATTCAGACTATGTGAGCTCAGGAGCCCACAGATAACTTCCCGGGGCCCCCAGCAGAATCCCCTTGTCTCCATCAAGGGGAGGGTACCTGTATCAAGCAGGGGTGCTTTAATCCCCCATCATTTTAATGTGGGCGAGAACAGCTGAGTCAGATTTGAAAGTCAGGTCTTCTGGCTTGTCCTCCTGGAGTTTGAGCTCTCATCTGTCACCTCCCCGAGCTGGGAACTGCTCAGCTCATCTGGGACCATTTCACATTCACGTTCTCCACTGATTTCCTTTGTAAACCTTTTGTGCCTCATCTCTTTAGGTGAAAGCTCCTCAGTATCTTTGTGATAGTCATACAGCACCAAGCGCGACATGGCACCAGATCCATGCCTGGAGCATCCACACTTTACTAAAATTGAAACAGAGTCATAGGAAGGGCAGAGCAAAGAGAAGCACCTCCAAGAGGTTGTGGGGAGCATAAAAAGGGCCAAATGTACCAGGATCCCATTAGCTTCTGCTATGAGGAAAGGGGCAAGGGCATCTGTGGCAGCAGCTACCAGGAAAGTCCTCGGTGAGGGAGACGAGATAATAATTGTGGTTGCTGGCAAACTAGAGAGACAAGTATATCTCACAGCAACGTTCCTTTTCTATCTACTGTAGCTTCTCTTTTGACAGCTTCTAGCTTTTTTCCTTTTATTTAAACCAAGCAGTTGGAACTGGGGCCACTTCTCAGTGCCCGATGCTTTGTTTTGGAAAGCTGGGGAAATACAGTGTCACCTCTGTCTTGTCTAAAAGGGATAAAAGACATCACAAATCTCGCATCGGCTCCTGAATCCTTGTGGAGTGTTATTGCAGGGTTAAGCCCTGTGTTTTAAAAATAGAGGAAAACCTGTATTAAAAGTGCCTGGGGGCTTTTGAACTGGTTTCTAAAAATAGCTGCCTGAAGAAGAAGAGAAAAAGAAATCTGAACAACAAATTCAACACCAAATAGTTTCTAGTGTGCCCATGTATTTCAACTAGCTTGATATTAATAGAACACACAACAGCAGGGAGTGGGAAACTAAATGTATCTTCACTCACATAAAGGGACTGCCTAAATGTCTCACAAATGCAAAAATAAATAAATGGCTTCCAATGATAATCTGAAACTATATTATATCCACGGAAACAGCTCAGCTTCTTAACTGTAACCTAACGTGTTAAATTCACTCTCTTTTATTTGAGGCCATGGACAGATTGAGTGATCAATCTCTATTACCCTGAGCTTTTTTTTTTTACCACATCCTTACAGTGCCATTTTTCTTCTCAGTAGACATTTCAGTTCATTTCCCTGAGACTTCTTCAGCTTAATAGCTGAATTTCAGACTTACAGGGGGACAAAAAAATAAAAATAAAGGCAAGTGAGCAAGTAAGTGCATGTTGTGCGTGGTGTGTGTGTGGGAATATAGCAAAAAAAAGGCATTTGTTGACATTGCATGTTCTGCACTTAGTGGGTAAAAGTCATATATTCTAGTTTCACAATGGAAATGCTCAGGGTCAAACAGGTGCTGGCTTCAGATGCTGTAAAATCAAGAGGTGGGGGTTTTTTTCTGTCTTGTAGAACTGGCAAACAGGTATTTCCCTAGAGAAACAGAATGAGGACACAGCAATTAACTCTCCCATTCCTGCAATTGGAGTGCTAATCACATCCTTAGCAACTGCATGGTCACTATGGTGCTGACACATCTTCTGCTCAAATCCTTTCTGATTCATCCTCCTGGTAACTTTGGTGATGGTCAGAGCAGAGGTTGCACACACTTGCTGACGCGGTGCTGAATGGTTCCATCAATCTCCATTTTGCAATATTGGACTCTGTTGCAAATGAAAATCAGCTGGGAGGCCAGAAAGGAAGCCAGTAAGTGTCTGGAGAATCTACGCTGTTTGCTTTTCAGAAACGCTGTGCAAATGACAAACACAATGCTTCACTCCAGCCTCCCTGCTCTAACAGTCTTAAATGTGAGGCTAATGAACTTTAGCTTTCAACTCCATTGAACCTCATTATACTGTAAATACCCTTTGTGTAACATATTCTTGTGACTCAGCTGCCAAAACCAATAATGAAGCTATCAGAAAAGAAGGAAAAGAAAAAGCTACAGTCTTAAAAACAAGCTAATCAGATTCATCTTTCCACAGCAAATATTTGTCCTGGGAGAAGCAGCGACAAATTATAGAGACTGTAACGGCAAAATGCTAGATGTTGAAACATTTGTGAACACTAACCGAATCAGAACGTTGCATACAGGAAAGAGACTAACGATCTATCCCTGATGGAGTTGCCTGGAATAGTCGCTGCATCTCTTCTGTACGAAGTTCAATCCCATGCATTGCAGGATCATGTCCTCTGATAAAGCCCGTACTGATAATTTTTGGAGGCAAAACAGGGTGTTCCAGGGTGCCAACCGTCGACTTCCACAAGTGGGAGATAATGTTAAAACAGAAGGTATGGATACTGGGAGTTAGTCAACTGGAGTGGGAGTTTCAAGTGGTGCTGGCAGGGAAGCAAATAAATGCACAGCTTCAGAAAGACTTGCAGTGTGGACATTTTCAATAATGTCAGCATTTATTATATACTTCTAATTGGAGGACCTCAGTTCTCCATTTTCCTAATTGATTCCTGTAACAAAGATGCCCTGAGGGCTGTATACTGCTCACCGATTACTGGGCAAACATTACTGGAGTGTCAATATTTGCTTTTTCCTAGAGCTATCCTTGTTTGAGAGGGTATAAGTCATTTGGGATAATGTTCTACTAGTGTTGAATTAAACACATATGAGAAACATCTGGTACGTTCAATCTGTGTTTTTTTCCACTTTTTGTTTTACTTTGCAGTGAAAACAACCACCAGTGAGTTGATAAAGCCAGAAGATAAGACAAGGTATTTCAAAGGAACACAATTTTACCTGTCCTATTGATATCCCATTACTGGGGCCTCAGGTTCAGAAAGGGCAAGAATTCAAAATCTTTACCCATTTTACATTCACAAAGCTCATCTCTCTATATATCTCCGTGCATTCCCTTAACTCCCCATCTCCTTCTACCCTGGGTGCTGATGTTTTCTCTTAAACTACAAGTTGACATCTTTATCCTACCCCTAACTAGTTCTTCTTGGTGCTACTATGACACAAACCTATGTTTTCGTGTTAGAGGTGAAGGTTCTGTTTCTTGAATGCGTAAAGTAAAGCCTGACCGTGTAAATGGACACAATGAGGAGAAAAGTAGATGGTGGTTTCCTGTAAAACAAGAAGGAGGAAGGGTTTTCTACTGCACACAGAATACAACGAGGCCTTCCAGTCGTTCCCGGGGCTCGTCTTTTCAAATACCACATAGATTCTTTCTGCAGTCCAAGAACTTGAGCAATAACCAGTGTACTGGAGCTAGAGATAACCCCATAATTGCAGGTTTGGCCAGCTTATCCAAAGCCTTCACCACAAACTTGATGAAAAATACTGCTCGCTATTTACGTGAGAGTTGCAGTACACAGAGTGTGGTACTTTTGACAGGCTGACTGAGCTACATAGCTGTGGAGTAAAGCTTCAGATGATCCTACGGGTCCTTTGGTCATTCAATATATAGGTAACGGCATTTCATATAACACTGTCCCAACGTAGACAGAAGATCACTATGATTTCTGGTAACGAAACGCCTGGAGAGTCTCCTGCTCTGCTTGGAAAGAAGGTGGAAGAAAAGTGGATTGCAAAATCCAAATGCTATAGTCTTGGCTCCCTGACAGGGGTCATGGAGAGTTTGGTTGGAGGTTGACTGCAACTTCCAGATCTAGAAATCCACACCACAGGACCAGAAGTTTTGAAAGGACAGCTTTGTTACCCGCGGTTGCTTTGCTAACTTAAATGTTTTCCCTTCGTCCTGCTCTATAATCAGGATAGAATTTGACCTTGTATATTAAAAAATGTGCCTTTCAGTGGGTGTTTATATTAGGTGATTATTCTTGTGCAAGTCAATTGGGAAGGTGACTAAATCCACTGCACATGTCTTTTTATATGTGCAGAACTCTAGTTTCACCAATAAGAACTCCAGGCATCTGGAGTAGATAAAGATCTATGGTAAGGATCTGAGAAGAAACTTTTGCCTGTTCTGCTCTTAGGTTTATATGAAACACCCTGCTGAACAGGAATTTGTCTATTAAACTGACAGTTTGGTAACTGCTGGTCAGTGTAAGTCATGTTTCCCCTTTTCGGATAATCTGAAAGAGTAAGAACCTCTCACAGCTCCACTTGCAGAGGATAAGTTCAAATATAAAAGCTTGTTTTCAGCTCTCTGTACATTCTTGGGACATTCCCCAACGGATCAGCTATTTCAATGGCCATCACAACACCACAAAGCTCTTGGCTTCCTCTTCTTTCACTTCTGATGAAACTTCCTCTATCACAGAGCAGAGCTAATGGTCCAGATTTAATCAACAAAAGCATTTACATTTCAAAATAATGAAACCCACTGAGTGGGTAACTTGTTAATTAGTTCTCAAGCATTTTCCCTTTATCCTCTTGTGCTGCAGCTCCAAATAGACTGCGGCTGCAGCCCACAGTCCTCCCAATAGTAAGGGAGGTAACTTGAGCAAATGCTAGAATATCTCTGAGTCCTATCTTGCTCCAGGCTCAATTTACACCAGCCTGTTGATTTCAGAAGAACTACTCCTGATTTACCAAGGGTCAAATGTCTAAATGTATCACACTGTCTTACTTTTCCTAACAAGTTTTTTTCCTTTTATTTTTGCATGATGCATGTCTACAAAGCAATTACATGCCTCAACTTAAGCCTCTCTGCCTCTTTATGTTTTAACAATACTGTTCTTTCACTCCAGAGCTCCTAATACTTGAGGTCAGATTCACATTTACAGAAAAGCTATTTATACCATGTTATAATTCAGTGCATTTTTTTCTTGATTCTAACATGAGGGCCCTTCTCCCCAGCTATACAAAGATACCAGAATAGAAATAAGAATCCATCCTTTATTTTTTTTGCTAGCACCCAGATACTTGCAAGTAAGGATGAATATTAAGATCAAGGATCTGTTCCCAGTTTCTGTGCCTGTACTAATAAAATGGGATATACATACGCTGGGTTTCAAAGTCTTCCCCAGCAGATTCCATAACAACTGGAGAACTCCACCAATTAGCCCTCAGCACAGGACATGCTTCAGCTCAACTGCTGGCAATCAGTTCCTCCGGAGCCTACATCGATTTTGTCCCATGATTATCAATTCTTCCATCAGACAGAACAGACAACATCTTAAAGACAAGAAGACGTTTTAGGAAATAAAATCAGGATGTTCTACTCAGCACACAATTTCCTCCTATATCCCAATTTCGCAAGGCACATAAGTGTGTGGTTAATTTCAAGCACATGATTAATCACCTCTTTGGGAACAGGAAGCCTTTCCTGAACTGGAGGCTATGTCTTCTGCAGCTCTGTAGATTAACACCTTCTTTTTTTCTCTTTTTCTTTCTTCTTTTTTCCACCTCCTCTTCCCATTTCTTCTTTTTTTCCACCTTTTCCCTTTTCTTTTTTTCCCCATGATCTGTGATGCATCTGTGCAAAGTTCTTATCTTTCCTAAATAAGGTGGGTGAGCGACTGTAAGAGGGAAATATTTAAATAACAAGACAGGGGAATAGGTTATAAAAATAGCAGCATTTTCCTGGTTTTGAACAGGAATATGTCCTTCTGAATAATTCCAATTTCTCTGTGAGCCTGAGGTCTAAGCATATGTAAGACCAAACCTGTTTTTTTAATTGATGTTTGTCTTGTATAAATGAACTACTTAACTATGTTTTTGAAAACCATGAATGAGCACCAAGGAGCCTTGCAAAGAGCAAGTAAAACAGAACAGAAGAGGAAAAAAGAAAACTGTCATGCAAAACTTTATCCTTCCTAAGGCTCCAGGACATCTTTTGAATAGCACCCTGATTTTATGTGTTTGTGACCATGGCAAAAAACATTCCCACTTGTTGCAAACGTGGAAATACGTTGCCAAGACTTCAAAAATCATTTAATAAAGAGTTCTCATGCTTTAATCAGACATTTAGAGCCTGCGTGTGTTGCTTGTAAAGCCAATGCAATGATTCTGGTTTTCACGGAAATATGATCCAGCCCTAAGGTTGGCAGCAGTTCCGATTTTGGGAACAAAATTCTAGGAATGTGATTCCTGAACTGGAGGATCTCAGGCTGGGTGTATTTTGCTTGAAATACTTGCAAGGGGTCTGGTCACTTCCTTAAAGACAATCTCATGTGCTTTTAAGGGTTACTCACGAAGGTTCATTCTATCACAAGGTTTCCAGCTTGATAATCCATAGGATACATAAAACCTGAAGAATATTGCTTGATAGCCACACTCGTGACAGTAAAAACCACTCATCCATTTAAAACTCCCTGATTAAATAGACAGCCCCCTAGTACAAAGAAGTAAAAATCAGGAGGGGGGGTTAATTAATGATTTTTTTGGGTGCTATTACCATTATTTTTCTTCCTGATTCCTTTTTCTTTACTTCAAAGAAATATTCATCCTCCTAGAATCAACAGGACAAGGATTCACAACAGATTAGCCCAGAGGCGACTCTGATTCACTTTCACTGCTAAGACAAAACTTTCGCTGATCCCAGTGAATTTGACCCTGGCATACGCATTTGTAGTCGACTTGTCAGAGCTCAGCTTTGCTGCCCACTCAGTGCGATCCACACCAAGCACCTGTGTACTCAGGACCCAGCGTGAGAAGTGGGAGTTACAGAAAACCTCTTCTGAACTACTTCAGTTTAATTTGGATATTCGTGGGATTCACTAGGGAGCCGGCAAGACTAACCTAGCTGTGGAATAAAAATATTGGTTTGGTTGGTTGGTTTTGGTGTTATTTTGGTTTGGGCTTGTTTGTATTGTTATGGTTTTGGGGGGTTGGTTTGTTTGGGTTTTTTTTTCCACTTTTGCATGCGATTTAGAGGCTCAGTACAAAGACTTGTACACATGTTTGACCTAAACCTCTGTGGATTCATTGATTTCGGCATGTCTAAGGTAAAGCAGCTCACGGATGCTTCAAGGCACTCTGGTCTATCATCTGTACAATGGCGTGGGAGTCTTCTGCATATATCCAGAGCAGCAAGAGAACAGCTGGATTATTGCTATAACAGTTCAGTGGGAGGGAGATTTAAAGGGGAACAGCAGAAGGAATGATATCACGGCAAATATTTCACTGTAATATTAGGGTGTGAGGCAAGAGGGTAGGGAAGCAGGCATCAGATAATCGAGTCTTTAAAATGGACTCTATGTGATTTGTGATCACTGTGAGTTACTCAGCATAAAACTCCTTCCTCAGCCTAAGACTCCAAGTATCCTCACTCGCAGCTCTATGGCTTGTTCATTCGTTTCTCTGTTTGATTTTGTATTTTTAATAAGAAAATTCCTCCTTTCCAATTTTAATGCTGGCACGCTACTCTTCAGTATGCTTCTTACCCAGAGGAGGTTATGCTGTGGTCCCTTTTATTTACTCCTAATATATAGTTGCTCCTTGTCAACCATTAATAGATAAATATTTTACTATCTGGTTTTCTTCACCTACTAAAATCTTATCTATATAGATCCAATGTTGTCTTGCAGCTGCAGAGTTCCCTTCCTCCCCTCCTTCTGTGACCTGACCTGTCCTTGGTCTACAGATTATAGTACGTATTACAACAAGGCATTGATTTTTGACACTCCCTCATTCTTCAGAAATACCCATTACGTCAAGTTCTCCTTCCCCTGCCATACACTCTGCTTTCACCTGGTATTATTTTTAAGCTTTTTTTTAAAAGACATTGATAGCATCTTCTTTTTGGCCACCTACCTATATTCAAACAACCCCCCTGCCTCACTGCTTGTTTCAGGATATACCGCCATGATTTCAGGTTGATCCTGCCTGATCCTGCGTGGTGCAATGAGATCAGCGCTGTGTGCCTGGAAACCCCTTTCCATAATTTGATCAGGGCTACATTTTCCCTTGGAAATGCTCTCTCTTTATCATCAAGACATTTCAAAGCTCACTTCTCTTCTTTTGAAAGCAGTGGGACAGCTGATTTTTTTTCCTAGCAATTTTTTCCTGTCACAAAAATGATAATGAAAAACAATTTCTACTTGGAATTTTTTTTCAGCTGTTCCATTACTGATCTTTCCATCGGCTCACTGGAAACTGTGAGAGAGGGTTTGATTCTTTTCTGTGGAAAGAACATGGGAAAACCTTGTAAGGCTTTCTGTAGAAAAAGAACAATTTCTCTTTTATCCACCATTTTGCTCGCAATTCTGTATAACGTTTCTTTGAAAAATACGTGTCCCAGTATCCTTTTAAATTTCTTCATTCTATTCTGCTGCTGAAAAGGCTGCAGATGGAAGGGGGGGGAACTAGGAACTCCCAGTGTCAATCAGCTCTATTCATTCGATGGCTGTATTTATTAGTTTCATTAAAAACATATTGAACAGCGCCGGTTCCTCATCTCTGCACGCCTACGCGATCCCGAATGCCTCGCCGTCCCCCTGTCAGTTAGTGCTCTATCCTGAGGCCTCTCTCAGCTTGAAATTCCACATGAAACTCGAATCCAAGAGAATATCACATGGTTTTAGGTCTTGCTGGAAAGATTTCACACAGCGTGATGCGTGGGGAGGGGGCTGGGGGTTGGATGAGAAAAAAGCAGCGGTCGAGGTGGACTGATAATTAAAACAAAAAAAATTAAAAACAAAATAAACTGAAAGAAAAAGTCGATGTAAAGCTATTGTTACAGCCACTTGGTAATCTGTGACATGAACATATGTGTAACATCTGACCAGAGTATTAGTCATAAACTACGGGTTTGTAGGAAATATAGCACACTGGGCTGTCATCATGCAACAGCGCAGTTCTTAGAGGAGACTGTTAATTTGCCACATTATTAATGCTGAGCATGGACTAGTCCCCTGCAGAAAATGTTACGCTCTCTATATGCCTCCTCCTGCTCTTATTAAAATCAGAACTTTGCAGCAGAACAGAACCATGGCAGGAATCTGCTCCTTTTGGGGCCAAAAGAACGGGTGCAAACAGAAATATTATAATGAGGTTGGTTGTCTTTTAGCACCTTTTTTTTTTAAAAAATCTATTTTATTGTATGGCAAAATAAGTTTGGCATGAATCAAAAAATCTCCATACTCAGGACTGAGAATTAAGGTTGCAACCTAAACTCTATTTAAGTTGAAAACTTGCCTAGCAGCTTAAAAGGTCCTTACATCAGACACCAGGCTAGGGTTAGCTTTTCAGAAGAAGGAATTTATTCCTGTATTCAGCCTGGAAGACTGATCCATAAAAACCTGTCTGCTCAGACACACACTGGGACTTAACATCTTCCTCTCTTTGGAGATGACCTCTTTCCAAAAACAGAGTGACTAACTGCTACCTAATATTCTCGTTTCCTTTTTCCTCCTCTATATATCTGTGGACCATGAACCTTAACATCTGCAATCTCCAAGAAAGGAAGAGACTGGATTATGTACTGATGCTCTCAAGCGCTCTTAAAGATGTACAGCATACCTTTTCCACATCTATCTGCAAAAAAATCCTCTTGCTACCAAACAAATAATATTCGTAGCAGTTACATCCCTGCCTTGAAACGTTTGATCCCCACAGTCACTCTTGTCAAGGAATTCTTAGTTTCACCGCCAGTTTCTACATGAGAGTAAAGGTGCACTAGCATCACAAAGTATGTACAGTATCACATCAGTATGGCCTCAGCCCAGACTCAAATATATATGTTCCCTTACATTTACATGTCTTTGTGTGAAAAGAAACAAGGGGAGGAAACCTACGGTCACACAGCACTTTTCACGTACTGTATTTGAATATCATGGTGTTGCCACTGTCACTTCACGGTTTGGTAGCCAATGAAGGAGAAGTCGGTGTTTAATAGGGTATAACTTGATTGAAGGTGCTATGAACCAGGAACAACACGATGTTATAACAGATTTGCGGACAGGTGAGACCAGGGGAGTCTGCCCGGGGCCTCTGTCTCTTTGCAATCTGATGATCTCACTCCTGCGGGTACTCCTGCCTGGTAGAGGAATGCTATCATTCCTTGTTTAGGGAGTTGCTGGGAGGCTAAAGCCTCCCAATACCAATATTTAGGCATTGAATTCCAACTCTGAGTTTGGACCAAAGTGACAGGTTTACAGTATTACAGGAGTATCTTGTTTGGCAGACAAGGCATCTTAACACTATAGTACACTCAGAAGAGCTTTGTTCCTCTCCTCCTCTCACATCACCAGACAACAGGTAGAAGAATGTTCTTAAGGATTGTATTATAGTACCACCACGAAGCTTAGAAGGGAACATAAGAACCTGAACATCCCTAAACATATATGCATCTACACATATATAAATATATACGTATATGTGTGGGACAACACACAAAGCAGCAGTCACGCTGATGGCGATTATGTGTTCGCGATGACAGCTGCCAGCACACAAAATAGATGTCGGTCTGGTTCTTAATAGACGTGTATCCACCTCCACAGCTGGCGATGCCTGGCACAACTAATCACAGAATCCCAGAATCACAGAATGTTAGGGATTGGAAGGGACCCCGAAAGATCATCTAGTCCAATCCCCTTCTAACTAAAGGGAGTTAGAATCAATAAGCCTTGAATTTAAGCGGTGCAGAGACTGTTCTAGTCCTCCATTTCAAACAGCTCTTCAGGGTCAGAAATGAGTCACATGGCATGTGAAGGAAGAATCATAAACATCCTCGATTTATCTAGTATTTTCACCATCCATAGTTTTTCCCCAAACAAAGCAAAACCAAAACAATAATGAGCAGAAAGTAATTTTGGCATCAGATGCTTCTTGTTTTCAGTCCCATTGCACTGTAAGATAATTAGCACCATAATCAGACAAATGAATTATGGAGCTGTCTGAGGGTCATATCCTTCTCCTGGAATAATGGATTTTTCTGAAACTAATTATAAATTCTTTTCCGAAAAATCAACACACAGAATAATGAAGTCACTCTCTGTCTTAGAGAAAACTGATTGTTGCACTTACAACAAATGGCTACAGTTACATGGATTTGGTTTTGACACCTAATTTGGTGTCAAAGTAAACTCAAGTCCTCTGCAGACGAGGCTGTAAATTCCTACATCTGGATTTAGCACAGAATTCTGTAATAACAAATGATACTTCACACCATCCTCCTTGGGCTTGGCAAAAATCCTCTCCCCACTACTTATTGCTAATGTTTGAACCTCTGTTAAGTGGACCATCTCCACACTTCTCAGAGATGACGATCTGTATCTGAGGCTTTCCATTCCGTGCTACAGCTTGTGAAACGCATTTACGTTACACTCTGGCAGCTCTTGCTGATTCCCAGAGTGTTAGTGATTGTCCTGACTATGAGGGCTGTGCCCTCGTTCCTCTTCCAAATTACCTTCTTTGTAGCATCTCTTTCTGCATCATCAGCTAGCCACAGTACTTCAGAGTCACAGGAAAGAGGTGGAAAGAATCATATATTTTAGGGATCAAAATATTCACCTCAGAAGGCAAAGATTCTCATCACTTAAGTTTAGGAACATGTATTTATTCTGCAGCTTTCTGTCAAAAGGGTAACAAGCTTTTGTTGTAGAAAAGTTTGTATCTCTCTAAGATCCTTCCTAGATATCCCAAAATACTTTTAAAATGGTATCACTCAACCATACTTCTCTCTACTTACAGGGTTAAGTAAAGTTGGTTGGTACTGGTTGTACCGGTTAGAACTGGTAGTACTGGTCCCAGATTTGCTAATATCAACTAGACTGGATCCTGAGGGGCAAAGTGCCTTTTGATTACCTCAGTAAATTAGAAATATTAGATAGGAGCTGTGGACCAGAAAGCATTTGCCTGGATTAGGACTCTGTCTTCCAGTCCACACTCTATATCATTTGGGGAATTCAAGTTGAATTTCAGATACAATGATTCTGTTCCACCTGTTTGAGATGATTTTGGTAATTTTGCACCCCCAAAAATTCCAGGGGAAATCCAGTGGATAGAAGTAAATTTGACTGAGGTCAGAAAAGCCTCAAAAGCTCTGAAATTTTAAACTCGAGACCAGGTAGGTACAGCACAGCTTCATCTTGCTTGGTTTTAGTGCCTCTCCATCACTGAACATTAACCAGGCAAAGAGAGGCAAATAATCTGAAACCAAGCACAGGGGTACATAAGGAAGGGCCTCTAAAAATGGGATATGTTCTACAGTTTCAGACAAAAGGGCTGCAGAAAACTGAAGTCAATGGACAAGCCATATACACGGAAGGCCCCTAGAAGCAATAGTTCCAATAACCCTCATCAGCTCTCAGCACCACAGAGGAACACAATGAGGCCCACAAGCCGTCAGTCAGGAGATGTGGTTTGTGACTGGGCTTCTGGAAAGACTGCCAGCCAGGTGGTCAGAAACTGTTAATGAAAAACTGTTTATTTCATATAAAAAACTGACTGACATATTTTAAAAGAATAATTAAGCCCAGACTATTAAAAATATTTGTAAAAACAGGCAAACTTTGCTTGACTTTTCAGACATAGTTTGCACATGATGCGTTTGCATCAGATGAGCTCAATAGGATGGTCATGTGCAGTCTCACCCTAGAAGTGAAGAAATTCTTCTTTTCTTTCCTTAGAGAATTCCACCCCCTGGAAGTGCGAGTTGCCCAAGGTGCGTGGCTGTGTGCTACCTGAACAATTTCAGAGGGAAGGACTTCTTTCACAGTATCTTTTTCCCCTAGCCTCCTGCCCAGGGTAGTGTCTGACAGCTATTCCTGCAGACTAATAACCTAAGGGGAAGTGTATGACAGTAAAGCATCGTATTTTCTGAAAGTTCCTGGTTATGTGTTTATCTGTAATTGATAATCCTCCCTCCAATTCATACCAGCTGAATACAGGGCAAAGTTTCCTTCAAGAAGGATGTTCCAGAGGTCTCTGGAAGTCCCTCTCTCAGGTGGAGAGCAAAGGACTAAATTACACTAGGAGGGTCTTTGTCTAGACATACAGACATATAATTGTCAGAAAGCTCAAGGTCAGTGAGACGCTAAAAGCTTCAAGAGGTTTTCAAGGAAGAGAGAAAGTGAAGGAACCTGGACCTTGTATTTAGAAGATAAACACTATAAAGTAAAAATTCTATTGGCAGCTAGAATTCTGTGTCATACACAACTCCATTCATACCTACATCATACTTCAATCTACAACAAAGAGATCTTTTTTTTCTGCCTTGTAATTTCACGGTAGGATTGCAAAAACAGTATGACAACTGACTGCCCCACTCACGCTAAGAAAGACACCAAGATATCACTGCTACACTGAAGGAGCCAGAGCAATGTGCTTTTGATAATTTGGAACACAAGCCCAAAATTTTGACCAGTGCTGAGCCCTTTTCCAGTGCTCAAGAGCTATATATACCCAAACACTACTAATTATGCCCATCATCAAACACCTGGTACAACCTGGGTGACCAGAGCAGCCATGGGCATCACTGGGACTTTTTTCTTCCAACTCACCAGGTGGCTTTCCAGAAACGCTTGACATCACCTCAGATCCTTTTGCATCCAGCTCATCCCTGGAGTAAGTCCCTTCTGGATATGTCTCTCTTCATTAGCTACAGAGGGAGTATAAATGAGTAGGTTAGAATGGTCATCTGGCTTCTAGATGCAGATGTCAGGAGGGAAATCCTACCCTCTGTCTGATATAAACAATCCTAACAATCCCAACAAGGCGAGTGAGTCCTGTTGTCCCAGAAATACGAACAAGTTTGTGTCAGATGAGCCTCACAGGGTGTCCATGTGCAGTGCTCATTCATGTTGCTGCAGTGTGCGAGCACAAGGCAGCAAAAACCTAAAGGGATAAGGGCCTGACTTGAAAAACTAATTTCATTTTATGCCACGACACTGCAAAGTAATTGTGCTCAGAATGACTGTTTTTACTGCCTAAATGCATTTTTAGTACTTGAGCATCCAGGTGGATTCAATTGCACTCGCAATTTTGCAGACGTTAAAGGGAAGGAGAACAACAGCACAGTCCTGAGACAGGCTGCTCAGGAGCCTCCAAGTCTAGTCCTGTTTTGATCACTGACCGATAAATGTTTCCAAAGTAAAGCATGGAAAATGCAGTGCAAGTGTTCTCTGTCATCTTTTACAAAAATAACACCGGCTAAAATCTTCAACCAGTGTAATATGTCAGATAACAGAGGTCACTGGCTCCAACAGAAGCAGGATTACAAGCTAGATGGAAAGCTGGTCGGCTTTTAGGAATAAGAACTTCCTTCTTGAGCATCTTTCCCAAAAGCAATATGCGATAGGGTATGAATAGGAGCTACACTTAACTGCTATAAAATACATTACAACCAAATAAATTATTTAAATCAAAAATGTAATTCTGATAAGCTAAAGCGTACTTAGAAGTTTAGAGAACCACGGCCTTAACTGATATTCAAAAGCCATTTCACTGTTCACACAAGTTTTCATAAAGAAATGATATACAAGGCACGCTGAACACTCTCGGGCCAAACACATTCTACTGTTTATTACACATATTACATTCTTAAATAAAAATGCGTCACATAACATTTTTGCATAGATATCTTACAATATACCAATTTAAAAAAGAATTATGAAACAGACCAGTAACAAAAATAAATTTTTTCTTCATTAATAATTTTGTAACATTAACATACCACCATCATATAATACAAATAATATTTTTAAATCTTAAGACTTTTTGTACAGCAAAAAAACTGACAAAGTAATATATTTATATATATATATATAAAAAGCTTAAAAAAAATAAAATGTCAAAAAAAGGCAGAACTGAGGGCTACAAGATTGGGTACTTCTGTGATATATTAGAAATACCAGAGTAGGCCTGAGAGAACGTGACCGAGGGCATTTCCAAAATGCACTTATCAGACACATCTGGTAAAAGAAAAATTATAGTGCAAAATGAAAGTCCTTCAAGCAATGTTGTGTTGGTTTTTTTTTTTGTTGTTTTTTTGTTTTTAATAGGGAGCATTCATACTTTGTTGTTGTTGTTGTTGTTGTTGCTTAAAAAATCCCCCGAACAAAAATCGAATGTGTATTAGAGAACAAGAAAGGTTTCAAAGTACAAGAAAGAAAACAGGCCACTTTGCAAAGCAAACAAACCAAAAATAAATAAACCAGCCTGCATTGTTATTTTTTCAACTAGATGTGCAGACATGCTAAACTAAGGCCTTGTTTCTAATAGAAAAGCTGTCACAGTTGATATGCAGTGAATTCAAAATAGGTACTTGGATTGGTGCAAGAACCTTCCTGTAGAGGTATCTTAATTGGTTGAAGCATTTCTTAACACTCTAGCTGAACTGCATAGGATGCCAACGCAAACTCAGTCCAGGCAATCGAGTCATAGGTACGGCTGCAAAGTGATTTTGACTGATTATTTTAACATAGGGCAGCTTCCCTGGTAGAGACACGGCCTTGGTAACAAAGTAGTGTTTAAAGCAGTGTTTTGATGTACTTCCAGAATCCAACAGGCCTGGGGTTTAAAATACAGAGCAACGGGTAAAATGGATGTTGCAAAATATAAAGATCAGCCCTTCAGCCATCAGGCCTTCCAGGGACTGCGTGGTAGCTTTTCGTTTCCCCAACAGCCCAACAATAAAGGCTAAAATTGTCACCTTTCTGTCCATTCTAGCTCACTTTTAGTGTGTACATGCTAAGCCCTCCTCCCACTCCCTTCCCACCTCCCCTCCCCATCCCCAAATTTGCAGCCTACTCATTCACAGTACACAGCAACATGTATTTCCCAGCATCGTCGAAAACTTGCCTACAGAAGCTGACATGATTCCTAAAATGCGGTGGCAACAGCAAGTGCCCTCCCTAAATCAAAGCAATAGGCACGGTTGGCTACTACAAACTGTGAGTCAGTAGCTCAGTCTCCTCTTCTGTGTAGGTATATATGGTATATACTGGTGTCCAGCCACTCCCACACAGAGACAGCGTGGAGAACCTGTTTTCTGGCAGTATATAGACGTTAGGACCAAAGCACTTAAAAAAAAAATCATCAAAGCTTTCGTTTTGAAAACCGCAAAGAGTTCCAACTTTAATTATTACACCAAAAATGCCATTAACAAGCATCAAGGAAAACTATAAAAACCCTGTTTGAAAAATGACACCTGCATTTGGAAGTTTTCAGGTAGGGAAACGCATTCTTGAGGTGATAAAGGCAGCCTACCTCCTGTCTCCACATTATTAGGTATATAATTTATATATACAACTACATCATTATATATATAACTTATATAGTACATCTTGGACTTCTTCCTCTAAGAGAGGAGGAAAGTCTCGGCTTTACAAGACAGATCTTAGTACCTGGTAGGCCAGATCTTACTGTTTTTACAATGCTAAATCTTGTCACTGAAGTCAGTGTAGAGCTGTGGAGGGGAAAGACTGCAGTAGTCATCCCTAAACTATTGATAAAAAGAGACACAAATGTGACAAAAGGAAGAATATTCAAGCTTGATCTGGAAATGATCATTCAAGAAGGTGTAGATTTAATGCTAATGAAAGACAGGGCAGACTTGTCAATGATTAGTTGTAGTATCTTAGGAGAAAATACTTTTCATTTATTCAAGACAGAGTTAAATAGAGTTATTGTCATTGTTTTTGTTCTTGGCATGTAGGGATCTTTGCAAGTGCAATTATATCTGAAATCAGCAAAAAGTACTTTAAAAGAGCGTTGGGTTAGAGGCGTCACCCAGAATGTGAAAGCTTGAAAACAGTCTTACTGGATGGTATGATGGGATGTGCCAAGTCCTGAATGAAATCAAGAATAAAAGCCCTTGAGCCACTGGGTGCTGGCCTGGTAACATTACTTACAACATTTTCGTCTTTTTAATTTTTTTTAAAGATTTTGACACGCATTAAGGGAACAGGCAAAGAAAAGGAACACTTAAGCAAGTTGGATTTTCATCAGTTTTGTCAAAAGCACCGATTATGACATCTTTTGTACACAGATAAACTACGTTAAAAAGGAGCAACCTTTGTGTTAGAGACAGCTAAAAAGCCCAAATTGTCTAGGGCCAGGTAAAAATGAGGGAGAAAGCCTGATTCTGCAGATATCAGACAGATCACAGGTATGATATGCTCAATCACTGCAACTATCATATTGATCAGCTGCAACTTAGCCATACACCCTAGTGATTAGTTTTCTTTTTTCTCCTCAGGTTAAAACAGTTCAAAAAGCAAGGACCTGGGGGCTCCTCTTGCATTCAGGTTCTTCTTCCCCATCTGTGTTTGGTCAGTGCTTTCCATGTATTAAGCAAAAATGTGCTAGCCTAAAAAAAACAGTAAACCCAATTCCAAAAAGTCTTAGGAAAATAAGAACAAATGGAAAAAAAGAATCTTCACCTTTGTAGAAATATATGTTGGCTTGGATTTCAGGTCCTGGAAATCATAGTCTTCCAGACTAGCAAACTTCTCTCCATAATATTTGGTTGGTCCCTGTAGCTGTAACACATCTCCTGGTATGACATTGCTTCAAACTGGTTTGCTAAGGGTTTGGGTTTCGTTTTTAAGATTTCCTCCTCTCCAAGTCTCTCTCATGAAGAAGCCTTATAAAATTTAATAAGGATGAAACTATCAGAGTTTGAGAGAAACCCTACAGTCTGTTCCACCAGCACAAGACTGGAAAGAACTAGAACCAGTTCACATTTAATGAGTGAGAGCTCTGAAATGAATCATAGAAACACAGAAAAATTAATGTTGGAAGGTACCTCTAGAAGTCACCTAATTCAACCCCTGGTTAAAAACACAGTTTAGTTAGAATGGACTGCTCAAGGCCTTGTCCAAGACATCAAAAGAATTTGGGATTTCAGTCTGTCCTCTCTTTTCTTCATTTGCCAATTTATCCAGGTAACACAATTTTCTAGACTGAGTACTGGCTATTGAAAAAGCACAACTCTGGGATAATGAAAAACACTCTGGACTTTGGAATCCTCTCTTCTGTTAGACCGATCTTTATAAAATACATGTGGTATTTTAGGTTGCGCTTTATCTCCTGAGGGGAAAACCAAACAGAACAAAGATGCACTGAAGTGTTGTTTTGGACTACAAAGTGACTGAAATACAGCATCATGTGTCTTCGTACAGAATATAGTATGAGTGAAACAATATATTTTTTTAGTTTAAGGTAAACCAGCAATGATTATGTTGAGAAAACAGAATTTTGCTTGCCAGGTCTCAAGCCAGCCATATGGAAAGCATATTTCTATAAGCATATTTTTATACAGAGATTCAACAAACCTCATTAGAAAAATCTTGATACTGGCATTTCCTAAATGAACCTCACCATGGAGTATAGCTTGTCTCAATTAGATAATGGGAAAATCTAGAATAAACAAATTATATCAACAATGTAACGTGCAGAGTACCCCTTGATCTGGAATTTTGGTCTCCTGGTTACAAGAAAAGTATTGACACGTTGGAGTCAGCCTAGCAGAGAGTCACCATGGAAATCAGGTTCTGGAACACATGATGGATGAAGAGAGGCTGAGAGACAGGTTTCAGTCTTAGGAAGAGAAGGGCAAGGGTAGATCTTATTGCTATCTATAAATTTCTAAGAGGGTGCAGAGAAGAAGCCAGACTCTTCTTGGAGGTGTGTAGCGGAAGAGGCAACGAAAACAAGTTGGAACATGGAAAACTCCTACTTGTCACACGGATTTTAAACATTTTTATTTTTACTGTAAAGGTGGCCAAATATTGGACCAGCTTGCACAGAGAGGTTGTAGAATTTTCATCCCTGGGGATATTTAAAACTCAGCTGGATATGGCCCTGAGCAACCAACTCTAGATAGAGGTTGGCCAAACTGGCTCTGGAGGTGCCTTCCCACCTGCATGATTCTATGATTGAGTGCTCTGCTCCAAAATATTATTTAGCTATTCACAAAACCTCATATTTGCTTTAGATGCTTTCTCTACATACACTATTTTGTGAGACTTCTGTCTCAATTTGTTCTCATCCTATAGTTTTGTCATCTTGGAAACCACAATCTGACTTTTTTATAATGGCTCCTCTTTTGCAAATACGCATAAATCTGGCATGAAGGAAACACAGTTAAGCTTCTCCTTTCTACAGCTGCATCACTCAGTCCTCAACTTTTAGCAAATCATCTATTTATGGGTTCGCTTCCAAGAAGCTTTACGGAGAGGATTAGCCTTTCCTCATTGGCCTGTTTCTACTCATAGTTTACAAAGAGAAGACAACTGTACAACTTTAGCAAGGAGACACAGGCCCAAACAGCTATTACAGATTATACAAGTTTGAAGTGCACAGCTTAAAATATCTGTGAAGACACAAAACTGGGCATTGTAAACAACAATCCTGGAATGTGTCACTAATTATGCCTTTCCAAGACGGAGCTTTCTTCTACAAAACACCAGTGATGGTTCAAAATTTCAGCAATGACTAAGACACTTGCATATGAGCACCCTAAAATTGAAGTCCAGAGATTGAGTACACCATGTATATAGTTGAAAAATATCTCCATTTACAATAGAAGAGATAGTCGCAAAGCTCAAAATTTGGCTTTAGAGTTCAAGACCTGCTACAGAGAGAGCCTGAGAAATCTGAAATCTGGTTCAGTCTCTTATCCCCCTTTTCTTTTACGTTTTTTAGGCTGCTTGTATCCACAACTTAGTTGTAGGCCTGCCTCTAGAACAACATAATCAGACATCTCAGCACGTTTTTTTCCATGGGGACCTTGTTCCGCCATATTTAAATAAGATGTCAACAAGACCATAAATAACAACTGGAAGTAAATAAACAGTCTTGCTTGGGTTTTTTTCCTATTTTAAATAGAGTCCAATATTTAAACTGTCATTTAATAATTAAGGTTTGTAGACTGCTCATAGCACGTCTAAAGGCAGGTGTGTTCAGAGGTCAAAGGAGGATATTTATGCAGGTTCACAGCCAATGAATATGATAGTGGGGGGTTTGAGAGAACACACTTTAGGACACTACAGTAATGAAATTCTAGGACTCTCTTACCTTTTTTTTTTTTTTAATCTAATGCACTGACTGGATCCTCTACAGTTTCACACAGCTGAGGTTTCAGTTCCCATTAGACATCTGGCAGGATGCTCTATATATTCCAACACAAATTGGATTCTAGGGCCCTCAGTCCCAGTGGAACAGCTGGGTGGAATGGCCTTTACAAGTATGCAAATACAGAAGTAGAGAAATACGAGATTGTCAGCAAGCAGTGCTCCATAATTTTAAATGCATACATATATATATATAAGCATATATATATACACATATAGAGTAGGGTTAGTTTTAAATCTTTGGAATAAACTCAATATTCGTTCTCTCTCTCTTTCTCTCTGTCTTTCTTTCTTTCACTCTCCCTCTTGATCTCTCTCATGCTCTTATCACGAATGTTACATCATTGTCCCTAAAAGATGGTTAGATTTTGGTCCATATTTCATACCATATGGGCCAGACATCGTATTTCCCCCCTGTACCCAAAGTGTTCAGTTGACAGTCACAGTGTTTTGTGAAAACTGTGAGGAAAAACATCATCTTTTGAGTAAATTCAATCTCTCACTGGAACCAAAGGTTGCAAAAAGCTGAGAATTCAAGTGCCAAGGATCCCGGTGGCAGCTCTTAAACATCTATCGAGTTTCTTGTTTGTTACTTTTCCCCTAAGAGTACAGTTTTTCCCTCCCAAAATATAAATTAAGGGAAATATTTAACAGTCAATGAGTCAAAACAGTCAAAGAAGGGCAGTTGGCTAATACAGTATAAAAAAGCAGCAATCATTTGTGGACCACGCGCCATTTTGTTTCATTTCTAGACACATCTTGTAGGGATGGTCCCAGAATATACAAAATATACAACCTAATGACCACCTGCCTGCTTGTATAGGCCATTTTTATGGTCCTAAATGCAGTCTTTGGAGTCAGGGCCAGTGCCAAATAGTTTCAAATGCAAGTTATGGTAAGATAAATTTTTTTTGTTTGTTTTTCTTTTGTAATGAAGACTTTAATCCACTTTGAGCCAACGAAATCAAATTATCAATAGGACTGAAGGGTAAGCATGAGACCTCCACTTCTCCTGGATGGTTCATAGAGTGGGCCCAAATGGACCTCTAGGTTAGCAATACTTTAGACCAATCATTTGGAAAAGCCTCAATGCTGTATGGAAAATCCAACCCTTCCTTTACCGTTCATACTGTTACATTTTTTCATACAGGAGTGGGCTACAGCATCAACTTGATGAATGGAAAAGGAGGACTTTGATAATTTCTTTAAAAGGCTAAAGCTGAATGAAGCCATCGTACTTGGAAGAAGTTCTCGATTTCCCACTCAGAGACTGGAGTAGGATTTTTGGCTTTGTTTTCTTTTGTTTTGTTTTTGTGTGTAAGATGCTCAACAAACATTAGCTTTAAATTAAAACGTCTGCAGGTGCTCTTTACACAAACAAAAGTCTAATGTTTTAAATTGGTTAATAGAAGAACAGTAAGAAAAAGCAACATAATTCATCTCTAAGTCACTGTGGGTCGTGGCTAACGTGCTCACATGATGTGGAAGGAATCCTGTAGTCATGCCTGTGTGGCCAGTCCCAGACCGATATCCAGGTGAAGACAAGGAGTTCTGAAGATCACTTGTTCGTGGAGAAAAGAGAAAAAATGTTTGAGCTTCCAAATAAGCTTTTAAAGGTTTTTGTTCAACAAATAAACAAGAAGTCCTAGCTATGGCAATAAGGTGAGGCCTACAGAGATATTAGGTGCTGTTTCCCAGGGCTTTATCCCTTGGCCACTTGGCCATCATGGCAGCAGCTTCCAGAGTCCCTAGTGCATATGTTGTGCAATAGCCAAAACAAAAATTAAAATTAAAATGACCAACAAAAATATAGTCCTCTGTGAAGTCTACATAAACTCAGGCCAAAAAAAGGGTATTTGTGTCACAAGTGTCACTCCACAGTCTACTGCCATTAAGGCCACTGGTATTGACTTAAAAGGATCTCAATAGCTCAGTTCTAGGAAGAAGAACCAACATCAAGACAGGTCAAAGTGTCTGTGAGAAGTCTGATGCACTGAACATTAGGGATTCTCAGACAAAGGACAAATGAACCAAGAGGTTAATTTTGGCTACCAAACTGGGATTTGGTTTTCTAGGTCATTTTTTTCCCCCCATCTATTTAAAAATAAAGTTAGTGCTACAAATATGCAACTTCAAGACGATTTATTCTCCTATTGAGTTGCACTGAGAAGCGAGTTAAATAAGCCCCTCTTCCTGCCATCCACCTGCAGGGAAACCTCCTCCATTTTCTTTGATTTCCACTGGCAAAAACAGGAAACAAATCCGAGAGGGACGAAGTACTGTAAGCAATTGTTCCTTCTCATTTACTTCACCTCTATACCATTTCCTCGCCTGCATCTTCTCCCATCCAGCTGGGGCAAGGCATAAAGAACCGATGTACGTATTGAAGTATAATTAGGTGCCTGACGGTGTGAGCGTGTGGTCTCTGTACAGAGGATTACACGTGATCGAGTTCTCTTCTGCAAGGCAGCGCATTGTAACTTGAGTTCCACTTTCAACTCACAACACTGAGCTCAGGTGACATCCATGGCAAGGTGACTGATATTTTAGATGTGTCTCTTCATGTGGAGGGCAAGGTGATCAGACCTGGAGAAACACCTGCAAAATAAAGTAAGTAGGAAATGAAATAAGTACAGGATTTGGAAAAGCCAGTTTCCTGCTCCTTCCTCCTTATATACAGGAGGAAATATATATCCATGTTTAAAGACATTCCTTAGGTTATCCGTGGATCGCCACCAAACCCTGTGCAATTGACCTCTGTGACCACAGATGGCCAACTATCCTGGCTCCTGGGCAGCTAAATAGACCTCTCTTTTCTCTGTTCCTCTCCCTCCTTTTTCTTTCACTTCTTTCATCAGGGAAGAGTGCTCATCTATGCACCTATAGCATAAAATAATATATTTAGTATAAGTGTGTGTATGCATATAAAAAGAATAAATAAACCAAGTCAGTTTTGCTCAAGTACTCAGCAACACCTGCTGAAAAAACCTCCAGCTTTCCCAAGTGCCCAGACCTGCAACAAGCACTGAATTATGATGGCAGTTTTGAAAGCTGAATTCTCATTTCTAACTGCAGACTGGAAGGAAAGCTGGTTCAGAGTTTGGAGGTTGACAATCCATCAGGCTACATATCTCTCCCTTTCTCTCTGCTGGGAATTTGGGTGGTAATATGTGGCTGTTGATGAACGCTATCTCCCTGAAGGGTGTTGAGAGAAGATAAGGTATTCTGCCTATTTTGTAAGAGTGAAAATTGAGAGACAGAGAAGGCAAGGAAATTGTAAATCACACAAGAAGTGTAGTAAAACCAGAAAAAAATATGCCAGGACTTCAGCTTTCAACTTGTGTTCTTTATCCACAAAGGCATTTTAATCCATCTCATAAGAATATGCAATGTTTTGACATACTGAACATGTAGATTGATGCTGATGAGATGGACTTAGAGCGGCAGCCCTAGAGAACTAGTAGAGTTTTAAGGCTGGTCTAAACACGCAGTTAATTGAGAATAAGGTAGGGCAGGAATTTGAAATGAAGCATCTATTCTTGATTAACTTCCTCTCTAAAGGCTTATGAGTGACTTCTTCTGAAATAACTTAAGACATTTGGGAAGTGGGCTAAGATACTCAGAATAAAATACAGGAGAAGAGCAATGCCACAAAGAGTTAATCAGGAATCACTATTCTAGAACAGCTGCTTCGTGGTAGACGTGCTGCAGGGCGCCCACAGCAGCAGGAACAGTGCCAAATTCAGGCACTTCACACCACCAAGATATTGTCAGAGTGATCAGAGGAAAAAGTTCTCAGGAGGACAAGTGCTTTTCTTCCTTGTCATGCAATATAAGCCCCATTTTATCAAGACTGCCAGTAAGCAAGAATAGTTTTTTTGACTTTATACCCATTTGAAATGGGATTGAAACCATCAACTCATTTCACACCCACCATCACGGTGTCATTAAAGACACGTATGGCACCAGAGAGCAAACTGCACCCCAAAGCCCTGAAATGGAGTCAGAGCAGCAGGACTCAGACACTCTCAGAAATTAAACTTCTACTAGATATTTCAAGTTGAGCACTAAAAACCAGAAGGTTTCCAAGTCCTCTGCAAATCTTGGCTTGCCTTCTTTCCACCCCAGGCCATAAGACACTGGCTTATTTATTTTTACTAATAGCAAAAAACATACATTCTAAATATCATACAAAAACCCGCTTTTGAGTAAACTGGTTTATTGCCTCCCAGAGCACCATGTAAAGCTACTTCCAGAACTGACCTGCCTGGAATGTCTTTTCACTGCCCCACAGATTTAGAGTATAAAAGAGCCACCAATATGGGTCTCAAGAATATCCAAATGGCTTATTGTGAGAATCTGGATAGCTCATATGTGGTTACTGAATGTATTTCCTACAAAAAGCTGTAGTTGAGTATTTTGTATTTTTCAGAAAGAAGGTAAAAGAATGACTTGAACTACTCAGAAAAAAAAGCCAAAAAGCAAAGATAAAAAAAAGAACAATCTAAACATACAGAGGATAAATACTCTAAGCAGAGAAAGGCTGAGAACTATAAAAATTAAGAGGTTTTATATAGTTAGGGGATCTTTGCAGTATTCCCCTGCATAAGCAATCCAGCTGCATCTACATGCAGAGATGAGTGATTGAAAGGTGCATTTTTAAGACAAAGAAACTTCATAATAAGACAAGTTCTGCAAGAAGAGCTAGATACTCATCTTTTGTGGATGTACAGAGCTCTGCTCAAGTAAGCTCTTCTCTGCTGGTTTGTAGCAGTTTACAAGGGGGTTAATACCTTCAGAGCGGCAAAAATTAAGAAGATAAGACTGCAAAATAGGATGGAGGCTGCATTCCTCCAAGCTTCTATGTGAAGCACAGCAAGACAATGGACACTCGGCTTTCAACACCGCAGGCTCAGTGCAGCTCGAATTTTCTAGCCCTAGGGTGCCAAAATACCCCCTTGGACCAACATCTCTCTCGTCACTCTAAACTGAGAAAGCAGCATCAGCTGGCTACAAGGGCTGCCAAAACAAAACAACAGCTTGAGTGGCTGCCAAAAAGACACGCACCAGCTGGCACTTCTGCCTAGGATTAGTCTTAAGACCACCACCCAGGCTTTTTCTCTCTGATTGTCCCTATTATAGATACAACCCAGCAAGAAGTATGCTGAGTCACAGTACAGCAAGATCTGTTAAAAATATGGATTCAATACATTGTTTTACATCAATAACCACAGTATTAGCATCTAGTGTATTTTTCAGCCCTAGAATAGTTTTATAGCTAATAAAATGGTATCATATTCGCTAATTTGTAGCTAATAAAATGGTACAATACTAATTCCTCACATTTTCCTGCTGACTAATTTGGTTAGTTCTGTCTCTTGGTAAGGCTGGTGGACGTGGACATTTATTTTCAACACTAAAACAGTCCCCACAAAATTGTGCAGCTAAATCACAGTGTCAGGAAAAGCTATTGATCAGTGGACACTATTTTTTTCTTCCCCTCTGGAACTAGAGGCAGTGGTGGAAGAGGCTCCACAGGGTAAGTTGTCAAGGGAAACTCCTTTCTTGAGAAATTAATAAACAGCAGCTTGCTGGTCTCTAGTCCTGCCCATGAGACAAGACCTTGCTCCACACCTCTGGCTTTACACCTCTACCAGCTCTGCACATTGTACGTGGGCCCATCACAGTCTTCTCCATCACCCCTCCCCAAGCCCAGCTCTTCCTAGAAAGGACTGTTTATGCTACAATAGGATGCCCTAATTCTGAGAGTCAAACAGTGATGTGTGAAACACAAATTCCTTGCTCCCAAACATGATTCCTTCCTTTCTGTTTTTGCTCTGTCTCCTTAGCAACACAGTACTGCTCGGCACTGAAGCCTCTGCAAGAGGAAGAGGGAAGGTGACTATGATAAGAGAATATATTGCTCAGCCATCTTTCTTACCAGCTGTGGATTCTCCACTGTGGGATGTGTTTGTTCCAGCTAAGTGTGCTCTTAGCTTCACATCAAAAAGGAAACCTCGCGCACGCACACACACAAATATATACGCCAAGAGTGTGGCACTAAGCTGCTATCTCCTAACATATATTTAGGCAGAACAAGCGAGTATCACTACCCTGTCATCCTCTTCCCCTTGGAGTGCTGAGGGCTTGCACTGCCTGAGGAACATAACCCTACCCTGCGTTTCTGAAAAGTACAATTCCTGGGGAACCACAGAATACCAGCTTGGAAGGGACCACAAGGATCATCTGGTCCCACCTTTCTTGGCAAAAGCACTGCTAATAACCAGCATACCCCTGGTCTCTGAAAGGCAATGGGGACTTGGACGCTGCATTCTGCACCACTTCAGCTGATTCTCCTTTGTCCCCTGCTGCCACCAAACCACACAACATTTGCAGTACATATGGTGCTACTCAAACCAGCGGTAGTTTGCCAGCTATAACTAACAATGTGATCTGTGGGCTGCATGGTGTTGGGATATGGCTGGCACAGCAGGAGAAGAGAAATATGCCTTCTTATCTCTTTTGATTTAAAATTGACCTGTACACAGAGGACATTAATACCCCTTTGATGTCTGCCAGAAGGTCAGAAATACAAACGCATCTGAAAACAGTCTGGGAAGGGAATCGCAGGCAGACTGTGTGCACAACATTCCTCTTCTTTGTTATCTGAATGACCACTTCCATGCTGTGATTGCCAAGGTATGGCCTTCACCTCTGAACAACAACAGGCACATGCTTTGTGCTACAGTGGCATTGCTAAAAGACCTCCAAAAGGCTCCTTAAAGTTTAGCAAACCAGGATGTCTGAGAGGGTGACCACAGCTCCTGTCAATAATGGTGGGTGCAATCAAGGCTGGCAGTTCAAACAGAGAGAAGCTGTTCTGCAGCTGGGAACCCTGGCTCAGGAAGGGGCATCTTTAACATTATAAGCCTGCCTAAATAGATAAGGACAGATTTAGGCACATGTTTCAGTGCTTGCTTGAGGTGATATCTGCAATAGGTGGTAGGAGAGAGATTTGACAAAGAGAAAAGAAGGAAAAATAATGGTATGGCAGAGTGGCCCAAAAGAAGAACAGGCACTGTCACTCTACAGGCTTGCAACAATTGACTGGGAGAGTAAAGACAAATCTGTCTCCTACCACCACACACAGATGGTATGTGCATGGAATGTGACAGTGCACAATCCCCGGTACTCTTAACTTATTAATAAATATTTTTCCTTCATCTACAGATTCAAGTGAAGAGCAGAAAACACATTAGATGATTGCAGGAATCTTTCTCTTGACTGCAGTGACTGCGTTGGCTGCCAAAGAAAAAAACCTGGGTAGGAAGGGATAATATGTAGAGGGAGAAGAATGAATACTTAACAAAAGGCTGAAAGAGACCGAGAAGTTGAAAATACTGAGTGTATTTCCTTAGATCTCTGCTAAAAATATTGTCTGTCCTGACACAGAAACCCTGCGGCTTTCTGTGTATGTGTGGGGGGGTGTGTGTGTTTGTGGGAACAGGATGGTCAGTTTATTCTTCAGAGGAGAGAAAAGAGAAGGGCAATGCCTCATATTTAAAACGGAAAACATAACTGTTCTCCTTCACAGAGATGCTTATACAAAAGCACAACTCCAAGGTCCCTACTTGGCTTATCCTGTCCCTCATTCTGAGCAAACAAAAGATAATCCGGGGCTAAAACAAAAGACAATCCAAGAGGAAGCCCTCGGTGGGGGAAGGGGGATGGGAAGGAGGGAGACAAGGAGAGAGGAGCACTTAAGGAGATGAAGCTCTTGGAAAGGCAGGATGTGAAAATGATCTAATTTCCCTCCCATAAAAGGATGGGGTCCCTTGTTTATGTCCCACACATCCTCTCTCCACGCATGTTTGCTGCTGGTCTGCTGTACCCAGAGGCTTCCTAGAGCCTTTATTGTATTACAAAACGTCTCCTTATCAGAGCAGAGAACCTTAGTGCTGCATTAAAAAGATGGGTAATTTTCTTAAGCCTCTTTTAAAAATATATATAAATAGGATTAGCTGGATAACATGTTCAGATGCAAGCACATTATTTGATTACTCAATAGTGGATCCAGGTTTCACCCAGGGCACTGCCAATCTCAGCTGGGGGGGTGGCAAGGGGGAGAAGTGCTCATTGTTCCATCCTGTCAATGCTGTCAAGAGTCATTACAGGGCTTTTGCTCCACCTCGATTTCTTATCAATTGGGACTGGGGATGCGGGGCAGGGTTTTCTTCTCGTTTTTTTTTTTTCTAAATTCAACACAGCTTTCAAAAGCGCCCAGCACCAAGCAAGGATGACCAGATTTTTCAGACGAGCTCATCATTCATTTGAGCAGCTAAAGCAGTGAGGACTGCAAGAAGGAATCGGTGGTGAGCGGCAGCAGTGGTGGCTCTCGCTAGGAGCTGCTGGGTGCTCAGCTTGTTGTTTTTGCATTTTCTTATGATATAGTTCTATAGGTGGTTTGTTCCTTACAAGCTTACCAGGCAAAACCAGCCCCTCATTTCTGAGTGCCCAGAGAAGGCTCTGAGCACCTGTCAGGCTTTTAAATCTGGGTGCATACAGAATGATGATGCAGAGTATTTCCCACATTAAATAGATGTCAAGGGTGAGATTTAAAACTGTGGGACAAGAGTCACTAATTAGCAGCAATATGTAGAGATCACTGATCCTACACAAAACAGCCCCACAAACTTGAATTGTCAGATGTGCCCAAATCGCTCCTATGCTTTTGAAAATGAAGGCCTTTGCTTGTCTTTCACTGACTTTTGCATCTGGGGAAGCAGGGAGCCCTGGACTCAGTGGTAAGAGAAGACAATAATCATAGAGAAATTAAGTACTTTCCTCCTAGGAGTTTCCTATAGATTTGTGGCACAACAGCCACACACACTCTCCACCCCGGTGTTGTATACCCAGATATTTGCGAGGCCCATTGGTTTTGTGAGGCCACCCTGTCAAAATACGGGCAGTCAGTAGCAATGCTTGGGGTAGCCCTTGAAGTGGAGCAAATAGAGGCTGCTCTGCCTTTTTGAGAGCACTCACAGGACCAGGAGACAGAAAGCTGAGATGCTTTGTCGAGCGGTCCATCACTGAAGTGGTCCAGGGCCCTCTGGATGTCTTCTCTGCTTTAAGAGTGTTAACAAGAGCTGCCGTACAGACTGCATCCTGTGCCCACGACAGGCTTCAGTCAGACCTACACGTGATGCCACGTCTCTGTGTGCTATGGGATTAGAAGTATTGCAGCTCTGCCAGCCCAGAGGACAGGGGCAGAGCGCAGGGTCCCTCCTCGGTTCGGGGACGGAGGCAGTGGGACAGGAGACCAGAAGGGGCCTCTGCTGGGAGCCAGGGCTCTTGTCTGGGGGAGCTGGAGGCTCCCAGCTACTCACAACTGCATGTTGCTCGAACACGGTGTTAGGAGGCTGCATTACCTGTCACAATGGTTGCATTTAAAGGGCTTTGCACCCGTGTGCTTTCTGTAATGCCTCGTGAGCTCGTCACTCCGTGCAAAACGCCACTCGCACCCTTCCCACGAGCACTTGTAAGGCTTCTCACCTGCAGAGGGGAGGAGAGAACAGTCAGCGTGGCAGCACGATTACTGAGCACTCAACTTGCAAGCCCTGTGTCCTCCCACTTCACCTCTGTCCCGCTTGGGCAGGTTAGCCCGTCACACAATTCATGGCCAGAGTGGGATGAAAACAACTTAGGGCTTGTGACACATTGTACGGAGGATGGGTCCAGCCCAAACTTTACCGCTGCTAAAATTCCTGTACAACCTTATTTCCCATTTCTAACAGAGCCAGTCAACTACTCTTCAAAGAAGCCCTCAGAACATCCCCAGATGCTTGTTCTGTGGTGTGGCTGGACGTTGATTTTCAGTCAGCTTTTCAGTTCACTCTGCCCTTGCCAGATTAATTACTGTGGTACCTGTCAGTGGCTGTACTAACAACTGAACTCACTGCAGGTGTGCACCAGAGTGACCAGCACCTCTGCATTGCATGCCTTACCCCTGGTCATTCAGGCTTTTCGCACTACACCTTTATGAGCTGTTATTCTGTCCCAAAATATCGACCATACACTGAAGGGAGTGAAACGGTGTAGTGATAAAACAGGAGAGATTCTGGTCTGCTGTGTTCATGTCTACCTGTTTTCTCATGCAACCTGGGCTTTGTGGGTCAAACTCTTCCGTGGTGTAACATCCCTGGAGTCATTAACACCTTCTGATGAAGAATTCCAAGGTCTCATGCCTTCCCTTTTCTTATTCAGTGCACATATATTTGTGTCCATGCAAATTTATCATCTCCCTCCAGAACAAATGCTCTAGCGCATCTCCTCCTATAGAAACCCCATGTCACTTTTCCTCACACTGTCAGTACCGTATGGATGCATTAGAAGACAGGGGAGCTGAGATAAAACACAGACAAGAAATTACTTTTACTACCAAGCTTCTAAGCTGGCAATTATAAACAGAGAAGGGATTATTATTTATTTATTTGATCTTAAAACTGCTAAGAAGGTGATCTTAAAAAACCCAGCCCTGATGAAACTGAAGTTGCAGTCTGTACAACCTCTCTATGCCAATCACGTGAAACAATCACTTGGCCACACAGACAAATTTCTCAGCGCAGAGACACAGATTTCTATATTTAGCATGTCTACTCAGCAAGTAAAGGAGTGAGATCTGATTATGGAAGACCTTCGTATTTCAAGATGACAAACTGGAGAAGCCAGAAGAGCTAGAAAAGTGAAGAGGGCAAGAGAATTGCACCAAAATACATGGAAAAAAAGCTTCTCTTTAGTGAGTGAGTTTCTGCAGACTTCTTATGCACAGCCAGCTCTGTTCACAGTGGTCATCTGCCCTGCAGAGAAAAGCAGAGTAGGCTGAGACATAAACTGGAGCTGAGCCATTTTACTGCCCTCTGAGAAGTTTCTTTGGCTCGGTAGCTCAATTAAAGGATTCATTGGGGTGAAGCAATGAAGTGGGGGCAGCAGCTGGCAAGACTTCGCCAAAATATCCATTTGTTTCTCAGTTCCCAAATGCAGAAAAGCCAGTCTGGATGTCTCTGTTGTGTGCCACAGTCGACCATGAGAAAATGCCCAATAGGACAAAGGACTGAGCCAACAATAACACCACCCCACTTAGATTGTGCCCGTTGGTCATCTCTGCAGACTTGCCTTTTGTTCTTTTTTTTCTTTCAATAGGATTTCTTTGGGGCTGGCGGTGGGGAAGGCAAGAAATTTCTTGTTAGTGAGCCAAGTGCTGGTGTCTTGTTTCTGTGCTGGTTACTCATCTGTAATTCAAACACTGTCACCATTGCTGACCCCAGACACCAGAGCTCTCCCCCAGCAGCCCTTGACATCCTACCTGGCATTCTGCATCTGCTCCCCGCTTCTCAGAGAAAAGGGATTTCCCCCAGCCCTGCTCATGTCTATGATGGCACGCCGGTTCTGCCTGAACAGTCCCTGTATTATTTTTGAAAGCTGCCAGTAAACAAGCCTCGACGATAACTCAGCTTCCTCGGTTCTCTGACGCTCTCTAGTGCCTACCTTAGAGTAGACAAACCGCCTCGCAGAGTATGTTTGCTACACTCGCTGCCAAGCAGCTGCAGAAGACGACTGACTGCTCAGCGCAATCTGGCAGGTACAGCCAGTGTGAAGGATACAGTCACCTACAGAGCACAAGGGTGAAGGAGAAACTTCCTGGGCTTTCTTTGAAACAAGGGCTATTAGGGCTGAAGCTGAGTTTGGCTTGTTAACGTTTGCCAAGAGCTTTGAAAATGTACAGTGCTATATGCAGGTTACAAGAGACAGAAATGCCAAGCATGATTACTGGTAAAGCCATGGGATGCCACGTATCTCTGTTCCTTGCTGCAGGGGCTCCTCTTTCAAGCATTCCTGGTCTGGCTTTACACAGCCCTGAGCTGAATTTTGTTTTCAGATGCTTTTCCTCTGTAACCCAAACCCGTTTCACTAAATGTCAGACAGTACCTCTTTGTGCTCCAGGCAGCACACTGGCATACAGTGCTCCGCATGGCACGGTGACCTTTAAAGCCACGTCAGACAGCTCCTTGACCCAGAGACCTCAAAGAAGTTGGATTTCCTGCCCTCCTGCAGCTACACAAAAACAGGAGAGGGCAGGAGAGAGACCTCAGTACCTCTGCACATGAAGACTGAGAACAAACTGCTTCTTTAATGGCTGCTTTCACCTTACTCGAAGCCGAAAGCACATCTTGCCAAGGTGTGCATATGTAGAAACACAGGGATGGGGAAGAAATGGGAGGGTCCTCCCAGCTCACTCCTGGCAATGGCAGGGAGAAGAAATGGGAAGGATCCTTTCCACGTGCCACGCGGCTCTTCTGTTGTTGCAGGGGATTAGCAGGAATCAAAAGATAGATGGTGAAATGCTCCTCTGCTGAGAGCAATGACAAACCTCCCACTCACTTCTACAGGGCTAGGCTCTCTCTCTTTTTAACAAATTAATTATGAGCTTCAAAATCCAATTAAAAATGGGAACATCACGGAGCTGTGCCACACTGACTTTTTTTGAGGCTCTAATTCCTTAAAATTAATAACCGCACTTAAAACTTGTGCCTGGGAGCCCCTCCCAGGAAGGAGGCTCTGCTCCTTAAGTCACCTTAAGTCCAACACAAGGATCTGTACAGCACTTAAACAAATCCATAGATCCACATTTATACAAATGCACTCAATGGAGAAGCCAAGGTATATCCAAAAGGAAGATGATACCCAGATACGCAGCTGTTAAACACTCAGCTGTTTCAGTTCAGAACGTGCTCCACACCATGGGGCTGGTTCAGCTGTCACACATCCACAAATGCACCTGGGAAGGGCAGGCAGCCACCAATGCAGATTTTGGGCTTCCTCCCGAAAGCCAAAAATTTATCGTTTGAAAATACGTAAGAGTCAAGCACACAATCCCAACAACACTGCTGCAGTAAACACGCATTAGGCTCCCAGCAAAACACGATTGACAGAGCTGGGCTGGTTCTATGCTGGAGACACAGCACTGGTCCTGGGGGCTTCTCAAAATCTAGAGCCCCCCTGTCCTTGCCACCTACATCCCGCAGGCACTCTCGGGGTCCTGGGTCTTTTGTCTGAGGAGTAAGGCAGGTTTGCTTACAGACCTCACAGCGGCTGTTTCAACAGAGACACATCAGGTTAGATGATGCAGAGGTACGGAACCAAGATCAGCTGAGGACACTGGCAAGACCACAAAACTACGGTGCACAATGGACGCTGTGCCTATTATACATTAAGATGTATAATCTTAATAGATATATGCAGTATTTATTGCCAACCCCAAGGGTTGAAAAGTCGTAGTCCCACAGAAATAATGAGATTTTAAAGAAGAAAACAATAAAATTTAGAGATCATTTGCCTTCTGCTTTGCAGATAACCTAGAGCCACAATTTTAAACTTCACTTTGCAGCCCTGCAGGCTCGAAACATTTATTACAAAACACAGAGAAAGCAGTTTGCTCTCTATTCCATGGATTTCAAGAGCGGGGACTTTAAGGAGAAAACCCTCAAGATTTTGGGATGTGCATGAGAAGACCTCATGAGTTGACAACGCTGCGGTGTGAAATCCTGGCTCCATCAAAGTCATTGGAAAAATGCCCATTAAGGCTTGAGTTTCACCCTGTATCTTTACAGAATTAAAAGCAAACAAAGATATTATGATTATCCATCTGCATCTATCTCCTTATCCGTCCCCTGCACCCCATCTTAAACACCACAGCACAAACAGCTGTTGATTACAGTGCACTTAGTAAAACAATCAAGTAGTTTAAGCCCCTAGTCCCGCAATGAACTTCAGCAAGACAGACCAGCCCTAAAAAGGACGGTGTAGAATCGCAGTCAGAATCCTTGCTGGCATCTCTCCGTGCTAAAAAAGTGAGGAAAAAAACTGAAATCCTGCCTTTGTGTATATTTTGAAGGTCATTTAACTAAGACATTTGATGTACTATGTTTTAAGAGCTTCTTAATACCATATCATGTTAACTAGACAAAACTAGCATGCGAAAGAATCTTTAAGAAAACAACAGAGACACCCCCTGAAAAATCACCATGTGTTCTAATCCACCATGAATTATTTGCATGTAGTTTCAGGATTTAAAAAAAAAAAAAAAATAGGAAAGAAACACAAAACATTTCCTTCCTTTTTAAATCTGTGATTTAAAAACTATTCAAAACGAAACTAGTTCTAAAAGCCTCAGTGTCTAAAAATATGTATTGAAAGACAGCTTTAGCTCCGCTTGCTCCAAGACTGGTGTTCCTGGAGAACCAGACAAGCTGCAAATTACAACTGAAAAAGGTATTAAATCCAAGATTTCTCGCCTGGATTTCTCCCATAAAGCTCTGGGGGCCCAAGAAATGTGTGAAGAATCAAGTAGTCTCACTGGCTTTTTAAAGAGAGCATTTTAATAACTTTTCCTTGCCACCCTTTCTGAGAAATCCTTTTGGGACCTGCTGTTCCTGGTGACTAGGACTGGACCGTCACGGAGGTGTCACCATGGGACGACCCAAAGCATCATTGGGAGGCTGGTGCCTACGGGGATGTCGTCAGCGCAGCCACAAGTCGCTCAGAAATGCCAGAAGCTGGTGGGGTTTTTGATGAGAAGCAGCCCCCCCAGATCGCCTTGCAGAGAAACACCAGGCAGGCTTTCGTATTTGCTTTGCATTTTATGACGAAAGCCTGCCACAGCACAATGGGACGCTTAATGTGGAACATCACATTAACAATATTTTATATTTATGTAGCACTCTTCATCTCCAAGGGTCCCTGAGAGCTTTACAAGCTACATACATGGCATACCAATGAAGCCGAGCCATAATTCTTCTAATTAGCTGAACATCAGCACGTGGCGTAACAGAAAAACGTTACTGGTCACCCTCTTCCTATGGAAAGAGTTACGTGATATTTAATAGAAACATGTTGAAGGACATTCAGTTTTAAGGACTCCTGGAAAAATGACATCACCTAAGCAGACAGGTCTCCTTCCCACCTGTGCTGTCCTCCCTCATTACACACACACGCTCCATCAAACACGAGACGCAGAAGAGGAGCAGCCCAAGACCTGCTGCATGTTAAATATTCCCATTTTCACACCAGGTTCAGCACGTTACCATCACACGGCTCAGGCAGAAAAGCTCGTGGGCAGCTGCGGTTCAGCGCACAACATCACCCCCTTTTTAAGATTAATAAGTTCATTTCTTCAGCAGAAAAAGAAAAGCAAGCTATTCAATACACACATCCTCTGGAGATCAATGCTAACATCTAAGCATATGTGCCTGCAACCCATCAACCAGTAAAACTAATTACAAAAATCAATTTCAGATACTTTTCCGAGCCTTTCATTCCTCAATATACTCCTAATTGATTTTTGTTGGAGAATAGAAAGCCTAATTATTATTTTTATTATTACAAAGGCATGCAAGGGGGGGCAGTGGCCAGTATTTAAGTAGCTCACCAATGCTTTCTGTCCAAAAAAGAGAAGAAAGAAAAAAAAGGGCATTTTATTCACGGTTCTGCCACCTGCTGGAAAGATGGAAAAGCCTTTGAAAAGGTGACAAAGCGCAAGAGAAAAGCTGGCAGGAGACAGGATGGGGCAGAAGAGGAATGTGAGAGGATTGTGAAACACACAATGTGAGAAGGTTTTACCTATTTTTAGCTGGGCAGGGATGATCAAGTGTAAAAGCGCCACATTTCCATGAACAAGGTACAGCTCCTTTCATCCAAAAAGGTCAGCAGTGCCCTCATAGAGAGATGGCTCTGATCATGTATTTATTAGAGATGGGTGAAAAGAGGTTAAGGACCAGACCCGATGTGCAATCAGTCTTTCTACAAACTTCAAAGCTCTGGATTAATCCCTAAGGGCCTTGCCAAAGCTCGTCTACCAAGCCAGCAGCAGCGTTCAGCGTGTGGCCACCGAACGCGTGAAAAGAAACGATGTTTTGCAGCATTATGTCTTACACGTGCGCCTACCACACATCCACAAAGCCCACTTGCCCAGCTGAGAAGCAACATTCAAAGAAATGGAAATTCTCTGTTTTCTGCTCAACGGGACGCATTTAACGAATGCCTGTCGCCATAGAAGGTGAGCAGGAACGCCTTGCTTTATCTTAGCAGCTCCATGCATCATGAACGATAAAGCTTTTGAAACACTGCTCTGCTTTCAGACCCCTTTTCTCCAAAGGAAGCTCCTGGCTGGCGGGGACAAGGGCTGGGGGACAGACACCGGCGCCAGCCCGGGTGTGCAACCCGCGCTTCTGCTCCATTAATTGCCGGCGCATCCTCCTGCAGCCCCAGGCCCTGGGGACAGCAGCAGAGCGGCACCCGGCAGCAACACCGCCAGCAAAACTACCCAATTAAGCCTCCCGAATATACATTTCAGGGGAGGAAGATTTTAAAAAAAAGAAGGATGGGGTTGCTTGGCAACGGGAGGGCAGAAGCAGCTGTGCAGCAGGTCGGGCTGGTACCCGGGCTGGCCCATTAGCGCCCTGCATCGCCTGCATCTCGTGCCGGGGTCTCCTGGTAACAGCTCGCGCACGTTCCCCTCCTCTCCGCCTGTTTCTCCCCATCACGCCAAGCGTTGCTGTTTGCCCCAATTACACATTCTCCGCTGCTTCAAGCTGCCATTACTTCGGTCCCCAGAGGAGCAGCAAGAACTTTAACAAAAAAAAAAAAAATCTCCTCTAATAAGGGCTTTTAGTTTCAGATTCAGTGAGTGTCTGCAAAGATGCAAGGCAAGGTAGCAGCGGCAGAAGGAACAGATGAAAAAGGAGAAAAACGCAGTGGTTCGCTGGGTCAGATTTTTCCAGGACCCTGAAAAATATTTTTGCCTTTGTCTTCGGTGAATTATCCCAGAGGGTGTACAATGAAGACAGCCCTTTGTGGGACGTGGCGCGTATTTCCATAATCCGGAGTGGTGTATAGAAGATGTGCTCTTTGGACAGCCATGTTTTAGGCCATGAGTTTCTGAGAAATTCCAAGCAAAATATAAGACACATGTATCAGTGACTAGAACTGATAAAAAACAAAACAGCCCTAAGAGGAATACACACCCCTGTTTCCAAATGCTAACATTTGAAATTGTTTTGCTCCATATTTTTGCTAATGAATGTGGAGTTTTACTTATTCAAACTACTACAATGCTGTTGTTTTTCACCATTTACGTGTTACTTCATTTTCTCCCTTTTGTCACTCAAAAACTGGAGAAAGATGAAAAAAAAAACAACAAACAAACAAAAAACATATTGGCAAAGACAGCACAGGAATAAAACACAAGGGCAAAACAAAATACATCAGCTGTCCTTAGCTCTAAGGGACGGACAAGCACCAGTTGGAAACTGGGTAACGTGTAACTAAAGAAGGGCACAAAGGTACCATGCAACTCCATTGCTGGGTGACGCTGCATCTTCAGGGAGAACATTTTAAAAATCAAAGGGATTTTCTGCATGAAACACATTTCCTAACACACATTCAAAACCAAACAAAGCCGAGAAAAAGAATCACCTCTGGGATTCTATGGGTTTTGCAAGGAACTAATGATAAAATTGAATCACTTGTACCACGCTCATATGAAAGTCATTTTGCAACAGATTATAGCTTAGCCCATTCAAGTTAGTTTTTACCCAGATATTCACAGATAGAAGTCTTCTACTCAAAGACTGTTTTCCAGGACATAGGCCAGGATTTTAGCTAAACTTGTTGCACTGAGGACAGCTCTTTTCTCCCTGCCCCTCCACAACATACATGCCACATTCTCCTAAAAAATAAATATTTTTCCTCCTGCTTCTAAAATAACAAACAGCAACCACACTGGAAAAAGACCAAATGTAGAAAATCTCGCTCTGAAGAAGGAAAAGCTTTGCAAAGTTTCAAGTGACCAACGAGATGATGTCCAAATGGAAGTTTATGCAAAATTAACCATCATACAGTTCCGTGCAGTTACATATTGAACAAAAGTAGATGCAGATGTGCACGCCTGTATGTTTATGACATTCATTTCCAAGAACTAATACAAGCTTCTAGTGCACTAATGATCACTTATGGTCATCATAAAAAGCCAGAATGACATTGCAAAATTGTCCAACTAATCTATTAAGTTCTCTCTGTCGGTGGCAAGAGACCAGACGTACAGGAGGAAGGAATAAATCCCTGCTAAGCCTCTGAACATGCACTGCCATACAGTGAAGACACCTTTCTTATAGACCTCAGCCGGGGGGGATCAACTTTTATCTTGAAACACATGCTTGTCACGGTTAACTTCACTAGCACGCCTGCAAATGTTTTTTCAATTATCAGTTTTTGCAGCCCCAGCTTTCAGTCCCAGGTTTGGAAGGACAGACACCTTCAGAAACAAATCTGCCCAATGCCGTTTGGGTGGGCACTTGGGGACTGCTGGGAATGTGAAATGGCCTGCAACGTTTTAAAGGTTTTTAATTCTTACTAAGCCGCCTTATTATGTATAAAGCTGACCTATGGAAAGATTTTGGTTCTGCAGTGCCACGAAGGTTTTGGACACTCAGAGACCTGTGGATAAGACAGGTCCTGGGCAGTATTTTGTCCTGGCCTTTCCAAAATGGCTGCACTAGTCTTTAAACTGCCCTCACTTGACGTCCTTGTCTCTCATTCATTTCAATGCAGTGCTTTACCATTCACTGCTTGGCACGTGGTAACCAACTGGCTTTTGAGAGTGGTGTTAGACAGCTGTTTTCTGAAGGCACAAATACACATTTTCCTAAACTCCGGCAAAACAGAAAGAGGCAATTTTATTCATTAAATCCACCCTGTACTTTCTGCATTACATGTTTGCCCTTTAACTATCTTTAAGTACATTTATTTCAGCCATTATTCCTAGCGCTAATGCAGGCCTGGCTAGTCCCCATACCCGCGGCTGGGCTGTGCTGTATGGTGGGCACCACCTTCACCATGGTGTCCATGGTTTTATTTGGGACCACATTACCCTTGCCAGGAGCCTGGACATTATATTTAGGTCGGCTGTATTTAGGTCAGCTTCCAGAAAGCCTTGAAGTTCATCTGCTTCCTGTCTGCTGGTGCGCAGGTTTGCAGGACCGTGTCTGCTCTGGATTGGGAGATGTCCATCCAGGCTCCCGGCTGCTTGTCCAGATGTGACCCAGGCTCAAATGCCCAAACTGTGCTTAGGAAGAGCCTAACATGGCACCTGCTTTTGAGAGGAGAGGTAGCGCATTTGGCTTTTCCTGCCCAGAGGACTCCAGCCCTCCCTGCCTGCTCAGCCCCTTCTTGTCCAGACAGCCCACCTTAGCCTAAACCGGCATCACTGAGCGCCTATCTCTGATTCAGGCCTGGCGTGAGCTTAAATACTTCACAAGTGCGAGAGCTTTGGACAAACGCACAACACAATCACAGCTTCTCATTGTTAACATGCCATTTGTATCCAGTGTGGGACAGCGGCAACACAAAGGGAAATAGGCAGAAGACAAGTTGTGGATTTTTTCCTCGAGTGTTTCTCTGCAATCCCTGTCATTCAGCCCCTCACCGGGTGCCTCACAGGGGCTGGGGGTAGACTGGTATAAAGAAAACACTAGATGACAAACTAGAGATGGCTCCTGCCTGCCATGATGCTTGGAGGTGCCTGCAGTCTCCCTCTGCAGCTGCTGAACAGACAGAAACCACTTTCCAGGCCTCCCTTGTGCCAAAAATCATCTTGTATGGCAAATAATACCCATCTACATTTTCAAACCCAAGCAGTGAGACTGTCCTGTGCCATTGATCTGGCAAATGATGGAGCAGAAGCACGGGGCTGAGAATTCAGGTATAAGCAACTAAGCAATGGATGAACACCAATGTTTTAATGTTTTAAATGGTAAGGGCTGCTTTTGGCAGGGCCCGTCCTCCTGCCGCCTGGGAGGTTCACAAAGCTCGTTTCCTTAGTCTAAACTCTGGCTGTAATAACCAAGCAAAGCTCTGGCCCTCCACAGTGAAATCACAACACTCCCCTCCAAACTTGCCAAATGGCTAAAAGGCTTCAAAACCATAAAGTTTTAAAGAGCTCACGATCAGGCTGGGCTTATTTTAATCAGCTTAGATAAACGCTTTTTATGTTTTTACCCAAGAAATGTCAAAAACCACCAATCTCACAACAAAACATGTATTTCAAATTTGGCGATGCTACTGCACCCCAAACAAATCCAGCCCTCAATGAAGGTTTTCCTCGCACCCCCCTCCTTCCTCAGTTCCCTTGCTCTCATTTCCAGTGACAAATTTGCCTGTTGCTTCAGCTGCTGCCATAGGAGCTTCAGCACCCTCCATGTCCCTCCGTGTCCCCTCACCAGGATGCAGCCCTGAGAGAGCTGGGGACTCGCTATGAAGCTGCGCGTCTCTGTACAGCAAAACATCTTGGGCTTTGGCTTTCGTTTCTCCTGTGCTACCTACACTGTTCTCCCAAACGCATTTCCCTAAGTCATTATTCAAAATCTTGCATCCTGCAGAATTAGTGCTGTGCTTGGCTATTTGCTTTTTCTTTCTCTTCATTTGCTTTCCGTTCACGGGTGCTACCACACTAACACAACACAGCAATGCAGCTTGCCATTCATGTGGTATCACTGACACAGATCGTCTTACTTGCTCTTTTTTGCCTTTACTTTGTATTAATTGTCCTTATCTATCATCCAGCCTACTATCTCCATTTTGGTCTTTTACAATCATTTCCAAATTCTGTACCTTTCGTCTTCTATCTCCAACATTTTGGGAAAGCTCTTCTCTGTTGTTTTAAATCCCATCTCAAAAGCCTTCCTGTTCATTAATGCTCTTTCTAATACTCTTGTGTCTCTCGTCTTTTTCTTGCAAATGTAGTAATTTGTTTTCCTGCAGGGCGGATTTGTTTGTTTTTGTTGATCTCACCCAGCACTTTGGATCAAAGAACTATGTAATTTAAAATAAGATGTTCTGACAATGTGAAACAAACTCCACTTAAATAAGTGCTATCTTAAGATCACATGTAGATTCATAACATCTATTTACACGAGTATTTCCCACTTGTTTTAGGTTTCAGAAACCTAAATATAGATGCGAGGTGCCCAGCTGCTGTTTCTCAGACTTGAGCTTAGGTTATATCAGATCCTGGTTTTAGGTGGATTAAGAAAAAAGCCCAAAACCTTCTGATTCTTATAAAATGCAAACCCCAGCAGAATCCCCTAAGGGTCATTTTTTTATCACTATTCTAATCTTAAGGATTTCCTGGTCAGTTTATATGTGATGCTTTATCTCTGGCCAGAAAGCACCCAGGCCATCTCATACCTTCCTCTGTACATTAGGGAAAGGAAGGCTGATACTAATGGTTTTGTCAGGAGATAGAAATCTCCTCCAGAGGTCTTTGATCTGGGAGACACGGCAATGTCCCATGACTAATTTTTCTATAGGTCACAGGCCAGCTCAGCTCACCCTTAAAACTTATTCACATCCAGACACTCAGCAGCAATGTCCTGTTTTCTAATTTAGGGAGTACTGATGACTATACATGGTTTTTGGCTCACTTTAACTCCATTCCTTTCCACCCTCCATTACACTGGCAATTCATCTCCATGCATGTGTGAACGCTGGACAAAAATTTCTGTCTCTCAAAAGAGACAAAATGTCATTGTTTGCCCTGATGTCTGCTCCATGAATAAGTGTAGAGAGAATGCGCCAGGGCTGGATTACCGTGCTAGTCCTGGTAGCTCCTTCTTTAGTTGTTTTTACCTTACCCTCACGTTGGCAGCATGGTCTTTCCAAACCTACAGCTCACCTTTTCCTCCTGTTTACAGGTCCAGCCGATATTTATCCCAAGTGGCTTTTTTGCTGCCCTCTGGCAGTCAGTCCCACCACTGCTCTTAGCTCCTTTTCACACCCCTCACTTTAAGATGCCACAGCTTACTTTGAATTCAATCAAATATTTTCATTTCCCTTTCCATCCAGACAATGTTTTTCCCTTTCCCTTCCAGATTAAATTCTCTCCCACACAGATGATTGTTTTTCCCTCTCCAAAGGTCATCCAGAAGGTGGTTTCATAACCAGTTCAACCATTGATGGGCCTTACAGCACTGTCCTTATTGTCTTAGAGATTAAAATGTGGGAGAGTAACAAGAGAAGCTTGTACAGCACCAAGTGCCATGTAGGGTCTGACCGTCTCTGGCTCCCCAGAGAAGTAAAGCCCTAAGATAGGCTCCAGTTTAACAAGCTGCTATCAGTCTGTATTGCCTCCAGCCCAGCCTGGCTCATCGCGCAGCAGCGAGGAACGCCAGCCAGCATCTGTCTGGTCAGCCTTACATATGAACAAAAGGAATGCAGCCTCCTTCTGCCGCCTTCCACCCCTAAGCTCCCCAGCCCCTGGTTTTCTTGTTTTCACGCACTGCAGTAAATCTCTTTGATCCAGCGAGTGGACTTTGCACATGCAAGTTGGGTGACCAGCCCGCATCTGCCTCCCGGCCTGTGAACCCCACACTGAGAGCTCTTTGTCTGTCAGGGCACTCAACATCCTTTTACACAGAGCCCGCACTGGCAGATAGTTCTTGCATGACATACTAACAAGCCACCAGCCAAAGGAAAATATCTCACAATCATTTCAGACCCTCTGGCTCAGCCGCTGACTAAGCCAAGTGGCTACCAGCCATTGGCACTGCTGGGTGCATTCGCAACCCACAGCGCACTCAGCTCACGGTGTGAAAAAAACAAAGCACTAGTGGAGAAAAGGGCTCCCTGTCCCCAGCCCTGAAGGCGCACATGGAAAAGGAGGCAGCCCTGCCGTTTATAATTGAGTCCCAAATTTCCATAGCTATTCCTCTCTGTCCCTCTCTTTTAGCAGAGGCAGAAGCTCCCTGCAGGGAAACCCCACTGCAGAGGTCAGCATTAACAGATTTAATGTCTTGATTGTATCAGATCTGATTTAAGGCATCCAACAGTCAGTGATTTTTAAGGGAACAGAGCACTTAAGCAGGTTAAGGGGTCTGAATGACTCTGTTCTCTGGACTCAAATAACCTAGTTAGATAAGTCTATCACACCCCTTCCCTTGATTCACTCAGATTGCACCCAAGATGTACACGTTCAAAGGTACTTAGACAATCTGCTTTCCAGTGGCATCATGGACAGTCTAAGGCTGGTCAACAGAAGTATCACAGGGCCATCATGAAATGTTTCTTGTCAAAGATTAATTGTAAATCAAGTTTTCACACACTGATGTTAGCGAAGGGAAAGGTTTTGACCTCAGATACAAAATTCAACCAGGGTGAGTTTGAAACAACCTTGCAAAAGCTTGCAAGATTTTGACTCCAAAGTGTGGAGGTATCGGAAGAGTAGTACTTTTTGCAAGTGCTCTCTCAGGACTCCTTGTCCACATCCCCACCTACTGGGTGACAAAACCAGAAAAACGGCACAAGTTCACCCACCAATTCCAGCTCAAGTAGGATCACAGGGGTCACACCTGGACAGACAAGCCCACTGCGTCCACAACTCTCAAGTTCTGCACTGGTGACTTCAAGGGAGCCCCACTGCTGGCTGGAGGAGCCTCCTGACCACCTTGCTGCAGATTTTAAAACAACTGCACTACTTTCACTGGCTTTCAAATCACTGCATCACAAGTGAGGTCACTCCTGGCAAGGTGGCTATCCCCAGTAAAAGCACTAGAAAGCCCATATAAAAAGATCAAAACTAATGCCTTTTATGTCTTAATACGATTTACACTTCAGACCATGTAACTTTTACGGGGCTGCCTAGTATTTGATGGATGCAGCTCTCTTAACAACCCACACATTCATTTGATTTACTGCACTGGTCCAACATGTTATTTTCTACCTTGCAAGAACAACCTTGCTTCTAGGAATCTGCCTGCATGATAAGATCGTGAATTAAATGTGCAGTTATCGTAAGAGACCACACATTTTACAGTAAAATTGAGAAAACTGATTACAGCAATCCCTCTGGAAACAAGAATAATCACATGATAAGACAGTGCTAATGGCAATTTATCATCTCTCATCACATGTGAAGCTTAGAACAAAGCAGCAACGTAAGCAAACCACACAGCTATTACTGCCGATGAATATCAGCCGAAGAGCTACCGGGACTATGAACAACTGACAGGAGAGTGGGGATCCCAAACAGCCAAACCTAAGCCAATTCAGTAGGCTTCAAGCAGCTTACACAGTGGAGCTTATATGCAACATTAGTAAATATTACACAGAATATCAGCCTGACATCTTTCCATATATCCTATCCCCTCTCTACCAATGCTACTCCATTCAAGCTCCATGTCATTTTTTCATTTGTTCTCACTGTATTTTATCTCAAGGGTACGTGTAACTGTGTACCTACAAATCTGCATCTACACACATGCTCTCTCATGCACGCATTATTACTAAATCACATATCTCAGATCTGAAATACATTTCTCTCTTTCCCCCATACAAAAGGCAACAAAAACCTACCCATGCTATTTTCTATTTAAAGCAATTAACGCTTGACTAAAATTAACATTTTTAAAGTTGTCTTGGGGAAGTGAGTGCCAAAAACCCAAACTGGCATGCCCAGAATTTTAACATGAATGATACATTTACATCCCTTAGGCATCCTAAAATTACTCTGCATCAAGCCCCAGAAGACAAATGAAACCCCAACAAGTTAATGACAGTGAACTCCTCTGTTCTATTGAATAATGTGTACATTTGCTGGCCTACCATATTTTTCCACTGCCCTGTTTCATAGGAGCTTGGACTTTCAGAAGAGATTTTTTTGCTTTTCTAAATGAGAACAAAAGGAGATGGTTACGGTTAGGTGTCAGGAGGACAAGACGAGAGAAGCGTCCTACACAAGTACCTGTATGAGTCCTCTGGTGAGCCTTTAAGTGGGAGCTCTTTGTATAAACCTTGCGGCACCCATTAAATTGACAGCGATGAACTCTCTTCTTGTTTTCTGGGGATGCTTCTGCCCCTGTACCTCCTTGTTCACTGTCACTCTGCCCACTTTTTATCGTCCCCGCAGTCGCTGTTGCTACACCCACTTTCACGGAGCTGAGTGAAGTTTTCTTGGCCACCAGTTTCAACGTCACCGTGCCATCCACTGCTGAGAGAGTCTGTGAGGTTTTTACGAGGTGGCGGCTGAGCTCCGGAGAGGAAGGGGGTGTTAATGAGGTTACTGCATTGAGTTGGGCCTGGTTGACGGCTGTGTAGCCTTCAGTGGAAGAGCTGGTGGACTGCAAGCTGAGACACGTCTCAGACAGCAGCTTGTCCCGTGAGAGGATAATGTCCATATTGGCGCTTTTGTCACACGTACTCATCTCCACTGGTAAAAGGATGGGGTCCAGACGTCGGATACTGTCCTCCGCATCTGGGGCTGAGGAGGCATGAAGGAAGCAGTCCAAATCCTCTCCAAAAGTCTCTGAGATCTTCCGCGGTTCAGTCTGAAGGTATCGCTCCAACTCCAGGCATGTCTGCAGGAGGGGAAGGGAGAGAAACCAGTGTTAGAGGGAGATTACAGCGTTGCTCCCACCTAGGGCTGGACAACAACGTGGTCCAGTGCCATTCAGAGACACCATTCACGCACACCAGCACCTTTGCACGAGACTGTCACATTTTGGGAGACATGAGGATCTGGCACGTATTTGATGCTGCTATGAGACAGCGTGTGGGAATATCCACATAGAGTAGTGGATATTATGGTAGAAGTGAAGATACGACAACCAGAAAGCATCTGCTACGTTTTAATGAATGTCTGTACATTATCCATGGATACCAGGCTCTTCCCGGTTTTAAGTGTAATCTGCCCAACAGTCACCTCTGTATGAAACCACCCAATGGCCTCATCGCCTGGCCACATACCAACAAAAAGTCACCTCTCCAAAGAACCGCTTTCTCTTCCTTCACAAACATTAACTTTCACTTCAAATTTAACTCAGCATACTTGGCTGGGGCCCAATCTGTTCCCAAACCAGCACAGTTCCAAAGCACAGCGTTTTAAGACAGAAGGCAGGGAGAAACTTGCAGTGACACCACAGCTTGTTCGAAAGGCCTGACAAAACTGAAGATGTGATGGAAAAAAAAGAGACCTACCGTCAGTTTTAGAGGGTTTTTGACACATCTGGTCAAACAGGGCTTCCTGTGTCCAGATGCCAGACTTACACGCAAACACGCACATGCTCCTTATTTAAAAGTAGGTGCAGATGCAGTCAAAGAGGTTGCCACATCAAAACATGTTCCTGCATCACCACAGCAGTGATCACCAGTATGAGGATGAGGTGAGCTTCCTACTTCAATGTACCCTAGATGAGGTGCCCTGAGCTCCAGGCACCATCACATTGCCCAGTGTTCTCTGTAACCAACATTATAAACTTTTATTGTTTATAGAAAACCATTTGCTGTAGTTTCAGGAGCTTTTAACGGAGTTTATTAGTGCTATTTTTCATTTCTCACTGCCCGAAAGGCTAGCTGGTTTAATATCACCGCTGCAATTTCACAAGACTTGACGAAACAGACACTCTAACTAATACTTTTTAGAAACCTCTAAAAACTACTCCTCAGAGGACACTTCTAGAGATAGTAAGGAAGGGATTTTAGGCAAAAATTTTTAGTCTATGGGAGCTGGTGACCCAACTATGTCTCAACCTGAAGAGTCTAGCATCTGATCAAGAAACAAAAGATTTGTGTGACTAGAGGAGAAACAGAGACTCCTTCCTCCTGGGTACAAAGGTCCCATCACCAGGAGTGTAAAGAGGCCCCTCTCACAGCTCTCTAGGAGCTATCAGGTAACTCAAGATTATTACTTCCAATGTACCCAGGGAGCAGCACTGCTGGCTGCAGATACAATTTGCCGGGATGACTTTCAGAGTTCAGAATGGAATTTGTCAGACAGTTATCTGCTGTTGATGGACTTGGACAAAAAGCAATAAAATGGCAACAGAAACATCCTTTAGCGTGTAGGTTGTTTTCAGAGGCATGACACTGTATAGACGCTCTGCCTGCACACAGAGTGGGACATTTACCAGTTAGTACTTGTGCCTTAAGCAACCTTGCAGTTTTCTTTTTAAAGTGCAATTCTGGGACCACAAGGACCAGCTTCAGCTGGGGATCTCGTCTCTCCCCAGCTGAATCCTAACAGGTTTTAGGGGCTGCTTTCCAAACGTGCTCCACAAGCTTTCAGGAGTAATCCCCCTCACCAAGAGAGGCGATGCTTTTTAATTCCCCACATCATGTAATTTGGGCTTTCTGGCCCACTTAGTCTTCACCCAGTGGGGCAGAAACAGGTTTTGGGGGCTGAATAAATAAAAGGCTTCCAAGGGAAAGAGCAAGCATAATCACAAATTAGGGATGGAAACCGAGGCTGGGGCGGGGGGAAGAAAGAGACAGGGACTCAAGGCCATTAAATCTGATGACAGTGACATGAAATTTCAATTGCTGTGGGATCAGAAAGCTGTGTGCCGGCTCCAGGCTGCCCATGGAGGGGAGGCAAGCGGGAGGTGCTGCTCCTTTAAAGCATCACTACCCCATGACAACAATAGTGGGTCTGACAGTTTTTTCCAGCTTCACCATTAATTTTCCATAAAGAGCACTTTCTCGATGAGCCCTTTTCAGGCAAAGCCTGATGCTTCAGAAACCTGTAATTATTCCTGGCTCCCCCCTCCCGCAGCCATTGCACCTGTGCCATTTCAAGACACCAGCTGGTCATGTCTTGCCTTCTGCCTCTGAAATCCAAAACCAGTGGATCAAGCCCATCTCCCCATAGAGGGGGAAAGAAAAAAAACAACTCAAAGAAACAATATAATGCAGTCCCTGCCTCCCGCCCCCCCTCAGCATCTCCACCAAGTCAATAGGGGGGAAAAGCCTAGCAACGCTGAGCCAGAAAAGCCCTCCACCTAATCTGCATGGCAGACAAAGCCTGGCGAGGGGTGACGGCCACAGCGCCTCCTTCACCCCCTGCCACGGCCATACCTGCTGCTGCGTTTGCCAGAGCAGGCAGTCGCCGGTGCAAACAAAGCATCTTTCCCCATATGCACTTCCCCAGCTTCTGCCAAGTACCTCACGCGACCTTCCCTCTCCTGGCCCAAACCAGCCAGGGAGCAGCGAGGAAGGGTTTTGGAACCAGCCGGCTTTCCTCACTCCTGCCCCAGCAAGATGATGTTGAAACCAGTCAGGCTGAGACCACCAAGGTTCTCCACTGCAGCCCAATGGGCCATGAGGAGGGGCAGGAGTGTTCTTTGGTCTCCATTCCCACAAAGTCATTTGCCAGTCAGGACATCAAAAACCACTCATTTTTTGTGGGAGCAGTAGGCTATTGACCACTACCCACAGAGATATGAACCCAAACTGCTGGATTCAGATGATGGCGAACTTCTGTAGATTTCCTACTTCCACTACCAGGCTGGAAGGACAATGTTCCACGGATACATAAGACAGGAGAGAGCTCTTCTTGTCATAGTTCTGTTGGGTGTCCAGCTTCTCCTTGACCACTCATGCAAGAGACAGGGAGCTTCATTTAATGGATGTAATACATGTCATATGCAACACTAAGTATGACTATCCTTTGGTTGCTATGTTGCAGGCAACTTCGTGGGTATTAAACTTTGTTGCTGTAAATCCTACAGGCACTGGGTAAGAAAGGCTCCAAAAATTGCAATGGGAAGAGGAAGATGGTTCCCTTCAGGAACACAAGAAGATCCCTAAGATTGCTGTTTGCTGTCAAGCTGGTTTCGCAGGCTAGGGATAAAAAGTGACCCACGACTTCAACCCATCTGCCTTGATTAACAAGGGTCACTCTCCTTGCACCTCGCTCCTCAATATAGCCAGCTAAAAGAAATGATGATTCATGGCTGACAAATAATAGGATGTGACTTTGCAAGACCCCACGTACTGGCAGAAAGCCAGCTAGAAAAGGATGGCACAATCCTGACAAGGCCTCGGTCTGATTTTTCAGCTTCAGATACAGCTGCAAAAAGGCTCACTTTCCAAGCAAGAGCATGTTTCCATCATCTGCAAGAAACACTCTGTGTTTCCTGCCTACACACTGGCCACTCATAACATCTCTTCGCTCCCCACATTATAGTATCATCTCAGAGGACTGGGGCATGTATAGCAGGAGAATACATGTAAACCACACACCCCATGACACTTCCATAGGCAGCACCAGATCCTTCAGACAGTACAAGACAACCACTGTGACATTATCCTATGCCCCATAAGGACCTAGTTCTTGTAAGTCCTTTCAGACTTTGCAGTAGCATTGATGCAGGGGAATTCAGTGTTCTGTCAATTCAGAAAAGTATGAGCTGTAATCTACCTGTAGTCTTACCTTTGGAATTTATCTATAGTTCACCTACTGAAAGTAAAGATTATTTACCAAATACATCAAGTGTGCTCACCACTATGAAAAAGAGAAACCCGGTGTGTGCCTCTGATAGTAGAGATGTGACACACGTGTACCATTTTCAGCAGAGCTTGGCACTCACCTAATTGTGCAGCCAGCAGAAATTAAGACAGTTTTGGTACTAACTGCAACAAGAAAAACCTCAGACTTTCCAGTTCCTCACAGACTTGTAGATACTCTGTTTGGCTCAGTTTTAGGGTGCCTGCCAGCTGTCCAGGTTAAAGTGCAACCCAGAACATTCAAAATTCAGGTATAAAGGAGCCAGAGTCACCACTCCTGATGCTAATGTTTGACTTCATGACCTTCCCCCAGAGAGCAAACAGCAGGAAGGCTCCAGCTGGGACCACCACCATCATTGATGCATCAAGTCTTAGGGCAGTGGAGGTATTTGATGTCTCTGTCTCCTCTTTAGAGAATGGTGGGGGAAAGATGCACCCATAGGCCAGGGGCATCTGCAGGAACCTGAGTTTGGCATCTGGGTTCAGGTCCAGAGAGCTCTGGAAAATCTGATTCCAACTGATGACCCAAAAATGAACTCTCAGTTCCCAGGATATAAATCTAAACTTGTCTCAGTGAACTGCAAAGAACTGGTCTAAAAATCACAGGTCTCTTCAGAAGCACCTGCCCATGCTGTGAAGTCTTTACAGCACTCAAACTCCTGGGAGTTTCGTGCACTATAGACATGACAGTGTGGCAACAGTAAAGTCCTGTCAAGAGTAAAACAAACCCTAAACACTCACAATGATTTGAGGGCAGAAAGTCAGGGAACACACCTCATCATCAGATTCACTGGCTTCCTCTTTTATTGATGATGAAGTATTTTATAACGTCTTGGTTTTGAATTTTTCTAGCAGATCATGGGAAGTTCTTATCTGGAAGTGCTAGTGATTTCTAAGTGCCTTTTTACTGCAGATATAATTGGACATCAAGCACCAATCTTGGAAGTTATCCAAAACCTAATTAAGAAGTTGGATACTTAGATCAGCCTGTGACAGAGAATGAGTATGTTGAATGTGGTTGACAAGCAGGTCTGATCTACCAGCTCTATTTACAATACTTGAAAGGATTCTCTTTGCAGCACAATTTATACGAGCAAAGTGGAATTATACAGACAATAGTGAAGGTCAAATTCCAGCCTTCATCATGAACTCGTTGCTTTCCACTGGCATGTAAAAAGAAGCCTCATATCTAACTTTATGGAATTGTGAAATCTCAAGACTGCAAAGGAAGAGAAAGCATCCTCAACCAGAAGGCAACCCAAAGCAACGACGCTTAAGATCAGAGCAAACAGCGGCACCAGGCCCAGTGCTCAGTGTCAGTATCTCATCCTCCAGCAGAACAGCAAAAGCTTTGAGCTATGGTGGCACTTGCATTGCTGATGCCAGAGTTACACATTGAACCGGGTGTTGTGGGGCAGCCCTGAAGCTGAGAAGAGTAAAAGACTCAAAATTTGTCTGCCTTCCCTGAAATGCCATTCTATTTTTGTCCTTAACCCTGAAACAAGGTTTGAAAGATGCATCTTCTTCCCAGTGCTTAAAACCTTCATTACTTCCTGAACAACAACAACAAAACCCAGTGCTCTCGTCCATCTATTCCAAGATTGTCATCTGTTCCCACCCAGCTGCCAAAACCTCCAGCTTTTCCTCTTGGCAGCCTCTACTGGGCAGTTGCTGGTTGTCAAAAAGCTGCAGCACATCAGAAGCTTAACACTTGGAGCAGCATAAAATAAACAGAATTTTAGTATTAAAATAAGTAGTTTTGCAAAATACACTTGGGGAAATGGGAAAACTGCGGTCCGAAATGAATTAATAGTAAGAAAAAGTTTCAGGCAATAGCAAATTATTTCTGTTGCAAAGGATTTAAGACAAAACTCTTAGTCATGTGCCAGCATATCTCACCTACATGTTACATAGTTCATTGAAAAAAAAAAAAGGCAGCTAAAGCCACTTAGCAGGTACAACAATAAGACAATGACAACTAACTCGTGGTAAATATCTGCATGCGTGTTCTTAATCTCTTGTGTATATGAAGTAAATGAAGTTAACTGTACGCTCAACAAGCCGGCTTTTGCCAAGAGCAAAAAGCAGGCACACACATAGTCAGCAAAGACAATTTGATGTGCAAAGACTTGTTTTCCTGTGGTAACTTCACCGTACGCCCGAGCCACCAGGTTAGTCCTCTCTAAATGGGTCTCACCAGCCACCAGATTCTGCAGATTTAAAGGACAGACTCCCTGCCTTTTCATATAAACACCAGCCATTTTCCTGTTGCTCTGGGGCATGATGTAACTAGGGTTATCAAAGACTTTGATCAGCCGCTGGAGCTCAAATGATCAAAATAAATTTTGCCATAAATATGCAGTTTTCACCACCAGCAATAAGTGGTAAAACAAATGTCTCAAACAGGAAAGAAAGAAAAAAAAAGTCTGAACCTGCAACTCTAACCAAGAAGTCAAAATCAAGATTTGTTCCCAAACTTAGCGATACTGAACTATATCTTACCTAACATATTGTCTTAAATGGACAAGCCAAATTTGTTCACTAAAAATCTGTGGTATTTGGGCTCTAAGCATAGAGCATTTCAGTGCACTGGTTGTGAGATATTGAACAAAGGACTGCAGCTAAGCATGGCTGGATTTGATAGGCATCTAGATAAAAAAAGGATGAAAGAAATCTGCAAACACTGAACAAGGGCTTTGGAGGGCTTTTTTTTTTTAACTGTTTAATAAAGATAGAAAAAAATATCTGCAACCAGTCACAACAACATAAAATAGCACAAATGTCAGCAGAGGATTAAGGAGAGCCAAATCAAGAATTCGAAAGCGCAGGCAGCCCATTGTGTTAGTAAACCAGCACATGCCCCGCATGCTGCCGTGCAATCCAGACGGCAAGCAGCCATACAGTGACAATTTGAGAAATTATCTATATGTAAGGTGTGTTTCAAAATTTTTCTGAAGAGATCATTTATTTACATAACAACCTTAGATGGCTTTGAGTGAGCTGGCCAATGGCCCTCACTGCAAACTTTTCCCCAAACCTCTTCAAATTTGGATTTAACCTGTTGCTGTCTGGTTTGGAAGCAGCTTTAATTTAGCATTATAAATAGCAAAAAGGCACAATTAGCTCCTTGAATTGCCAGTCCTAGCTCCCACTGAAATCAAAGGATCAGGTTCAAAGCATGCCCCAGAGTGTGGTAAACTTCTCACAGGAAATGGAGATGCGAGAGCAAATGCCGACGGCTGTGGAACATACAAAGCAGAGCAATATTTTAGGTCTCGATCCTCAATTAAGATTCATCCTTACAAAGTATTGCAGTGGGGTTACACAGCAGAATTGGATTCCTTGTAATTACTCTGGATAGGATGATGAATGAAAAAAAATGTACTCTTTAGAGATGTTTCATTAACATCCACAGATATCCGAACATTTCCCCCGCAGCAGCTGACACACATGTACACACCAGTTGTGCTCTCACACTCTCAGACAACAGCATATTCGTGAGCACAATCCTTCACAATTAGCTTATTACATCAAACCTGGAGAAGAGATGTGATCAAGACACTCAATATATGCTACATTTCATAAGAGTCCTGCGTCGCGAGTTGTCTCTTCTGCTCTGACCTAAAAACATATTAAACAAGAGGATGCACAACACTGAATTCCTAACCCAAAAACATGCAATACCTCATCTAGACTTTGCGTGTTCGACATTTTTACACTGGGACGACTGGATCTACCCCATACACGATGCCCATTCATTATCACATCTCATGGCTCAAAAAACCTTTTGTGTGTTCCCTTTTGTATTATTTTTGGCTGTGGGGAGGAAGCGGTGGGGACCTGTCTGGGAAACAGGAAGCAGGAGGAAGGAGGGGAATGTGTTGTAGAATAAGGTCAGAACAAAAAAGAATAAAAGATCATTTATACCATTTCTAAATGATAATAAACATATAGGACCAAAGCCTGCCTCCAGCCATGCAGGGAGCAGTGGACTGTTTGGCTGAAGTTTAAATTTAACATGAGCACAGCAACTGTCCAAGCACATTTACAAAAAGCAATTTGCTGCTTTTTTCTTTGACTTTTTTTTTTTTAATCATTTGGGCAATTTGTTATCTTACAAGAGCAAGAAGATGCATGTGCTACTGTGATAAATATGCCAGTCTGGGCAAGGAAAAGAGGAGACAACAAACTTGAGTTTCACTGTTGCACTGAGAAAACAAAAAATCAGACTAGAAAAGAAACAAAGCGATGGGAAGCACAACCGGATTCTCAGCTGGGGTAAATCAGCACAGAGCAGCCTTGATTTCATGGTTCCTGTTTACATCAGCTGAGGACCTTGCCAGCACTAAAACTCCATGAAATTCTGCTCTTGATTAGCGCCATTTAACTCTGTGGCTTACGTGAAGCAGAATTTGACATGTTCTTTGACGGCTGGAGACGGTTATTTTGTATTACAAATCTTGTCTACTTTATTAGGAACAATGTGACCCAAATGGAAAAGTGGGAAGAATTTAAAAACAACATCAACTTCAGACATCCTGATACTTGGATGTGTTTCTTTTTTGTCCTCTTTTTTTAAATTTGGGCAGTCTATATGGAGGTATTCAGAAACTGGTTTCTGCCACTTCTAGGGCAGAGTTTTCATCATCTATGCACAGAAACAACAGCCCGCTGCAGGTAAACTTGCCTCTCATTCACTTGCCTGCCCTCCAAAGGATGCTCCTGTACAGTCAGGGGTGTTTTTCCACTGCTTTTTTTTTCTGCACTGCTCTGCCAAGGCGTTTTTCCAAAACTCGGGCCACCAGGGCCCGATCAGCCCAAGATCTCACAGGCAGTGCACTTGGGCTGCTCCCCACCCTGATAAAAGCAGCACGGTCTTCTTTAAAAAGCAATTTGCTGTAATACATTGGTAAAGCACCTGCCAGTATTGGCCCAACCACTCAGCAGCAACCCAGGCAGCCGCCCACGGGGATCTGAGGAGATCTGTATCCGCAAAATGCATCAGATCGAACAAAAAGGAGATCTGGCAGGGTCTTTTGTGGATGTCCCTAGCAACTCAAGGAACACTGTCAGAGACAGACGAGGCACTGCTGACTCCTCATCAAAGGGTCACAAAATCAGTCTCGTGTCAGCACGGTTTCCAGCGAGCTGGATGGTTACCGGCTGCAGCACAGCATGGGAAGCTGGGAGACCTTCCCATTCAGAGCCCTGCCATGTGTTGATTTGAGGAAGCTCGTCAGGTCAGACCATGAGCTGCTGGGAGTCGGCACACACCTCTGTGGGCCCGTTTACACAGCCAGGGCCCTTGCACAGCCTTGCTTTCTTCAGTTTGTTGACTGTGGACACCCACCCAGTTGTTATGGGTTTTAATACGCTGCAATATGAAAGTGCTATTTGAGGACAAAGTTATTAATAGCAAAGCAGCCAGAAAATAGCCTAGAAGGAATGCAATATCTTGGTATTCCTGGAAGATACAATGACTTCCCAGCATCCAAGCAGCCACCATGGTTAATTCAAGATGTTTCTGTCTTTTGTTAGAGGAGCTAACAATATGATAAGCCATTGTGACAGACCCTCATGGAAATGCCATTCATGGGTACCTGCAGATTCTCAAGTTTGCAAAGCAGAAAGTCTCAAGGGGTGGCATTTTGTTACTCTGATCAGGCTGGTGAAAAGCAGAGGCTGGATGCTGTGATGAAGCATCAGCAGAAACAGAGGCCAGGAGAAGCACTAGTGAAGGTGGAGGATGGGATGGGACCTCTCTGGGCCCTGCTCAGACACCCATCTGACTCCAAGACCTCCAAAAGGCTCTTCATTTCAGCCTCTCTTCCCTATGAGTACTCTCTGTTTCCCTTCTTTCTGCACACTGCAGGTCTTCAGCAACATTCTCTACTTGGGCAGGAGCCTCGCTGTTAAGGCAAGTCACTGTCCCTTTTCAATGCTCTCTCTTAAACCTTCTGTTTCTCCTGGCAAAATATCCCTGGAAATGTATTGGAGAATACTGTGCAAAACTGCCAGACCTTGCCTCAAGTTTATGTTGGCACCTTGCCCTCTAAAAAATAATTGGTGGGGGGTCCCAAATTAATTCCAGGTACATCACTGAACAGAACACTCTGCACCCCCTTGCAGAGATGACACCAGATGAAGGCACCTCTCTGCTGGCAAAGCTTTTAACATCCCGTGTGCCGGCACCCATGTTGCTGAGAGGCTCTCCATGAGGCCTTCGGCTTTCTGGCTCCATCCTTAAGTAACTTTTTGGAGCAAAAACTGAATTAAACTCGACACTGCATCTTTCCCCGAGAAGGAAAGGCCCAAACGATGATGCTGGGAATCAGAAGATGTCATGTTCACGGCACTGCGGCCTTACCAATTAAACCGCCATAGACAGTTCCAGCTCACCGCCAAACATGCACTGCAGGGAGCTGTGGTCCCTCACCGCTCTCCAGAAAGGAAACAAACAAAACCCAGTTGCCAACAAGGAAAAAAGGAAACATATTGTAGCCATTACAGTCCCAACAGTGGATATGTTATCTGGCGTATCTCCAACTCAGACATTTAAAAAAATGTAGTTAGTTTACCTCAGGTGTCCCGGTTTCCCCAATTTCCCTTTTCCACGTCTATTTAAGCCTATAAAGCATCTCCTGAGATAAGCCTGCCTTAGGGGTTGGCTGTATACCACTCCTTCCCTCTATTGTCTTTCTGAGATGGGATGAAGTCTCCAATGTCAGGGCTTGGAAGAGCATGGCCAGCCCCTCTTGGCTTGGTTTGTGGGAAGGGGAAGAGCAGGAACAGAGGCAGGAGAGCCTCTCCCACGGCAGGAGAGGCACAACCAATCCTCCCTGGCATTTTGTTTATCATTGATAGTGCTTAACTAAAGCTGTTTTTAGTAGCTCCCAAACTCTAGCGCCAGCTATCATCATCCCAAACACTTCCAGACCTCTGTCACTGTGCTTTGGTACAATCCCTGCAATAGCTAAACACAAACATTATGTTCTCCCGAGTACAAATTATAGCTTTCATGAGCCGCAATTTTATTTTGGTTATAAACATACAAAGGTAACCTTTATGCTGGGAGAGGAGGAGCCGTGTAAGAGACCACAGGCTGAGTCTGTGCTTTGCAGGGAACATTCCTGGGAGCACTTTGCCGCTTTGCCTCCAGCCGGCTCTGCTTCCCAAGTGGTTGCATGATACCAGAGCTGAAGCGAGAGCCAAAATGCCTTGTGGTGGCTAGAGCTGCTAGAGGGATCTGCTTCAGTCCCAGCAGTCCAGGAACTGGGACTCAGAAGGGAGAGAAACGCACTCAAATCTTGCTTCTTTAGCTATAGCCGGCACTATTGGCAGCCTACGCGTTCAAGACACAATTCTCCAGGCGCGACTCGTGACTTGTTTGCCACCCTCAGCCCCTGCAGAAGACACTGCAGGACTTCTGAACACGTGGGCTCAGTTCAGGGCACCCCAGAGGTGGCCCCACCATCGCCAGAGCAAGGTCCAGGGGTTTTCCTCCATTTCCAATGTCTCTAACCCTTCCCCACTCTGCAGACGTCCCATCGCTACCCAGCACCAAGCTCATGACACCTGTCACAAGAAGCATGATATCAAATTGTCCCTGCAAGCCCGCGAGTGCTCCGAGGCATTTCAGCCCTCCTGTCAAGACTGCTAATGCGTCCCTTCCCCACCACGAGTAATGGTGCACTCCTGGAAGCAAAAACTGCATTAAAACTCTTCTTTACATGCAAGCTAAGAGCTTTCTTTGCCTCATACCATTTTTACTCATAAATATAATATCAAGGTGATCGTGTTCTCCTCAGCCTACTCAGAGTGTTCTGTAAGTAAAACCTGCAATTGGCAATTTATCAGATGGAAAAATAAAAGCCACATTCGGTTTCTCCCTACACTTAAAAATGACCACGTGCAGTCTCTGAAGCAGACCGATCTTTTTAACAAGGTCATGAATATCAGCCTGGAGGTGGAGGAGGCAGGGAACAAAACCACGCTGCACGTTTTTCCTACTACGCTGCTTTCTTACTGATGTTTTGCTCACTTTCTAAGCAAAAAGGAAGCCTCTCCTGTTCCCGTCACCCTGTTTATCCACATTCCAGCAGCCAGCAGCTGCTCCTCCGGGCGCTCTCCAAGCGCAAACAACTGGACCTCGCTGCAACACATTTTTGAACTTGAGACAAGTCCAGCTCTGAGTGGGAGTGAGGTGGAAGCCCTGAGAGCAGAAACGATAGAGGCAGTGGATGGTGGGACACCATGAAATCTTTGGAAAGTGTCATTCCTGCAGGCAAAGACAAAAAGCACAACACACCCTTCACCTACTGAAGGGACTGGAAAACGCAGTATAGGAGGCACAGCCTTAGGAGTCAGAATAAATCCCCGCAGATGTCCCTGGTGGCAAAGCCAGCCCGATTCGATCAATACAGCAGCGTTATTAACACTGCGCTACCTTACATGAGGATAGTCATATGTTCTTGCCTCTGCTGAGCGTGGGGGAAGGGGTGCAAACTCCTACAGCAATTCACAGGGGAAACATCTCTCTCAAAGTCATTAAGATTGCACAAAGAATCTCTTACCTATTTCCATGCAATCTGCTTTTTTGGGAGAGCTCTGCTTCGCTAGTATTGATCAAGCTCAGGTGCAAACCCAGAAATAGCGTGTGCTTTCTGTTTTTCTCAAAAATAAATTTTGGTTTTAATGACTTTAGGATCCCTACCTTTAGGGTTTTTTCTGTAACCATGAATACCTTTCCATCTGGGGGCTGGGTACATACAGACACATAAATGTAAGCCTTTATGATTAGCAAATCTTGTAAAATAATGATGAGTATTAGGGGTTGCATTAAGTGCATTTGGATTCAAGCAGAATTAACAGTAGTAAAAGGGTACATATTGCTGCCCTTCCTGAGCCCAGCCAGAGTCACAGCCTTTCTGTGCTTGGCTCTTGACAAGCATGGTTATAGACAATCCTAGTGAGTAACTTGGGAATTGGCAAGAGAATGGAAGGGGAAGAAAAACAGTCCCTGCTTAACCACAGGCAGCAAATCTGAGGACTGGGTGAAAACCAGGTCCTGTGTGTGCCTTGTGACGAGTTTGAGGGCTAGAGAGGTACCAGCCCTAGGCCAGGTGTGGGAGAAAACACAGCAGAGAAGCTGAAGGCTGACAGCATGGGAGGAAGGACCAACTGTAATAATAAACATAAGACCAGCAAATGGCCTTAAAACCAGAAGAAAGACCTTCTTACCCACAAAGAAAGGTGTGTCATCCATTGCTGGAAAGAAAAACTACCACAGAAACGCTGCATCAGTACCAGCCATCATTCTCCAGCACTCAGCTGGGATAATACACCATCAAAAATAGGAACAGCGATACAGAATCACAGAATGTCAGGGATTGGAAGGGACCTCAAAAGCTCATCCAGTCCAGTCCCCCTGCCAGAGCAGGAACACCCAGATGAAGTTACACAGGAAGGTGTCCAGGCAGGTTTGAATGTCTCCAGAGGAAAAGACTACACAAGCCCCCTTGGGCAGCCTGGTCCAGGCTCTGGCACCCTCACTGAGAAGTTTCTTCTCATGTTTAAGTGGAACCTCCTGTGTTCCAATTTGAACCCATCACCCCTTGTCCTACCATTGGTTGTCACTGAGAAGAGCCTGGCTCCATCCTCCTGACACTCACCCTTTACATATTTGTTACATATTTATAAACATTAATGAAGTCACCCCTCAGTCTCCTCTTGTCCAGCTCCAGAGCCCCAGCTCCCTCAGCCTTTCCTCACGCGGGAGATGCTCCACTCCCTTCAGCATCTTTGTTGCCCTGCGCTGGACTCTCTCCAGCAGTTCCCTGTCCTGCTGGAACTGAGGGGCCACAACTGGACACAATATTCCAGATGTGGTCTCACCAGGGCAGAGTAGAGGGGCAGGAGAACCTCTCTGACCTACTGACCACCCCCTTCTAATCCACCCCAGGTACCATTGGCCTTCCTGGTCACACTTGTTCCCCCTCCACAGCAAAGAAACCACCACCCGTCCACCAAAAAAACCATCAACACTATTAAAGCCAAATCCTGCACAAGGAGGTGAAAAGCTGAGTTTGAGCACGCCAGGCCACCTCCACGCTGTGTCTAAGTGTTTCTCACCAGAGAAGTGTGGTGCTGCTCCAGAGCTGCTGGCACAAACTCCTCCCAGAAAAGGGTGCTGCAAAACTGTCTAGACAGACTAAAATTAAAAAGAACAAATTATACGACACTGCCCACTGTCTGAAAACCAGGGCCAGATTCTCAGAGGGAGGAGTAAATTGTTAGCACCATAATTGTAGCTAGTGGAGTCATCTTAATTTACACTAAGCAAGGATCTGGCCCAGAAAAATATTCCTGTCAAGTTTGCAGCCAAAAATTCCTCCGCTAGACCACATTCCACCAGTTAAACTGCCAGGGAAGACAACTGCAGAAAGAATTTAATTAAAATGGAGATCAAGGAGCTGGTATCCTTTGCAAACTCTGTTCTCAACTTCCTCCCTCCAACAACTTAGTGCTTGGGTGTCCCAATTTCCCAGCCCATAAAATGGGCACAGTCCAGCTTCCCTGCTTGGTAAGGGCAGTGGCTGTGAAGCATCCTATCTGTGCAGAGCCCAACCATCTAATCAGACATCTGAATGCTCTAAACCTGCGGGTCTTGGATGAAAGGATATGCATTTTTGTCTGCTGAAACAGCTCTGCCATTGCTCTTGGAAAATTTGAGGCTCAAAAAGGCAACCTGGAAGTTTTGCTTTCAAGACTGTAGGTGTCAAGTGCTCAGACTTATCAGGGTAACGCTGAGGGTTTTGCTGCTCCAGACTACACAAATTCAACCGCACAGTCCCTGTTACTGAAATACAGGTGGGCACAAAGAGTACTGCTTTCCCACAATTTTATCATCCATATTTTACCTCTGAACTTTGACTTCCATACTGATTGACATCTGGATGGATGGTGGATATTCTGCATACCCCTCTGTTTTCAACTCTTCCAGGAAGTCATTAGATAGAAGATACACCCAGGACGTGGACCAACGCACTCATGCTATCAAGTCATAAGGATGGCGCCATGTGGTGCCTCATCATAGCAGGTCCTTTATTTCTAGTCCTTAATTTCCATTAAAACATTTGGCTTTGCACCTGCTGCTCTGCAGGATCATCAGCAACAGCACATGGTTTAGGAGCTGTTTCTATCCCGTCTTCTTGTTCGACACAAACACCCCTCACGGACACCCACCGCTTGAGAGCTTGCTGAACAAAGAGGAGAAACATGACAGTTCCCGGGAAGGGTTTTCACAGAGGCAGAACCAAGCAAAAACCTTTACCCTTTAACCATTATCCGGGTTTATCACCCACCTCACACCAACAACTACAAAACCAGTGGTCTTCAACTAACTAACCAGCATATAGATACTGTTTCCCCTTCCAAGTCAAGTAATCAGCACCAATTTGACTTCATTCTCTTTAAAGTCTGATCTGTTTCATTAAACAAACAAATACAAATTTGGCATAAATGTTTTTTGTTTATTTACTTTGATGGATCCCAGTCCTTACTATAAAAAGGTGCTTAATAAAAACTAAACAGAAAATGAAGGAAACTGAATAAAAGCTTTCATTGTGAAGAAAAGCAGGGAAAAGGGCTTAAGGAGGAAATGCTAAAATTTTTTGTGATGCCAGCAGAGAGAGGCAGTATATAAAGAAACCCACAAAGGGGGAGGAAATAAATCCTTGAGACTAATTTGGAAAAAGACAAATTAATGCATTTATGGAAAAAACAGCAACACAACACGCACGCTCAATACAAAGCAGAGATCCAGTATGGCTGAGAAGAGACCTAGAACAGATAAAATACAGAGAAGAGCAATATAACTTTGAGGACACACTCTTACACAGAGATGGAAAGTATGACAAAATTGAAAGGGACATGCACATTTATTACTATCACGACTGTTCCACAGTCAGTGTTGTAATCTCCAGTCCATGAGCAGGGGTCTCATTTTACATTTAGATAAAAATCCCTGAAAGAGTTAATATAGATAAAGATGGGGAAAAGTGTCACAGGCTGTGCAGCTATGAACAGGGTGAACCCAGACAAAGCAACGGACTTGCTCATGGTGAAGAGAGAGAACATGGAGAGAAGGAGGAATTAGACTCAGGTAGGAGAGAGAACGGCTTGTTAGATATTCCTCCCTCAAATTAGGTTTCAGTACGTGCTTCCAAGGAAGCGATGTGGATTTCAAATGAGACTGCAAAGCACCACCGAGGCATACAATAAGAAATGGGACCCAGACAGAAGAATTTCATGATCTAACAGTGCTAATTTCCAATCTTATTTGTTTCTGGACCAGATCTGCTGATATGCACGGTTTATTGTTGCTGTATGAAGGCAGTAACCAAAAACACATTTTTTTAATGTTCACCCTGCTCTAGAATCTCATTTGCCTTCAAAATTAGCGAGAAAGACCCACTTGCTGAACACAAGGTCTTCCCTGACCCTTCTCTAACCTTAGAGTCCAAACTGCAGTCAGAATGTGGCTCCACACCCTCTCTGTGACATGACATGACATGACATGACATGACATGACATGACATGACATGACATGACATGGGCTCACTTTTGATTCTAGTCAGCACAGGAGGAAGCTCCCACCCCCAGAAATCTGGTCTCTCCTCTGAGACACGTTTCCAACCTGACACAACACGCGTGTGATGGATTCTCAAAGCGAAACGTGTCTGGCCGCCTGTATGTGCACACGCAGGGACCCTTCATGACTCACATTTAAACGACGGCATTTTGACGTCATTAAAACAGAGCGAAAAGATCTCAAAGAAGACTTACAGAAGTGGATTTTAAGGTCAAAAAGGGCCATTCTGATAATTTAATCTGTCCCCCGGATGACACAGCCCACTAAATTACACAAAGGGCTCCTTTAGATGCTCATTTACACCCACTTTCAGGTTGGTTTCCACTGCTGGATATGAAAGCCCAAGGGTAAATCAGAATGGGGTCCTTCCTTCCTCCTATGCACTGAGACTGTTCAGAAATGTCTCTCATCTGTCTCCATTTCACAGCTGGGTATGACTGTCCTGGGGGAAACAATGCCCACAACAGACATCATCCTACCTTGCAATGTTGGGGAAAGCACATTTAGCGCTTAGAAACATCTTCTCTTTCCCTCCCGCCCCCACGTTTTCTTCACTTGAAAAACCAAAGAAAACAAATCATGCTACATCCTTTGTTTTATAGAGGGCAGCTCAGGACCTCCCACTCTTTCATGGAAAGAAAATGTCTTTCCGGTACAGTTTCCATTATTTATTAGCTGAAGGTGGGGGGAGAAATGGTATTTATAGGATGCCTAAGGCCATGCTCACTATAAAACAGAAATAAGCCAATATAGCTAGAGCACAACTTAGTGGCCTATTGTGCAACATTTTAAAAAATGTACTCTGTCATTATGGCACTTGAGAATATCTCCTCCCCCCCCACACCAGTGGAAATACATTTATGAGAGCCATAGAGCTGCAATATTGTTTTAATCAAATCATTAAAATGGGTGTGTTGTTTTCTGCCCACATCCTGATATTTATTCCACATCCTGACAAGACTTGGGATTTGTATAGACCATTCTACTGCAAGGTGTCAAGTGACTATGTGGACACCGGGCCAGTGTAAATCCATGTATCGCCACTGCGACTTTGACAGATCTGCATCAGTTTGTATCAGCCCAGGATCTGACTCACTGATCTGGAATCCCCAGCGTGATGTGGGTACTATCCTACCCATTTACAAAGAGAAAAAGCATCCAGAACTGAATGTCAAAGGTTTCCTTGACCTTTTCCACTTAAACACAAAGAAGGAGAAAGAAGACAGAAATTCCCGTCTTATACCACAGTGCAACAACATCTGAGCAGAGATGCACCTTGCTCAAACAAAACTCTGACTGAATTACAAGGCCTTGCAGCTGATATAGGTCTCAGTGCACTATGATAATCCACGTGAGACAGGCCCAGTGAGGAGGATTCTTCAACCCAGGCCATCCACTCCATGTCCAGCTCACCAGGGGCTCAAGACTTTGGAGATGAGTATTCAGCATTTTCTAAAAGTCACACGCACTGGAGGTGTTTGGGAGTAAGAACCCACCTGGGCTTTGCTTCCCATGCTATTCTTCAAAGAAATGTGACATGAATGTCTACAGTGTTGGAAAACGAAATCCCATTGCAGCCTTTGTAGGGCTCTGTGCACCTACTGGTATCCTCAGCACAGGGAAACTATGCTGGGAAGTCACCTGTCTACCACGTCCTTCACACCAGAAAGTAACTCTGCACAAAACATGAGCTTTGCAGCCAACTCAGAAGCACCCCAGCTCCTGAGAGACCGATTCAAGCAAACATCTTCATCCAGGGAAGCACTGGACACAGAGATTTCAGCCTACGTCTGGAAGGTTTCATTCCGTAATCAATGGAAGAACCAGCAAAGCTCCTCCTGACCTTAACTGTACAATCGAACACCAACAGACTCATTCCCTCTAGAAAAAACCTCACAGATTAAACCAGGCCCTTCCATTTTCAAATGTTATATACAACAATCTTTCTTTTCACCTTAAAAAACACAGGAGACCTAAGGGATGTGCTGATAAGAGAATTCTATACTGCTTTCCTCCGGTAGACAGTAGGATACTGCCCCACTTACCCTAAAATTCTCAAACCTGCAAGAGAAACCCCTTATAAGCTCTTTCACTGGGTCACATCAGCACTTACAGCAGTCTGCCTCTTCTTCCAACGTACTGGAGACCTCCAAAACTATAAGTGCTTCCTTCTTCTGGTCGATCAGACAGAAACACCCCTTCCACTCATTAATTAGCTGCAACGCCCATGTTTCTTACAGCTTTCTCAAAGGCTTCTGGTTACATCAGAACCACCTTTCTCAGCACCAAAATCAAGCTTCTGGTTTCTTCGACTGGGCAGGAAAGCCTACAAAAGTGACTTCACACTACCCCAGAAACCCAAAACAAAGAGAAGGAACATGCACCTTACTAAGAACCTGATGTACAGCAACTTTCAGATGTTCACAACCACTCTGAGCTGCTGGCACAGCTTGTGAACACCAGAGTGAGCTGGGACAGCAGCATCAGATGGAGACAGAAAAGAGCTATTTTGCCCAAAACGGCTGTATTCTCAAATCTAATCAGTTCCTTCTCCCTTAATATTTTAAAATGCAGACTAATTTCAAAGTAAAAGCAAGAGACACCAAAGTCCCTCCCTAGCTGATCCAGTCACTAATGAGGGAGGTTTCTATTCACCAGCACAGATTTTCCATTCAGCAGCAAACAGCCTCTCCACTGTCCACGTGTCAGAAACAAAGCCACTTCTAGGCTGATGCTTTCCATATGAAACACCAGCTCCCATCTTTCTTCTCCCTTCCTCCTTTCCATACTGTATTACTCACATGGCAACGGTAGTAGCTTGCAGATGAGCGGAATATTTTCTTCAGAGCAGCATAAATTTTCTAGGATGACAAGGGCGACCAAAAGAAAGAAAAGAAAACACCAAACCCCAAAACAGGATTATTTACTACTTTTCACCAGCTTGAAGCAGGCAGCAAGCCCTGCAGGGCTGGCACCCTTGAAACCCAGGTTAGAGACCAGGGTTATCCAGACATTGCTTACAGCATCGCGTAGGGTTGTGGCTGCAGTTCTTGAAACATGCAAGAGAGCCACAGGACACAGAGAGTGTGGATACCTTTTACTGGCCAAATTGCTAATAGTTGGGAAAAAATGAAACGAGTTTTAGGGGCGCAAGCCCTGAAACAAAAGGCTAAATTGATAACAAAGCCAAAGATGTCAGCCAAACCAAGTCTCTCACCAAAAACAAGGCCAGGCACCCCGGAAAACTTCTAGAAAGTAGACCTGGTTGGAACATTTCTACCAAATGTTCTCAAAAACAAAACAAAAAATTTGGCCAATCTAAATTTTTTTATTGGAATATATTGGTTTTGGAGTTACAACGTCATCCACTGAAATTTCACACATCCAAGGTGTAATCTGGAAGGGCAGATCTGAACCAAGCAAAGCAGGGACTCAAATCTGGGTCTCTAACATCACACCCAAGTGCTATGAAGTGGCCAACATTCTTTCTGGGTGTAAAAAGCAATCATCTCTCACCCCTTCTACTCTTCCACGCACTGAACATGTTTTCATTGTGGCCTTCGCTCACTGGAACCTTTGTTTTCCATCCAGCCCCGGCAGAGAAAAAAGGCAGGAGATTAAAGGCAAACTCCCACTTCATTCCCACCAGCACAAAGCAATTCAGCCCAATGCTGATTCCCCTCCTGGGCTGGAGTGAAGACAAGTCAGCAGAAATTGCAAATGTTTACAAACCCAAGAACTTTCCCTATGCTTGAAAATGAACTTTGCCCACTTGAGAGTCAAGATTAAAACCAAATGCCTAACAGCATAGTAGCCTATTAGTAGTGAAAGCATTTTTAAAATCTAATTTACTTGTTATGCTGCATGCATTCTTCCTCACCGCATAATCCAAACAGTCATTTTCACTTTGATTTCCCGTCACTTCAGTTGCATGGGAAGGATGCTGCAGCACGAGAGCCGCAAAGGCAGCAGGTGGGCAAGACGATCCCATCCAAAAACACAAAGCCTGCTTCCAGGGCTTTTTTAATTATATAGATGGAGATTCTTTAATTGATTGCAGTTTCTGTCGAAACATGTTGGTTTACAAAGGTCCACCATGGTCAAATGTCAACCCTATGCCACTGTCCCTTTAAAACTGACCTTGGGAGGCTTCAGGTTTAAGGGTAGGATTTGTAAATTGGTACACTAATTGGAATGTCTCAGAAGAGCCTCTCACAAGCCAGCATTCCTCTCCTTTGCATCCCTCCCCATCAATCGCACTGTCTCCCAAGCTCACCCGTGTCACTGCCCACTTCTCTGCCCCTTGCAGAGCAGGAGCTATTGCCCCCCACGTATGATTTAAACCCCAGCTTTGCACTCAGGTCCACAATGCTGGGAAATAACCAAGAGGATTAGGACATGTGAGACATGGTCTGTAAGCACCATGTTCGAAACTGTTATGACACTTGAGAATGCCTGCCAGACCTTCAGCAAGCATTAATATGCAGTCTGTGTGTAAATGACTTGGCCTCTTTAGTGTATGTTGTAAAGTATATCACATGCACCTTAATAGTTCTCCAAACAATAACACATGTAATGGGTACACAGTTGCACTGAGCAGTAATGCTCTGGATTGGAAAGGATCCTTCATGTGTAAGAACAGGGAGAGGATGGGCACCTGCTTTAAAAGGATTAAGAGCATCAGAGCAGCTTAATATACCAGAGCTGATATATTAAACCTTTTAAACAAGAAAAATCCATGCCTTCCTGCCTCAGCTTCTTACACCCAATTCCGACACCTATTAAAAACCTAGAGAAGGGGGTCAAATTATTGCTCGGCACAGGTTGTCTCAAAGACAACACACACCTCTGGGAAGGGGGATTTTATTATAGCTTACCTTTTGGATACTTAATGTCATTTATTCAGAGAGGCAACGCTGCAGCCCACCCAGGGCTAGGCGTGCAGGAGGTGTCAGGTGCTTTCAGGGCCCGCCAGCAGGATTGGGGCAGCCCCAAATGTCCCAAGCGCCCCAAACCCATCGCATGAATCCTTGCCACAGCCCTCTTTGAATGGAAGAGCTGCCAACTCATCTCGTAACTGAAGGACTGAGAGGCAAAGGTTTGGTGTCCTGATGAAATCCAAGGTATCTATCTTTGAGCACAAAGGCTAAAATGATTTCTTCTAAGAAGGAAAATGAGACATGAACCCTGCTCTCACAAGAACGAGCACCATGAAGAGTCGGGCAGCCTTGCTCACCAGAGCAGGGACGGCAAAAATGGCCTGGTGAACACAGCGATACACAAGCTCTTTCTGACATACGCACCTATCTCTGCACTGCCAGCTCTCAAAATGCCACAACAGTGGCATTTTCTTAATGCTGCTGGAATCAAGTGACTCTTGGATATCACACCTTTCTTTTATTTCTGAGAAGACAATAAAGCAGATCTTGAGTGGCTCAGAAGCAAGGAATCAAATTCTTTTTTAAGTCTGTGACTTTAAAGACAATCTCAGTGTCTTGGGACCCAGGCACACAATTTTTCAACTCAAAGCGGCAATGCTGGGAAGAAGACACAGCCAAGAGAGCACCAAACTCAGACACTCAAAACACATGTAGTGCTAATCATGACTGAAGCTAACTGAAGAAAACTGGTAGGGACTCAAATATAACAGCATCAAGCTGGGGAATGTACATGTGTAACATCCAAATGTGTCCTCTGCTCAGGAAAATTTGGGAGGAGAGACTCGCTGGTAGGTTTGCTACAGAATCAGCTGAACCCTGTAGTTCAAGTGAATCCACATTAATTTGGACCAAGGCAGAAGCACCCAAAAAAGGAGGATCTGTGTGGAGAAGACATTCAACAATTCGGGTGGGTGATCCCTGCAACTTGAGCCTGAAAGACACCACAACAATGGCACTCCCAGCTCCTGAGTGTTCCTGGGAGTTTGGAAGCGGTGGGGCACTGCAGATCAATACATAAGGGAATGGGCAGGAGGCACCTGAGAGCCCATGGAAACAGAATATAAAGTAAGAGGGACTCAGCACCATTCTTGAAAATACCTTTATTAACTCTCCAGAATTCAGGTTTACCATCAAAAAAGAAAACTGCCACCCATTACAATACCTGTGAATAACTTTTTATGAGGTTTTGAGCATGGTAATCAAAAGCCTACTATTTTTCTCTCTCTCTGCAGATGGTGACAAATTTGATAGGAGCTGAGGTGTACTACTACCCCATTGCTTAATGTACTGAACACCAATGCTGTTCAGCCAGCAAGCAAAATCCTTTTGATTTATAAGGATAATTGCAATCAAGGTTGTTCATACGCAGCTAGAGTCAAACAGAAGCAGCTTCCTTCTCACCTCCCCATAACATGTTTCCCAATGCAGGATGGAGAAGCAATATGCAATATGTTTCTCAGCGGAGAGAAAATACAACGATACAACAATATCCAGAAGATACCATTTGCCTCCACCCTGGAGAGCTTAAGTGTGAAGCTACTGCGTGGAACTGAAGACCTTCTGCCATTTCTACATAGAAGTATCACATTGCAGACTAGCTATATGTCATGATTTTTATGTAGCCTACTCTAATCTATGCATTGCCTATTCAATACAACATACAGAAACCTGTGGACTTGGGGGAGCAGGGGTTAAAGCATCCCAGATAAATACGAGAAAATATTTTCTAGCTGAGTACCCACGTTATGATTGTGCATTGCTTAAAGGCATCTACTCCATTTCAAAATCACTTGACACGAGTCACACACATAATCAGCTACTTAAGACCTGTAACGTGGATTGCGGGGCTCTATACTTTCATAACGCCAAGACATAATCACTTATAACAACAGATTCTGTAATTAAGGAATCATGAAACAATAGAGACAGTGGTTTCAAGTTAATTTTTCCTCTCCTTCTCCATCTCTTTCTGTAAGGGGATAGGAGCATGCTTTCAGCACATGGAGCAAGCAGAGAGCCTGCAGGTACAAATGCACCGGCACACCGAGTCTGGAATACGCTGCATCACACATGTGGCTGTTCTTGGAAGTCAACCATTCCTGCAAGTTATTCTCAAGAGGCATGATGTGCTATAAGCACTTAAGAAATGTGTTACACTGTGACTGGAACCAAGATGAAATAGCAATATTAAAAGAGATGGTTTAGTTTATGTAGTGGCCAACTATGCCATTAAACTAGAACAATGGAGACGATGGGGAGGCAGGAATGTTCTCCAGCGTGATTTATTCCTTTCCAGTAGCAGTGGAAATTTTTCCTATAGGCCTGAAAATGACCCTGTCTGCCAAACAGAAGTCAGCATTAAGATGTAAGAGTTCTGCTAGATTAGTCACCTTGGGATACTCTGCTCTCACACAGCACAGGGATCTCAAAGCACTTTGCCAGGGCAGGTCAGAACTCAGCCACCCAGCCCCTCAAAGACCATTCCTTAGCTTCATTGTTATCAGTCTCTTCAGAAACGGGGAAACTGAGGCCTGAAGACCTGATTAAAAATATGCAAAGAAAGCTCTACGACAGAGTTAAGAGCAAAACAAAGGCTTCCTTGATCCTGTGCTTTACAGGAAACGTGCATTTCTCCTGGAAGGATCATTGTTTGCTGCAGCTGAGAGCAGCCGGGTCAGCCAAGGCAAGAGGAAATGTTATCGGGCAATGGTTATCAGACAAAAGATACAATGTTATTTCCACTTTAGCCAGCCAATTAGACCTGCTCTACCCGATGACACATGTGGGAAACACTGGCTTTTTTAGAATAAACCCTGGTTTGGCACCTAAGCCCATCTGATTTTGTACACCTGCATCAGCTACACACAGTGACCCTGTGCATCTGCGTGCTCTTTGTGCTCCGACGTGACGGGAATTGTCATGCGAGAGTCTGCCCTTTGACCCCCACAGAATACAAAATGAGCCCCAAAATGTCTCCTGATCAGTCCCCTTCTCCACACAAGGATGGTGAGTCCACAGTCCTCCAAGGGGCCTATGGAGAAGGATAACAGGGGTGGGAACAGGGTTTGAAATATTACCCCCAGGAGGTGACATATCTGACTACAAAAGATGCCTTCTGCACACCGATCTTTTAATGACCCCCCCCAATGACACTGTGAAGTCTCAGCAGGAAGAACAGGCTGAAGCCCCACATCCAGCCTTCCCCAATCCTCAGCCCTGCTTTCCCTGTCTTAACAGTGTGGCACACGGGGAGCAGGACCGCATGCAGCTGCACGGTCTGCACTCCTCGCAGACACCTCCCTCAAAAACAGCCTCCTACCCACTTCCTTCCTCTGTAGGGTAACGAGGCGCTCTTCAGCCTCATGCTGTCTCTCGCAGCAGTCTGGTTCCAATCTCGGGGATGCCACATCAGACGGCTACCCCTGAGCGATGGTGTGTGCGGCCAGAGGTCCTCCCGCTGCACCGCAGGTGCTGAAATCCGCCCCCCACCCCGTTCCTGAACTGCAGAGGCAGCTCACAGGGACAGACAGCAAGCAGGATGGGTCAGTCAGAGCCAGGATGAAAACACCAGGCAGAAACACATAGATGCTGAGATACCAGCCAGCTGACACACAGCAGACACCTTATTTTCCAATGCACAGAGCCCACCTCTTGCTTTCATCTCTTTCAGTGCTGTGGTGGCTCAACGCTGCTGGACAAGCTAAATAGAGACTAAATAAAGTTCCCTCTCTCCTGATGAAGTTGTGCTCTGGATGGCTTATTAGATCCTGACCTCCTCACTCCAAGAAAAAACCTTTCTGACCTCAAAAGTGTTTTGCCTGAAGGAATACACCCAAAGCTGATGTAGGGAAGCTAAGATTTTGCTGCCTAAAAACCTAGCCCTCCCTTCCCAACATGTTTTAAACTAACATGAAACACATCATGGATTCAATTCCAGCTTCCACTTCAGGTATTTCCACTTCTACAATGTAAACTATGTCCAGGGTGGAGTGTAGGGGGTTTTTTGTTTGTATTTTTTTCCTCCTGAAAAAAGAAACCTACACAAGAGATGACAATCTCTTCCTACGCAAAATCTGCTTGTGTTGTACATATTGCTGAGTCCCTCTCATTCAACTCCAATGCTAATTGTCAAAAGTATAGATACCAAACCTGCTCACATTTCTCTTGCAGTGGGAAGGAAAAAGGGGAGAGAAAATCAGCTGACTGCACGCAAGCATTTAGCAACCTGCCTGTGCTGTCAGTGCCTCCATGAGTGATGGGTGTTTCACAATCGGAAATATGAGCAACTGCTTCGTCTGTGTATCCTTCAGCCAGCAGCTACAAAAGTGTGGTCCAGACTCAGGAGAAAAGGAAGACAGGACTGTGTCAACACTTTCAGACCAAGGCAGGCTCTGATTTTCAGTGGGGCAAGCGCATCTTTTATGGTATCACAGCAGACACCATTTCTGCGAGCAGGAACTGGCACAGACTAACCTCTCCCCACCAAGCGCTAGGACCTGCTGATAACAAAACAAATGAAGCTCACAACGTGATAAGGAAACATGCTCTTGACCAACACAACTACTTCCCCCCTTTTAAGAGGCTGAAGCAATCTCCCAGGGCACTGCTTTGCTGCTGGGGGAAGCTCTGGAGCCTCTGTGGAGCTCGAGTATGGCACCAGAGCTCTTCATGAGAGCAGAACCAAGACCCATTCAAGTGTTCTAACCCAAAATTAAAGCTGCTGCTTCCCACAGGGATCAGTCACTGCCCTGTCAGCTCTCCTCCCTGGGGTCTCGACTGCAGCCTGACAGCTTTAAGGGATACCTTTAAAAACACACACCCACGCACAAACATCCTTTGTCCCAAAGCGCCTAAGGTTTGCCTAAAATAAATAAATGCCCAAGTCCTGGCTACATCTCCAAGTGATTCAGAAGAATGAAATTGGGGTCTCTGTGTCAGTGGGTCTGCCAAGCCTGCATGACTGTGTGCTCTGAACAGGCTGCTCCCACCACTGATACACCAGTTTTGCTCCCCGTTGTTTGCAAGGAGAGTCCAGAGAGCAACAGGGGAATAAAAACAAACTGTACATACAGGATGTTATTAAGAAACATCAGGCACTGGTTGGAGGAATTGAGGGGAAACAAGGGAGAATGTAATAAATTATTTTCAACTTCTCTTTTCAAACATATGTGGGGAATCAGTGGGGTTTAACCAGGCATGTGTGTGTTTAAATTTTGCAATAGTAACAGTGGGCTTGGGTAAGTACATTGTGCTGTGTAAAGCTGCTGCTCTTCCACGCATAAAAGAAGGCAGCAGGAGACGGAGTATCACACACAGTACTGCCTAAACCATGCTGGCTATGTCAACAGATTATCTCGCTTTGGACTGTCTGGACTGTTACTAATATGCAACTGAATATGCAACCAATCCAACAACACTGATGCTACGAAATTAATTCTTTTAATGCAATTATATTAACATCTTCAGTTTAATTAGCACGTTAAAAATATAAAAGCAAAGTAGATGTGACCATTGTGGATGTGCGAGCTGAATATTAATAACAAAAAGCATCCCCTCCCCCTCAGAAGATACAGCAAAGTTGGATCGGTCATTCTGCAAATTAAATCCTGAATGTGTTCGCACCATAGCTGTCAATAAACCTCTCCTGTGTGTGCAAATACACACATAAAGCTGAAGCCAAAACAATTTTATTAGGGTAAACCTTTAAAGATCCAGCCCCAGTCTAGCTGGATGACAATGCTCTACCATCCACATTTCTCCCCACACACACTTCTAAGGAAAAATTAAATGAACGTCCCAAACTGTCACTTACTGGAGACCTAACACATGCTACCCTTATGCCAGCCAAGACTAAGGTGAATACTGGCAAGATGAAACCCACTGGCTCGTTATTCTTACGCCGATAGTACCGCGGGTCCGTGCGCTGCATTAGCACCACATGTCAGCCCAGCCACACTCCACTATTCCTACCCACTAGCAGATTCTTTTTTTTTTCTTTTAAAGAGACACTAGTTTCCAGAATTTCGCCTGGCATATTGCCTCTGCCAGAAAAGCACATTAAGAAACAGGATTTTCTCACAATGTCCTGCCATAATGAGGAATCCTGTCTTTCCTTTTCCCTCAGTTATCCCAGCTGATAACTATTTATAGATCTACGCATTTGGGCTCATAGTTCATTTTATACAACTCTTTTCTCTGTAACCTACTCTTCTCCTTGGTCTTATTTATTCATGCCACCAGCCATCATTTTAATGCATTCGTGATACTTGATTTCCATCTTCAACATATCCTAATTGTGTCTGCATATTAACTCTATGGTGCCTCAAAATATGCTGGTTCACTGGAACAAGCCTAAGGCATCATTGTTTTAAGATACAGCAAGAAGTGTGTGTTTCTCCCCACCTTCTAAAAAAATGAAAAAAGTAAAAAAAAAAAAAAAAAAGAGTCACCTCCTTAGTTACAGAATTTAGCCTAAAACCTTTTGCTAGTGCTTCCACACACCTGCCCACCCCCCATCTCCAATTTAAGCTGCAATTTTTATTGACATATACTAATTACTTGAAAATAAGAATGATCTATTCTGTTTCCAGCAGCTGCCAGCTGTCAGCACTGGCTAGAAGTGATCAGCCTTGTTTAAAAGAATAACAACCAAAACCAAAAAAAAAAAGCTAAGCTCAAAAATAAAATAAAAATAGTAGTCATCATAAAAACAAAACCCCAAAGAATGCCATCGGATCTCAGGTGCTGCCGGGTGTGCTCAGAAAGGACTGAAGGCAGACATTTGAATGGACTGCTCAGTTTGTCATGGCAAAAAATAGAGAGATTTAAAGGTCTACCCACGCGGTGAAAAAAAAAAAAAATTAATACAACACCAAACCGAAACAAAACACAAAAAGCTCTGAATTAAATAACAAAAATAAAATCAGAAATGCAGCCCCAATGCATCGACTGTCTGTGCTTAAGAGATTTACAGGAGTAATTTAAATGATTCACCTGCTGCCAGTTTTCCTCCAAGGATGGCAAAGCTGAGAAGTAGCCGGTGTCGTGGACAAGCTGGAGTTCCTGGAATATACTATAACTAGCCAAGACATCCATGCTGCTGCTGAGCAAGACCCTTTCTTTCTGCTTTTGTGTGTGTTTGTTTGCTCGGGTGGGGGGTTGTTTTTGATCATAAAAAAAAAAAGGAGGAAAATCAACCAATGATAGATCCAGGGTCCCTTTGGCTTTGTTTTGTTTCAGTCACACTTTAAAAAAAAAAAAAAGAGAGAGAGAATGAGCGTGGAGGGACGGCGAGGGCCGGGGGCCGGGCCGAGGAGGACGAGCGGCGCCGGCGCGTACCGAGCAGCCCGCGCCCGCCGCACCGGGGCACGTCCCCGCCGCGCACCGCGCAGCCCCGCGGCCATGCGCGCTCGCGCTCCCCGCCCCCTCCCCTCTTTATTTTCGGGAGATCACATCCCCCCCACCCGCCCCGTCCCCTCCTCCCGTTTTCCTCTCACCCTCCCTCGGCAAACCCGGCCCGGCCCCCCCGCGGCCGCCGCCGCCTCACGGCCGCCTCACGGCAGCCCCGCCCCCCGCGCGCAGCCGCGCGGCCCACTCAGGCAGCGCGTGGCCATGTAGGGTAAACGGCGGGGCGGGAGGGGCGGGGCCGTGGCGCGCCTGAAGTCACTGTGGCCCAATGGCGGCGCCGCTCAGGGTGGAGGGGGCGGGGCCAGGCCGCCGATGGCGGCTCCGATTGGCCGGCCGCGCGGCTCCCGCACCCTCCCCGCGGCCCGCGAGGCGGTGCGCACCGAGCTATTTTTAGGGCGCTATATAATGGGGCGGCGGCGCGCGCGGCAGCGGCAGAGCGCGGCGCGCTGGGGGCCGTGAGGGCGGCGGCGCTCCGGCCCGGTTACCGGGGTCGGCGGGAAAACGCTGCTCTGGGGCGCTGAGCCCTCACCCCGAGGCGCGGGCAAGGGATGGGGAAAGTGAAGGAGCCGCGCACTTGGTGGCTGCCGAGCAGCCCGCGCTTCCCCTGCTGCGCACAGCCATCTGCGGCCATGTGCTGCTCTCCAGCCACTAGCTCGGGAGTCCCTGGGGGCTGAGGGTGGCCGGAGTGAGCAAAGTGCTTTTTTCTCTCAGTCACAGATGGCTGGGAAAGATGCACAGCTGAGAGTGTTGGGAAGAGAGAGAGTGGGAATATACCCCGAGCTGGAGTAGCCAGTGTAACCACCAGTGCTTGGTGCCTGTGCATGGGGTTGGCAGCAACCCAACTCAAGGGCAGGGGTAGTGCTGAGTGTTAACCTAGCCAGGCTACCTGCAGAAATGCTCCCATGCTTATTAAGGCATCTATTGTGGCATTGAACCAGGCTTAGCTGTGATCTGAGCCCTCTTTGAATACTAGTTTGGCTTGGCTAATGAGTTATTTGACCTTAAATGGTTAGTGTGGTGCAGAGCTTCCCCAAAATTGTTCTGGCTCTGTGCACAGTTGCATTTCTGCTTTCGGAAGAATTGCAGAAATGAGTGTGCTCATTTCAGGATAATGGGGGGAGTTCCAGTAATAGAAGAAATATGTTCTCTTTGTTGCCCTGAAATTTGGAGGGCCCTGTAGTCCCATCAGCTACATTGCTAGGGTTATATCTAGCCACTGAGCTGCTGGATGAATATCCCCCCAGTGCCCTTTTATGGTGGGTTGTCAGCTGTGTGAGTTGGATGGGGTATCAGGGCAGGCAGATGCTGCCAGGGATTGTTAAGCTATCTGGTTTTAGAGCAGTTGCATCACACTTTTTTTTTCCTCTAAGTGACTAAAATGTCTCTACTATTGTTTTCCTTCTGCAACCAGATGAGGGTGCCTGGGCCAGGCCTCAGCTGGTGTGAATTGGTGCAGTGCCACTAGTACACACATCTCATGCCAGGTGTCCCACTCGGAATGATGTGAAAGTATGAGGCAGCAAAACTCATCAGTGCTAATTAGTTCATGGTATGTTTTGTTCCTGGATGATGAAGACAAAATGCCTTTTCCAAGACTGGGTCCGTGATGACAATTTTGGAAGCCATGTTTGAAGAAAGCTTCTTAGAATAAACCTCTAAAGAAAGCTCAGCTAATGGCTGCACCAGGCCCAAATATTTGTATAATAGGTGCTGGCAAGCAACACTGCTGTAACTAGAATAAAGCAGAGTAAGCATCACACTCTTACTTGAGGAGTCAAAGTCTAGAGGATAGGGGGGAAATGAAGCTGTTGCTGAAGGAACTGCAGTAATTTGGAGGGACTGGACAGAGACAGTTTCCTCAAATAAGTAGTCTCACCTCTGCAAAAACTCCTTTTGTTTGGGTGTGCAGCAGGATCACTCGTGGGAGCTGCTGCTCAGGCTTTGACCCTGAGGCTGCAGGTCTGGGTGGTCCCGGGGAAGCCCACTTAAAGATGGTTTATCTCCTGTGAGCTGCTTGTGAAAACAGTGTATTTTCCAGCCTTCACCTAGGGAGCCATAGGTTGTCTCAAACACGACCCTCTCCGGCACTTTTAACTTTGCAAAAAATCTGTATGCGACGCTGGATGTGAATAATAAACTGCCCTTTGTCATAAATATAGCCATAAATGTGTAAATGTATGTGTCAGTGGGAAGAGGAGAGGGAAGGTTAGTGCAGTGAGCACTGCTGGAGAGGTCTCACAGACCGTCGTTACCGATTCCAAGCATGCGTCGATCTGGCAAAGCAACACCTTTCCTGGGCACCTTGGGAAGAGAAAACTTAAATACAGGAGAGGGGAGAGCTGGACTAAGGTGATAAGATCTGGAAAGAAGCAGCACTTGGGTATCATAACACAGCTCAGGTACCGAGAGGGCTATGCAAGAAATACATGTTTCAGAAAAAGCTTTCAATCAGCATTTATTCTTAAGAGCTTGTCAGAATGAGGCCATATGCAGAGGCTTTTCCTGACCTAGGCAAGGGAAGCAGCAAAGGTTTATGGTATGAGCTACTTAAACATACATTTTTGTCTTCAAATTGTGTCATCACAGTGGCTGAAAAACATTTTGGTGCTCTACTTCTAGCCTTGTTTAGCATAACTACCATTTTAATATGTAGAAAGTCTCGTGCTTTGATGTCCAAGCTCCCCTCTAACACTGACATGAGGCCTGTGCAAGCTGTGGGTTGCTCACACTTTGGTTCATTGGAAAGCCTGGTGTATACAGGCAGCCCAAGAGTTCCCTCTGCTGTGATGATCACCTCTGCTTACTGCTGAGTAGCTCTCATTTGGATAAATTTAAATCTTTCTACTTGTCTATCTTATCTTGAGCTTTCTGCTGAATGCACATCCCGCAGGATCAGCCACTTTTCCACCCTCAGGGTGAAGGTTTTTCTCAGATGCAGAGCTCAGCTGCTTTACACCAGCAAAGAACCAGCCTGTGCCCAGGTTGCAGTGTAAGTGATGGCCGGGGCCGGTGAGCAGATGCTGGTCCGCTGCTCTGGCTGGCTTCGGGAGGAATTGTGTCTGAGGGCAAGATTTTGGCTGTGAGCCTCGAGGTGAAGAGCTGGGCTACGGCTCTGGCCGCTTGCCTGAGTGGTTTCCAGGCAGACATTGCATTTTTATTGTCTTGGATATTCAGCTTTGGAGGTCAGTTGAGAAAGCAGAATGGGGTTGTCACTTGGCAGAAGTAGAAATTCTAGACAAAAAATGAATGTGGTAATACACTGGGTATAATGCTGTTGGTCCAGCACCTGAGGTAGCATCTACCTGTGCTAACCCAGAGGTAACAGAAGGCAATTTCTGCCAAGCTCTCTTTTGTTTCCCAGGCTGTACTGACCTTACTGTTGGCAGGTGGCCACTTTCCCTGCTCCGGCCCAATCACACCACCCATTGCGGAGAGCAACGCAATCAGACGTGAAGGAGCAATCCCTCCCCACTGCTACACAGCTGGGCTCAAGGGCACGGAGGACAACACAAAAATTCAGGCAAAGTGTTCAGGCTGGATCTGCAGGGAGTAAGGATGGGCATTTTAGCCATAGCACAGACTTGTCCCGTAATGGGTAAAGAGAATAGCCTGGATGGGGAGAGGATTTTTTAGGTCAGCCCCAAAAATTGTCATTCCCATGACTTGCTGAAATGTCAGGAACATTCAGTGAGGTGGTAAGTCTGGCTGTGCAATAGTGCCAATGGGTCTTGACACCTGGGAAAAGGGAAGAGGCTATATTTTTGGCATCAAGGGGCAATAGGAGTGGTTAATCCTAGTGAAAGAAAATATTCCCTGTTCCTTCTGCTCTTCTAGAGAAAGAGATGACTTCTCTGTTTTCTGGGAAGAGCTTGAATTTCTCATTGCCCATCCCAGGACCTCTGGTAACAAACTATTCTGCCCTTCCAAGTTGGGAATGCTGTGTCAACCTCTGTGCTTGACTTGGTCTCTGCAGGCCAGTGGTGTGCACAGAATCACAGTTTTAGTCACTCTAATTTCTTCCCTTATGGTATTTTCAGCCCTGCTGTCCCCAGGAGCAATGGCAAGGGGTGCATAGTGGGGACCTGAGAAGGAAGGCTGGTTTGCAGGGGATTTGGGGGTGTTGGGTTTGTGTTTCATTGCTTTGGTTTGTACAGTGACAAGATGCCATCAATTTATAGTTTAAACTTTTCACTGGATACACTCCCTTTGGTACCAATGAAACAACTGCACTGAGATCCCCTGTATGCAGCTCATGATGCCGTTTTAAAGCCCATAGTCTTCCCTGTACTCAACAGAAGTGCTAAAGCACTTTCTCCAGGTATCTAGGTTATCAGTTTCTTCTACCATCACATCTGCATTTTAGGCTGCCAGCTGCTCCTCTTCCTTTCCCCGTCTCAAACAGTGAGCTAACACAACTTTCATGTGCTGAAAACCTGTGACAAGGATGCTCAAAAGTGTTGTTTCTTCAGTCAGTGTCTCTCCTGGAGAGGAAGAGGTTGTGCCTGCAGGTTGGTAGAGTTGAAGTTGCTGCCTGGTTGTAAAGCCTTGCAAAGAGGAAAGGGGAAGAGAGCACTGAGAAGCTCGCTGGACCGTGCTTGGATTTGCAGCTGCACCCTCTTCAGGAGTGGATGCAGAAAGCTATTGCCAGGGGATTGGAGGACTCGTGGTGCTTCATGGCCAGGTGACATGGTTGGAAGAGGCTGCCAAAGGCACAGCAGGAAAGCTCAAAAGCCGCCCTACTGTTCAGAGTTGCCAATACCCAAATGTGTCCGAGCATCTGTATCCGTGTCCGTGTCTGTCAAGAACCAAAATCCCAACAAACATCAAGCATGGAGGGGACATGCTTTGAAGCAGTGTGGTCGCATCTCTGTGCTGAGCTTTGCGTGGGTGGAGGTGCCTCCTGGCTTCCAGTGAGCCACAAGCTACTCCCCAGATCTGCAGCGCTGGAAAGAGACGCCAGAGTGTGGCACAGCAGGTTCCCGTGCCTCCCCTCCTTCCTAAAAACAGGCACCATTTGGCCCCTCTTCCCTTTCAAATCAGTGCCTTGCGGACATTGCAATGGGTTTAATTGCAGGGCAGCTAATGAGCACCCTCCAGGATTAGAAATGAATGGGTTTAACCCATAATCATAGCTTAGGGCATCCAGAAGTCTCAGTGGACTTTGCAAGTTGATCACTGGCCAGATGCAGAAGATGTTTGGTGGGAAAGCAAGATGTCCCATCCTGAAGCAGAAACATTATCCAGCTGAGTTCTGTGGGCTGAAACAAAAACAAAGCTTCAGGGGAAGGTTAGAAATCATAGCTGAATGGGCCTGATACATATCTGGCCTGGAGGCTTTTGACACCCTGTCCTGAAAAGGCACCACGCGCACTCAGCATGTAACAGGATTGGGTTTTTGCTCTGGGGAAGGAGTCTTCATCTGCTGTGGTTTGCTTACGTGCTCTAAGGCTTTGGAATTTTGGTAACCATTTTTACCTTATGGCTGTGGCTGTTTGCATTAGCATCGGTCTTCTCTCTCTCCCAGAGCAGGATGGTGAAAACTTCCAGAGGCAGAGAGGTACAACGTCGGTGCTACTGGTGGAAATGTGATTTCCTTTGGGTCCCATCAAGAGCTCTAAACCCATCTGGATCCAACCACTCCCTCTGCTGTCTTTCAAGTCCTCCCTTCTGCCCAAAGTGATCTGTATATTTCTGAACCTCTTGGTAAGGACGGTTAACATTGCTATTCTGTTGGTGTTCAGCATCTGACAGAAACAGCCTCTGATCATATTAGTAGGCTCTCAGGTACTTCTACAGTACAAATAATAAATAATAATGAGCTGCAAAGAAGACCTTTGAGTCTTGGACTCAGGCTGGACTCTTAGGGCTTCCACACAGGGTGTCCGCTTTGCAGACCTTTCTGGGCGGCTGTTGCTAACAGTGCAGCAATGCTGCTGGACCCTGGGAACGGGGTCCCAGCACCCCAGGGCGATGATGTGCGGCTGTCAGCAGACACGAGAAATACACATTTGTGTGCTGCGTCTCTGGGTTGGTGGCCTTTTAATGACAGAGTTGGATCATACTTGGGTGTATTAGAAGGGGGGTGGTTAGTAGGTCGCGAGAGGTTCTCCTTCCCCTCTACTCTGCCCTGGGGAGACCACACCTGGAATATTGTGTCCAGTTGTGGCCCCGCAGTTCCAGCAGGACAGGGAACTGCTGGAGAGAGTCCAGCGCAGGGCAACAAAGATGCTGAAGGGAGTGGAGCATCTCCCGTGTGAGGAAAGGCTGAGGGAGCTGGGGCTCTGGAGCTGGAGAAGAGGAGACTGAGGGGTGACCTTATTAATGTTTATAAATATGTAAAGGGTGAGTGTCAGGAGGATGGAGCCAGGCTCTTCTCGGTGACAACCAATGATAGGACAAGGGGTTCAAACTGGAACATAGGAGGTTCCACTTAAATTTGAGAAGAAACTTCTTCATGGTGAGGGTGGCAGAGCCTGGCCCAGGCTGCCCAGGGAGGTTGTGGAGTCTCCTTCTCTGCAGACATTCAAACCCACCTGGACACCTTCCTGTGTAACCTCATCTGGGTGTTCCTGCTGCATGGGGGGATTGCACTGGATGAGCTTTTGAGGTCCCTTCCAATCCCTGACATTCTGTGATTCCGTGAATTTATAGGAAACCTTCCAATGAAACAGAAGAATGTTGGCATGGTTCAGCAGATGGTAACTGCGGACTGGCTTGTTTTATTACATACAATACCCTAGGCAAAGTGTTGGTTCACCTTGGCTTTAGCCAGCAAGAGCCATTTTAAGAAGAGCTGGCATGGCAGTACAGGTAGCACACACAGCAAGGGGGGGCTTGCTGTGCGCGGCTCTTCTGCAGCACAGCAACAAACACCTGCAGCACTTGGTGCCTGCGGGAAGGAGAGGTTAGAGCAATGTCGCTGGGTTTTTCTCCCGAGACTTTTTGCAGATGAAGGAAATGCAAAAAGCAAAGCCTGTCTTCAGCTGGAAGCTGCAAGACTCTTACTATGCTGTTTTCACATCCTCTTGAGGTTTCTCTCTTAGTTCTGTTCCTTACAAGAAGCTGCTGAAGATGTTGCTCTCACAGTCAAGAACAGATGTGTGAATTAATAAGGAAACGCTGGAGTGCAGGGAAGCAACCGAGGCTCTGAGCTCACCTGCCAGAGCAAGTCATGCTGGGCTACGGGGGTGTCCAGGCTGTGCTGCTCGCCTGCTGGCCAGCTTTTCATGTTCCCCAACAGAAGTGCATTAAGAATGAAATACCTGGCTTGGCACAAGCACGCACATACCCCACAGGAGTGATCAGGCTTCCTACAAAGAGACGGAGCCAAACAACTCCAGGCCAGAGTCCTTGCTCTGGTTTATCATTCAGGCTCTGCTGGCACGACACAGTGGCATTACCAGGATATTGCAGCATCCATATATATTTTATTAATCATTTTTATGAGCCCATTTGCTGAATTCTGAACTAATTTGGGTGTGTTTTTCATAAGGTGCCATGATGAAGGTTAGCAGAGCACTCCTGCAATAACTTTCACCCAGCACTTGCAGTGTTAAGCATGACTATGACTTTATAAGCCAGCAGGATTGCCCGTGCCCTGCCAGAACTCAGGGTGCACAGTCCTTCTTCTTAAGGAGAGCGACTGCTGCAGGGGCTCGTGCCGGGTCCCTTTGAAGTCAATGGTAAATTTCCCTTTGGCTTAAGTAGGAACATGTGTTTCAGCAGATGAATAATATGAAACTTGAAAAGCGAGGAGCAGTACGGTCAGGACATGGCCTGGTTTGACCTGGGGACTCAACTTGTGTTTTACTACCACGTCTGCCTCCGTCTCTCAGCCATGCACTAAGCCATTAAAGTTTGATTTGCGTTGAAGACAGCCACGTACTAGTATTAGTAACCTACACTAATAGCATTAATTGGATTAGGACTGATAAACCATGGAGGTTTCTTTGTATTCTACTGGTAATTTCCACTTTAAATTTGGCTTGGACAGAGCGTGTGTCAGGGTGCACAGCCCCTGTATTTGTCATGTGTGTTTTGTCCCTGCTTTGGACAAGCTGGTAGAAAAGTCCAGGCATGCAAAGTCAAGCGGTTTTTGGGAAGAAAACCTTAAATACAGGCTGGCTGAAGAAGCTGGTGTTTTCTCGTTCAGAGCAGAGTAGACAGTTAATAAAACTGATGTTATTGCGGTGGGTTTCCACATTCTGCAATCCCCACACCAGCTATGTTAAAGCCAACCTGTGAAGAAAAATGTTTTATTTTCTCTCTCCCCGCCCCCCCTTTTTTTTTTTTTAAAGAAAGTCTCTGGAGAGTTTTATGAAATATCACTGTTATTGGGCATTGCTCATTGTTTCTTAGTGGCAGCACCAAAGGGCAACCCTTGCTCTTTGTGGAGTGGGAAGACAAACTTGCTTATATTTTACCTTAGAAACAGAGGGACTATTAAGTCGAACCTCCAGTGAGCAGAGGGACTGCAGCTTTTTATTGAAATTGAGGCATTTCATGAGAAGGTACCAATCTGGACATGATTTTCAACGGGAAAGTCAAAGTGAATCATTTGGGCTTTTCTGTTTTGTTTTGGTAACGGTGAGGTGTCTCATTTTGACAGAGACAGAATTGTCATTTCTATGATACAAGAATGTTTTACTTCCACCTTCTCATTTTACTACATTTTCTGCCAGCTGTAAATACAGTGCTCATAACAGTTATTAATTATCATTATATTTTTCTAAATTATGTATAATACCGTATCTACTTTTTGGTATATGCTGCTGTGTTTTGACATCTAAGCCAAGTGTCTTTTTATTTTAGTCAAATGAAACAAGATTAAATTAAGATGCCAAGACAAAACAATTCACTGTTTATTGCAATCAAATATTTTCTTGGGTTTTAATTTTTTTTTCAGCTTTCTACTTCCTGATGGGGAATGGAACTGTATTCTAGGTGTGATGCTGTGGAAAGCAGCTGTTCCCAGTCAGTATGCTCTGGAGCACTCGAGATAAATCAGTGCTAGCAATTAAAAACCAAGCAAGCAAGTTAAAACAGTATGAGCAAAAATCATTTCCCTTTTCAGTTAATGAGATTTCAGGTGGAGGAAGAAAGAGAGGATGAAAGGCTCTGGTGTGACCTGTTGTGCAGCTCTTCTCAGCCGTTGTGCCTGGGAAATGACTGTATGATGTGGGTGCTCACGATCCCCATCTCATCCGCTCCCCGGCTGGAGTTTATGAAGTTGGACCTAGAAGCAATGGGGAACCTGGTTTGGCTTCCCAAGCTAGAGGACAATACCTCTCCCTCACGCAAAAATCTACCTTCGGGTGCTGGGTTTTCTGTTATCAGTGTTGCTAACTTGTTGTATGATGCTTTCACGTTAGGCTGTGATAATGGCACTTATACATCACACTTTGAAGTTGCTTTTTATTGACTTAATGTGAATATTATTGCCATCGTTTATTATGGGGAAGTATCTCATAGTAATTGAAATACAATATGGTGCCATTAATCACTCTGAATACAAAATGCTAACTTTAAACTGTTCATAGTATATTAAATGCTCCTCTAACCATAAAACGATTTGACTCGCAGTCAGATAGTTTACAAATGGCCGATGTTTAGGATTCGTGGTGATTGACATTTATGTGGCATTGTTCATGTGCTCATGTTCCCGAACAATGTATTTTCCTTGGGGTTTCTGTGGTGGTGTTGGGACTTGCAGCTCTCTGGTTTCCTGATTCAGGGGTGTAAAGAGATGCAAAGTGCAGGCGCGACCATCGTCTGTTTAACAGCATCTCCCCTGCAAACCCAACATACACATGGGATTCAGAATCGCCCAGTGGGCTGCGTACAGTAAACCACCCTCCTAAAATGTCACTGACCTTCTTTCCTGGAGATACCTGGCAAAGGAAAGCAGTGAAAAAGAAACAGAAACTCAAACAGTGACATTTTATGCAGGGACTGTTGAAATAAAGCCCATTTGCTTTCATGGGATGCTTTTCTAAATTCTCTCCCCTGTATTACTTAGAAAGGAGAAGGATTGCGGCTTTTTAAAATAATTTTCAATTAAAAATTAATCCGCCCACCTGGCTGGGAACGGGCTGGTTTGGACAAAATGCAGTGTTTTATAACAGAAAGCTCAAACATTTGCTGGTGGGGCGGCTGTGAGAAGTGCTGCTATTAAACCGCTTACCAGAGCCTCACTTTTTCCTGCCTGATTTAAAAGTGTACTTCAATGGCGTCCGCAGGAGGGGAGAAGATGTCTAAGGTCATTTCACAGGGCACATGTTTAAAGATTTTCTCAGAAGAGCAGAGCAAGGTCTTTCTTCTGGGGAGGGAGGGGCTTTTATTTTTTTTTTGCTTTTTTTAGCTCAAGCTTTTATTGTCAATATATATTTTTAATAAAAGGGAAGCGATAGAAGTGGTAGCAGGTGACGGAGCCCGCTGCTGCTCAGCTGCTGACATTTATAAGACAATGCCAACGTCTCTTCAAAACAGACGCTTGCTTGCCGCTACTGTATCGATGTACACATTTATTTTATAACCGACAGCAGCGAGATGAAAATGATAATGCATGAAGAAATCCCAGAGGCACGGCCCGGCGGTTTTGCAATGCAGCTTCTTTGCCTTTGGCTTCATCTGGAGGCAAAAGGCCCTGGATGAGTCAGTATGAAACAGCACGGGCTGCTCCCTCGTACATACCCTGCGCTCACTCCTTTTTCTCCATTTCTGGTGCCACCAGCTGTGTGTATCTTAATCATCTTGGTGCGTTTACATTTCTTTCTCAATTATCTACAAGCATACTGCAGCAATTACGTGGCAGGTGATGTCTAGAGAGCTCTGGTCAACTGAAAAATAAGTATACTACAGGCTGTAAAAGAGGAGACGTAACCTTCTGAATAGCATATTAGAGCAGAATAAATGAGGTGCGCGGGATCAATACAGACTGGGCTCAGATGAATGGTGGGTGCCGATGCACAGGCTTCAGCCCACCGTGTCACCGGGACCTGCACTGAAAGCCCCTTAGCTGGCACTTGGGTGCCTCCTGGGTGGAGGAGGAGGAGGAGGACGGGTTGCACTGGGTTAGAGCCCAGCCCTGCAAATCAGCTCTCCGTCAAGCGTTTTTGGTTGTGTAAGAACGGTCCCCGTGGCAGCGGGCTGACCTTCACTCCGGGAGGAAAGCTCATCGCTGGGGCACGGCTCGTAGGATGCTCCTTACCGCAAGGAAATCAATAAGGCAATATTATGATAATGTCACGCGTGAGCTTTTATTTCCAGATGAAAAATGAAAATAAAGAATACACCGTATCTGTTTGGTTCTTTGAATCTACATATTTGGGTATATATGTTTGATGTCTGCCTTCTTTGTGCAGCTGTTTGCCAAATGTGACAGGATTTGTTTTTTAAACCTGGGGGCGAGTTCTGCCCTGTGCATTTAAAATAAGATTTCTCTGAATTATTGAATATGTCAATAAATAAAGCAGAGGAAGCAGGCAGGGAAAAACCCAGGTCCTTGGTGAAAGGAAGTTGTAGACACTGGTAACAGGCTGTTAGAGCAGTAAAAAGAGGAAAAAAAAAGGGGCAACTTAAAAAAAAATGGAAGGGACAAAGAGTCAAATTGAGTATTTCTGCTTTGTTTTTTTCTGGGTTTGATGGTGATTACTAGTTTGGCCCTGGACTGCATTTGTTCTTTTTCTGTGAATTTAATTCCACCTCGTGGTGGAGGGTGAAGGATAAGAGAAACATTTAAATAAGTGCCGCAGCAAAGGGAGGAGAGACATCTGAGACGTGTGGGAGTCGCAGATATCCATGAGATGGAGACCGGCTCCGGGCTGGGGGAGCCCCAAAAGAGTTGCCAGCACCCGGGAACAGGGAGGGACGGTGCTGGGGACACCCAAGGGACCGGTGAGGAGGAGGAGGCACCTCAGCCCCACTGCCCCGGCAGCTCTTGGGGGAGCTGATGAATAAAACATCGCGTTTTACAGAACATGTGTCATCCCAGCCCCAAAATTATAAAGTCCCTTTCTATGCTCTCTAGAGATCTTGCATAAGCAACCATTTAAATGAGTGTTACATTATTTACAAGTTTCACTATTATTAAATTAATGTTACATTCATCGGGGCTTTTGTTTTGTTTTGTTTTCAAGTCAGAGCTGTAATTTGAGCAACATATTCATCGAGTCTGAAATGGTAGCTCCAATTATTTTAACATTCATTTGCCCATTCAGCTTCCTCTGCATCTGCTGGTTTCCTCCCCGCGACAGCACGTCGAAGCCGGGGATGCATTTGTGCTGCTCAGCAGCAAAACCGCTACAAGGGAGATGATGGGACACGTTCGATCCCAGCGCAACCAAGGCCAGCGGGGGCAATAAGATGCCGGTTGCAAAGACATCACGTCCCCGTGCGTGGATTTCCTTTCTCTGCTGGTGAGAATCCCTCCTGGCATCAGACCACGTGAAGACGGGGCTAGCGACTTCTTAAATTCAGGCAGGGTAATGAAAAAAGGCTCCATCGATTTGCTGGCATGGGAGGCTCAGTATGGCAGTTGTGTGCATGTGTTGTAGCAGCGCTTGTCCAGGTGAGCGTGGGCTAATAGGTTCAAATCTGAAAGGATGCTCTTGAGTGCTGGGTAAGCAACCATAACAAAGCATCAGCCGTTCAGCAAGTGCTGAAAATAAGCCAGAATAGCTTAAAAAAAAATAATAATAATAAAAAGAAAAGTGTTTCGTTATTTATTTTAAGGCTGGAAGTGTAAGCTTTCCTGACGTGATCGTAAAATCTTATCATTTATTAATGCTCCTCGCTTTGAGGCTGCATCCCGTACTATCCCCAGCCTTCTGCCATTCCTGCCATCCTCAGCCTGGTCCCACAGCTGTGCCCCAAGAGCTGACAGGTGCCCCGATCCCCCTCTGCCCAGCCATGGGCTCTCATAAGCTGGGGGTGGAGGGGGGAAGGGTTTTTAAATAAAAAAAATCAATGATCGTGGGCTCTTTTTCCTTTGTCTGCCTTCTCAGCCTGTGAGATTCACTTGAGCTTTTCCCTGCAACCACAAGAACTAACAACATGCCTTATTTATTTTTTTTCTTTCATGAATCAGACAGGAGGATCTTATTTGATCGTCTTTGTGCCACTGGGGTAGGCACAACCCAAACATCATGGGGATCCCCATAACACCCCGTGAGCATTCTTGTAGGACCACAGTGAACGTCCATGGCACAAGCTCCAGGAGCCGTTGGGGAGCCTGGTTTCGTGCCTTCCCCAGTGCACCCCCTGGGGTTTGTGGGGCCACATTTCTCAGGGACCTGCTGGAGCTCATGGATGGGGGGTTGGTGGGGGAAACAGGATGGCAGTGTTTAGAAAAATAATGAAATGTGGCCCCAGAAAGACCCTCAGCGACAGCTCCTTGTATGTGCCTGCGCTCTGTTCATTAATCTGTGATAATTAGACTTATTTGCAGAGGTTAACAGTGGTGGCACATAGTAATTAACCACTCGTTCCCTGCCGAATGACTCATAAAGCTTCTCATGTGCAGTGTGTCCGGCTGCAGATAGTTTTGGTGCTGGGAGCTCAGGGACTCCCTCCCAGGGGGGGACATCCCTTGAAACCCCCCATCTGTCGTGGACCTGCTGCAGGAGGGGGGCAGAAGAAATACAAATTAGTGCTGTTTGCTCCTCTCCTCCCTCCCTCCCTGCCTCGCCAGCCAGCCGGGAGCTGTAATTGCAGGGGCAATATTGCCCCAAAGTCCGCAGGGCTGCTGCTGAGGGCAGGTATTTTGGCAGGGCAGGTGGGAAGGGGCCAACTCGCCCCCCAGTTTTGCAGGGCATCGGATATAGCTTTACAGTGACCAAGCACCAGCTCTGCGTTGAGTCCTGCTGGCCAACGTCAGCAGGGCTGTGCTCATCTCAACCAGGCTGGGCTTAGGAAAGAAGGAGCAAAAGGGTGGATTTTGGACAACATCTCCCCCTCCCCTTTCATCCCCTCTTCCTCTCTCTCCACACCCCCCGCCCCCACAGCAAAACTGAGCTAATTAGTGGAATAGATGAGGATAGGCCAGGCAGGGAGAAGCCCCGTTGCGTGTCCTATATTAGTAACTCACGTGGGAGTAGCCAGATTGGAAGGAGATTGAAAGGGAAAATTGTAGGTGTACGTCGGAAGATAAGTGGGCTAAGCCTTTCCCCCCGGCCCCAGCGCCAAAATGATGTCATCCTTCTCCATGGCCGGCCAGCCGCCCCGCATCAGCCCCCCGCAGCGTGACGGCCAGCAGGATGCTGCTCGGGGGGTTTCAGCCCTGTGAATAAATGATGAGCCGCTGGTGGGAGGGAGGCAGGGCGGGTGCCTCGGGATGCATTAAAGCAATTAGCCAGGAGCGAGGAGGGAGCAGCACTGGTTTTAGCCCCCAAAAAGTTGCATGGGGGGAGCTGCGGGCAGGGGGGCAGCTGGGGACAGGAGTTTCAATAGGGACCAACCGCATCTATGTTTCTCGGACTGCCTGCCCCAGCTGCTATGGGGAACAGGGTCTTTGTCCTCCCCCTGCCTGCCCAGCCCCAGCGGCTGCCACCCCCACCTTGCCAAAATACAGCCATGGTCTCTGTGGGTTGAGTTGCTTTGGGGGTCACAAAGCCTAAATTTTCTCTCGCTTACATGCGGTTCATCACAGGTGACTTCCCAGAAAATTGCCACATGTCGACACCAGCCCTTCTGCCTGCAGACCCCAGGTGAAAATCCTCGGCAGTTAGAAATCCTCTCTGCTGCCCTGACCTGCAAAGTGTAGTCCCGTCCCGGAGCCCAGCGTTCTGGGCTCCACAAACACTCAGAGGACTTTTGGAGTGGGCATCACAGAAAGACACGTGTGGTGGCTCCGCAGCACATCCAGTAGAAAGGATCTTAAACAAAGGAGTACTCCTTCTGCTTCGGGAGGCAGCAGCGTGATGGGTGATTTTCCAGCACACTAACAGGGCAAAGTCGCGTATTTGGGGTCCCCATGCAGTGATTTCTGTTCCCCTGTCTGAGCACCACACCAGCTGGCAGAGCGCTGCCCTGTGCTCCCTGCAGAGGCAGCGGGCATTTGCAATTAGTGCTTTCACCCTGGGCTCGGGACTTTGCTTCAGTTATCAATCAGGTGAGTGGAGCAGGTTGCTGGGGAACCTGCAAGATCCCACGCATCCCCACAGAGATCTCCAGCCTTTGCCAGAGGTGGGTGCAGCAGCAGAGCGACATGCAGGCTTCAAAAGGGCAAGGGCTGTACCTTTACAAAGAAGTGTTTCCTTCCACCTAGGAAAAATCACATGGGGAAAACATCTTTACTGATGACTCCAGGGCTGGTTTTACTGGTGCATGGTCCCAAACCTCTCCCTCTTTTCTATTTTCCTCAGCTACTTTCAGCCACTTGCTCTCGCACTTCCCCGCTGCCCTCCCAGCCATCTCATGGCCGTAACCCAGCACCTTTGCTGCACCAGCTCCTGTTGAATCTCTTGGACATGTAGATGTTCACGCTGCCTTGCGTGTCTGCGGTTTGCATGTTCTGTTTGCTGTTTCAACGCTGGGGTATCAAAGGAGTTCCTCAACTTCTTCATCCCAAGTGAAAGGACACAAGAACCTCCATGGGTATAATGCACAGCTTTGCTAGTGCACAAGATATGTTGTCGTATCCAGAAATTAAAAGCAAAAAATCCTTCTGAATTAGACTGAAACACAAATACTAGCTAGATTTTCCCTCAACTGGAAGAATGTCACAAGTAAGTCTGGGAGGCTCCTCAAATCCTGGCCCTGGGCAGACCCACCAGGAGTCCAGGGATATCCTTGCAGATCTTTTTTTTTTGGTTCAGTGACAGTTCACTGAATGGGAGATGAAACATTTCAGGCTGGCATTTGTCAGTGAATTCCTGACTAGCTACACAAATGAATGCTCACATTTGAAGGAAAAACACAGATAGGCGCATCTGTGGTGACAGGAATAAGCATTTGGTCAGGAGGACCGTTCTCTCCCAGTTTCATGGCAGGGCTTGGGGTTCCTGCAGTCCAGGATCTCCTCTTACCACCTGTCTCAGCAAAAAAAGATGATGCACATCCCAGCACATGCAGCCCAAATGCAAGACCAAAGATTGTAGAAGCACTCTGGAAACGATGCTGAATTATAAAAGCAGTTTGAGGGTTAACTGGAGACCTTCCCCTGAGCCGTCCTTCACCCCTTCCTGGAGCCCATCTCTATGTCCACCCAGGTGTGCTCAGCATGCACAGAGGGCAATTGTGTTTCTGGAAATGTTACTGGTGACCTCTGTTTTCTGAAGTCTGAACACAGAACAGAATATTTGCATTTTTTTTTTCTTCCATCTCTTGCTCTCTATATTTTTTTCAGAAGCAAGTGGACCATGAGATCAATAGTAACTACACTGGGACAGCTAAGGAAACATTTAGCAGCATAAGTACTGACAATACAAACCCATCTTCTGAGCTACAGTCCTAAAGAGTGATTTTCTGCACAAAGACAGAAATAATGCCAAACAAAACCTGTTCCTTTGTGAGGCTTGCAGAATAAAAATGAGTCCAGTGTTTCAATTTTTATTTCATAAAAACAGTTTCCGCATTTTCCAACCGGCTATTGCAAAAAGATTTGCTATTAGTAACAGAAGAAGCTTCACATCTGGTCAGGGTTTCACCATCAGACAAAGAGGAGGACGTCAGCGAGGCATTAAATGTAGATAATGGATTATCAACAGGGAGAACAGACCTTCGGCCGGTGGATGTGGGGAGAGACAAGGGGATGGGGCATCAGGAGGCACAAAGGCGGCGAATTGAGACATCTGGGAGGGCTGCAAATAGCTCTAGGGGGGCTCCTGCTCCTTCCTTGGGCAGCTGTGGCTGATCCCCTGGTGTGTCCCAGACATGGCAGTCAGGGGAGAAATCAAATATTAACTGGTTCCTGCTCCCACCCTGCACGAGGAAGAAGTCGAGTGAAGCAGGAGGGAGAGTGATGGAGCCAGAAAAACAGTAGGAAGCCATGCAGAAGCCAAACACTAAATTATTAGTGAGCATGAGTAGCAAAGCTTTCAAGTGCAGCTTTGACAGAGACACTAGCAAAATCCCCAGGGTAGGGAAGAGCCTTTGTTAAAATTGGTGTAAGACCCAAGAAGCAGCTTTGGTGGATTCGGAGAGCAGCCTTGGGAGGTCAGAGGGTGAGCAGGAAGGAGCCAGGAGACAATGAAATGCCTGGAAGCAGTGGCAGGGAGAACTAGCGGAGCTGAACAGATCCAGGGAGGAGGAAGATTAGCAGTTAATTACACTGCTGTCCTGCCCGGGAACCTCCAGCCTGGAGCAGGACCTGGAGCATGTGCCAGTCCCGAAACCTGGCACACTGTGGCTGGTGTGTTCTCTGCCCAGGCAGCAGGGGACCAGGGTGCGCTGAGCACCAGCACCTCCAGAACTTGGGTGACAGGCAGTCCTGCTGCTGGGGGACAGCGGAAGTGAGCACCAAGCATATGGACACACACCTCCTTTGGGACACTGCCTTGCTGGGAGAGGAGCGCTCCCTTCCCATGGAAAACCAATGTTGGGCTCCCTGCTGTGGGACAGGGCCCTTCACAGATACCCACTGCCCCTCTGGCAGCCCTGGGGATGGGCTGGTGGCCCAGCAGCCCCAGGAGCCTCTGGGTGAGGGAGAGCCTAGAAAGGCCCCCATGCAAACCAAAAACAGGAGAGCAGGAGCAGGTCAGCCCTGGGGCATGGGGAGGACAAGCTGGGAAGGAGATGTGATGGCCAATGTAGGAATTTCTTTCTGTGCACAGACCTTCACCTTGTCTCTGACACTATAGTAAGGACTTCTCAGTGAGGATGACAGACACTGGACCAGGCTGCCCAGGGGGGTTGTGGAGTCTCCTTCTCTGCAGACATTCAAACCTGCCTGGACACCTTCCTGTGTAACCTCATCTGGGTGTTCCTGCTCCGGTGGGGGGATTGCACTGGATGAACTTTTGAGGTCCCTTCCAATTCCTGACATTCTGGAATTCTGTGACCCAGGCTGGGAGGGACACACTTAGATGCCCAACAGTAAGGGGAGACTCCTTGGGACAGCCTGAACTGCTGGTTATTTGGCATCTGCAGTATTGAGATGTCTTTGGGATCACAGGGTCTCGTGGTTGGTCTCACTGGTGTTTTCCACAGTGCAAATGCCAACTGGAGCTGGTCCTGTGACCTCTCAGTCACCCTGAGTCCCCAGGTGTCAGCAGATCCTGGTGGCAGGAACCTTGTCCCTTCAGAAAACTTTGCTGGAAAGGAAGATGTGGAGGGATGATGGGTGATGCCTAAGGAGCTGGGCAGAGGAAGCCCTATCTTCCCAAGCAACCGTTGAGGCTCTTGGACCAGGGAACATGCAGGGTCTGCTGCCCCATGCCAGGAGTCCTGGGGGCAACGTGGTGGTCGCAGCAGTTAATCACTGCTGGATGGGGCTGGTCAGCTAAAGCAAGGGGCTTCAGTCGAGCTCCATCCTTCGAGGACCTGACCAGGGATGCTGTAGACCTGCACCCTACTCACCGCCGTCAGCAGAAACAGCGTGGTTTAAAAGTAGCTTTGGCTTTGCCTCCTCTGAAAGATGGGCCCCAGTCCAAATCCTATTGACGTCAAGAGGAGCCTGGCCCAGGCAGAGCCTGCTCAAGATGATTTTGGTCTGGTGAGAGCTCATCACTCACACCAGAGCTCCAGAAACCCCAAACAAAGGGTGGCTCAGCATTAAGTATTTGTATGGCCCTGTTGCCATAGTGTTCATGAACCTCAGGCTTTAAACACAGCCATAGTCACAGCAGCCTGGAGGGAGATGGATATGCATTCGGGTCCCAGGCAAGGGCATGAAGACACGGGGACCATAAATCACTTGCCTGTGGTTGAAGAGAAGGGGAGATCGTGGGTTATGAGTTGCACGGGGCACAGGACAGGCCAGTCCCTTTGCCTCCCCTGTGCTTGCAAATGTCAACAAAAGGCCAGCATCTGGGTCTCTGGTGTTGCTGAAGGACACTTTAGCATCTGTCTGGTCCTTGCATGGACATAGTGTTGTCTGTGGCTGGGCAGTGCCGTGGGAGTGGGACAAATAGGCAGGAACCATCAGTACTTGCCAGAGGACAGGAGCGCAGGAGGAGGAAGAACAGGCTGTAAACAAGCTATGGCAGCAGCTTACCAGGCCTGGAGGATTTTTTTGGAGAAGACCCAAGGATATTTCTTTGAACATCAGGCACACAGCACACACCGAAGGGAGGCTGCCTGACCCAGGCGAGATGGGTTGTTGGAGGACACAGGGAAGGGAGCCATGGGCTGTAACAGGAGCTACTGCAAGGATCAGCCGGTCTTATTTTGCAGAGATCGGGCTCGCGATGCTAATGCTCTTGGTACCTTTCCAGAGGCGTAGGAAACAGAGGGATTTGCAGGAGCATCCAGCGGGTGTGAGTCAGCAGAGGCAGAGCCGCAGCAGCGTCCCCAGCCCTGCGCTGCTGCCCGCTCACACCTGCCAGCTGCCCAGGCCAGCACCGAGGGGCTGGCAGTAGCCATGGCCAAGCAGCAAGGGCTGGAAAAGGTGAGGGCATCACAAGGAAAACCTTGATGCATGGAAGAGGGAAAAATGCGTGGGCAGGGAAAAATTTAATGAAATATAACAAGTGTAGGGTATTGCATCTGGGTAGGAACAACCCCAGGTTCCAGTATAAGTTGGGGAATGACCTATTAGAGAGCAGCGTAGGGGAAAGGGACCTGGGGGTCCTGGTGGACAGCAGAATGACCATGAGCCAGCACTGGGCCCTTGTGGCCAGGAAGGCAAATGGTACCTGGGGTGGATTAGAAGGCGGGTGGTCAGTAGGTCAGAGAGGTTCTCCTGCCCCTCTACTCTGCCCTGGTGAGACCACACCTGGATTATTGTGTCCAGTTGTGGCCCCGCAGTTCCAGCAGGACAGGGAACTGCTGGAGAGTGTCCAGCGCAGGGCAACAAAGATGCTGAAGGGAATGGAGCATCTCCCGTGTGAGGAAAGGCTGAGGGAGCTGGGGCTCTGGAGCTTGGAGAAGAGGAGACTGAGGGGTGACCTCATTAATGTTTATAAATATGTAAAGGGTGAGTGTCAGGAGGATGGAGCCAGGCTCTTCTTGGTGACAACCAATGGTAGGACAAGGGGTAATGGGTACAAACTGGAACACAAAAGGTTCCACTTAAATTTGAGAAGAGGTCCCTTCCAATCCCTGACATTCTGTGATTCTGTGAAGAGTGGTGTCAGCCCCACTGGCAGTGGATTTCTGCAGCTTCTGGAAGAGCAGAGTGCCCTGTGCAACCAGGGCGGCTCTGGTGGCTCCTGAGGCCTGGGGCTGGGTTTTTCTTATTTGGGTTGCTGTCTCGTAGGTATCTTTTCTGTATGATGAAAGTCCTGGAGGGGAAAAGCTATTAAAGATTTTTCCTGTTTGCTCTTTTAGCTGATGGAAGTGATAGTCGATATGTTTTGCTGAAGCAGATAGAGGATGAGGCCATGGAAAGTGTACCAGGAGGTGAAGGCTGTGCAGGGGGAAGGATGCTGAGGCTTTAACAAGGGCCTTTTATCCAAACTGTCAGTTGGCCATTGAAATTAAGTGATGTTAATAACAAAAGCAAACAGAAACACCAAACAGCAAATAGCCTGTTCTGGTCACCTCTCAGCAGCTCAGCTCACATTGTTATCATTTTTGTAACCGAACTGTTTGTGAGTCCTTTTGTCTCCCCAGAGTCTTCAAGTAAAGCAGGGATCCACAATTCTAGTGCTAAAAAGTAGCTTTATAAAAATACCTACTTCCAGGTCTTTTTATTCAGCACAGGGAAGGGAACATTGGGCATGAGCCCAAATTGTACTTTCCTTTGTGGGTCACCTTTAAGAAGTGAACAAATGGAGGATCTCAACATTAAAATAGAATATGACTGGAAACTTCATCAGCGACTGAACTCCCCTTGGCATGCCTCCGACCGTCCCTGCCGGCTCTTCTCCCTGGGACACAGAAAACCTGGAGCTTCACGACACAGTATTGTCCGGGAATCTGCACCGGCTGCTGGGAGAGCGGTCCAGGCATCCGCTCGTTGTGCCGGATGCGTTGCGCTGCTGAGATATACCCTGACCTTTACAATGCCTTTGGGGGTTAGGAAAATCCTGGCTTGGCTGAGGGAAAATCCTTGCACAGAAATAAACTTTGCAAAGTTCCCCTCTCGCTGTGGGGCTCCTGCGCCGTCCGGTGCCCCCACAGCAGACACAGCCACCAGCAGAAAGCAGGGATGGGGAGAGGTTTCTGTGGAAGGAGTGCGCAGCCAGAGAACAGCCTTCCCACCCCTTTTCCTATCAGTGATGGGGGAAATCTGCTGATCACCCTCTGGGGCTGCTGTGTACCTGCTGGGCACTCTGCAGCAGACAGCAGGCAGCTCCCTCTGCGTGCTGTCGTCTCTCTGATAGCTGAATATCTGCTGAGGCAGCTCCTTGCCGGTGTCTCTCCATGTGCTGGAGGTTGTGCTCAGGCTGAGCAGCTGCTCAGAAGCCAGGGGGAACCCAAACCACCCCTGCTGTGCAGTTGGGACCAGAGGGGCTGCCTGGGCATCCTCCAGCTGGTGCCAGTGAATGCAGTCCCACCCTGGTGCCATGTCTCATTTCTTCATGTCAAGGACATAGCTTTTCCCCTGCAATATTTCAAGCCATACCACTGCAAAACAGAACAGCAGGGCTGTTTCTCACAGCAGGAGTTGGAGGGAGAGACACTTTGCCTGACAGTGGTAGGAAACAGTCCTTGGGCAATGGCTCTTTGGGCACCTGTAGGAAAGGACTCGGTGACTTGAGCCCACCTGTCAGCTTTTGCTGCCTTCTTCATCTTGTGCTGCAGTAGCAACCAGAGCCTCACCATAAATCCTAGCAGGCAGGACTATAGTGTCCTGCAGGTTGGATGAAGCTGGGCAGCAAGAGGGGAGAGACCTGCCTGGCACCCCGGCTTGCTGGGCATCAGCCCTGCTGCCACCCCTTGCTGCCATGCACCCCCACATTCCTTCGCAGCCTGTATAGTGAGGCCTTTCCTTGATTTCCTCTCTGACTTCTGCCCGTACCCCCAGGACTGGGCTCCTCTTCTTCTTGTGTTGCTGCCCCTCCCTGAATCCTGTCCCAGGGCTGTACAAACCACACACCTCCTCCTGTCGCTTGCAGCTGAGACTTCCCCCAGCAACTGCGGCGTGCTTACATCCAGAAAACACGTAAAATAAATCCTGGATGTCTCCAGATTTATAACTTAATTGGCTGGTTGTAAAATGTTATTTTCCTTTCCAGCCCTTGTGCAATAGGCTTGCCCCTCCTCTCCTCGTTTATCTGTTACTATGAATACTTGATGGCTGACTGTAACGAGGAGTTTAAATACCTAAATACCTAAATACCTCCAATACAGGCGTACTGCCTGCCCTGCTGCATGGCCCAGCCGTGATGCCAGGGAGCTGTGTGGTGGCCTGGGGGGCGCTGTACAGGGCTATGGGGGGCCAGGGTGCCCCCACATGCCAGCATGGGCTGTGAGGTGAGACCCTGCAAAGGGGCTGGGCTTTGGGAAGGCTTTGTGAGGACAAGGGGTGGCACTGCTCCCAGGGCCACCCCCGCTGCTGCCTCTGCACCTTGGTGGCTCTTCCTTTCCTTCCTCTGCTCTCCTGTGACCCCTCCATGTGTCCCCATCCCTGTGGGGAGCACGCTTCTCGCCTGTCACACTGCAGGGGAATGGGGGGCTCATGGCATCCTCCCCATACGGCAGGTCAGCCAGCAGAAAGGCAACACATCCTGACGGTGTTTGCACGGAGGACATCAGTCTGTAGGAGAAAAGGAAGAGTTGCCTTATTTCTCGCTCAGGCTGGCTGCCAGCTCTGCAAATAGATGGCCACTGCGGTCAGGGCGATGCTCTGGTGTGGGAGCTGGCTGGCTCTGAAACCCAACGTGAGCCACGAGAACAAAAGACCTGCAGCCCCTGCTCCTTGCTGCTTGGCGGCTTGTGCACCCAGCTTTGCATGGATGTTTTCTCTTGGCAGGTCCAGCCCGCTCAGGCGTTGCCCGTGTAACACATCTCTCAGCAGTGCCACCACGTTTTCTCCACCTCTTCACCAGGAGATAGGTTTTGCTGAGATCAAGGAGCATCCAGCTGACTCCATCCAGATTCATTATTGGAAAAAAATTCAGCATGTATTTTTTTCCCATTCCTGGTTCCCTGCCCACCCCAGCTCACACAAACCTGCCCTTGCTCTTGCACCCGTCAGTGAAGACTTAGTGGAGGGCATTAAAAATACAGCAGTGCTTCACTTCCATTCATCATGCTGTTATCGGGCAAACAGAGCTCATAGCCAAAATCACAGGAGCAAAATGCCCTGTGCAGCACTGCATCTTGCACACCCTGTACCACCCTGTGTTGCTGTGATTTGTCAGGGGACAGGAGGTCCTGCTTGTCCCCATGCACGGGGACTTGCAGCTTGTGTCACTGCCACCTGCCCCAAGCAGGGTGTGAAGGCTTCCAGGGCATAAATAATTCAAGAGCCGTGAAGAGGATTTCTCTCCCCCTTCCTCCTTTCCCTGGCTTATAACAAATGTTAATTTAATCAATCGGCAGTAAATCTGGCTGGTTGCTGACTCACGGCAGACAGTGCCCCTGAGGGCTGTAGCAGCAGCTTCCTTCCCTCCTTCGGAGATGAACAATGCAGGAGCCTGTTTCCTTGCTTTTCACCTTTTCCCTCTTTTCCTTCAGCTGGTACCGAATGGAGACAACTGGAAAACACATCCGAGGCTGGAGGCAGAGACACCGAGCTGGCAGTGGGAAGCTCTGGCTGCTGGGGGCTGGCTCACTCATGGAGCTGGCTGTACAGAATTTCGGGCTAAGGAGGCCACAAGGCACACAGGGCTAAAAGGTGTGGTGCTGGTATATCTACTGACACCAAGGGGCCATTGCAATACCCAAAAGCCTGGCGGGTGACATTATCCAAGCTCGCGTCACCCATGGTGGTGGTGCTGGTGCCTGCTCACCTGAGTACGGGTCTTACTCCATATGGTTGAAGAGGCTGTTTAGAAATGGGAAGAAGGAGAGGGACAAATCTCCCCATGATGGGCTTGGGACCAACATGCATCTACCTGAGGGCATTAGTCTCTTGGGCTGATGTAAAAAGAGTAAAGCAGCAAGACAAAACTGTCTGGAAACAATCAAAAATTCCAATTACTGCTAAAACAATCTCACATTTTTGCACTTTTATCAATCTCCAGTAATGTTTTGACCCATGTAACAGCGGGACAAGGAGGATGTGACAAGACCAAATCGGAAATTCTATGTTGAAATGTTTTCCTGGATGAAAATTGGTTTACAATGAAATGGATTTTTTTTTTTTTCCTACTTGAACATGTCCATTTTTGCTCACAAAAAAATCAATGACAGCTTAAAAAAATTAAAACATTTCTTCGAAAGTTTAATGGGAGAGAAAAAAAGAAAAGCCCTTCCCTGATGAATGGACCATTTTCATCAGATAAAACCTATTAATATTAGCTAGAAAGCTTTTACTTAGTGGGTTAAAAAAAATTACTCCAGTGACCTTTTTTTTTTACTGAGATCAAGAGATGTATGTTTAATATCTGTTACAGCCTCTGTCAGGAGACTACCTCCTGCCTTGGCAGGGGATACAGTCAATTATCTAATAGGTCCTTCCCATGGCAGAGTATCAGGCTGCCACGGTGCCATTGGGGCCACGGGGATGAAAACAAGGGTGCTGGTGGTGTCCCCATGGGCGCTGCAAAGTGGGGAATGTATGGGGGGCCCTGAGGGGCCCTGCTTGCCCCAGCACCTCCACCTGCTTCCCCTCAAGGAGGACCAAGACCTACTTTTGAAACACACAGCGGAAACCAACTGCAAACGGGAGCACCTAACATTGGGATTTCACAGAATCACAGAATGTCAGGGGTTGAAGGGACCTTGAAGGCTCATCCAGTGCAATCCCCCCGCCGGAGCAGGAACACCCAGATAAGGGTACACAGGAAGGTGTCCAGGCGGGTTGGAATGTCTGCAGAGAACGAGACTCCACAACCCCCCTGGGCAGCCTGGGCCAGGCTATGGCACCCTCAGCATGAAGAAGTTTCTTCTCAAATTTAAGTGGGACCTCTTGTGTTCCAGTTTGAACCCATTACGCCTTGTCCTACCACTGGTTGTCACTGAGAAGAGACTGGCTCCATCCTCCTGACACTCACCCTTTATATATTTATAAACATTAATGAGGTCACCCCTCAGTCTCCAAGCTCCAGAGCCCCAGCTCCCTCAGCCTTTCCTCACACGGGAGATGCTCCACTCCCTTCAACATATTTGTTGCCCTGCACTGGACTCTCTCCAGCAGTTCCCTGTCCTTCTGGAACTGAGGGGCCCAGAACTGGACACAATATTCCAGGTGTGGTCTCACCAGGGCAGAGTAGAAGGGCAGGAGAACCCTTCTCAACCTACTACTATTTTCTGCAAAACTAAGGGGCCTATCCCATGTTCCCACCGAGGGCTTTGGCTTCGCCTGGTTTTAGACTGAGATTCCAGATATGGCTTTTGGGTAAAGATCTTTATTCTCCATTCATTGTTCTGTGTTTCTTCTCCCCTTCATGCCAGGCACCCGCTCACCATTTTTCGCAGGCTTGTTCCGAAATGTATTCGTGGCTTCAGTCCGGGATTGGTGTCTTGCACAGATGATGCAGCAGAAACTTTTTCTCCTGGCCTTAGTTTTCACCCTGTGCATTGGTCCTCATCTCCCTGGGGAAGGGATGGTGTTTTTTCTGTCTCGAGTGCCATCCAGCCCAGGACCAGCAGTTAATTAGCAATGGCAAACAACGCCACGACATTTCTTTGGATGCCGCTTACCTTGAAATGCGGAGAAGAGGGGGTTGTGAATCAGCAGTGCTCGCTGTTGAGAGTGCTCTTTCAATACATTGATTTCATATCGCACAGCTCCCTCAATAGTCGGCAATTTTTGCTCACAAAGCTTTGATTTGGCTAATCAGCAGGATTATCTGCCGTGGCATGTCTTGGGGCTCTCAGAGATGAAAGGAACTATGAAATTGTATTAATATATTACAAGATATATTTGCCAGGAGCTCCTGCCCAATGCAAGCCCTGGCACCCACCACAGGGGACACTGGCACCAGTCCCAGTGCCTCCAGCATCTCCCTCCTTCCCCAAAGGGTCCACGTCACGCAGTGTTATAGTTACTCTGTGCTGGGCTGAGACTGTTGCTATAATCCCATTTATTATCATTCTAAGTGTTAGCTGCAGCGTTTCTCTTCCCAGCTATAGGAGGAATGAACGTCTCCTTGAAGAGCTCTGTGTCAGCACCACCAAACCAAATGGTAACCTTGGTAATGGAAAGGAACATCCCGACCTCCAGTTCTCTCTGTTTCTTTGATGCAACTTGATCTTCTGCAGCACCTCCATAAGGCACATCAGAACACCAGCATCCCAGCTTACACAACACTCGTTTTCCCTGTCCCTGTCCAGCTGCTAATTGTTAGCAGCCAAAGGTTTGTTTTAAGGAGGCTCAACTCTAATGCATTTTAAACTGCCCAGTGCTTGCAGAATCTCGTTTCCCTCTCCTCCAACACTACAGTTTCCAGGGCAAGTGTTACCCATTGAAGCAGCGTGGATTTTCTACCCCCATGTGTGACATTTGCGTTGTGGAGTAACTAATCCCTTCCTCTCTGATGCAAACCGCTCTGGAGGCAAAGAACACGTGTGCCATGGTTTCTGTGTGATTTTAAAAACCTGCTTGTAGAAACCTCGGATTTCCGCTTGACCATGATGCTCTGGAGGGGAGCTGCATGGCAATTAAAATGCTACGGTTGTTCTGTTTCAATTTGAGGTGTCCTTAATTGCCAGGTCTTCAAGGTTTTTAAACTACCCTCTGATGAAAGACTGCAGCAACATGCGGAGATAGCTTGTGTTCACATGTCATCTCACACGCCAGCAACCATCGCAACAGCTACTCCACTGCAACCACATCAGGCTGCCACGTCTTGCTTCTTGATTTCTTTTTGTCACTGTTGCTCATTACCGAAGAGCTCGGCTGCTGTTCAACAAAGCACTTAAGGCCCCGCTTCAATTGCAGTTAATTCAATTCCCTTTAGCGGTGCTGCAGCATGTCTACATTAAGGATTCGCATGGAAAGCACACCAGATCGCCGCTTCTGTCGCTCCTCCTCGTCTAGGCAAGCTGGAAGTGACGCTTTACATCCCAAAGCACTGCAGAGAGCAGGGCTGCTTTTAAAAAAGTGTGTGTATTTAACATGAGTTCTTCAAAACACGCCTATTTAATTGGATTTGTTCTAATTCAAAATTAGGATGAGCGCTTCCATACACATTATTTAACTGGCTAAGGAACAGTATGATACTGTTATCCCAAAACTTGGTTAACTGTTGACCTTCCTTTTTTTGGGGTTATTCTCGCTTTAAAAGGAAAGAGGTGCCACGTTTCCGCACCTGCGCATCCTCGGCACATCTGCTGCTGCTTTTTTGCAGGGTCCTGCCTGGGGAGAGCCAGGTGCCAGGGGCTAGCAGGTTTCTGCATTGCCAGAGGATGAATCTCCTGACAGATGGCAGCCCAGGGGAAACACCGTTCAGTGCAAAGCTGAATAGGAGGCAAAAGGGAGAAGAGCGGTGGATAAAATACAATGAGGTGCAGCAGTGACAGGCAGCACCACCAAAATCAAACACCTCTGCTAAAAAGAAATAACCTCTGATTTCTTCATCTTGATTGTGAAAGGAGATGGAGGAAAGCACCATCCTCTGGTGCTTTTGGTGGCCAGCACCCATCAGTACGTCATTTCTAAAGGGGCATGCGTCTCTGGGGGGGACATGCTTGGATGAGAAAAAGAGGTGGGCTGGTCTGGGTGACTGGAGGGAAATTACTGCCGTGTGCACAGAGGTTACTGCCTGCCTGGGAAGGGGATATGGAAAGGAATCAGTGCAGAGATCCTTGCAGCTTATGGCATGCAGAGAGAGCTGGTGCGCGAGGAAGAGGAAGGAAGTTTGCAGAGGTGAATTTGGGGAGGCTGATTTAAGGAAATCCCACAGAAGGGTTTTCTCACAGGAAATATTGGATCAAGAAGGCAATAAGCTAAGCAGATGATCCTTTCCGAGGCTTCTGTGCTCGGGAGGAGCAGGGCCCAAGGCAGCTGTGGTGATAACATGGACGACCTCAGTGATGATGTGCTGTGAGTGCAGCACCGAAGTTTTACACACTTCTCAGACGCCCTGTCATTCAGCCATTCTCCTTGCTACAAAAAAGGCCAACCGATGCAAACCACATTTTTTCCACCAGCGTGTGCCAAAGCAGCCAGCGTATTGTACACACACAAAACAACAACCATGCTTTCGCATGGCTTGAATTAGATGGATGACAAGAGCTACCAGGGGGACTCAATTAAACTCCAACCTTGGAGTCAAACTTGCAGATTTTATAACAGCGCCTAGTAAATAATGGGTACTTGCACATCTCCTTTCACTAAGAGGCACTAGCATATGCCTTTGAATATGTTCTCCTGGTAATTGCACAGGGAGCATACACATTGGGTCCTGTTCTCTACTATGAATAATGCATAGTGAGGAGGGGGGAAACAAAAGCGCCGAGCTGCTCATTTTTAGACGGACGTTTTTATCATTGTTATTTAGATGTCACAGACGTTCTGCTAAATAATTGTTTGTCTCCTTTGTCACCGCAAAAGTGCACTTATTCAGGAGGGGGGGAAACCAACAAACAAACAAAAGCCATGGACTAAAGCTAATCTGAGATTATCCACACAAACTGGCAGCTGACATTCAAATGTGAAAATCTACGCCTGATAAAAATGACTAAGAGGATTTCTGCTGATTTTAGTGTTTCTCCTGACTCACTAATCCGTGCCAGGGGAGAATCCTCCCATCCAGTTTTGTTTATGTTAAGTAACATTAATAATCTTAAACTGAGGGCGGCAGGTACCAGGATTCATTTTAAGCACATGCTGCTGCTGGCTGCCGATGCGCTGCTCACAAAGCGGAGGCTTCACTTCTCTGCTTGGTATTTCCCACATTCACCTTAAATCAAAATGGTTAGTCAGCACAGCCAGCTCCTTCGCTTTCAACCTGCTGGGGTTTTTTTTCTTAAAACTCCCACTCAAAAGGCAGAGTCAATAGAAAACCCAGGAAGCCTAAAGGCTAAGCAGGCTGCCCGAGAAAAATACAAAGAGCGTGTGTTTGCAGACTGTGATTTGAATATCTCGTAGGAGCCAGAGCTCCAGCTGTGCCTGGATTGTACCTTGGCAGTATTAATGTGGAACGGGAGCATCTTTTGGAGACATTGCGGTGCCCAGCGCCAGCAGCTGTGGCACTGGGGATGCAGTGATGCCGCCCAGCCACACGAGTAGTTCGAGTTGTTGTTTCCAAGGAAAATTTATTGCCAGTTTAAAATCCAGCTTGCTAATTAGCTATTTACTGTACACCAGTTTGCATTGTGCATAATACAATACCAGCATTACCTCCAGCAGCGATGTTTAAACTTGTGCAAATGCATTTAAAGCAGCTAAGGTAGATGTTGCACATGTCAATGCCTATGTGTCCAGTACACAGTCATTTGTCCCTTGTAACCACCTTTAACTGCCCCTTTATAGCACATGCAATACAGATTGCTCACTTTGGTTCTGTTAAGTTATAGTAGATTGTTACTTATTAATACAAAGACCTTTATTTTCCTGCGACAAGCCTGCTTGAAGCCCTTTGGGGATCCTGAACAGCATGTGATGAGGTGCAGCTCCCAGTGGGGTTTCGCTTGGGGCTTCGGATAAGTACACACCAGCAGCTGTGGCTCTTGAATTGTTGCTTAAGACAGCTCAGCACACAGGGGTGCTGGACCAAAACCACTAGTTCCCTCACTTGTAAAAGCACTGAGGATGCCATGCGGTTCTTGGTGTGGGAGGTGGACAGTCATATCAATATCCCTTATCATGGGACATGGTGGCAAGCAGTGGAGAGAGGGGTGGAGGGAGGGAAAGATGCTCACACCAGAGGCCACCCAAGCACCCCAGCAGGGTGGGTTTGTGGTGCTATAGGGCTGGAAGTGCTGCCCCAGTGTGGGGCCAGGAGTAAAAGCCTGAGCAGCGCCCCGGCATCACCACCAGACCCCATGGGACGCCCCCCCCAGCCACTCAGCACGGGGGCTGGAGAGCAGGGAAACAGCCACTTGTGGCTCTTCTTGTGTTTTTCAAGGGGGTTTTGGGGCTGCTTGCTTTTAATTTCATTAAAATCCCAGAGATTTGGCCGTGTTCCATGGCTGACTGAAAAATGAGGGGGCTGGAAAGGATTATGTGAAAAAGTTGTCAACATATTCCACTTCCCACACTCTGTTCTTTTCCCCCGAAGTGCCCTAAAAACTCCAAAAATGTCAATCAATAAAAATTAGCCCATCAGACACAAGCGAGAAAATTCAAGCCTGGGTGCTGCCATGCGTCCTGCCGGTGCGAGAACCGCTTCGGCACGCTGCGATGCCGGCGGGTGTTGCTGCCGCCATGGAGCCTCGCTGGGGACGGGGGAGGATTTGGACGTGTCCACAGCCTCGGCGCCAGCTCTGGGCACCGGCAGCCTTGGCAGCAGTGGCCATTTCTCCAGATGCTCATGTCCCGCAGGGATGCAGAGGCTGTAGGGTGGTGCAGATGTGGCCCCGGGGAGCCCAGCTCCCATGGGGGACACCCGCAAGGGTGGGCTTGTGGCCAGGCAGCTGGACGATGCGGGGAATGTGGTCCTGCTGTCAAAATTAGCATCCACTCAAAGCAACGGTCAGGAACTGTCTGGCTCAGACAACCTAGAAACGTCACATTTCACCTGCACCCATAAGCACAGTGGTTGATACCGCAGCATTTTTTAATCCCGCAAGACAGCTAGTTTTCAGGAAAAGCTTAGAAAGAGCTGCCAAGGTTTTTGCCAAAGACATTTGGGAGTGAAAGAGCATTTCTGCCCCCCTCCCCGTTGGCGAGCGCAGACCCCACCACTTGCTATTAATCACACACTGGTGGCGCCTGGCTCCAGTACAGAGGGGTTTTTCCTCTAAAGAAATTCCCCTGAACTAATGCTGTTTAGCTGGAGCATTTCAAAGGTCTGGGAAAGGGTCCTTGGGCAGAGAGGCTCAGCCCTGCCAGGGGCAGCGGGGGTGCTCTGGGTACAAAAGGCTGCTTGATGTGCTTTAACATTTAGATGCCCAGAAAAAGTCTGTGTTTCTGTAGGAAAACTGCAAATATATTGTCATCGCTAGATTCATGAACACGTAAAAAAGAACCCAGCTTACAGGTTCCACTTGTACAATGGTTACCTTCTACCTGGCAACAAACAGGTAAAATTCCTTTAGTCTTCCTGCACTGTGTTGGGTTTTCACTGGACTTTGGACCCTCACAGTGACTCTTGCTCTGGCGGGTGCATTTGCCCAACTGTGAGGGGACCCAAGGCTTCCAGTTTCTGGTGGCTGTAACTATTAGTAGCTAAAACCGCCCTGTTTTCCAAACAAAAGCTAGCAAGCATGTGCCCACATCCCTGCACGCACCCGCACCACAAATGATGCAACCGATGCTGGAAATGCATCAGGGTCCCCAGGGGAGCCACCAGCGACTGGTGTTCCCGGAGGCTGTTGTCTCCAGATCTCTGCAGCAGCAAGACACCGTGGTCGGATCTCTGTGCTTGAGGAACGTCACAAAATCGGGACCAGTGATGTAGCTAGTAGAGTCACTGATACCTTTCACTTTGAGGACTTAGAGAAGGCTTTAATGAGATTTTAATTATCCTGTGTTTTAATTATTGATCGATTGGTTCCCTCAGTGAAGCAAGATTGCCAAAAAGAGCGTTTCAGGACAGAGCAAAGCCCATCTGCATCTCTCTTGAAGTGAGTTGCTCGAGGCATATTTGTTAGGGCTGTTCCCTGTACACTAAAATACAGGCAATATGGAAAGGAGCTCGGTTCATTACTAAACACACTGCAGGCATCAGTCCATCAGGAGGGATGCCTTTAGCCCTCAGTGTATTTCCCATCTCCTAGGACCATTGGTCATCAATATTCAGAGGCAAAGATTGTTGCTTCTGACCCATGGCTGGCAGCAGAGCTCGGGCTACCTGAGCCCCAGTGCTGGCACAGACCTTCCTCACCTCTCTTCTCTTTTCCTGCCACCTCCCACCCCTCTCCTAGTTTTGCAGGGGGATCAGCCCAGGATGTATGCACTGTGGGGGAGAAAAGACACCCATCACCCTTTGAGGTGCCCTTGGCACCCGCCCTGCCGCGGAGCCCCATCCCCAGAGACATTGCTGTCCTGGGTCTGCTGGAGGGTTCAGGCACCATGTACCTGCACCCGTGACCCTGCCCAGGGCAGATAGGAGCAGTCACACATCTGCGCTGGGCATACAGTGCTCAGGACAGAGAGACAGACAGATGGACAGGTACAGCATCCCAAAACCTCCTTGTCCCACAGGCAGTAGAGGCAGGGGGAGGGCTCACGCTCTGGCAAGGGCAGAATGGCAAAATTGCCATCTAACAGCCCATTTCAGCCATCACATGCAAAGGTGGGAAAGAGGGGACAGGGTGAAGCGCTGGCTCGTTTATTCCATCTCTGTCCTCCCCTCCTCTGGGGCAGGTGCTGCCCAGCAGGGTCTGCACCGCTGGGTCACATCCTGCGCCCTGGGGGTGCTGGGCCACCAGCCCCCCTGCAAACAGGGAGGCACATATTTCGGTTTAGCCGCAGGAGAAGTCCCACCAGGGCTAATTATAACTCCTAGGATTTCATCAACAATTAGCTCAGCACGGATGGTCACATTTCTGCACAGCGCAAGCTGTTATTACAGGCTGGACTGGTGATAATGCTGCCTACTAATTTTCCCTGGTATTTGCCGTTTTAATACCTTGCTTTTGGTCACACACAGCATTGCTGAACTTTTCAGCTGTTTAGATAGAAATTCTCTATCCTAAGAATCTGCCTCCAAGGGAGTTTTTTGTGTCTGGAAAGATTTAATTCAGGCTAAGAGAAAGAAATTGCTTTGCTCATGGAAAGCGCACTCTGGTTGCAGGCAGCTCTGGGCTTTCCCTACTTTGGCTTTGGCAACTGGGTACCTTGCAAATGTGGTTTTTACCATACATAGCCCATATAACTCCCTGCTGAGCAACCTCAGGGGTCGGAGGGACTTTGTGTTTTGCTCTGACAGGACAGGAGGTTTTCACAGCACCTTGTCACTGTGGCTTCTGGCTCATTGCTCCAGAGCCACCAGCACTTGAGGTTTGCTGCCATTAGCTGCTATAATGCCCAGCTGCTTTTTTCCAGCATCCCTGGGGGGAATTGCCTCCCCTGAAAGTTGTCAGGGAGGAGGAGGAGGCTTTGGGCTGAGCAGAGGTGAAGGGCAGCGCATTTCTCAGCACCACATTGCTGCAAGCACCTCTGGGGAGAAAAGGGCTGAAGACGTGGAGAAAACCGGGAAAGAAAGGGGGAGAGCTTGAAGGAATAAAAGGACAAGGTAAGAGACATAGGGCTGGCAGGATGATTAACACCAGATGGCAGGTATCAATTATTTACCATTTATGTACAATAAAAAAATACACTTTAACGATGGGAAGAGCACAAAACAAGCTCAATAGCAATTCAAAAGCATATGGAAATAAAATGCAGCAATTTAAGGGGTTGTAATAAATGTGCATCGTTGGTTGTAATGCCCCTGCAAGAATTACAAATGTTAAGCCTTAGTGAATTACACTTAAAAATAAATGTAACATAAAAAAAGAAATTAGGTACACAAATAACTTTACATTCAGGCGTTTATAAAAGAAAATCTGTTTTCAGCAGCTAATTAGAAAAAGTGCTCTAATGAGCCTCACTTTTCTTTACCTTAGAGACAAGGCTGAAACGTTAAACGTGGATATAGGTATGGTGGGTGCCATTAAAAACTCAACTTCCCTAACTTTCCAGTGATTTCAGAAATGAGACATCTCTTTTCCAGAGATGGGAGCTGAAATTGCAGTGCCGTTAAAGCTCCGCTGTGTCTGGAGACGCCATCTGTACCTCTCTGCAGACACCGGGATGCTGGCACCGCCTTCCTTTAGCATTACCGCTATTAATCGCTGTATCGATAAATTAATGTTGACTGGTGGGAAAAGAGGTGACTACCTTAAACTCGAAACGTGCAACTCCCAGTGAAGATCCTGCATCGCTGTTACTGCGGGTTTTTCATTTACCGTAAGATGGGAACCGTTTAGGTTTGAAGAACGATCTTTGGGTAAAGCAGTATGTCCGGAAAAAAAAAACAACAAACCCTACCAATTTCCAGCAGATTAGAAACTTTACATCAAAATATCATACAACAAATCCCTTCCCACAGAGCATTTGCTTTTCCTAAAGAGCGCTTTCCAACGGCAACGCTGTAAAAGCGAAGGCAAGTCTTTGGTCAGCTCTTCCCACCTCGAATTGTTGGGAGTGACTTCGAAGTTCTCCACACTTGATGTTTCACTGGGCAGAGGCGTTTTCCCCACTCCTTTGCTAAGAAGTGCTGGCAGCAGCAGGACTGATGGCCAAAAAGGGGTTGGCCTCATGCCCTGCACTTTCTCCTGTGGAAAATCACATGGAGAAGCGGGAGATGCCCCACGGAGACTGATGGGCAGGGTGATGAGTGGAGCGATGGACGGGGTGGCTTCTCCAGCCAGGGGAAGCCTTGCAGGGGGGATGACAGTGGCAGGGCCATGGGACACCGGTGTGGACCATGACCAAGCCACACGTGGAAAGACGCCATAAGCGCCTGGCTTGCTGTAGGAGCGTACACTCCTCCCTTGGGATGGAGCGGGGAGATACCGCTTGCCCCAAAGTTCTTGCATTCACTGGCATCACTTCCATATTTTTAAATATTTAATCTTCGCAGCCTGGTTGCCATGGGAACCCTCACACAGAAATCTGGACTTTGGGTTAAACAGAAGAATCCTTCCCACAGCCGGGAATGCCATCACAATGCCATCACGGCGCCATCCCCCGCCAAGGGGGTCAGCTCTGCCCTGCTCATGCCGAGGGGTGTTTTAGTATCAGCTCCTTGACAGGCTGCCACAGAAGTCTTGGGAAATCCCCTCCCTAGCACTCATATAATTCCTACTGGAAATCGTGGGCTGCCTCGGATTACTTATTGTGGAAAAAAAGCTCATTTTTTTTCAGTCTAGCACACAGCTGTGACGCCCAGTCAGACGCCGGGGCTGGTCCAGGCTCCCCCCATAGACAACGCTGGGCCTTTAGCCATGAGCTGCATCTTGCCCATCAGGGAAAAGGGCTCCGAATTATCATTGCTGGTTGAAAACGATCATACCCTGCTTGTTTCAACACCCCTGCCAGCAGCAGAGAACTCAGGCTGGGAACACAGAACAAGCAGCACAGGGGTTATCAGCAGGACTCAGCCTCTCAGATTTGGCCAAAATCCGCCAACACGTATGAAAAGAACAGCCTACTTAGGAATTCCATAGTCCTTTAGCAGACCACCTTTCAGCTTTTCTCTTTATTGTCTGGTTTGTGGTGGAAAGCGCTCAGCATGCCATGGAGCACAGGCAGCCCCACCTCGTGCACACTGGCAATGAGATACCTCCCTGGATCTGAACCCCCTCCAGCAGACACCCACCCCCAAATGCATCCCCCAGCTGAGCTACTGGAAACCGCAGTCTGACCAAAGTGCAGACTTCTCATCCCGTACAGCTGTCCCAGTTACTCCCCAAAAGGTACATCAACCACTGAAGGTGCCTGAGAGTGTGAGATGCTGGCAGCAACACAGCAGTGGCCGTGGCCGTACTCCCGGTGGCACAGGGGGTCACGGAGCAGAAACCGGCGTTACACAGAGATTTACTGCTTGTAATGACTGGGACACATGTTAGCCAGATCGTTTTTGCAGCCTCTCCCCCAGGTTTTTGTCTGGCATGGAGGATTTTACATCACTAAACCATAACTGGAAGTAAATCGGTGGCTTTCATTCTGCTTTCCCGGCCACTTTCCCCTTGTGTCACCCAGGGAAGGTAAAGTGTGAGTGGTACCCCCCGCCAGCTCCCTTTGCACGGCCAGCACCATTTCTTCTCTCCCTTCTATTTTTAGGCTTCTCCTTCCACTCCTGTTTAAACATATTACCTAGATCCATAACATTTGCCAGCTGGGGGTAGTAATGCTGACTCCCAAGGTGCCTGCGGCATTTACACAAAATTAGGCAATGGAAGGAAACCGTCTCAGCAATTATGTGAGAGATGATGGTGAGCCAAAAAGAAAAAATGTATGCAAAAGGTGCGTTCTCCTGCCAACAAATTAGGGCTAAATTATGGAGTCCGGGAGTCTTCAAATAAGTTAAACGGTGTATTACAAATTTAGTTTCAATTAACAAATTAAATAGGAAACCAAGCGCACTGCCGAGCAGCTACTGTAGAAGGGGAGGCATTTTGCAGCAACGACGTTTTCTCCCGTTACCAAGTGACAGAGTTAAAAAAACAATTAGATTTCCTTGGTAGCCACAGTCACAGCCTTTCTCTGCTCCAAGCTGGCCCGGCTGCTGGGGCTGGCGACCATGGCTGGACACCACACGAGCCTCTCCCAGGTCCTCTCCAGCAAGTTGGGTGTCGTGGCCATGGGAAACACGTCCACCACACTGCGTCCCCCCTGACAGTGTTTCAGCAAACAACCCACTGCTGACTGCCCTTTTTTATTGCTTTACAGCACAGTTTTTCCTCAAATTTTATGGCATTTCATTAAAGCCGCCAGAAGGTGATACTGCCCCCTTTCCAGAAGTGAAATAAATTCAAGTTTTATCGCTTCTGGAAATGCTGGAACAGCTGTCAGGACATTTGATGGATTTTCTCAATTACAGGACTTGTGGAGCATTTTATACTTACATCCACACTGAAGCCTAATATACTGTACGAGATGTTTGTTCCCCCCCTTATCTCTTTTATCTCTTTGCATCTCCCTCCCTAATAACGGTCAACTTGTTATTTTTCTCTTAATTCCCTTTTTTACTGTAACCTTTTTTTCCTCCCCGATAATCATCTAGTGTTTTCTTTCTTTATTTCCCAATAAAGCTTAACTTTTCAATAGAAGCAGGCAGTGACCCCAGAGCTGGTGAGTGCCCCCATAGTGACTTAATCAAAAGAGCAACCTGCCTCATCCTGCCAGCTTTTGGACTGGGGAGCCTGGGGAGAGGGGCTGGATGAGGAGAATTGCGTCTCTGGGCTGACCTGTGCCTTCTAGACACAATTCCCTTGGAAATAAAACCTCTCTTTACCTTCTCCTTGAATTTGGAGCTTCTTGGTGCAGGCAGCATCCCAAACGCAGGGAGAGCCCCATCAGAGCTGGGTAGTGCAGCCATCTCCACCTTCTTCAAAGATGCCTCTGACAGATGAACACTCATTTCCCAGCACTCCCGAGACAGCCCTTCTCATCCGGGCTGCTCCGGGGACTGTTTTACAAGTGGGTTGTGTGAAATTGTTTCTCAGGCTCTTCTCCGCCCCACCGTGTACCTGACAGGCTGTATTGACTCATGCACCATCATGAACACAGAACCACAGCACCACAGCATGTCAGGGACTGGAAGGGACCTCAAAAGCTCATCCAGTCCAATCCCTCCGCCGGAGCAGGAACACCCAGATGAAGTTACACAGGAAGGTGTCCAGGTGGGTTTGAATGTCTGCAGAGGAGGAGACTCCACAACCCCCCTGGGCAGCCTGGGCCAGTGTTCTGAGATGAAGTTTCTTCTCAAATTTAAGTGGAACCTCCTGTGTTCCAGTTTGAACCCATTACCCCTTGTCCTATCATTGGTTGTCACCGAGAAGACCCTGGCTCCATCCTCCTGACACTCACCCTTTACACATTTATAACCATGAATGAGATCACCCCTCAGTCTCCTCTTCTCCAGCTCCAGAGCCCCAGCTCCCTCAGCCTTTCCTCACACGGGAGATGCTCCACTCCCTTCAGCATCTTTGTGGCTGCACTGGACTCTCTCCAGCAGTTCCCTGTCCTGCTGGAACTGAGGGGCCCAGAACTGGACACAATACTCCAGATGTGGTCTCACCAGGGCAGAATACAACCCTATACTGACGGCATTTCTCCACGTTGCATCTTTTGGCAAGGATGCCCCACTGAGGCCTGGGGACTGATGGAGGGACATATTTTACCAGACTGAAATTATCTCGGATCACCAATAAAATGCATGAGGATGCCAAATTGCCCCTTTCTCTTCTTTCTGGCTGTAATCCAATGTGGAGCAACAGCTCAGGGTCTGCAGTCCCCCGAGGCAGTGAGCAGCACAGGAGTTCGGATGGGAATGTCCCCTTATGGGCAGATGTGTCCTCCCCATAAAGTGAGGAGAGGGCTGAGGGTGACAGAATGAAGCAAAAGTTGCAATAGTAAACAAATAAACAAACAAAACACATGTGAATTCTGAGAGCCTCTGTTCAACCCAAAACTTCATCTCTTTGAGAAGAAGGGGCAGGCAGGGGAAGGAGGTGTCCACTCCCTGTATGAGCAGGGGTGAAATGGAGTTGGGATGAAGTGTAACCCATCCTAGAGGAGGTCCGTCCCTCGTTTCATCATGTCCCCACACCCCACTTTTGTGAGCTGATAAAGAGGTCTGGAGAAGCAGCTCCATGCTGAACATCACAGACCCTCAGCAAATTTCCACAAGCCAAGGTGTGATCCCAGGTTTATTGGAATTAGAACAATTAAGGCAATTAAAGACAAAGAAGTGCCTGGGGAAGGGGGGAAACTACCACCAAACAGAATTGCTATTGCAGTCTATCAAATTGGCACAAAAAGATTAAAAAGCTGATTTACATTAAAAAAAAAAAAAAAATCTAGCGTTCCCTGAAACAGATAACACATCCTGCTGAGAAAATCACTCCACACATAAAAGAAAAGCAAAGGTGATTATATATAACAAAACTAATCTTCTCTATTGCTTTAATCACCTCAGACCGTTTCACCTGCTTATTTGAAAGCTGTTAACCCGAAGAAAAAATTATTGTGAGAATGTCCTCATTTCCAGCTCTGTGCTCAAATGGGCTTGTTTTCCTAAACATCCATCCCCAAAGTCTTTAACAATGGCCATTGCTCTGCAAGATAAATGTTTGCTTAAGACTGTCCTATAGTTGATACATATATTCATGACTTGAGTGTGATGCAGAGAGGGAAGAGGGTGCTGGGAAAGCCATGAGAGACCTGCCAGGGCCATGGCAGGAGTCTGTCTGTCCTGCCACTGCTGATAGCCAGCAGTAAATTTTGCCCATATGTGCATGGTTATCTCAATATTAATCATATTTGATACTGAGATGCAGCACCTCTTTTGCTAAATCAGGCACAGTACATTAAGCGCCAATTCTTTCTTTGCCTGAGTAGTAGCTTGTGAGATTTTATAGACTGTTTATTTTTATATGTCACGGCTTTGATCTGAACCCCATTGAAACCCAGGGAAACCCACAGATGCGGGAAGTTTTGTGTCAGAGCTACGGCAAGCAAATAAACAAGCCAAGAGGATTTCAAGCAGCAGCAGAAGCCTGGGATGACACGGGCACCGCTGCTGTCACCGGCAGCTCCACGGTGCGGTGGTAAATTCTTGTGGGTGTCCATAACTCACCCCAAACGCCTCGCTCATTTTTCTTACAAATGCAGTTTCACCATGATCTCCAAATTCAGGGCTGGCATGAGCGATACTTGCTATCCTGGGCTGTCAGCAAGGACAGGTAAAAAAATGCCCCTTCCAGTTACTGGTGTACAAATTGGTTTAGGCAGGAGATACGTGCACTGCCCTTTCAGAGATGAATTACCTCCAAAACCCGGGGTATTCAGAAGAGGGGAAGACATAGAGCCCAGGCGCACAGAGGGAGCGGGAGGACGGTGAGCATCCTCCTCCCAGCCGTAAATCACAGAAATCGAATTAGATCATCTCAAATTGAGGGACAAAAAGCCAGTTATAGATCCATTTTGCAACGCCAGCCGACATAGCTTCCATTTGTGACTCGCTGAGTGACATTACTTATCCTGAGTGCTCCTCTGACAATGTAAGCACTTAATGTGAAGACATGTGTAAAATTACAGCAAAATGAATGAAACTCAGGAAATTATGTAAGGTTTATAGGGTCGCCTTTTTTTTTTTTTTTTTTTGCCTTTTTTCCTCCCTTTTTGAGGCTTCCTCTCAATTTTTGCCTTCTAAATGAAGATCTGGGCAATGCATTGGCTGACAGTGCCTTCCCAGAGCAACGAGCTCTTCTGCTCTTGATGCATCTGAGCAACTCGAAACTAATACCAGCGTGCACTGAACAGCAAATAGACCTTCATGTTGATGAGGCAAATCCTGCGGCTCTTAAAAGCAAACTATGCTGAAGTGTCCCATGTATCTCCGTCTTCAAAGTGCAACACACTTATGGAAATTGCAGATGCTACGGTGCTATTTGTCTGGCAGGAGACATTACGGATGACATATGAACCTGATTTCTCAAACAGATGAGGTCTGCGAGAGGATTAAGGAAACATCTATAAATTAAGATGCAGAAAAAAAGTTCTTGCTGTCTTCCTTGGCCTCTCTCTTGTTGGCTTGAGAGTCCAGCACTCAAGATTGCATACTTGGCAGAGCACCAGGCATCCCTGCCTTGCCTACTGCTTTAAAACCCGCAGACCTCATGCTGTAATCTCCCTTCGATAGAGCAGCAAAACCCCAGGGCTCTTGGCACCCACGGCCAGCCCCTCAGCAACCAGCCCCTGCAAGCAAGGCATCTGATGTGCAAAATGCATATTTATCTCGATTTCTTTTTTCTTTTGCTAGCTGTGCACTGCAAACTCATGTGGTGCCCATTCCTGAAAGCCAATCGGAGGTAGCATGGAGATGTCGCTCTGTCTGGACAGCCCGCAGTCCCCACACCAGATGGGGGATCCCTAGAAAAAGCAATCACCTCTGTTCAGGACCCACGTGGAGATTTCTGGGTTGCTTCAGTGCTCATTGTACATCAAATCAGTTTAAATGCAAGGGGAAGAAAAGCTGATCTTTCCCTGTGGTGACCCCAGGAGCAATGTAATTAAACCCATTATCACGGCCCCATTTGCACCCCACAGCAGTCCTGCTCGCAGCTGTGCTTCCCAAGGAGACAAAATGCACTCAGGGAAACCAAATTCCTGCTGCCATCTTCAGCTCTGCCCTGATAATGCAGCTGCACAGGGACAGCTGTGCTGGGGTAACCCCCACCCCCAAAGCAGCCGGTGGACACCACCCCAAAATCAGCACCCAAGGAATAAGTGTCTGAGGTCCCAAGATGTTTGCATGACTGTTATAGAGCATTCACAGCAACAGAGCGAATGGGAAAGCATCAAAATATTTTGATTTTTCTTCAAAACATTTTTTTTATTGTTGCATTTGATATAGATGGATTTTTTTTTTTTAGAAAGGGTAAAATAACTCCAAGCCACAAAGGTGTGTCCCAGCCAAACAATCTGGACCGATCTGAACTACATCTTTTTCCCTAACCTGGTCAGAAAATACACTGTTTGTGTGACTCCACGGACTGTGTAAGAGAAAACGAACAGTAAGAAATGACTCTTTTCTTCATGGGCACAAATCTAGGTGGATAAAGTCAAAGACAGGAAGCTAAATAAAGGGATAACCTGGCCTGACCGAGGTTACAGCAGGTGCCATTGCCGGTACCTGTGTTTGGCTGAAGCAGCCTGTCAGCTCCTGTCCCCTTGGGACTGTACTGCCCGCACAAGGTGTTAGGAAGGAGCAAGAGGTGATGGAGCAAAAGGTGAAGGAGCTCGGCTCTGTCTTTAGGGCCTCACCTTTCCTGGCTGCCGTGGAAGCCGGGCAGCAGCCGCCCAGCTGAGACCAACCCCGCCAGCAGCCGGGGGGCACTCAGGCTGGGCCAGCAGCACCAGTCACCCACCACACAGAAGGCAGCCGACAGCCATTTTCCTTTTTGTCAGCACACTCTGCTCCACAGGAACAAGGAAAATCTCCAAACCTGGAACATAAAAAAGACATCAAGCAAAGACACAAAAAGTATTTCCATTTGTTTCATTGCAGATAACGGGGCGGCAGCTGCCATTTCGAGATCAAGTCTTGCTCAGCTGAAGACCTCCAGCTGACACATCAACAGTCATTTACAATCTGCCATTAAACATATACAGTCATTATAGCTCTTTTCTCTGCTCGTTGCAGCCTCAGGACTTTTGGCTTAGGCTGCCTGTAAGTTCTTGTTTGGAAGATTTAAAAGGAGAAAGGAAAATAACAGTCTTGCTCTCCCAGAAGCTGCCTCGTGGGGCTGGGAAGGGAGTTTGTGCTGGTGCCTGGGCTCTGTTGCTCCTGCCCTCCCAAAAGCAAGGCCTGACCTGATACCCTCCATTGGACCTGCTGCTGCAGGAAAAGCAGACGGGGGAGTTTTGGGACCCCTGGTGTCCTGCAGGCCACTCGACAGCCCCACATTGCACGGCAGCGTGGAGAGGACCTGTTTTTTCCAACTGCATCCTTTGTTTAAACCAGAAATATCACCTCTCCCTATAAACCTTTCATCACTTGAGATACCTCTCCACAGGGATGACAGGAGAGGAATGATGGGGAAAGAAACGATCAAAGAGCACTATTATCAGGATTTTTGGCAGCTGAGCTATCGTTTCAAATGTAGGCATGGCAGGCGCTGCTCTCAAACACTGACGGGCTCACAGCTGCATAGCAGCCAGTGTGGGGTGAGATGTCCTTAGCAAGCAGGGAGCCAGCGCAAAGAAATCAGTGCTGGAAAAAGAGACTTACCCCCCAGGGTGTCTGACCTGGAGTAGTTCATGTGAGGGAGTCTAACAAAGCAGACATCATCATCTGAATTTCAACTTGGTTAAGTAACCGGCATCCAGCCCAGCACCCTCTGCAGATGAAGCTAACCCCGGGTTATCTGCATTTCACAGCTGTTTAACCCGAGGTTATTCCTGTTGGACTGGGGTTGGCGTGCTCTAATAGAGCTCTGGCGCTGTGCTTAGAGAAACAGCATGTTGCTGTTAAACAGGAGTTAGTGCTGTAGTATGCTGCTTTCTCTTGTATTTTTGGGTTTCCGTGGCCCTCACACTTCTGCCCTGCTGAGATGCTTGTGTCAGCCAACCCATGAAAATTTGGCACTGAAATGGTACCGCGTTGCATTTTTTTCTCACAGTATATAGCTCATGATCCCTCCTGTTCATCACACATTACAGTAATTGTAAGGGCTGCCAAGCCCCAAAGCCAAAAGCAGCTTTGGGATTATTTATCTCACCTTCTTGTTTGACATGTTGTAGTTGATGTTGTAGCCACAATGGGAGTGGTGGTGAAGGTAAGCCTAGAGAATGAGAGGAGGATGAAATTTGGTGCTCAGGAGCACAAAAACTGCTGTAACTCAGGGTGGGCCTCATGTCAACAATGAGAATTTGTGGTGGGAGACATCAAGAGGGAGGTCAGACCTGGTTATGGCTTTGCAAACTGTAAAGTTCCTACTGCATCTCCATTTTGCAGAAATCAAGATTCATCCAGATGCGATTCACCAGAAACTCCAAATTCAGCAAGAAACCTGGATAGACAGTGCCCAATTCATTCCTTCTCTGCTAAAGGCATCCATGAATGAAACCAAACTGTTGCCATGGATATTTACATCGGTTTTATTTGTCTGCTTATGTTCCCAGAAGAGCTACATGTATTTGGCAGATTGAGACAGGTGTGGTGAGCAGAGGGTTAGAGATCACCCGTGCCCCAGAGCTAAATAAAAATGAGGAAATATCCTCCGCTAAGCAACCTCAGGTCCCCACGTGCTGCTCTCCGGCAGCGTCCTTGCCACTGTCCTCCTTAATCTCTTCCTACAGATAAAAACAGTCAGTGGAGTTCCTCTCTCAGAATTACTTACTCTCCATCCAAGGCAGAGTCTTCGCAACATGATGCTATTCAAATTAAAAAACAAATCTTCTAGGGATAGCACTCTGCTGTCTTCCCAAAACTGTTCTTGTTTTCTTTTGCCATTTTGACACCATTAGCCTTCTGAAAGCGCTAGCACACACACAGAGATAATACTGTTAATTTGATCGTGCTGGAAAGGCACAGAACAGCCTCAGCTCAGCCAAGTGCTTGTCTTTGCCTTTTTCCCTGTTGTATAATATCCTTTCGTATATAGCTCTGTGTGGCAACTCATTTATATCAAAACCTACCAGATAAGGGAGGAGGGAAAGGGGAGACAATCAATAGTTATCTTGCCAAGGAGATTTGAAGCCAATAGGCTCCCATGACAGCATACGCTTCCACAGCTGTAAGAATGGGGGCTTTCCAAAAAATCAGTTGACGATGATTTTTTAAATGAGAAGATCCCTTCTCTACACACAGTTTTTATTCAAGCCTGGTGTAGGAAAAAAAATATCGATTTGTTTCTCTCAGTCCAATTCCTTTCTGTCTAATAGGTCTGTTGTAAACACCAATTTTACTGTCATTTACACTGTGCCCATCTGAGCTATTTTATCAATAGTTAAATAAGAATACTTTAAAGTAATGTGATTTTTTATTTGAATTCCAATTTATGCTCAGATGGTTTGACACAAATCTAGTAAGGAAGACTCACTATTTTCATAGAACAAATTAAATTGTATGCTATATAGCCACACAAGTAAATATGTTATATAATTGGATAAATAAATACTCATTATTAGATACAGTATCTCATTCTTACCTATACATAATAGCAAGGCTAGTGGAAGTATTGTACAAATCAACGTGCTTTAATAGTTAGCAGTCCATGAAAATCGACCTGAAAGACATTAGGCAAGAATAAGCACCAAAAAAAAGGTTAAGCCTAGTTATTTGAACCAAGGCTTCCTGCTTGCCTGTTTACATGCGATTCAAATCAGCTTAGAGTCATTTTCACTTAGGCCAGTGCATCCGGACAGAGGAGTCAAAGCGTAATTAGTTGTGCAGAAGATGGCAGTGGTGGGTAAAAAGTGATGACAGATGCTGCCGGTGGGACGGATGATGGGGTGAGGATGGATAATGGGGTGAGGATGGACAACGGGGACAGGGATGGACAACGGGGACAGGAATGGACAATGGGGATGTGCCACCAGTCACAGGGCACAGCCAAAGCCTGCAGAGCCAAAATCAGTACCTGGCCAACCAAATAGTTGAAATTGCCCATTTGCAGGGAGCTTGAGAGAGAGCATTGATCTCAGTTCTTCTTGTCAGACAACTCTTTCTTCCTGACAGTGGAAGAGAAAATCAGTTCTTTTTAAGCTGATAAACACAGCCCAGCTGGGACCCAATTTGTTGTTTGGATATTACAGGCTGAGAGACAGACCGGAGTCCTGGCATGTTTTAAAGAAATTGTGGCTCTCTCACGCAGCTAAATTAGCAAAAGATAGCACACGCCTGCGATGGAAACTGAAGAAGGCTAATGGTAACCATTCCTCTCTTCCACCCACCCTTTTTTGCTCTCATTTTGCTCCAGATTGACCTGCACTACTTTTTAAATGTCTCCACTGTTTCTTCTCTTCCAAACAACCTCCGCTTCCCTCCCACAGCTCCTGCAACCTGACTTTACGATAAATGGACATGCTAAAAGCTGGAGCTGTCGAACATACATAGACATTTCTTAAACCGAAACAGTGAGATAGTGATCCTGAAACCAAGCACCACACGCAGGCTTTCCTCTTTCTGCCACCACTGAAATTATACGCCAAATTAGCATTTGCTAGCTTTTCACATGGAGGAAAGGCAGCTAGGGAGGCATAAGATTTATTTTTTCAAAGTGTGAAAGTCAGTCTACATATCAGGAAATGATACAAAACCAGCAGGTTGTGACGACAGAAATGGGGTATTTACCAGCACAGCAATTTAGAATATACCACCCCCCAGCAGCTGCCTTTAAGCTAAAATGTGGGCACTCGTGGCCAAGCTGAGGGCATTTCCAAGAACTGTTCCCTAACAATTTCCCCTTCTCCTCCCCATTTCACTCTGTCAGCAGTTGCTGAGTTTGGTTTGGTTTTCATTTCAGCTTTGACTCCCACTGTGCTTCCAACAGCTCTTTCCTCCGTGTGCAGCAGATGAAATCCCATTCCCATTTGATAGGAAAAGTTCTCCAACTGGCCGGTTACTGGGAAGCCTGAACTCCTTCCTCAAGCATAGGGCTGACGTTGCTTCATCACAGCAGTTGCTTCATGTCATGCAGGATCCCGGCTGCTGACCTGTCCCCATCCCAAGCACCTGGTCCCTTGGTGGCAGGGTAGCTCCCTCACCTTGTGATCCATCACATCTCTGTGCAGCTCAGTTTTCCCCATTGTGTTAGCAGTATATGCACACCGGGACAGCAAACACACCTTTTCTTTGGTGCTGCCTTCCACATTTTTGTTTATCACCTTATTATTCTGCAGCAAGGGAGGATGGCAAATACAGAGCTTTGCCACCCTGCTGCTGTTGCCCAAAGCTTTTGCTGTGTGGCTGTTGGAAGAAGTCATTGCTCTTCTTCAGTGTGGGAGCATTCTCATGGCAATCAAAGCAGGGACTGTGGACATAGCTTCAAACAAGGGAAATAAACGTTAGCCCTGGACTGATGGATGCAAGATTTACTTTTTGAGGCGTGTATTGCAGTTTGTAATCGGACTTCTGCAGCTACAACTATGCTACTGCCTGGGTTAAAGCTGTCTGAAATGCTCCCTGCACCCACAGTGCCCATCTACACCAGGTTAGTGTCCCATTTGTATTACATTTGTCATGTCTGGTACTTTAATGAGTGCGCTTTTTTTTCATCCTTTTTTCTAGCTCTTAAAGCAACAGAATATTTTTTGAGTATGTGGCACCCACAAGCTGTGAAGTGTGTGATAAAAGGGCTTAAATAGGCAATAAAAAGGTCACCATTATTTGGAGCATAAACAGGTGTTTATAGCATGCCTAAGCCATGGTCAGCAATTAATTTTAGTTCTTCCTTCTGTGTGACAGTCTGTCAGGTGAAAACATAAGGTGCTCTTTAGAGCTTATGTGACCTTTAGAGGTTCAGCCCAAAGCAGTTTTGCTGACATCTGGCACATGAGAGACTTGCCATAAGATGGAAAACGAACAATAACTGAGTTTCTGCATCTGTTGCTCCCAAGGCAGGGACAGCAGCACAGAGGAGGAGAGAGACCAAAAGGCCATGCCTGAGCTTGCACCAGAGTGCCGAGGCAAAGTCACATCTTGCTAAGTCATGGAGGGGACCGAGATAGGGGCAAAGCAGGGACTCTGGCGGGAAGGGGGTTTAGCAGGAACACAATTCATCATTTAGCTTTGGGTAAAGAGTGGGGCCCCCAGAAGCCACTGGGACTATATGAGCCCGGATACCTCTGCAAGGAGAAGTAGCTGTGTGAAGAATCTGGTCTAAATTCACAGCATGTGGCGTAAATTCACAGTTAACTCAGAAGAAAGTAACCAAAACCAGAAATGGTTAAGCAGGGATTAATCAGGGGACAAGCAAAGTGAGAAGAAATTCAGCTTAATGAGGAAGACAAATAAAAGTGAGGCTATAGTGGCAAGAAAGCAACGACTTTCAAAAGGCGTTTTTAATGAAGTGAAGGAAAAGCATAGATCTCTCCCTAGTATGCTCAGACGGTGGGCTCAGCTGGGCTTGCTGCAGTGTGCTCAGGGAGCCAGAACATGTATTTTACTGGCTGTACTTAGAAAACACAGCACATCGTCAAAGCATCGAAAAGCTGCTCGCACTCCTCTGTTCCTGCCCTCCTGCCCTCGAAACTTCCCCTCTGCTTCTGAGGGGATGATATTTGAGCATTCAGAAATGAATCTATGTTATATATGCTGAATGAATTTAGCAGTGAATGTAACCAAAAGCATTTGGGGCTCAGAAATTAATTGTTACGCCGGCCGAAGAAGGCAAATCCTGCTGCGGCAGTGTGTGAGATGGAGAAAGCTCCTCTGCTTCACACACACGGCAGAGAACGGCTGTGTCCCCGGCTCAGGAGGGAGGATTTCCCCTCCCTGGCTGCTCCATCAGTGGAAGAAATGTGATCCTGCTCCGGCAGGATGGTGCGGTAGCGGGGCTCCATATTTCAAATGGCAGGGGTTAAGCAAAGTGGCCAATTTCCTTGGGCTAATTGAGCATGCAACCTGACTGCTTGTAAAGCCTGTATTTGGCTAGGAAGATTTATTACTTTTAGCAATGATGAATGTCCAAGAGCAGTGAGGGCAGACCTGAGCTGCAGTTCATTAGCTTTAAGTGGGATGATGTTGAAAAACCATCTCTATTTTCGGTTACTTTGTTCTGAGTTAACTGTGAATTTAGACCTTCTCTAATAAAGTGCTCAGGGAGTCCAGTGAATCTTGTTCTCTGTGGCAGATACTGAACCTGTAGGGTTTTGTCCCTATCCTGATGAGTAAGCAGTTTTAGCTGGTCCTGAGAGGCTGTGACATGATAGAAAACTGCTCTGTATGGGAGTTTGAAGTCAAGTCTCCATCCATCTCTGAAGCAGACACCGAAATGGAAGACTGACATGCCTTTGTCATTGGGTTTCACAATAACGCCTTTTTATTAGCTTCATCTTCTCCTCAGAAAGTCCTCATCAGTTTGGTGCTTTGTCTCCACTTTTCTCCCTTTCCTTGGGAAAATACCCATTAGTGAATGTAGCTGCGAAGCCCCAGAGCACACCCTGCTTTCTTTGCTCCCCAGCAATACTTGTTTAATGTCACACTTGTACAAAACACCCTGTCTCTGCCCCTGCACTGTAAGACCACACCGGTCCTCTAGAAATTGTCAGCAAGTATTTGATGCTGAAATATTATTTCGTTATAAATCATTCCCAGAGGTGGCTGTGGCCAGTAAAAAATACCTTTGTGTCACTCTCTTTACAGTGGTGTGTAGACTGAGTTCTGAAAATGCATGTGTATCTGTGTTCCCACAATAAATATTATCTCGCATGCTACCAGTGCCAGCAGTGTCGATGGCTCCAGATTGCAACGTATGCACGAAGTGCAAACCTTTCTTGATCTAAATGTCACCCGTTAGCCTCTATGAACCCTGTCAACAGGCAATCAACCTGCAATCCTGTATGCAAGGAGTTCACCGCCCAGGGTAACCAGCCTGGAAGCTGCAAAGCTAATGAATCAGCCTCTGAAACTTAATTGTAAGAAAAGTAATTAATCTTGCTGTGTTTCACTCATCATCAAGCAACCTTTCGCTGATGAAGTAAAAAACTGCTGAGCATTCCAGTTCACTCCCCAAGTCAACCTCTCCCTGTTGGACTTTCTGGGTAATTGGCACATCATTATTGTCCCATTTTCTACAGATTCCCCAAGAGGCAAGGGTGACAGGAACTCAGGCATAGATATTAGTAAGGGAAGGGGGTTTTGCAGCTCAGACTTTCACTCCCACTCCCAAGAAAGCTTCAGGTTTGCCTAGTGTTCCCGTTTTGCTCAGACCTGGTAAGAGGCAAAAAAAAAAACCCTAGAAAACCTGTAAGAGAAGGAGAAAAGTTTAAAACAGCCATCAGAAGGTTTCCCAGCAGTTGTGCATGAGATGTCAGAACTTTGATATCAGAACCACTCCTTGAAATGCAGGAGTTTTAGCAAACTTGAAAATAATTTCCAAAAATGATGCCAGCTGTACACTGCAGATAGGACCGGGCATGAGCCAAAGGCACAGGGGGATCGCTCTCTGTACCATCTCTTGTAATTTTTGACGGCACTAAATGAAACTCAGCCTAAGTAAAATCAGTTCAACTTTCTTGAGAAAACAAGACTTCATAAGAGCAAAACTAATTGGAACCACACACCGGTGTGATCTGACGTGGTGCCTGCAGCAGTTCTGGCCTCCCAGCGGTGTCTCACTGGGTGGCTGTACCAGGCTGGCTGCAAAAACGAACCAGATTTGGAGCTTCAAATCTTGTTATGTAGTGCCATCTTGAGGTTTTGCGAAATGAAAATGACGTTCTTCAAGGCTGTGTGTGGCTTTTATCTGGTTGTAGTTCGAGAAGTTCATTCTTCAGGGTGAACGCTCAGCTGCGTTCACTGTGTTTGAGAACCGTACAAGATGGGGCTGGACTCACCCAGCTGGAGCACTGCCCGCCCGTTCTCTGCTCCATGTTGATATCAACTCTTCACAAAACCTTACCTAGAAAAGGTTCACCTGTCCAGTATTTAAAACCCCCAGCGACAGACGCCACACTGCCGCTGCAGATGAGGTTGAGGGCCACAGAACGTGGCTGCTCCTCTTCTCCAATGAGACAAAACCCATATCCCATTGAAACAGAGAAATAAACTTAACAGCAGAGTCAATTATACTGTTAAGCGGCATTCTTTATTCTATCAGCGCTGGGGAACACTGGGGATCATCCTCCATAAGCGCTCCAAAGTCTGGATGCTCTTGCGTTGCTTATATTCACATAATTATTACATATGCATACAATTTTTGAAAATCTTGATCAATACTAAGAAATATTTGATATTATAGTTGGTTAGTTTCTTACATCTATTAATTATTAGTTAAATATAAACTAAGCACTCTGCTTCTAAACAATGTATTATTTAGTCTTCTGTCAGAAAGCATTTATCCTGTCATTTGGTTAATGATGGGTACGTCTTTTGTAACTTTATCACAGTATACATTAATTTAGCAGCTTCTCTTCAATTGCCCTGCCCTGTCACGATGTCTCTCCATCCTGAGCTGAAGCACAGGAGTGGTGCCATGGGTGCAAACTGCTGCCTTGGCCACCGCTGCTCTGAAAATCACGAATTTACAGCTCAGGGCTGGGGGATTTCACGGGGATATTCGTGTCAGGATGGAGCAGCAGTCACTGGTGCCTGTTTTTGGGGCTCCATGGCTGACTGGTCACAGGGAATGGGATGGGAGTCACAGCCCGGAGTGAAAAACAAGCGGTAGAGAAAGGTTTAGAGCAGCGACCTGGCAGACACAAGTGCTCACCATGCAATAAAGGGATGGTGGGGACTCCAGGCAGCCGGGGAGGCATCAAGGAGCGCCAGCATGGCTGCACTGTGGTCGTGCTAGTGAAGACAAGGGGCTGTTGGGTCATGAAGTGACAACCGGGTGCCTGAGGAAAGGAGTCAGCGGGGCACCCCGGGGCGGGCGGTGGTTCCTGCGGGGCCGGGGTCAGCAGCTTCCCCGGGGTGCCGGTGTGTACGTGGGGACGTGCTTGGTGAACTCGGAGGACGCGGCGCCCTCAGCGGACCCGGCGCTCGGGGGCGGCTCGGCCGTTTCCGTGAGCGCTCGGGGCTTTCCGGCCTCCTCGCCCCCCATCCCGCGCTCGGCGGGAACGGGTGCGGGGTGCGCGCCCTCATCCGCCCCCGCAGCCCCGTTCGGAGCTTCCCGGGCGGAAGCGCCGTTCGCGCCTTCCCGCGGCCGCTCGGCTCCTTCCGCCCACCCAGCGGGGCGCTTCGTTCGTTTCCGCGGCCGCTCGGCTCTTTCCGCAAGAGCCGGCGGCGCGCTCGGCCGTTCCCGCCGCCTGCTGGGCGCTCGGTGTTTTCCGTGAGCGCTCGGCGATTTCCGTGCGGGCCGCGGCGCGCTCGGCGCTTGCTCCCTGGCTGGCGCTCCTCAGTCGGCCGCTGCCTGCCTGTCGCCGGGCTGGGAGCGCCTGTGTGTGTGAGTGACGCGGCGGAGGTGTAGTTTGACGCGGTGTGTTACGTGGGGGAGAGAATAAAACTGCGGCGAGATCCTAGGCGCGAACGAAAGCAGTGACGGAGCAGCCTGGTAACCGGTAAGAGGAGGAAGGCGCCCAGCAAACAGGGGCGGGGGGGAGGGAAGGAAATGGAGCCCGGCGGGGACCAGGGGAGCCGCCGGGCGGCAGGACGCGGGGGCCCGGCCTTGCACCGCCCGCGGGAGGGGCGCCCGCTTTAAAGATGGAGCCGAGCCCTGCAACATCCCCGCCGCCGCCGCGCCGCGAACAAAGGATAATGGCGGATGGGAGCCGGCCCCGGCGGCGGCCGCCACGGCCGGGCGGCGGCGACTCTGGCGGCAGCCAGCGGCGGCGCTCACCGTGGCTGGGAAGGGGGATCGCGCCCCCCGGCCCCAGGAGGAGGCGGCGGAGGAAGACGACGAGGGGGGGAGCGGCGGCCGCGCACCCACCCGCGCCCCCTCAGCGGCGGGGCGCCCCCTCCCCGCCCCTCCGGCTGCGCTTCGGGCCGCTTCCCCGCCGCCCCTCCGCCTCACCCCGGCGCTGCCCGCCCCGCTCGGCGGCGGCCCCCGGCTGCGGGGCTCCGGGGAGCGGGGCGGGCGGGCAGCCCTCCTGCGGGGCCGCCGCGGCCCCCGCGCCCGCGGAGTTTCGCTTCCCCGGTGACCCGAGTGCGCTGTATAAATAAATAAACTAACTCTTCGCCGTGATGGAAACGAGTGCTTGGGGTGCTCCTAGGAGCTGTAACGAGGAGTTTTTAATAAAATCTGTGCACAGAAGCTCGGGCCAGCGCTTGGTCTGGTGGTTTACTTCTATTTGCAGCGCGGGGCACGGCCGTGCGAGGCGGCTGTGACAGGGGCCGTGGTGCTCGGTCACCCAACACCGCGCTCCGGGGACACCGCGCAGGGAACAGCCTTGAGCCCGGTGCGCAGATCACGTAACAGACATACGGTTCCTTTTTGCTGTCTTATTCCTGTCCTATTAGTATTTTTAACCCAAAGAGTGAACTTGAGCCTGGCCGCGGCTGGTAAATCTCGGTTCGGGATTTGCTTTTGCCAGTTTTTCCACAGACTCTTAGGTGCTGCACGACCAGCAGGATTTGACCTCTCTCCTTGCTTTAATAGCAAATGTCAGCTCAGCTGCCTTTTCCACCCTACACCAGCCTTGCCTTGCAGCAGCTGTGGGGCTTTTTTTCCCATTTTGTTGCCTAGAATAGAAGACATTATTTGGACTTCATTTCTACTTTCAAAACCTGGATATCTGCATTTTTGTTTACAGTAATAAGTAAAAGTGATGTGGCAATCTTCTTAAAAGAACTTTTAACCATCGTTACACCTCCCAAATGTATACAAGGATTAAAAAAAAATTATAGGTCATACGACTTTTATTTCTGAAAGAAATCTTTTGTTTGTTTGTTTTCCTCTCCTTCTTAAGTATTGAAATGCCCGCACATAATCTGCTTCTGGAGTAACACCTCTCATTATTTTTTTTTTTCCTGGAGTTAGAAACAAGGTTTCTATTTCTTAAATAAAGGGCTGGAGACTTACTTAGGAATATCAGCCAGCTCTGTTTAGTCCCATTGTGACTACCAAACACTTTCAGAATACAGGAATTTTGAGACTCTGCTTGCTTCAGCAAATGTGGATTTTTACAGTGAAATGTGAAGTCACTGAAGTTTTTAATCAAGATGGGTATTTGTGATTCACATGTATGTAGGCGTGTCCCTCCATGTATGTGAATTTCTGTTTTGTGTCACTTCCACCACTTCTTTTGAAATCAAGGCCAAAGGTGCTCTACATCACTTCACTCTGAATAATACCAACATGAGAAGAAGGTTTCTAAAGTTGTAATTGATTAAGAGACATCTGAGGACTTCAGTAAGCAATATAGTTGTTGATAGTGATTAAAGATAATGGCGTAGTTGGTGTATTTCATTCATTCTTGGTTTGATGGAATATTTACTTAATTTTAAATATAAAAATGTGACAGTAAATCCTTGCTTGTTTTTTTTTTTTGTAGCTTTAGAAACACAACATTTAATTTTATTTTATTTCATAATAGAGTAGAAGATTGTCAGATTCGTATTTTCAAACACAGATCTCTGCATTTCCTCACCAGCTTTGTGTCTTCACAGATCAGAGGAAAAGGGAGCAGACAGGTGGTTGTGTATTTGCTAATCGTCACTTACAGGTGACCTAATGTGAAATATTTGCATGTAGGAAATAAGAGTTTAGTAATTTTTAATGCTTTAATATCACTGATAGAACATCAGTATTTAGATTAGTACTCTCAGCTTTGCGTATGGATCTACAATAAATGATCTGAATCCAATATATACATTTTTTCCTCCCATACTTGTGGTGATAAGGGTGTCTGCTACCCTGACTGAAAAAAAAATATATATGAAAGTAAAGAGGGGTCTGCTGATACAGAAAATTTAGAAACATCTCATTTAGACTGTCAGGTCATCAATCTGTCTGTTTCCTGGAAGCCTGCACCAGCATAGCTATTGCTGGTACTGATGTCAGATATAAAATATTCTGTAGTAGCTGATCTTTTTCTGGAAAGTAGCTGTTCTGCTGCAGTAAGAAGCAAACAGCCTCTTCTTGCCTAAGTGCAGCTGCAGCTCTGTAGGTGCAGATTTTGATAGCAGACAAGGCCCTGACTAGGAATTTCTGTTGACACCCTTTTGAAACAAACGGGATATTCACACTTCACCTCTATTTTCGGATCTCTGGAAGCAAGTGGAGATCAGTTACTCATGCTGCACTTCTCAAGGCTTTTGTGCAGCAAGAAGGCCCTGCTAGTTTTGTGCCTGTAATCTGAAGTTAGCTTCAGGGGACATGAGAGCAATCCTCATCTGCAGAAACAACCCTGCTGAATTCAGTTTAAGCTCTCTGGTGCCCTACCTGCATAAAGCTGAAGTTTCATGACAAGGCAATGATTTTTCTCTGAAAAAATTAATGTTCCCTCATCTGCAGTCTGTGCAATTGTATTTCACGGTGATAATGAAAACCTGAGCAATCAGTGGTTAATGATCTTTGTACATCTCCCAGCATGAAGGCACTGATACCTATTTTAACTTTTAGATCATTTGGTTGTACTGCAATTAAAAAGGTGAGTGAGAAGAAATATGACACCTTCCATTTTTCCATGTTTCTAAAAGAGCCTTGTCAGCTCTGTAGGAGATGAAAATATGCCAGGATCTGTTTGGTCTTTTAGGTAAAAAGGCTCTTGAAAACAGACAAGGATTTTCTCATTTCATGCTGCTGCTGTTTTTTTTCTTCTGGCAATGCTGGATTTAGAGTATCCTGTGCCAAGTGGAGAGAATAGAAAACTAGGTGGTGGAAGAGCCACTTAAAGGGGAGAGGGTAAAGAATTTGGAGGAAGTGTGTTCCTATTTGTATGTGTGTATGTGTTTTATATATACGTAAAATGTATACATGCACACCACTTTAAAGCAGCGCTGATGCTTGTTAGATACTCTCAATGATTTTGAGCAAAGTGCATAAGCACAGGGTTTCTTTTACCAGTTAAGATAATAAGCATATCTGTTTTTCTCCTTAGCGTGTTGTGAGATTTGATGTTTGTCATAAATCAAGCCCATTAGGTGAAAGATGGAAAAATAATTCCAAAGATAGGAGGGTCCTGCCAATGGCTGTTCTGGATTTCATTACTTTTCAATTGCTCTCTGAGACAAGACAACACTACTTAGTTTAGACAAAGCTGTGGGAACCTGGATAATGAACTATTTTGAAGCTACTTTCATGCAGGAAACTGAAACAAAAATGTCTATCCTTGATGTTTTCATGCTTTTTGGATGGGAGAGTTGAAATTATGTAAAAATCTCTGATCCTTTAAGCGTTGTTCCAGTGATAACTTGTTTGGTCAGTGAGGTTATCACCAAAACTTTTTTCCCAAATTTGGAAGAATTGTAAAGCTGAGTTGTATTTTCCTCTTCCAGCAGAATTTTTTTTCAATTAGCTTTCTAAACTTAGAGCAGGTTCTTTTCTTGAGCAAACTGAAACAAAACCCACCAAAACCAGTAGTCTTAGAAATCCAGGAATTGATCAAGTTTATCTACTTCCTGACAGACTGAAACCATAGTTCCACATATGTTTTTGACAGTAATATTGGCTGAAGCAACTTCCATGTCTGGTGACTTGTTCACATCTTCTCCGCACAGTAGCTGTACCAGTATAGACAGGGGAAGCGATGGGGCTGGAATGAGCAGGAAGATAAGGGCAGCTCAAACAGCAGCGCTGCTAAATGAGAAAATGCAGCCTACATAAAAATCTGTAAATTATTGCTGTGTTATAACCAAGCTGGATGGCATGGATCTCATTGTGGTTCTTGCTGCAGCACTGGATCGTTTAGCTTGGTTTAAGTTTTTACATGTGCTAAATAGGAGCATATGAATATGAGCAGCATCTGTTCCCAGACTTTAATATCATGTATACATACTGTTTGTTGTGCTATTTATTTACTTGGCTTAAACAAAACTTTTGTGTGTGTGTTTTTTAATAACTATTATCTTCACTTCCTCTGTCTTGTTCTGACATGCTGTGTTCTGACTTTTAACCTCCTGTCACCATTCTCTGCAGCTCCTTGCTGCAACGTTCTTAATCATCTCTCCAGCAACTCAACGACCTCCTGTGACGTTTTGATTTTAACATTATGTACATTTTTCTGATAGACTCTACCCTAAGTCGTCTCTCATTTTCTACTACTATTCACATATCAATTGGATTTTGCTTTCCCTTGCACCTTTCCTGGGGCTTGAATGTAAAATCTTGTCTAGCTTAACCTTTAAACCCCGTGGAATAATGGATTGAAAGCATTATTTTCCGATGGCTCTTCCTCTGGCTCTGTGTAGCTGGCCCAGCCTCAAACTCTGCTGGTACCTGTGCCTTCCTCCAAGTGATGTGCAATATGAGCAGGGTTTGTAAATTCGTGCTTTTGTGGATTGTAGAGAGCTTGAAAAAAAAGTCTAGGTCATTACTATAGAAGTAGGACCTCTGCCCCTTTTTATGAAAGTCATCCAAATTTTTTCTGCTGATAAGAAAATTTTGGGCGATACCAAGGGAGGGAAGATATGAAAAGTGCAGCGTGTACTATTGTCACAGCATAATACCAACAGAAGTCTGTTGCTGTTGTTTTATCTGAGCTGATAGAACCGAACTGTATGTGGCTCTCAAGAGACAGACATCTTACTCCTTCCTTCTCTCCTCCTGGCTGTGTGGTGCTCACCCATCCCTTACATTGGCTGCAGTGTTGATTGTTTGTAGAATCTAATGAGCCAGTTCAAATCACTAACCCGGGAAGAAACCATGCCTTTTGTGAGGTTAGTTTTCTTCTGCCTGAGTAAGCTGAACTGGTTGGTGATTGAGGTGCTGTTGGCAGCAGCACTGGTGCAGATTCACAGTGGAGGCTGTAGGGGAGGAATGGGACACAACTTTCTCCCTTCGTCCGCAGAGAGCTGGCTCAGCAGACCCATCTCGGGGAAGTGCAGCACGTTTGGAGTGAAAGAAGGAGGAGCGGGGCTCTGTCTGTGGTTATCTGGGACACATCAGTTTGCCTTTGCAGACAGGAGAGCTGGGACACAGTAAGTATCTCAGTTGAAGGGGAAAAGAAGAAAGGAGAGTTTCCCTCTTCTGAATGCCTGGTGACACATGTGTGGTTGAACTAGGTAGTCCTCATCAGAGGCAGGTTTCAGTCTTCTCATAAGGTTTGATCGGTGTAACTCTTGGGTCACCTCCTTTTTGAGGAGCCCAGTCAGATGGGGAGAATTACGTATAGCATTTCTTTAATGGAACCCAAGTTGAAAGATGAAGCTTCAGAAGGGGTGCAGGCCCAACACCTGGGTGGCAATCCTGTCAGTTTCCCCAAGGCCTCTGTTTGTACAAAGTGCTAGATGTCTTGTCCTTTCTTCCTGATTTTAAAATAATAATTGTGGCTGAAACTACTAGCATGCAAGTTGTAGCATGAGGTTAACGTGGAGTGTATAACCAGCACACCTGCGCTGGGTAGAGAAAGAAGTATGTTACCTGCTGCAAACAACTGCTTTCTCAGTGATGTGGCTGTTTGGAAAATGCGTCTCTCTGCTCAATCCTCAGAAAGCTAATGTTGACTACATAAAAAGTAATCGTCCTGTTTCCAGCCTCCCACTCTTAAGCAGAGTCATCGGTAAAGCAATAATAATAAAATTACAGAATATAGATGTTTTCTTTTCTTCAGCGTCTTTGTTGACTTAACCACAGTCTTATGACACTTATACCCATGACTTGATCCGCATTGCTTTCATTGGCAGGCCTGGCTGCGGCAGAGTAGACTCTGCTCCACCTTCCATGTTCCTGCCCCTGTGCAAGTAGCACCAATGCAGCTGTTTGTGAGGCGATGACGTGAACTGAATTGGAGAACTGATCCAGGATAAAATTAATTGCATTTTCTGGTCTGTCTGTAGTGCAAATTGGTTGCCCAGTCCCAGACAGCTCAGCTGTAAAGGTGTAAATAAGAAAGAATCAGTAGGGACGCAGAGCCTGAGCTGGCAGTGCTGCCAGCAGAAGTGCTTGTAAGGCTGTAGTTGCAGAAAGCAAAACAGATATTTTCTTTTGCGTGCAACAAACGATGCAAAACGCAGAGTGTTTCTTTCTCTGGCCCTTTCTGGTTCATCGATGGCTCCCGTTGCTTACTCAGGGTCATCGTTCTGACCATCAGCATTACCAGCAAGTCACATCTCTGTTCCATCGAGACAGCTGTGTTGTCCGCAGGTAATACAGGTCTTAAACTGCAGTTAAGTATTTGAGAACCAAGGTAAATTATTCTTGGTGCTGGAGATGGTACTTTAACAGAGTAGATCTGTCTGGCAGGCATATGAGAGACACTTCTCATTTAAGAAGCATTCCTGACTTGTCCAGGCAAATTTAAAAAAAATACATGATAAATAAACCAGAATCCACTCAGTTGATAACATTACTCAAAATTATTTTACTACAAAATTTGGTTGCTGTTTAGTTTCAGTTGTTTTTTAGGAAGAGGGTGGGTCACAGATTTAATTTTGGTACATTAAGCAAAATAATGTGTCTGCTATTGCTTCAAGACTAGAGCTAATTGACCAAGCAACGATGGTTTCAATATAACTACTAAAGCGAGAGCAATTTTAGGATTGAAAGTATTTCCAAGTCTTGAGCTGTGGCTTAAGCCCCAAATCTTTTGGTTTTAATGTTGCAATAAATTTTGTGAATAAGATGCATTCAGAAGTTGGTCAAGGGCAAGGTTTGTAAGGAAGTGCTGGGTTTTTTATGCATACCTGGGCATACTCAACTGTAGCATTCCAACTGTAGAAGGATTTCAGAAGTTTTCACTTATTTGAGAGCATTGAAGTAAAAAATAGCCTATACTGACTATTAAGAAAGAAACAAAGCTATTAAATTATAACAAAAAGCATGTTGCTTCTGCAGATAGATTGTTTTGAATTTATTTCAGACATTTGGCTTTATATCTGGTCATTACCAGCTTTGTGTAAATAATTCAGTCTATCTTACTTTCAGATAACCAGTTCTAATGATAAACTATTAATAAAACAGTGAAAGCATTGGTCTGAAACACCCATTTTGTTGTGTTTTCTTTCTGAACTCCTTAAAAGTGTTGTGTATTTTTAAACCAAGACTTTGTAGTGTTTACCGAGTTATATAACTTCATGCTCTTATACTTTGGGTTGAACTCTAGAAATACCATGTACGTTCCAAGCATCAAACGGAATGAACAGTATTTGTTTTAATAATTTATGCCTATAAAGCTTGCAGCGTAAATACGTGAAGTGGCATTTTTTATACATTAATCCTTTACCCACTGACATTCAGAAGTGGGTTAGAAACATTAGCAGCACAGCTGTCCCTTCTCGCCAACAGACAAAACCTCAGCACAGGAACAAACTCTGCCTAAAATTCTCTTGTCAGGTTTAACTATGCTGCTGGTAATACCTAAAACTCCATGCTTACTCTGAATTTCTTAACTGATTTGATAGTTCTCTGAAACAGCAGAATAATGTCAAAACAAGTGTGGTCTGTATCACTTCGGGATTTCAACATCTTGCCCTCTTCAATCTGCAGTGTTTTGCAGAGGTGACCTACAGTGTTCAAACCTCAGGCTTTTTTTCTTTTATCTTTTTTTTGTTGTTGTTACAGGAACAAAACAAATGGATGATGAAATTCAGATATCTAGTTTAACATTTTAGGTGACCAAATAAAAAAAACTTCAAATACTGACAGTTGCCCCCTCTTATTATAGGATGGGAAAGGAAATATTTACTTTATTCATGGGAAAGTCCCCTGAATTTCTGGGACTTTCCAGAAGATTAAGTTTCAGAATATGCATTTACATTCATTACATTGCATTACATATGCATTTACATGTATTACATTAGAATGTCGTCTTTAATCGGTGTAATCTCTAAGAACCTTCAGCACAGTGTTACATTACGCTGTTGTGATAAATGTTAAGTGTGTGTTAATATTGTCACACTGTAAAATTGACAGAGACTCTGGAAACATATTACTTTGGAGTTGAAAGATTTCAGGTAATAATAAACACGTTTATATGGTTGTCTGTCTTTATTACATTCCTGCATATGCTTCCATTAAATCATACTTGGTATGTAGTTTAAATTATTACAATTAAGGAAACACCTATGTGGAGGTGATTCCTTTCTGTGTTGGAGGTGTAAGATTATGTTGCATTCTTGGCCCTTGGGCTTGGAGCGCTCAGGTTAACCACACTGGTGGGGGTCTGTGTAATGCTGTGGATTCTGTTTTGTTAATAAGTTGTTCCTGATCTTCTCTGAACACCAAAACAGATTTCAAAGTAGCTTTTGCTTTGATCACTTAAGCGTTTGTCATGGACCCAGTGATTGATATTATGTGAATCTCCATACCACATACATAGAGCAAAGCCTGTGCAGGAGGCACCGTTGGTAAATACCCTCTTAACAATGTCATAGTCCTGCTTCGCTCTCTCTAGGAGAGTAGGTGTCTTGAGCGATCAGTCCTTACTCCTGCGTTGTTTGCTGAGAACAAGTTCCCCCACCTCAAAGATAACCATTTATTTAATACAAACGTGTGTAGAGTCTCTCCCTATAGAGCTGCGTGCTGCTGCGGGTTTGGGATTGCAGCAGTTCATCCAGCTGATGCCTCTGAGCTGCCACATTTAAAGGTTGCTTGGCATGTGGACAGAGTTCCTTACAACATGTCAAAACGTTGTCAAATACTTCATGTAGCATCTAGGCGGTTCTTACTCTGTCAGAATGAATGATGGGGCAGTGAAAGGCCGTAAGACACAGAAATGCGTATGGAAAAGAACAAATGTGATCCATCTGAACAACTCTGGCAGGTCAGGTGGAAATCTCAAGCTCTGACGGGTCTACCCGGTGGAAAAAAGGAACACATGCACCTTCTTAGATGGATCTTAACCTTGCTAACTTGGCATCATTTTCTGCTCTGAATATTCATTTCATTTTTGGTAGGGACATGGTCCTCTTTTGGAACATCATCTCCCATTTTCTCCCTGTCACTGGGGAAGGAGAAGGCCTCTGTCCGCTTGCAGAATTAGCCCTCCTGTCTGTCACTCTGGACTGCATTAGCTCTTCTGGAACACCTCTGCATGTCAATGTTTGCTATGAAAGGAGGTGGCCCAAAATGTTCTGCTTGCTGACCAGCGCAGCAGAATAAGTTATTTATTTGGCATATCTAGGTAGCTGGGTGGTACCAGAGCCCTTTTTTTCCAATTAGTCCCTGTGCCAGCCAGGTACAACCTGCCTCCTAAGGCAGGGATTGTGTAGCTGCTGTAGCCTGGCGCTGAGCCCAAGCCAGCAACTTGTACAAAGAGGCAAGTAGGGTGCACCAGCTTGGGCACAGGGCCTCCTTAGCAGAACATGTTATTGTACCCATTGCTATATTCGTATTACTTGGGTTCAGGCTGTGTTAATACACCCTGTGGCTTTTAGATGGATACTGGTTCATGTCCAGCGAGTTTTCACCGTGGGCTGAGCAGGTGCCATCCCCACCTTGCCATGTGAGGTACCTGCTGTTTGCATCGAGCAGCTTCACCAGGCTTGCCTTTTGGGCACAGACACACGGACACAAACAGACACCAGTCCCCTACTCTTAGTAGAGATGTAATTGTATCTTCCCTTTTTTAATGAAAAACTGCCGTCAGACTAGTGCGTGGCCACAGTTCAGCGCTGCATTAGAAGTGGCAGATGTGAGAAGGGGCTGCCCTCGTGTCGCCGCAGTCAGTCACGCCGAAAGGTCAGCATCAGTTCTCAGGGACTCATTTATTCCTCCGTTCTCCATCCTCTTCTATTTCAGTCAAAGGTTAAAGAAGAATTTGAGTAGGACCGGAAATTAAACATCGTCATGGGTGGCTATGCTGATTATTGCAAGGCCTGTACCAATTACAAAGAGGTTTTCCCTGGAGTTCATGATGTATTCAGTGGGAGCATTAGCTCCCAGATGCTGTTATGAAAATCATTTGATGCCCATATTTGCTCTGTTGAATATGTCTGTGTACAAATGATACTGTTCAGATACATTGTTATGATAATTTTTATTCAGTAACCAGCAGCCACAGCACTTTTAGTTGACACATGGAGGGAAGAGGCACATATTTTGACAATTTCACATGCTTTCATTTTTGTGAAAGTTTCTTTCTACAGTTAGTAGGAATTACAAGAAATCAGCATAGGTGGAAAAATAGGTGCTTTTTATGTTCTAAAAATAATGTCAGAGAAAATATGTCAGCTGTAGTAAAATGCAGTCAGTTTGTGTAAATGCACTGCTGCATAAATACAATATAGGTAACGAATCTGTATGAACCACTAAATGTGCTGAATTCTCCAAAACAAGCAAGTTCTCGTGAAGTCTGACAGAGTCGGTTTTAAAAAGCCTGAAGACAGAAGCACTAGGTGGTGGTACAATGCCAGGAGTTTGGAGTCAAATCAGGAAAATGCCACGGTGAAGAGTGTTTAAACAACTTTGACTTGCACACTTTACCTGTGCAGACGAATACACCTTTCCCCAGTAAATGTGGCTTTCTTGTGTTGTGCTAACAGAAAAGAAAATCTAGAGGTGACAGCTCCTATGGGTACCCACCACGGTAGCTGTGAGATCGGACTTCTGGTTTTCCCTTGTTTTATAATCTGCCACTGCTTTTTCTTCAGTGAAAGGGAGATTGAGCATGCAATGCAAGTAATTAGTTCCAATACTTTCATCAGTTACATATCTAAATCTGTTAAGTATGAGAAATTTTCACCGACTTTGGAAGCGCAACTACAACTGCACTAGAGGCTTTGTTGGAAAATTGAGGAGTCAGAAGAGTTTGTTACGTGTAATCAAGGCCCCTGGTTGCATTTCTTCTGTAATCCGTATGAAAATACTTCATTGTTTGCCTCTCTTGCGCTGGGCATTACAGGATGTATTCAATCAGCAAAGAGTTTTCAGACACTTCTCTTGGTGTCATATGGAGACAGAAGTGGGACTACAGGTATTATGTTCAGGTGATGGTCTGATTCTGCTTTGTGCAGGATCTCTTTACAATGTGATTCTATTTTTTCTTGGAAGCTCAAGATCAAATATTTTAACTTTAGTGGCAAGAAGACTTTTTCAGGCTTTTTATTCTTCAATTTGCCTAGCAGATTGCTGTGTGTGAATGCAAATAATCTGAAGAGTCTTCTTCATTTTTGGCATTTTCAGTGGAGTCAGTTGTTAAGAACATTCTTTTACTTCCACTTCCATACTGTTTTCCCAGCCCTTGCGCTGCCCTGACCCAAAAGCTGACATGATAATCGAGCTGTATGGTGGGCTTGTTCAGAAAAGTGGTGAAATGTAGATCTAAGATGAAGCGACAAATGTAGGTTGTGTTCATGGTGTGGCACCCAGTCTTGTCACCCTTAGGAGGGGGCTGGAGGAACAAACACCCAGGGGCAGCATCTTGGCCAGTGCCAACTTGGGATGACAGAGAAGCTCTCGTGTAAATTGCAATTAGTGTGCCAACCTACTGTAGTCATTAGTGACAGAGATAATTATGGGCCTGTCTTGTCCTGTTAAGCATTTCTTACTGCTTATTTAAAGTCCCATGTGTTAGCTGTAAATAAAATTGTTTTTCTCTGAACATTTTGAGCTCCGACTCCATTGAATGGAGTTCGTAAAAGAGCTGAAAGGGCTGCTGGGCTGCAAGGTAACAGTGGAGATGTGTACAGATTTCATGTCAATGTCCTCGGTAATTACACTGAAAAGGTGAAAACAAACAATAGCATACAAGAGCAGTGTTTGAGGAGTTTTTCAGTCATACTGGCATGGCTGCTATGAATAAATCTGAATACAGGGCTTGAGAAGCAGGCATTACCTCCTTTTGCTTTTCCTCAGTTGGGTGAACGTCATTCTGACTGGATGTGGCTCCAAATGGGCATAGGTTTGTTGGGTCTCTGCACTGGTTTTGGAGGCTGTCATGTTGTTCTTCCAAATCTGGGTGTGTACTTCAACAAAATAAAGCCAGAAGTCATCATCTAGCTGTGGAAGGAAAAGACTTTAAAGCCTGTCACTTGGTAGAGCTGGGCAGGCTGTGACAGTACATCTGAGGTGTATAGCGAACTGTGTGGCCTTGATGGGGGTCGGGGCCATCCCAAGCACAGCCATGGGCTGCGCAGAGAATCAATTGAGAGCAGCTCTGAGGAGAAGGACTTGGGGGTGTTGATGAGAAGCTGAACATGACCTGGCTATGTGCACTTGCAGCCCAGAAAGCCAACCCTGTCCTGGGCTGCATCCAGAGAAGTGTGACCAGCAGGTCAGGGGGTGATTCTGCCCCTCTGCTCCGCTCTGGTGAGACTCACCTGCAGTACCGTGTCCAGCTCGGGGGCTCCCGACATAAGAAGGACATAGACCTGTTGGAGGGGGTCCAGAGCAGGGCCATGGAGATGGTCAGGGGGCTGGAGCAGCTCTCCTGTGGAGACAGGCAAGAAAGACTTGGGATTGTTCAGCTTGGAGAAGGCTCTGGCAGGGAGACCTTGTCGCAGCCTTCCAGTACCTAAAGGAGACCTACAAGAGAGCTGGAGAGGGACTTTTTACGAGGGCATGTGGTGACAGGACAAGGGGTGATAGCTTTAAACTGAAAGGGGTAGATTTAGATTAGATTTAAGGAAGGAATTCTTCACCATGAGGGTGATGAGGTACTGGAACAGGTTACCCAGAGAAGTTGTGGATGCCCCATCCCTGGAAGCATTCAAGGCCAGGCTGGATGGGACTTTGAGCAACCTGGTCTGGTGGAAGGTGACCCTGCTCATGGCGGGGTGGTTGGAACTAGATGATCTTTAAAGCTCCCTTCCAACCCAAACCATTCTATGATTCTGTGCTAAGGTATAGTTATATTGTGTGGCTGATAACTGTCGGCATAAGCGTTAACTGGTAGCAGCAAATTGTCACCACGATGTTACTAAAGACAAAGAAGTGAAAAGCTCATGGGGAAAGGTAGTATGTTTTACTGTGCCAACTGGTACAACTGAAAAGCACAGAAAGCTTTGGGGCATTTGGGACCTTCATGCACAGAAGTGGATGGAAAGTTATATGTGCTGTCACCACCACAGTGAGGTATTTTGGTTCTCAGCTTTAGTGGTGTTTGGGAAAGGACTGCCACCAGCTTGTTTCTCCAGTATAATACTAGCTCTTTTGAACTAATAAAGAAAATTGTGTATTATACAAAAGTCACGAGTTAAACCGTCTCTAACCAGGTTATCTCATCAGCTTTCTTAACCTGTGTTCAGAGTTCATAGCCAGGGTGTTTTAGGCAAGCAGATTCTGGTTTTCCAACTCTGTTTTTTAATAGCTAACTGTTTTGTGGTTGTTTTTTTTTTTTTTTTTTTTTCAGTTAGTTTCATTTAGAATACATGGTTCAAGATGAACTACAGCAATTACTCATTTTTTCTCGAAGCGGGGGGGTGTGTGCTCTCCTGATGAGATGGAAAAGTAGCCCAGAAGCAGGGAGGAATGAGAAGAAAATGTGCTCCCCCTGCTCCCAGACACTTGTTCCCCACCAGGACCCTCTCAGATCCTTGTCTCCATTCCAGGGGTCCTGCTGTGGTGGCTGCCGGGGAGATCACAGCCAGGGAGCAGAGGGCAGGAGCAGCAAAAAGAACGGGGTGGCGGAGGGGGGCCTGAGCACCCGCAAGAACAAAATGACACTGGGGTACTGGACAGCAAAGCCCATCTAGACTATGAGTATAGGACAGCTTAGACATGAGGTGTAAAGGTTGGCATTCATTTGTATGTGCGAGGAGCTTAAAGTTTCGAACCAACATCATTTCAGCTGTTGCACAGTAAATTGCAAGAACTAGTCACAATTAATAGCCTTAATTTCAGCTGTCGTGGTCTTATATGTATACACGACTTAATAAATATTTATGTTCTAGGTGCCTGGTCTTGTATATCTTGACAATCATACTGTACTGTTAAAGCAAATATGAAGTAATCAGTGTATCTGGAATATGATGTTGTGATGCTCAAAAATCTCATTCCTTCTTTTTCTCACAAGTTACTGTAAACAGTGGTAGTGAAGTTATTAGAATACAAATCCTGTGATGTGTAAGTGCAAGGTAAATGGAACTGAATTCAAGAGGACTTAGAACCTGCAAGTAACACCAGACTAAGAACTTGTCCAAAACCTGCAAATCGTGTTGGAAACTCACTTAAAGTGCATGTGTGGAGATGTAAATCTTGCAGGAAGCTCCCTGTGTTGCTCGGTGCTTACTGTGTCTGTGTTAGGAGGAGGTTTCTTTTAGGTGTTTGCAATCATGTTAAGCATTTGATTTCAGAAATGTTGGTGCTGTAGAGGAGGGCGCACCTCAAACAGTTGATGCTTTTGCTGATTACATATGCAAAAGAGGATACAAGTGTGTAAACTAAGCTTGTAAAACCAGAGGTCCTTTGCTGAATAGCGTGTGAGAGGATTGGAAATTCTTCCTAGGAAAGCATTGCATTTATCAGCAAGAATTTGGCAATATATACCTTTGCAAACATTGCTAAATACCTGATTCAAGAGACCCCTCACGTGCACTTTTTGTCTATTTCTAATCCCATTTGTATAGCAATTGACTCCATATTGGAGTCACAGTTTCCATCCGCAAACAAAAGCATTATTAGTTTTGCAACATACTTGAATTTGTAGTGGGCAGATTGCTTTTTAAAATTCTTTTCAGATACTTGCTGGGAGATGTTGCTGATGCAAAAGATGTGCTCCCCAAATGGTTCCACCGAGGTAGTTCTTTTGGCTGGAGTCACCATGATACATCCACAGGAATGGGGAGAAAATTATTGATTGCCTTACTTTGGACAGAATGGCTGATATTTGCAAAAAAAGTGATAAAGATACCTCTTTAAAAATGATAAAAATCAAAGGGAAACCTGTGGTAGTCTGGTTTGCAGCTTGTACTTCTGAAAATGCAGGATACTCAAAAAAATTTGGCGTACAACATGGAGGACTAAGGCTTAAAATATAACTTGTGTGTTAAAGTTGGGTTAGAAAACCACTTAAGCTGTTGTTATTAATGAAGTCTTTCAGAACTGTTTAGTAATGTATATTACAAACAGTAAGAGTGCATGCATTTTGTTTTGTACTTTCTGGAAGATGAAATGCAACATGGAGAAGACTTGGTACTATAGGAAAAAATGGGGTTATATTTGCATGGACAGAGGCAATTATTGAAATTTTTATAAAAATTGTAATGTCTACACTACTTAACATGCAGTGAGCTTACAATTAATTTCTTTTGTGGTCAGTTTACCAGTATAGACATATAGGTATTGTTTATTTGTGAGCATTTGTCGGGCTGATACCTGGTTCATGTGGGACAAAAATTGTGGCAACAGGGAGAGGCACAACAAATTTCCAGGTGTTTAGAAGAATTTAGTTTGCTTTTTCAAAAAATTTGTAAGTTTTCTTTCATTGTTTGTTTTTAAGGAATACCAGGTTTAATTATTTTCCTTCTTTTCATTTCCTAAGAGTTTGTTTCTAAACCGATGTTGGAACTAACCATTTGGTACTTAAACATCTCAGTGTTCAAACACACACACAAAAGCTCATTCGAACAGTCACTTTCAATACTAAATATACAGATTTTGATTTATGTGCATTGACTTCCTTTTAATGTGAGATGCAGCTGCTACTTTGAAATGCTGTTCTATCTCTGTTGATTAGCAGTGGCTTATTGTAAGACAGATATTTCATGTTACACTCAGGGCTGAAGTGTGACTCTGCTGGTTTAGGCAACACATCTCCAGAGAGTATTCTCTCCTGTGATACTGACGTATAGTTTGCATGGAAATGGAAGTTTCTCTGACTTTATGTTTAAAATGAAATGTCCCTCCAGCTCTGAAGAGAGGTGTGTGCTGCCCTAGGGCAGCCAGAGGACCCAGGAGGTTGGGCAGCACAGAATTAGTATTGTGGATATGGAGGCAATATCCATTCTTAATCTTCGGTATTTGGAGTCTGTATAATGCAGTGGTATTGCTGTATCACTGGTGGGAGCGTTTCTTTGTATTTTGAAGTTCTTTTTAATGTATTAAATATTTTCATATGAGTATTTAAAGAAGAACTGCAAAGTAATTTTCCCAGATCAGTGCCAAACTTAACATTGATTGCACTCAGCCTGCATGCATGGGTTTGGAAGTTATGCAACCTCTTTTTATAGAGTTGTGTGTTGTGGTGATCGAGGCTTGCTAGTTATTGCTTAGAAATGTGTGTTAGGAGCTATATATGATATAAAACTTAGGTCTTGCCAAACTACTATATACCTCTAAATATAACAATATTTATTTCCAGTAAGGTTCAAGTAGGAATGGCTTCCACCATTACGTATAATGACTTCAAAACTTCCTAGTAGGAAAGACTGAAGTTGCTGTGACGTAGGGCCATATACAGCCTGGCCGTGGAAAGAATTTGCATGGAGATGGTGCATTTTTAGTTCAGATAGAAAGCGGTTGAAAACTAAGTGCCCAGCACAGAAGCAATTGCAATTGTTTATCTGCAAAGTGCACTTGCGGGAGAAGGGGGGTGGCAGCCGCGCACATTGTCACCGGGCACCGAGGGAGCCCCATCCCGATCCCACACTGCAGAGGTACGGGATCATCCTAGTGCAGTTGCTCAAGCCATTTTTTTTTGAGATGAGCATAACGCATTTTTTTCTGATCTCATTGTTGGAGGAGACCGGACCTGTTTTTCAGAAACATTACATGCAGAAAAATCCACCCGAGGCAGACACCTGGCATGAAAAAAATTTGCCTGAATGCTAGTAGTTTGGCAACATTATAATAAGCGAATGAAAATAGTATGTAGTAGTGGGAATTGAGCTGCAGTGATTGCTGCCAGATCCACCAAGAATAATGGACTTGCATACCAACCCAGACTTATGACAAATATTGTGATTGTAGGTAACTAAATGACCATGGAATCTGGAGCAGAGAACCAGCAGAGTGGAGATGCAGCCGTTACAGAGGCAGAAACCCAACAGATGACAGTACAGGCACAACCACAGATTGCAACGTTAGCCCAGGTATAAAATCATACGGTGTAATAGTTTTACCTATTGGATAATTTTTTAAAGAGGGATAATGTCTGCTCATGGGCCTGAGAGAAGGTTCCATTGATACGATTTGAAACAGGTGCTATGTTATAGTTCCTTTGATATTTGTCTTCACATTTTTAAACCAGTAGAGATTTTAACTTCCCGTCACACTAGGCTGTGTTAGTTCTGAAGTGTGTATGTGTGTAAACTATAATGTTAACAGAATAATGAATTAAAATATTTATAGCATTCATTACCACAACCATACCACTGAAAGGTATTTTTTCAAAACATGTAATTTACTGTCTTTTTTATATTGACTGGATTGTTGTGCTGTTATGTTTTCTGTTAGAAACTTGTCTGTAGTAGTCAGTAATTCTGAAGAAAACAAATTGAAAATATAGATAAATAATGTGGCAAATACAACATCTTATCAGATGGGATTAATATTATAATCATTATAATCAAGTGGAAAAAACAGGCATTTGACAGCTCATGTTATCCTCGTCTCCATAATTTGACAGATTTCGTGTCTGTTTAGAGGGACAGTAGTATATAATTTACTAGCCCTAAATTATTTTGGAGACACAAGAAATGCTATTCCAGCTACATCTCTAATTTGGAATGTAGTTTAATTCTTGGATACACTGATGGTTGGCAGAAGCAACTCCAAATGAGTACAGAATCTGTCCAGCTCTGTTCTGCAACCATTTTGTTTTAAAACTATTTGTCATCTACAAAGAACGAACATGTTTTTTAGAACTCGTAGTTTGGGGAACTGAGTGTCTTTAAGTGGTGTGAGTGCTAAATCACTTACCATTTTATAAATGAATAACGTCTTTTGAAGTCATTATATCTTTTGGAAAACCAGGGGTAGTACACTTCCATTCAAGTGATAGTATAGGGCTTGTAGCTGTTGGAATGCACAGGGTGATTTTGTTGAGTGTGAATTTCGAGGCCACCGGCTGCCCCGCACCAGCTGCCTCTTTGGGCAGTTTTCTCACTGTCTAACTTAGGCACAGGATGTAGGTGGTGTGAATAACACTTCGGTGTGAACTGAGTGCAAGTAGTTTATTTCTCTTGCAAAACCAGTAAACCGCTTCTCACTTGGGATACATTAAGGTTTAGTCCAGAGAAGCAAGGATGTTTTAAATTCATGTGCTAACATACTAACCTCCAGGTAGCTGAACTTAGAGGTATGTAGTGGGTTCAATGTACTTTACTTGATCGAAATTACCCCAGTACTCAAAAGAGAATTTTTTCCAAGTAAGAAAAAGCTATGGTTAAAATCCATGTGAACCACAAAGTAGTATGTTATATTTTTCCTAATTTCCTCTGTTGTCATTTACCGTATTATTTGAATGTTAACTTTTCCCCAGGCTTTATATTCCTTGTGGAGGTGATATAACAGTCTAAACGTAATTTCTGGTCTTGTTCACATCAGTGTTGCATTATTGTATTTTTAAAATATGAAGTGGCGGTGTTTGGCATTAGGGAGTGCCCTCAGAGGCTTAGCAAATCTCAATACCTAATTATGTCAATTTAATTCTTTTGTTATCTTTTGTAAGGTCACCCCTCTTGTAAGCTTTAGTTTAATTGCTGCATTTTTACTGAGTTCAGGGTAGTTTTCAGAGTCAAAAGGAAACTCGTTCCAGTTCCCCAAGGTATGAGTCAGAGACATCTGCGGAAGTTACACTCTGCTGTTGGCTTAATCCAACCGCAGAGTGGCCTCCAGTTGATCAGCTCTGCTGTCTTTGCCAAGGACTGTTTAGTCAGACATGCATTATTAAAAAGGTCGCTTGGTAAAGGAATATAATTTGCCAGAGGAAATGGTGCTCATGTTAATCTCAGCCCCGGTTTCTCTCAGATGGGAGTTAAGTACTGCCGTGTAATGCTGCAGCCATTTTCATGAAAAAGGAAGGTAAAAGCAAACACAAATTTGGGGATTAGTGACAGACAGCTGTGGAGGAGAAAGGTCTACATGTAATTCCTCTCGATTTTGTTGTTAAGCAAGATTTCCTTGTAAGTGGCGGATGTTTATGGAAATTCAGAGATCAGCTACTGCAGCTTTTTGAGAACCACGTGTTCACGGGGACAGCAGAGGATTTACTTCTGCATCTGGTACAGAGCAGCACTTTGAAATTAGGTAGGACAGCACTGCAGCTCCTTCTCACATCGCAGCTGCATGGATCGGATTTATTGAAAATGCCATTGAACACGGGAGGATTGTTAAATTTTCCAGAGTTGGGTGTGTAGGAGGAGGCCGGCTAGTCAGCGCCCCATGACCAGGCTGTGGTCTCCAAGAGCTCACGTTTGCCCGCAGTCCTTCCGGGAGGGCTGCGATGCTGCAATTCAGGTGCAGACCAAAGGCTGCGTGCGCAGGTACGGCAGCCCCAGCACCCTCCTGCCTTTCAGGAGCCCCCAGGAATGAACACGTGCATCGTGTCGCTGGCCTTCCCCGCCTGACGTGACCAGCTTTGTGTGGGTGTTGTTCTCCTGGGAGCCTGAGCCCCTGCGCAGGACGCGTGCGGCGGTGCACACAGTGCTGATGTGCCGTGCTGAAGGCACTAGCGTGTCTCTGTTGGCATAGACACTATGCCTACAGGTCTGGGCTGGAGAAACCAAGTTGTGGTTAGGAACTGAGGGTTTAAAACGCGGGCCATTTTTCCTCATGGAAATAACTCTAAGACTAGAGTTTGTGTCCACCTGTTACACCGAATCACAATAACTGCCTACCAGCCATTTGTTTCCACTGCAAACCCATGGGTTTTCTGTCTGAAGACGCGGTCCGTTCTCTTCATTTAAATGGACTTTGCCAGCTACTCAATATGATTTAGTCTCTAGAAAGTCTGAAAGGTATGACTCCCTAAAAATTTCAACTTCTTACATCTAGCAAACACTTTGCATTCTCTTGAGTGAGAACAAAAATAGCTCCACTCCCATATGTTTCTGCCTTTGACTCAGCAGTGTCTGTAGGAGTACACCCAAGTTCTAGCAACGTCTAACTGAAGTGAGCGAAAGGTAATAAGATGTTTTATTAAGTCACCTCAAAATAGAGGCAGTTGTGTTTTTCTCATTCTGCTCAGTGGTTTTATAAGCGATGTTTTGAGCCTGCAGAAATTGTGCATTAGATTAATTTGTAAAGTAGGTCAGATGTTGGGCTTAGGCAGTTCAGGGGGGTTTTATATTACGTTGAAACATTTGGGTCATCTAACTGAGGTCTAGAAGAGCCATAATGCTTCACCAGAAAGTGTTCTTTGAAATAACCTAATTTGTGCTCACTGTCTCTTCTTTGCAGGTATCTATGCCAGCAGCTCACGCAACGTCTTCTGCGCCCACGGTGACCTTAGTTCAGCTGCCCAATGGGCAGACGGTTCAGGTGCATGGAGTAATTCAGGCAGCCCAGCCATCAGTTATTCAGTCTCCACAGGTCCAGACAGTTCAGGTACTGACTGAAGAAATTCTTAATACATCAACTGGGCCTTCACTGATTTCTAATGTGTTTGTGTCCTGGATTGTGTTTTTGCTTGTGTGAACTTCAAGACCATGTTGGAGGCAAAATCTGTACAGTATTTGGTACTTTCTGACATTTTTTTCTGTTCTGGTTTAACCACCGTTCACTTTCAAACGTTTCTGAGTTTCATTTCCCTCTAGAATTTGGTCGGTAAGTTTAACAGCTTCCCTTTTTTTCTTTCAGTGTTTATCTACTTTTTCTCTCTACTGTATAAGAGTTCATACTATTCTGAAGTGAACAAAAGGGATTTTTTAAAATGTAATCTTTAATAATTAATGAGGCTGATATTCTGGGATGAGAGCCTTTGTTACTTAGAAAACATTTGCGTTGGTTTACAAAACAGATGTCTGTTTGTTAATGGTCCTTAAAATAAACCCATCAGTCCTCATAAAAATGGTTTTAAAATGTGCCTGTTGAGTGTTGTTTGCTTTTTAAAGCCTTAGGTTTTTATCTTCCTTAAAGCAAGACAGATAGTGCAATATTATGATATACCTTGAAGACATAGGAGATAGTCAGAAATCTTTAAAACCTGTAACTTTGGGGTTTTTTTGCTGTTTCAAGCCCAGCGTTACTGAACACAGAAAGACAAATTGCTTGGTGTACAGCAGCAACGTACAGCAAGGACTGTACATCATTCCTTTGCCATTAGTACACTGAGCTCAAAAAAAGGTTTAATTTTGAAAAGTAGAAACTGTGCCTATTGGAAATAGATGTTTAGCTAGGTACTATTTTAAAAAACAATAAGGCATGCATAATTCAAAACTAGGCCATTCTGATAATAATCTTTGTTTGCTCCTTGTCATCTCTACCATCCTCAGCCATTGGAGTCAAAAGTTTAGAGTTTTAATCAATCAGAGGTGAGCAGTTTTCAGATAAGTGCCCGAGTTATTAGCCCAGGGGTGGAAGATAAGAGCCTGACAATGAAACCACGCTTGGAATTCACCTGGCTCAGCGCAAAGCCAGAAGGGTTTGGAATGCTGTGATATTCAAAGCCAGGTAGTTCAGAGTCAGCCTTGGACCTGTTCAGGCCCCCTGTCTGATAACTGGGAGGTTTGGGTGCCAGCAAGATTTGGAGCCTGGAGGAACCCTCCCTACGGTGCATAAAATACCGTGCTGTGAGCTCTGTTTCTCACACAGGCATTTCTCTCTTCACTAACTATCATTAGCTTTTGTATATTTGTCACATGAGTAGAGCCTTTTGGAAAACAGTCTCTGTTTTTATGGATTGGAGATGTTTTTACATTCTTGGCACACTTAAAATTGTTGAAATGTGATTGATATATAAACATTTTAGTTTTATTTCCTAAATCTTTGTCTTTTTTGAGCACAGATGTTCAGAATTGCAGCACTGCATTATTTTTTAGCATCTTTATGCATGACATTTTCCTGACATTTTCCACCCAGAAAGGCAGTCTCTCTATAACATATCTACCCAATTATTTATAAAACGCTGTTTTTCAGCCTTGGTATTTTGTTCTTTGTTTCCAAATGTTTCTGCTATCTTAATTTGGTTTTAGTTATTCTCTCCATAAATTTCACTAAAAAAATCTTTCCTTGTTTCCTTAAATTTGATGGAAACAAGGAATCATGGAAATCAAAAAGTGCATGGAAGTAATGTTTATATTTTCTTATTTAAATTACAAAGGACACTCTCATGGATAGTGGTCATTCTTCACTGGATCTGTTAACTAAACGGCACGCCATTTCTGTTCATTGCCTAGGTAGAAGCACTGTAAAATACTAGCATTGTACTGTTTTTCGCAAGGTGACAACATTTCCTTAAAGTAAAGACACTGGAAGTGTCTTTATTGTTAAGTTTGATTGTTGTTCTTACTTACAGATCTCCACTATAGCAGAAAGTGAAGATTCACAGGAATCAGTAGACAGTGTCACAGACTCACAGAAACGACGAGAAATTCTTTCCAGACGACCCTCCTACAGGTATGAAGGTTAAACCAGAACCATTTCGCTTGATGGATGCATAGAGAAACAGTGTGATTGTATAGTCAATTTTAGATTTACCATTTAACTCAAATCTCTTTTCTGCAACGTCTTTCCATGGAATAGGATGTAGAGATAACAAACAGGAGGAAGAAACCTCAGCTGTTACACTCAGTTAAGACAGAAATGAGCTGAGAATAAACTAATTGGCAAAATTTGTGAAACACTGAGGTATCATTGAGCTGGGTTCCTTAGAGATGGCTTTAGTGGATACTTAATGCATGAAATACACTGAAGCTTTACAAGAAAGTGGCTTCTGTATAATCTGTAGTCTGCAAAAATCAGCTCTATTGTTTTTCATTATTGTTGAAATGCCAGCAGCAATCAAACTTAATTCCTTTCTCCCATGAGACTTTTGATGAGCATGTGGTGTTCTGTGGCTCAGAGACTTCTGCTTGAGCAAAACTGTTTTTTTTTAAGAAGCCAGGCTGTGAGTTGAATGTAGTGATAGGCATCTAGTATCTTGTCACGGCAAATGCTTCTGTGGTAACACGGGGTAAGGTGCTCCTTCACATGCTGTTAGTCTTGTGTTACTTTATGTATTAAGCCCTTGCACAGCTTTTTCTGGCTGTATTAAATCTCGCTTTTCATTCTTAAAACGTGCTGAATAGCATTAAAGAACAGCTCTGGATTTCAGCGGGTTTTAAGTGACCTGTGGGTTCCTGCTGCTTCAGAAAATTCAGGTGCTCCTTTTTTCTTTATGAGCATAGCCTTAGAAATATAAACTAGACTCTAGGCCTGAGCGTATCTCACCTGTATTTTTCTTTTTTTAGCACTCACAAATTATTTTCTACCTTTTCCAGCAGCCTTGAAGGCTGTTCTGCTGAAGGGAGTGAAAATCATTGCTGACGATCCCTAGCTATAATAGATCTGGGAAAATATTTTTATTTGTGAGGAGCAGTGTTGCTGATGTCAACGCTGCCACAGGCTTCCTTGCAGTCTGCTTCTGCAGCGAGACTCTTGCTTTTGCTGTATATGGAAGAATGGCTGAATATTGTGAGACAACAGAGCTAAACAAACAAGCGGCAGAACTGAGAAGAGGGGACTTGTGCATGCTAACTCGTTGAGGCGGACGCCTTTGCCCGCACTGGTGGCACAGCACAGCCTCTGCCCTCAAGCCAGATCCTGGTGACTTTGTAAAACTTGTAAACGCAGCTCAGACTCTGGGCCAGGGAAGGAGTCACATTAGAAAGGCTGAGCTAGACTACAGCTGTGTTTAGTGAGCTCCCGGTTGGCATTATTGAAGCTGTAACTGACCCCAGGGGTAGGTTAGGTACAGATAGGTTCACAGAATCGAAGAGCTAGAGCTGTACCTCAGAAGCTCTACCACTGAAGTGTATCCTGTGATGCCCATGTCAGAACATAGCTCCTGCATTTGTAAAGCTGCCACCTTACCTTCTTCTATCTTAAATCCATCTTTATGATGGCAAAGGTTGGTTTTAACCACCAGATCCCATCTGACATGAGCTTAAAAAGTGGTGAGCTGTAGTTTCTTCTTTTCTATTTCGAGCCCCTCGTGTTTTGTTCCTCATCCTCTCTGCTCTTTCTGTATTTTTTCATCTGTTTTGTCCGCTCTTTTTTCTGGTCTAACACCTAGATTGCAGACTCCCTGGACAGGAATTGTTTTCTCTGTCCAAGTGGTGCTTGGCACAGTGGAGCGCTTGTGCAATGCTGGGGTTCCTGCACGCACACGGACTCAAAACAGCAACAGCAGAGCTCTGTTTGTCGAGTTGCTTAGCAGAGCGACTGCTCGTCCCAAATAGCTCCATACAGATGTGCTGGCTCCCAAACCCTTAGGAGCCTTATTTAAGAAATGAGTGTTGTCTTGGAGCTTGGGGTCGGCAGCTGTGTTTGCTTCACCACACTTTGAGTTCTAGTGATAGTCCACAGGAGGACATGAGGAGAATTACAGAAATTTTGCCCTTTACCTAAGCAGTGTTTTGCCATGCCACGATATGCCAGTAATGAAAAGGGCTTGACAGTCCTCTGAGGGATGGCGGTTGGTCTAAACAATACAAATTGCAGTAATGTTCAGTGGGACCTGTAGCAGTGGTGTTTTAGCAGTTTTGGCTCTGGATAATTAACTTACGGAAGTAATTAAACAAACTGTGCTGATCTCACAGCTTTCCCAGGCAGGGCACCTGTAAATGTAACTGTGTGATTTCACTCAAACACTCAGCATTGTCTCCCAGGCAGGTGTTAGATTATAAAATGGTTGCTCTTTATAAGCATTTCTGCCAACTTCCTTTACACTGAGCCCTCTGGCTCAGGCCTTTACGGTCTCTGAAAAGAAACGGTTCCCCTGATGTAGTGAGGAGATAGGTTGTTACGTACGTTTGCTTTCTTCAAATCTTCATGTGGCTAAAAGCAGGAAACAAGTGAAAACGGATGAGAGAAAACCATGTTTCTAAGAAAAAGGGAAGGTTGTGATAGCTGCGTCTTGAGGTTGAGAAGAACATGTGGAGAAGCACCTGGATCTTGTGTTGATAAGCACGGCTGTTCTGTGCTGGCTCCTTTGCCCATCTGTGCGTGGCACTTTGTACAATCCTCTCCAATAAGAGTTTGAACATAGTGTGGGTTTTTCATTCTGCACCTGTATTTTCCTTGCTGCCTTACTGTGCTTTTCACTTTTCTCCAGCGTTAAATAGACTTTTACCCCCCCCCCCCCAATTTTTATTAAAATCTCTACAACACACTGTCTTTGCCAGAAAAATTTTGAATGACTTGTCCTCAGACGCCCCAGGAGTGCCAAGGATCGAAGAAGAAAAGTCTGAAGAGGAAACAGCAGCACCTGCCATCGCCACTGTTACGGTGCCAACTCCCATTTACCAAACCAGCAGTGGGCAGTACAGTATGTAGTCTGAATTTCTCAGTGGTGCTAGTAAGTGGGGATGAGAAGATGAAGAACTATTATTTCTATATAACTGTTTGGACTAGGACAAAACAGGAGGTGAAAATGAGGTTAATTTAGTGTGACTGCTGACTGTTCCTTTTAAACACGTTCCTACTCTAAGTATTTGAAATGTTCAGTTAACTGCTTGCCAGTTGGTGCAGCTAATGCATCTTGAGGCAAAATATGAATTAACTGTAATGCTCTTATGAACTTCATAATTTCAGGAACCAGATGAGATAATTCAGAAGTTTATTTTTTTTCCTGGCAGATTATTAATCCTGGTTCACAAAATTGTAACCTCATTAATAGAAAAAACATTACAGTCTGCAATTTTATTTTTAGACAGTACTGGAAAAATAAGAGCTTCAGCAACCCTATTTAAACTATGTAATAAATATACATTTCTGTGTTTTCTATATTCATTAGAATTTATAGAGTGCTTTAACTTGGAGGAGTGGGGATACAGCAGTAAAGCTAGAATTCACACACGCTCTCACACAAACACAGTATTAAATATGCAAAAGGGAGAAGGAACTGCTTGTTTACACCTTTCTCTCAAAATCTCTTTAAAATTTTGTATCTCTGTTTACTCCTTAGCACTTTGCCAAATACCCCGCTTCATTTTGTTGAAACTGATGTGGTTAACTCTGCTTTCCTACCATTACTGTAAAATAATTGCTTGTGCAGATACTTGAGATTCTTGTGTGTCTGTGTGTAGGAACACAGTGAAATTCTGTAAAATCACAAATGATGCTGATGGCGCAGTACACACACAAAAAAGTAAGACTGCTTGAAGAAAAAATTGCGTGAAACTGGACTTTTATGAATGAAAACAATGCTAGGAAGGTGCTGAGGAAGCTGTAGAGAAGGGGGGATACAGTCAGAAGAAAAAAAAATGCCAAAGCAAGAAGAAAGTGAAACACAAAATGGATAGAAACAGCAGCAGAGGAGACTGAAGGGCATGAAGCATGGAAGAGGAGAGGAAATTCAGATGAGAAAAAAGAAAGGACTGAGGAAAAGGTGTAAACCAACCAAGAAGAAAATCTTAACTAAGAAATTCAAAAGTATTCCCTGTGGGAGGGTTGTAGCTCCTCTGTGTGATTCTCTTTTGTCAGAGAAACTAATTTGTGTTTTAGGCTGTGGGGTTTGGCCCCCCCAGAAATATGGATCTCACAAAAAACAGAAAACTTACTTCAAAAGCATTTCTTAAATGTACATTAAAGCCATGCATCTGATTTGAGGGCATGTAAGGGTTCAAGGGATTGAACTTAGAACAGTAGTCTTCCATATGTAGGTTTAATACTGGAAGTTAGTGAGTAAATTAGTGTCTTAAATTCCGTGTCCTTTTTTTTTTTTAATTTCAGTTGCTATTACCCAAGGAGGAGCAATACAGTTGTCCAACAATGGCACAGATGGAGTACAAGGTCTCCAGACGCTGACTATGACCAACGCAGCTGCAACCCAACCTGGCACCACCATTTTACAATATGCACAGACCACAGACGGGCAACAGATACTTGTACCCAGCAACCAAGTTGTTGTACAAGGTACAAGCTTCACAGCCAGTCATTCTGTATAGTGTTTTCTCCATGGCAGATCAAAGTTGCCAACCTAACTCCTTCAAATGCGTCAGGAAACAAAATTAAGACCTTTGGCATAGATAAGTCTCCAAAATGAGTCAAGGAAATTCCAGGCAAAGCTCTTTGTCACATTTTCTTGGAGCCATTCCCTTCAGATTGATAAAATTATGGATGTTTTGGGTTTACTCCTTAAACAATATATTTATTTTTGGCTTTCCACGCTCTATTTCCTGCATTTTGTCCACATGATTTTTTTTAATAAGTTCTGGAAAAACTCATGCCATCTTAGAGTTCTGAGCTCTCCCAGTTATCTACAAGAATAATAAATATAAAGCAAAGCATTAAAGTTAGGAAAGAAGGCTGTTTGATATATTCTTTCTACAAGGACACTTTAATTTATTAGTAATTTTTCCCATTTTCCCATTTTCAGTTACCTAGTCATAATTTCTTCCTCTTGTGGCTTTTGTAACTAGTCACCAAGTACTTAATCATTGAGTCTTAGAATCATAGAATAATTTAGGAAAGTGCATTAGGAGAGATCATTTCATCTAGCCCTCCACTTAGAGCAAGCAAGGCTAGTTCAACTTAGAATAAGTTGGCGTTTTTTATTGTATTAAAATACATGTTTGGGTTTATTAAAAATTGGGAGGCCATTAAAAATCTGTTTATTAAAAATAACAGAAAAATGTACCTCTGCTTTTATGGTTGTAAAGCAGGTGATTTGAAAGTTTTCCAGTGAAGAGGTCTCCAGGCATCAGTGAAAATAAATAGCTGAGAAAACCAGTATTGACGCATTGATCTCCTGTTTTTTGTGCTCTTAAGGACATGTGATTTCTTTAGGTGGTGTCATATTTTTTAATGAGCTCAGACAAATATAACACACTCCTACATTACAGTAAACACACAAACCCAAAACCTAGTTCGTTCTAGAGAAGCGGTGAAGGTAAGTGCCTGGCTTGCGCTGTCTCTCTCTTGTTGGAGTAAAGGCTTCATTTCTACACCCTTTTTTCTGTGCCAGATACTTACACGTGCAGTTTCTCCTTTTGCAGACGGACATTTGGAGCATAGCTAGAAATACCATTTGCCATCCTTCATCTTCTTAAAACTGCTAAAACTGCCCAAAAACCAGCGAACTAAAAATAAATGTACTAAGGGAGGAAGAAAGAAGACAAATCAAGTTGCGAAGCACAAGTGAAGGCTTCTTCAACAGGAATGCCCAAAACCTTGCACACATTAATAAACTAAGGCTGAGATAGCGATGATGACCCAGAGGATGGTCGTTCCTCCCGTCCTGCAGCCCAGAGCATGTGGTTAGAGGGACGACTTCTGCCCTTTGCTGTCACCAAACTGACACGATGTTCCCTTGTGTCTTTCAGCTGCCTCAGGAGACGTGCAGACCTACCAGATCCGCACCGCCCCGACCAGCACCATCGCACCCGGCGTCGTCATGGCCTCCTCGCCAGCACTTCCCACCCAGCCGGCAGAAGAGGCCGCGCGGAAGAGAGAAGTGCGTCTAATGAAGAACAGGCATGTACTTTTAGATTGCTTTTTTTCCTAGCCAGCTCTGCATAGAACTAGAGTGTTAAGCGCTAAGAATCCTGATCTTTTTTAGTCATTTTATTAAATGCTTTCTGGAGAATTTGCCTTTAAATAAAGGTGCAAAGCAAAGAAGCACATCTGCTAATGCCATGAATTGTGACTATGAAACCTTAAGTAAAGGTGTCAGACTCATTCTGTGAGTTACATGTATTGGTTTGTTGCCATAAGGAAAAAAGTCATTGGTGAGAGTCTTGTACGACTGCAGATATGTTCTTAAAAACACCAAGGTGAGTTGAGTTTTTAGTGTTAAGATATTAACGTGGTTTCCTTGCCTTGCCTTTTGGGTTTTGTCCTCTAGAGGCAGAAGGACTCAAGGAAAGGTTAAAGGACTTAAATGACCCAATGCTTGTTGAGGGACTTTAATGAAGTAAATAATGCTGAACAGCAGAGTTCACTTTTTAAAAGTTTTTTCTACAGGATGTCACCATCTCCCTTTTTTATATATTCTTCTGATATCAGTGAATAGTAGATTCACCCTTTCAGGCTCTGCATTTGAGAAAAAAATTAATTAGTATTCCAAATCCCCTCATTTAGTCAGCAGTCTTTCTCCAATAAAAGAAAGCTTTTGTGTTTTGGAAATCTAAGAGAAACAATGGGGAATTACCCCCACTTGAGTTAAATTGACAGCTTTTGCAACAGTATCATGTTGTCTGTCGGGCTTTTAGCCTGCCTGCTTAATAGATATTTGCAAATCTAAGCTCCGTAGCAAAGCAGGGGAGAGGGATATAAAGAGGCAGATGGTGAGGTGGTACTTGTTGGAGGATTATAGCATAAATATTCATCGATATTATTGTGCAAATTCTCTGTAAATTTCACATTTTAAAAGCTCTTTTGTAATTCAGTATAACTCTAGCTGTTCATAAGGAACAACTAATGCACGGAAACTTGAGGTTGCTCAATATACAGCCCAAGCTGGCACAAAAATCACAAAAAGAAAGAAAAAGTTGTCACCCAAGAAGACAGGTTGGTAGTTTGCACTGGGAGGCACTTCCTGATCCAGTTCTACTTAAATCTTATGCTGACACAAGTAACAGCCCCAAATGGCTTAATTTCTAAATGTCGCGTATAGCCCACTGAAGTGCTGTATACATGTGAGATTGTATTTGTAGGAGTGACAAATCAATACCTGAGTCCTTTCAGGGCTTGCAAACTAGGCTTTCTTCATCCTGTCTCATTTGTGAAGCTGAATTTAAAAAATTACTTTTAGAGTCGTCTTACTAGGCAGGTCTTGGAACAGACTGTTGTTTTTTTTTTTAACCTAGTACTACAACTATTATTTATCTAATAAGAGAAAGAACTGGGTTCAATTTTGGCCTCTCATTTCCCAGAACATCCACTGCATTACCAATCTATGCAGTTTTAGCAGTGAAGGGACACTCAGACTCTCCTTTTGAAGCTGCTCTGCTTTGCACCTAAAGGTTCAGGGCAAGCAAGCCTGTGTGTTTACACATATGTGCAGTGTGCTGCTCTGAAAAGCTACCTTCCAGGTATTTTTCAGTGGTCTCCTTTGTATGTTACCAAGTTAGCTACAGCAAATTAGTCTTTACAAAGCAAGCTTTAAAAGTTTGTCTCAAGATCTGCCTCAGCACATTAACACTGCCATGTTCTTGGCATAGCAGACAAGGACTAAAGGGTTATATGGTTGCTAGTGTCTGTTTATTTTGTGATTTTTTAAAATCTGAGTGATTTATATTATCTTTGCAGTGATGCAGACATTATTAAAAAAATGAAAGTATTGCTTGAGAGTGAATACATTAATTCTCTAAATGTAGCTTTTTTTGCACCACTTGAACATCATGACCATTAGTATTTGGTTGGACTGCAGCAACGGGAAGAGTTAAGACTACAAAGAGATGAACAGATAAACATTGGTCTTATCTGTGTTGTCATTGTCCATCTATTTATTATAATAAAAATCAACGAAATTATTGCAGCAGCGTTCAACTTGGCCTACAGGCTCTAATGTAAGTCCTGCAAGCAGAATTTTGTCATTGAGTAGGATCCTTTTCTCACAGAAGCAGAATTTCATTGGTGCTGGCTTACTGCGATCTACATGTTAAGACGATCTGTGGATCTTGAGTCTGTGTGATTTGTGAGAAACAATTGTTATTAATGCAACCTTTCTTCCTAACTTGCATTTCGTAGTGATACCTCCATATTCTAAAAACGGCAGTACTAGGTAATAGGTTTGACCTGAAGAGTTAAGTAGCCCATTTCTGCAGGTTCTGGATTTGAATGGGTTTTCTTTTTGCTTTGCAGAGAGGCAGCACGTGAATGTCGCAGGAAGAAAAAGGAGTATGTGAAATGTCTAGAAAATCGAGTAGCTGTGCTTGAAAACCAAAACAAGACACTGATTGAGGAATTGAAAGCACTTAAGGACCTTTACTGCCACAAATCAGATTAATTTTGGATTCCCATTTTCACTTGTCCGGGTGGGATAGAGACTGGTTCTGGTTATACCCAGAAAGACAAAGTAAACTTTTAATTTTCTAAACATTTCTTTTTTTCTATGCGCAAAACTGCCTGAAGCAACTACAGAATATATTTCATCTGTGCTTTGCATCAAACTGTGAATGTTCAAGTACTTGCCTCCTCTTCTCCCCCTACAAGATTATTTTCATCATCAGTCTCAGCGCGAAGAAGAACAGGCTTCTTTCTCATCTCCCCATCCTCTTCAAGGAGTTACAGTGGTCACTTGGGAAGTTACTGTGGGGAGGGTCCTTTTGTAATGATTTCAAGATTTTGTGCTGAGCTCTTTCCATTGCCTTAGAGACAGAACCACCCCAGCCTCTTGGTCCAGAGAACTGTGGGCCACGTACGTGGAGCACGCGCGGTGCAATGAAGAAGCAATGGTTGCCAAATTGGTTTCAGGTATTCATTATGAACTGTAAAAATACACGGCTAAGCAGCATGCCAAAGGAAAGGCGCTTCACAGTCACATTCTTTATGTGGAGATCACAAACCTTTTTCGAACTAGCCCAGGAGGGGTTTTGGTTTGTAGTCTGTATTAAGCCCTCCTGGACTAGTGAAAACTTCTCCATCCCTCAGAAATGAGCTTCACTGCTCAGTTGTTGCTGCTCAAAGCTTATGTGTGCAAGTGTGTTCAACGTGCTGAACGCACAAAAGGCAAACACGAGTTTCATAGGATATTGGTTAGGAAATTATATTCGTGTGGGAAAAAAATTCAGAATTTTAAAAGTACAATAGCGATGTTTAGAAAACAGTCACGTAATAAGCAAGGGTAACACATGAAAGCACTGCCTTTTGATTTGCAAAACAACTAAGCAGTTGAAGCGCGGCCAGCTCCACATACGTACTCCCTGACGACAGTATAGCCTGTGTCCCAGGTCCTCTCAAGCAATGAGGTTATTTCTGTTTCCCTACCACTGTCTCAAGTAATGGAAATTATTGTACTCAATGGAAACACCAGCCTGGTTTGCTGGATTCTTTTTCAAACTTTGAGGCTGCCTTCCATGCGTAAATTAAATTGCAGTATGACAACTGCCAGGACAACCTCAAATATTGAAGAGGACTTCAAACACAGATATTCCAACTTCTGCTTCGCAAGGGACAATATTAATTATTTGAACCTGGCCAGGCTAGCTAAATTCTTAATTTATTCAGAGGATTTTTTCATGTAAAGGATCAGATATACCAAGTAATTTATTCCTGCAAGTAAAATTACTCACGTGCCTCAGATGTTTGCCACATCAGGTTTTTTTGTACACACTGAGGAACCGTGATCTTTCCCAGATTGACATTGTTTAAAAGGTAGTTCATGTTCAAAACCAGCTCTGTACTGAGCATTAGGACTCCAGAAGAATCGTGCTCAAAAAGAACCTAAAAGAATGTCAAGAAGTCGTCCAAAAGAATGTGTCAAAAAAAATCATGTGCAGTTTGTTTCCTGGCCCTCTGAAGCAGTCTCTTGATACACTAACTCGGGTCATTTGATGGAGCGAGTTTACTTTGGCTTATGGTCAAACTTTATATATGAGAGACATATGAATAAGATTCTGGTCTGTACTAATGTCTTGCCTAGCAAAGTATTTGCTAATATTTTTTTCCCATTCACTCTGTTTTTAAGATGAACTTCAAACACAAGCTTCTGGAAGGTTACACAGTCAGTGTGATGTTAGAAGAAGAACATTTGGAAGACCCTGGGCAGTTGAGTCTCAAACAGCTAAGCAGTATTAAAAGTTCTAGTTTTCTCATTCGAGAGGGCATTCCGTTTCCAAGAGACTTTAAAAGGAGCAGGGTTAAACTCGTAGCATTATTGTTAAATCTACAGTTCTCAATAATGACGAATTATATTTGTATTTCAAGAAGAAAACATAAGTATCGGAATTACGAAAGAATTAATTTTAACAAGTGTTGAGGGGGGTTTACAAATGGTCTGTGTTTATCTGCCATAGAGAACTGACTTTCATGTTTTTATTTAATGGAAGATGAATTTATTACTCTAGCAATGCAAATTTAAAGAAGACCCTAAATTCCCAGCAATGCTTTTCTAAAAAATTCTCTGCTTCTTGAAGTCAGAGAACACAATCACATACAACAGGTACCAGTTTTTCAGAACTAGTGCTGAAGTAGAAATGTCGATAACGCAGGAGTCATTTCTTGTCAAACATGAAGCTCATAGTGGCTTAATTTACACAGTTATACACGGAATGGTTCCTCCAGCTGAGAAACCCAGAAAAGGCTGTATGTGCGACATCAAGGCTGTTTCTTTTGTAGAACCATCTATGTGCAAAAACTTGAGTTTTTGCAGTGAACCTGACCTGAGAGCTGTTGCTGGTGGGTGATGAGCAGCGTCCAGCACTTGCTGATAGTCACTTGGTACAAAGCCTGGGAGAAGAATGGACCAGGGAGCCTAACCGGGTACCTGGATGGGGTTCTTCTAATACAGGGTTGGTACAAATTTGTGTAGCAGTGAGAGGAGAACTGTGTTACCCGTTTGTCTGTGCGTGGGCTGGAGTGTTATTAGCCTGGACCTCATTAGCAATTAACGTTTCACTAAGAAAAAGAACGTTAAGTTTTATAGTACGGACAGATCTGCAGGAATCTTCATTATGCTGCACTGAGGATTTAGGGACTTGGATTTCTTGAATGGAAATTTTAAATGACAAGAATAAAAAATGTATTAGACCAAGTACAGGGCTGGCTGCGGTTACCCATACATGCTTCTTTATTCATATTAACCCAGGAAGGGAAAGAATATGACACAGGAATCCATTCATATGTTATCTACCAAGTAATGAGGTTGGGGTAATGAGCTTCTATAAACTAAGGCCATTTAGAAGTAGGACAGATATGCTGGCAGGGGAGAAGGAGGCTTAGTTTTATATCTCACGATGGTGAGTTTTCAAGAACCGATAGCCTGTTTACCTGAAGAGAGGGTTAGAAAGGGCTAGATTCATTATGTTCATAATAAACAAGAATTGATTTGAAATATAATTTTTGTAATGTCATTATTTTGCAAAACAACAGCACCGATCAGGCAGTTAAGATATTGTCAGAGGTGCTCTTTTAATTTAGATATTCTTGGAAAATACATATGTATAATATATGTACATATATATATATACACACAGTATATAATCTACAGCTCTGAGAGCTTTTAAGTCAGGAATGCTGAGTATTATAGTATATGGAGGTCAGAAAAAATTTTTACTTTTCTGTGTGTGTCTGGGTGTGTGTGGATGTGTATGCGTGTGAAAGCTTCCCCCCCCGCCCCAGTAGTTCTGGGCTGCATTATTCTAGCGCTTATTACTGATTTGTTTTGTGCTGTTTCTCAGTTATCCATTTTTCAATAATTTTATTTCATCTTTCTTTGCTCTTGTGAGGTTTGTTTTTTTAATGGATGGAGATTTTTGAAATGACATAAACAGTCGTTTCACAACAACCACCACCACCCCCCAGAATAATTCCCTTTTGTGCTTTTTCTCTTTGGCAGCTATATATCAAAGGCAAAACAATTGCAAAGGTTGTTAAGGTGTTGTTTTCTAAAGGAACCACTGGTAAGACTTCTGTTCTCCTCCTGGGGTAGTGGCAATGCATTTTTATTTAAGCAGCAATTTCACCAGAATCAGGTAGTTGCCAGCACCGTTGTTTGTATCTGAAAGCACAATTTTAGCTCCTCGGGACTGTACAGACACCTGCAGGTCCTGGCTCTTCTGTAGTTGGTGTTTGCGTTGCAGAGCGCTGGCTTCTCTGGTACTTGTAGCTTGATCAGAAAATTGGTGGGGTGTTTGGGATCATTAAGAGGCTCAGGAAAACTAAAAAAAAAAAGAGATTTAATAAGGAAAACCAGCCCTCATAGTTTCTGATCAAAATTTGTACTGCTCTTTTGTTTTTTAATCTGGGCTTCCAGTAGACTGCAGCTGCAAGTAGTCATCTGTTAGTGAAAACTGGCCTCTGCTTTTTTTAATAGGTTTTTAATTTATGACAGCCAGCCAGTGCTCTTTGTGGATTAAAATAAAGACAAATCTCCCCATCAAAGCAAGTTCATTATCAGTGGTGGCAAATCTATGACAATTCACAGAGGATTTCTTTGGTTTTCTAAGACCCTGTTTTTAGTAATTTTTTCACCCTGAAGCTGGTTAGTGATGTAACATTTGCCAATGATCTAACCAAAAGGTCACGTATTTATTTTTGTTACACTATATTCTTTGTAAATGTTTAATTAAAACGTGCACTTTTAAAAAAAAAAAAAAAAGAGAGCAATTTTTGCTTAAGAAGCTCCCTGGCACAATTGTTGTAAATCCTGCTGCCTGCACACAATTCAGTCCTCTCCTCATAGTTGACTCCCCCGCACATTTAACTTGCTGATCAGCACCTGGCGTTCAGCAGGCGCTACTGCAAAGTGGCAGGAGGCGCGAACTGGCAGCACCGAAGGCTGCAAAGAATTAAGTGTGTGGTGTCTCCGAGCAGCGTGTACGGGATGGATGGGAAATTATTTTTAGAACAGAACTAGTTCAGTGATCCCAAGTGGCGAAGGGAGGTTAATTTGGAAGGAAAGCGAAACTATTTTTCAGTCACTTTATTCCCCTTTTCTTAATCTGAGATTTGGCTGCAGGTTTCACAAGCTGCATTCCAAGAAAAGAAATGAAAAGTCTTTCCATTTCTTTGACACCAGGAAGTAAAGGTACATTGACAATGTGTCGCTCTGCTTTAAAAGGTAAAAAAGAGCACAACCACCTTTCTTTTGCAGGAACAATGATAATTTAGCTATAACCCTGAGATCTGTCACTGTGAGCAGGTTTAAAAAGCGTATGGTACACTGATGGTTCTCTGTACTGTGCCTGGGAACTCATTTCCCTGAGCTTTTGAATTTGCTAGTTGTAAAAGACACTGATTTTGCAGAAACGTGAATGTATCGCGGAGCTCAGTTGGTTTGGGAGGAGCCAGACTGATGAAGAGAACAGGGTGCTGAAATCCTACCTACTGCGTGCTTGTGACAGGTTCAGGTCTGTGGATGGATTTGGCTTAAATCTGTGCATCTTTGGGGAAAAGGGACCAGATCCAGTTGGAAAAGAGGGTTTGTGTTTCAAGTGGTTTTGCCTCGGAATGTGTTTTCGACATGTATTTAAGCTCTAGCCCACAAGGAGATTTGCTTGGGCTTGTTCGCGTAGCACAAATTGAAGACAGTGACCTGTTTGCGTTCTGGTACTGCCAGTGCAGTTTGTGACTTGCTGTGTCGCCTCAGCTTTATATTTCTCTAAATTAGGGGATAGCTGAGTTGAGAGCATGGGGAAGGAAGAACTCGAGCCAGGTAGTTATCTGGAAATGGCTACTCTTACGAACTAACGATGTTCGGATGCTCTCTACAAGTTGCGTTTTATCCAGGTGCCACTCCATTTTTTTGTGTGTATGTAATTACATTTATTTATATTAAAACATTAATTTTTTAAAAATTTTAGAACTTCGAGTTTGTATGAGATTTGAAACTGTGCTGCTTATATGGACTTGTAGGGATGGGATGGGGAACGGGGCAAAAAGAGGTGCTAGTTGGCAGCCAACCCCTGCACGGACTTGTCCACAGATCGGTTGCTCACTTCAAGAATTAGTTATTTCTACTCTGGATTTATAATTAGAAATTGTTTTGGAACAATATTCTTCAGGGAAGCTTCCAGAGCGAGGGTTATTAGTCTCCCTTTGGAATATAAGCTGGAAAGAGTAAGTTCACCTCACCTGCATTTCTGATTCTTTACCCAAACCATGTCAGCACAGAACAGGGTATTTAAGCTCGACTCCCACATAACTTGTGGAAGTTAAAAGACTAAATGAAAATCCATTATTGGGGGGGGAAATAAATTCTTATTTACATTTCCCCAAAAATCTAGAAACATCCCTGTCGTGGGTTTTGTTTTGGTTTTTGGTTGGTTTTGTTTTTTTGTTTTTGTTCTTTTTACTTATTTTTTTGTGCTTTATCTGTGTTTTAAAAAAATGTACTGGGTTATAATGCATTTTATTAACACTATGTACATATTAGCTGCTTTGTGTTTCAGAATGGTAGTAATTGCTTTGTATATTAAAGTGATTCTTGTGAATTTGTGAATTATTGTCATAAAGAAGTGTTTTTTCTTACTGTAACCTTTGTGGTATAAACTGTCATAACTCCCTTTTTACACAAACATTTATGTGCAGTCACATAAACATGCTTTAAAAAACTCTATAGAGTCTCTTTTTTGAGCAGGATGTTCCATTTATGCTAATGGAGTGGCAAATGGTAGCTAGATAGGAATGTGGGAGAAGGTGTATTTTAAGAAGACTCTTACAATCTGAGGCCTGCTGTAGGTATTCATGAGATATTTTCCCCAAAGGAGAGGTTTTTAAATCCCAATTACATTGAATTAGATTAGTGAGAAGTTAGATCCTGAAGAACAAAGTTTCTCTTCCACTTCTGATATTGTTAAACCTGCTTTCCAGTATTCATTCTGGTGGCAATTAGTTCTGTTGTTTAATGGTGTGTGAGAGACTTTTCACAGTTCAAATGTTCTTTTTTTACCCACTTTTAAGCATTCCTGTAAACCACGGTGTTAATAACAGAGCAGAACAGAAGGCAGCAAACCCTGCAAGGATCACAACCCGGTTACATCATTTGCAAGGCTGGATCTAAACCCTGGGATGAAAGCCAGAAGGAGAAATTCAGTACTGAGGTAAACACACCTCCAGTGAAACCAAGGGGAGGCAGTAAGGGCAGCTCATTATGGCTGGGATTTTGTGGTTTTCACAACTGAGTGTTTTCATAATGCCATGCACATCGTTGCTCAGAAAAACGTGTATCTCAGTAATGAGGGAGAGTCCCGAACAGGAGTTAGTCCATGAGATAAAAATGCAGTTTGGCTTGAATTTCAGACAGAAGGAATCTGGTAACACAGATCGCTGTGCAGTCAGTAGATCAGCTGGTAAACCCGATTCTTCTTACACTGCTGCACCTTGAAGCTCTTCGTCCATAACATACAGAGCTGAATTTCATACTCTGTCTTAATATTAATCAAACATCACTTTAGTTGCAATGACATTTTAGAAGTTGGTTTCCTTGCAGAAGGGCATGTTTCAGGAATGGTTTCACAATCTCACAGCATGGTGACGTCTTACCTGGTCACTTCTCCACGACTTGGATGCTCTCCCTAGGGTGAGTATTTTATTTCTCAAGACACACTTTCTCTATTGCCCCACTACCCAGGGACCCATGCCCAAACACATCCTCCCTGCAGATGACTTCACATCATCTGTTACAAAACAGGACTGATGCAATGGAACCACCCAAAGGAGAATGACGCTGACTTCTCTAGTGCTGGGATGACCAAGGTGAGAGGAGGAAGCACCTTCAGCAGGGCAGGGTCTTGGCTTAATTGCCAAAGAGCTGCTTCAACACTGACATGGATCTGATAGCAGTGCAGCAGCTCACCCAGTAGCAGTGAGAGATGTCCCCTTGAGGGGGTGTCACTTGCTGAGCTCTACAGGTCAGGGGCAAGACACTCACCTGAGCTGCCAGTGACATCTCACATTTTTCTCCACAAGTATTTACTTATGGGCAGTAGCATTGCTTCAGCCTTCCAAAGTACTCCTAGGGTTTGCATACAGCTGCTGTGCAGCTGCTACACAGCAAAAGAGGCCAAGGCACACTCCTGCTCTTACGGGAAGGCAACAGGCAGTGGAACAAGAGACACTGAAAGCTGCTGAACAATTAGAAAGGTATGCAATTAAACTGTAGTGTTTTAAAAGTACAAAACTTTTCCTGTCGTCAAAGCAAGGCCTGGAGCAAAGCCTCCTTGAAAGTGTGTAGGTTGCTGCAGTAGGATTTATTCTGCGCTACGCTGGGCTTTATTCGGTGCTATTTAAGCAGGCTTTTAAAGCGTGCTTCTACAGCTGTAAGTATTGCAAGCTGCAGCCTCTTGCAAGCACCAAGCACAGCCAGGCAGCAGCTTTCCCCACATGGCCCGTCACATGCGCTCACAAGCCCAAGCACCAGCACGCTACTTTCTGCCAGCCTGGAACATCCACTGAGCACAGGCAAGCTCACAGACAAGGAAACACCAGTGGGGACGAAAAGGAAGAGGAGCGGTGAGAACTTACAGCCACACTCTGAAAACTAGAGCCAGAAAGAGAGTGGGGAGAGCTCCTCATTCTTTTCAACCATTGCTCAGCTAGTTGATACAACAGGAAAGCCATGTCTGGTGCATTAAAGCTCATATCATGCTCTGGTTTTAATTAAAAGTATTGTTTTCCTTCCTTCAAAGGAACTTCAACTCTGGTTTCAGACTGCATATTCCCAGCCAGCTGCCTAAATACTGTTTTAGTGACACCGTGTGGCTCCTGAGGATACTGTTGTGAGTGTTCTAAAGCAGCAACACTTCCGGCTGAGTCCAGAGCCAAGCAAGGAACTAAGCTGAAAACATGGAGAGGATGAAGCACAAGACCTCTGGGCCCTATTCATGGGAGCTGTAATGTTAAATGTGTCATTTCCAGATTACAGTCTCCACATCACTTCTGGACCACAAACCCCTTGCATCTTTTCCAGTTAAGAAGTTTGATGGAAGCAGAAGTGATAGAGCTCCTAACGTCCATGACCCAAAGCAGCTTCTGGTGTTGCTGTGGCCAGTGCCAAAGACATGGACACGCTTAAAGCCCTGACCTGAGCTTTGTAAGTTAAGCTTAAAAAAAAATTCCACATCCACCAAAAAAAAAAGTACTGTAGCAATTCCTGCATCTAGAAGCCCATTGTTTCCACCAGTTTCGTTCTTCCATCAGTAGAAAGAGAAGGAAGCCTGCTGCTGGTGCAAGCCCAATTCCAGTCTGCAACGCATCTTTCCCAGAGCTGTTTTTACAAGCTCAAGGTATGAAATCAGTTACTTATAACAGCATCTGCCACACTGCACAGAAATCTAGACACTGCCCCAAGGTCCCAGGTAATACAAGAAGTATAAATAACAGCTCTGAGAGACAGAGCGAGCCACAAACAAAGGCAGAAAGTAAAACATTATTTAGCGGTACTTTGAGAGTTAAAGACTGATTTGATATTTAAAGAACGGCTCGAGTCTCCGTGTTTCACTTGCCCTGCTGGTTCATGTGCACGTGTATCTGCTCCATGGAGCCATGACCTCCCCAAGGGAAAGTTATGGTGTTAGAGACAACCCAAGAACCATGACTGCTTTGGTACTGCAGACAGAGGCTCCACACTTATAAGTCAGTTACAAACACCACTGATTTCCAAGCTGGCTTACTGTGCAATACTGATTCGCAACACAGTCCTCTACCCCCAGATCTTGTTATTTTTTCCATAAGCCTCTTCAATTCATCGGTGACAGCAACAGAACAACTTTACAGCAGCTGCCTTTGTTGGTTTTGCTCTTTTAAGTGGCTTCTTTTACTACAATTTTTGAGATGCAGAAGGCCCGAAGAGTTCAGGCATTTAGAGCTAGACTCTTAGCTTATATTTCATCCATTTTTCTGGAGTTAAGGAAGTGATAAGGGGAAAAACACCACTCTATTTCTAAGTTTCCCACAGAAATTAAGTGTAGTTTGATTTTAAACAACAGATCTTTTGATGACATTTTTGATGCCTGAAGATTTCTGGAACTTAAACCAGTTTCAGAAATTACATTTGATAAAAAGTCAGTGGAAGACCCTATACAACTCTACCGAGAAATGAAGCTGAGGTTCAACATGCAGAATGCAAGTACAATCCTTGCTGGATCAGACCAAGTGGTCAGAGAAGAGCATCAGACCGAGAAGGCAGGGAAATAACACAACTGCACTTATATGCTTAGGAACAAGTGTATTGAGTAGAAACAAGGGGAGGACTGAACAGCATCAGCGGTTTACCAACAAAGCATAGAGTCAAAAGTCATCCTTGCGACCAGCCCTCTGCGCTTTGTAGATATGAACATCCTTGCTGGAATCATAGTGGACCTCAGACACAGAGAAACGGCCTCTCAGCATCTTCAAGAATTTGTGATCCCTTTCATAGCGGATACGACAGGAAAGAAGAATCACGGTTTGCTCTGAGCACAGGTAGTCCAGCGTCTGAAGCAGTTCTGCAAAAGTTTCTTCCAGATAAACGATGTCTGCGCCCAGGATGAAGTCAAACACTCCTGGAGAGAAGTTGCCCAGGTCTTTTCCCCAAGTTAGTTCCTTCACCACAGCTCTCAGACGTAGTTCGGGAGGTAAGTTAGCCTGGACGTTTGACTCCAGGAACTCCAGTGCTGCTGCCCTGTCTGTGATGGTAACACGAGCACCTAAGCAGTACAGGAGTTTATGTCTCAGACAAATAGTCCATGTCCATAAATACAGCATTTGGAATACAATGCTCTAAGTCAAGAAGGCTCCTTAGCTCCTGTTAAACATTAACAATTCCCCTGAGCTGTCTGATTAAAAGCAAACAAACAAAAGAACAAAACAAGCAAAAGAGCCCACTACCTACATACATCCTACCCTTCATCAGTCACTTAATATAAAGGATACTCCACATGAAGATTGAAGTTGGGTAGAGAACTAAAAGTGTATTCTGCAGCTTGTTCTTAGTGCATGGAAGCAGAGAAGTTACTTTCTGACTTTCCATAGATGAGAACAGAATAATTAATTGTAGCAGGGATTGTTACAATTAACCTGCTCCAATTCTGTATTTGTTCAGTAGGTGAGGGGCAGCTAGAGAGCCTCTTTCCCACGTCAGACAGATCACATGAAAAATCTCTTCATTTCTCCAGACCTTGTTTCCCTGTCTGCAAAATAGGCTTATGCAAGCTCAGAGAGCGGTTTCTGTCTGTAGTTTTATCCGTGCTGCACAAGAGGACAAGGGTAAGATGACAAGAACACACTTGCTCCCTGGGGGAGAACAGCTGCAGACCTGAGTGTACCTGAGTACCGTGGTAACTGGCTCCAGCCTCAACAAGGTCCTACCATAAAGTGAACTGCAGTGGCACCACCACTACAATAAATAACGCAGCAGGCTCTGAAGTCTAACACGAAAGGAAGAAGACTCAGACAGGAAACATCACCATTCACATATATAGCTTTGGTGCTAACTTCTACACCAGGTATGTATTATGGATGTAAAAGTGCCACTTTTACTGCAGTTGTAAATTGCTTTAAACAAGAAAAAAAAAAAAAAAAGCCCTTACCTAATAAGGTGGCCACTATTCCCAGCAATCCAGTTCCAGCGCCCAGCTCAATCACAGACCGGTCCCTGAGATCAATGACTCCCATCTCCAGATAAGCACACAGGACCACAGCCTAAGCAAAGAGACAAGGGCAATTAGCACGGGGCTCATTTCAGTCCTGCTGAACGCAGGATTTCTGATTTACACCGAGACAGACGATTAGAGGAAGGGTCAGGCACTTCAGGTCTGAAGCGAGACTTTGTTCAGCCCTTCTCTGCCTCCTCCCTGCACGTCTGGTCTTTTTATGCATTTTACAGAAGACACTTACAGGCCAATGGGAAAAAGAACCACGGAGGCTGCAGCTCATGTGTGGCAACACAGCTTCATGAATTCCCAGACATAACAGGAGGCAGAAAGAGTTGCATTTGGAAAGGAAATTCGGTTGGGGGGTGTCAGAGTATTGCACAAGTCTAGAAAAGGATTCAGAGTATCTTGCATGGTATTTCAAAAGGTTTTAGCCCAATGCTGTCATGCCATCAGGAAGGACACAGTGAAAGTAGTAACGCTTCTATCTGTTTGTATCTAACATATTATATTTTACAGAAATCTTGAAAAGGCATGCTCTCTGTAGCAAGTTCCGTCAAAGCCAATGTCGGGAAAGACCAGCGGTCCCAGGCACCAACTCATTTGAGGAATTTGCTAAAATTGCTACGCTTGTTCTTTAGAGGTAAGAGCGCAATTTGTGTCTGGACAGAGACCCGATGGACAGGGAAGCTTTGCAGCAGCCTCGGGCCTGCCACACACCCCTCTGTTTTGGATGGTTCTTATCCCCAAGATAAAGTCTATCAGCAGTCCTTGACCAGCAGGATCTGTACTGTGCTCTGAAGCATGTTAAGCAAACATCATAGGCCACTGGTAAGAAATGGGTGAGAGTTCTACGAGTTATCTGAAATATCTCCTGTATTTAGCATTGGCCGAGCAGGGTTTAAGGTGGCCTGTTTCCCCTGCAGTCCTCCGAGACCTCTTATGAGGGAAAAAAAAAGGTAAAGCAGAGTTTAACGTTTTGTAATTTTCTAAGGCAAGGACAAGCGCCACGGGAATCCCCCCCAGTACAGGAATCTCGTTCTCTGCGCACACCTACCGCGTCCCACACCACGGCCGCCACCCCCAGCCCTCGCCAGTCCTGCCGGAGCCGGATGGTGCGGCTGGCGAAGCGGTGGGTGACCCAGGGGCTGTGCAGCTGCCGCGCTCCCCAGCCGCCTCCCTCCTCGTACGGCACCAAGGCCATCCTGGGGCCGCCGCGGGGAAGGAAGGGCCCGGCCCCTCGCCGCCCAGCCCGCCCGCTGCTCCGGCGGAGCGCCCGGCGCCGCAGCCCGGGGGCGGTGCGGCCTCCGCGACTGGGGACCCGGCAGCGCTCAGCGGCTGCCCCCGGCGAGCAGCAGGGATGGGGCCGGAGCTGCGGGGCCTGCAGAGCGCTCCTGCCTCTCAGCCGCGGCGGGGGAAGCGGAGAGGCTGCCCGCGGGGCCGGCCTTGCGACGCCGCTGGCTGGGAAGGGCTGTGCCTGCGCCCGCCCCCGGGGCTCCGCGGGGGAAAAGAGTCGCGCTGCTTCCTGCAGGAGGCTGGAGCCGTGCAAAAGGTGCGGGACAGCCTGTGGGAGTCTGCCTGCTGTCCCCGCAGCCTCGCTGTGCTTCACGGCTGTGGCTGTTGCTTTAGAGGTGGTTGGAAGTCACTGCAAAGGAGAGGTGAAGCCTGCCAGCTTCCTCCTCCATTGCCAGCACGGTGAACATTGTCTCTGCAAATGCACGCTGCCAGCCTGAAAGTGGTCCTTCGATAGCTGGGTGTATGGGAATATAGAGGAAGAATGGGGAGGAGGTTAGTTAAATGTAAATACGCCCAAGTGACTTGCACCTGTCTGTAGAAAAAGCGCATACATCACACTAATTGTTTTACTGACCTTGTGTGTTTGATGAGTAGAACCTCTGGGTTAGATAACATAGGCCTGTCAGAAACTCCAGGCACCTTATCACTGTGTCTGAGATTCCTGCTTTGTTATAAGAAAGAGCGGGAGGCTGTACCTGCCTGAAGCCTTGAAATACAGGTGAGCTCAGCAGGCCCAGGGATCTTCCAGCAGGGCTGAACTGACCAGCGCCTGCGTCCCCGCTGGTGTCACCTTTGCCTGGGAGCTCAGGTGCCACTTCAGAGATCCCCCAGTAGAGAGGTAACTAAAATAAAACTTGCTCTTTGCAATGCATTCGTGGCCTCTGGCTCTGCTTGCGACATGCCTGCGTATGTGCACACACTGGGTAACCATTGCAGAAACACAACAATTCTTGTGAATCTTAGCCAGAGCACTGACCAAGGCATTAAAGCCAAAGTTGTTCTCGGGTGGTGGTGTGGCGGTGAGGCCCCTGCGGCGTTGTTTGTGCACGGGCTTCTCTTCACCTTTGGTTCCATTTAATCTCTTGTTTGGCAAAACAACACAGTGCTCCTCTCCTTTGTATGTCTCCATCTCCAGTTACTTGAACTTGCTCCAAAGCTTGCTAAAGGCCACGGGAGGGCTGGGGAAGCGTCCTGGCAGCGCTTGCGCTCTGGCTGCCTGGAGCTGCTGCTGCAGGTACTTAATCCAGCAACAGGCACAGGACCTCCAGCCGCACTCAGCCCCTGAGAGGGGCCAGGCCCTGTGTTTGTACGGAGCAGGGCAGGGAGCAGCTTGCCCTCCCTGCACCCACCTCCAACCGCTGGCTGGCTCAGCAGGTCCCAGTGTCACCACCGACGGGGCAAGGACGGCCCTCAAAGTTGTGGAACATAACCAGCTCCAGAAAACATCCCCAGTCTTTCCCCCAGGGAGCAGCAAATCTGGCTGGCAGACGAAAGCGAATGTGGTTACATCCAAAAGTTGTTGATTTCAACAGAGTGGCTCAAAATTCACAAAAGCCTTTGTGGAAGAGCATTACAGGCTGCACAAAGGTAGCAGGAACTGAAGCTTGTTTTTAGGGTTCTGCTGCTGTAGGAGAATGGAAACCAGAATTTCACTTGCCCCAGACCAGTTCATACTTGTCTTATGGCAACTCAAACTTCTCCTCATAAACATGCCAGAGTGGGTGCGATGATTCAGCTTGCTGTGGTTTTATGTCCTAAAGTGCTGGTCCCTTGCCACTACTCCCACTTTTGAGAGTTTGAAACTGCTTGTGCTATTATCTCAATTATTTTTTAAATTATTTATATGGGCAGTGTGGGAAAAGCAATGAGAGTGATTACACTTCAGATGAGAACTCTGCTTGGATGAGTTTTTGAATCACTTAACGCTGTGCCTAAACTACACCGTCAGGCAAATGGAGGGAAACTCCCAAAGTGCTTTTATCCCAAGAATGTGTTTTTGTAAGTCAGATATCCTGAATACCTTCAGAGCCCAGCAGGTTCTCTACCAGCCCTCCCCTGCTTTCCAGAAGGATTTCCCCTTCTTCCCTGCTAATATTAGTTTGGCACTGACTTCCATGAGCCTTATGCAGGAGATCAAAAATTACTTTCCAGATCATAACTGGATAGTGAAGCTATGAAAAGAGAAGCAAGTCCACTAGAAGTTCAGTATGGGCCCTGGTTCCCCATAGTAATTCTAAGCCTATATTTACCTGTTTTTCCCCCTTTCCAAATCAATTTTCTAAGAAGGCACAGTACCAGGGTATAATAGTGGCAGAGAAAGAGACTTTGTTTCTTCCAGCTTTCCTGACAGTTAAAGGGTAAGGAAAACACAACAACAAAGAATTATGGCTAAAACAGTTGCCTGGAACTGAAATGCTTTTTCTCCCAACAGGACTAGAACTTTGCACAACAATAAAGTTGCAGGAACACAGCCTGGTTCAGCTCTCAAACACTGCAGGAGGCTGCAAGTACACCTAAGCTGCAGATAAACTTCCCAAGTAGGGAACAGCTCATCTTAAGGTAAGCAAGAACGAGTTAAAGAATAAAGAAACACCAATTCAAGTCCATTCTTATCTCATTCAGCTACTTGATAGAGCAGGCATAATATGTCCAATTATGAGTAAATCCTGCTGCCTCATGCCGGTAAGCTGCTTGGGGTAATTAAGAAAAAGTGTTTAAGAGCAGTGGTCCTTGTAATACTTAGAAGATCAAAGAACCAAGTAGATGAGACAGAAATGAGTACAAATTATTTTGGAGCTATACTGATGTACCTGCCATTCTGAAATCTTCTCTTTCCTGCTTAATATTTAAAATCCTTTCTTAGAAATGCACGTGATGGTTCTTGTGGGATTTCTGTAGATGCTGCATGTACCACATGGCTGTGCACGGATTTTGGAGCCATCCATGATGTGGGAAAAATACTGCATCCCTCACGCAGTCTCTGGTTACCAAGGCAAAGGCAGGTATAAATAGAAACAATCTGATTTTTTAAAAAACACTATCTAGAAACCTGCGTTGCTGATAACCCTCTGACAGCACCACCTTATTCCAAATGGTTCTGTTCTACAATTGTGTAGAAACTTCTGGTCATACACGTTTTATACTTTCCTCTCTAAATAAATAGCAGCTACTTCTGGTTGTCATCCTAACTAAATACAAAACTGTCTTTGAAGTAAAGTTTGGACAAATACCTATCTTGCTATCAACCAAATGAACATCAGCTAACACAAAGCTGGGAGGAAAACCCAGAAAAGAAAGCGGTCTTTTTATCACTGCAAGTGGCCATTCAAATGACTAACAGTGAAATTATTACAATTTATACATTATCATTTTCACCAGTAGCTTCCAGATTCTCCACACCAGTGAGATAGATGGGGTGGTGAATTGCTTAAATACAAAGGGAATAAGCCAGAGATTAATTTGCTGATGACAGCTTGCAGTTGCAGAATCAAGGCATCCTCAACTTGAACTGATCTGGATCGTCTTTGAAACCCATGGGGTAAATTAACAATGAAAAGTTAAGTTTCTGCAGAAACTGATGGGTTATCAGCAGACCTTACAAACTGCTGCTTCAGCAAGATTATTGAAAAAAATGTTAAATATTGAAATAAATATATGGTCTGATCTAGCATGTCAGTTTCCTTTACACACGGACTTACATTAAACAATGGAAATAATGATGAAAAATATGAAGATGTATAATTTCATAAGCGCTTGAGCTGAAACACAGGAAGTTTCTGGAGCTTCTGAAGAGGGAATAGTTCCCGTCAAGCACATTACGTTCACGCTTTCAACTCGCATCTTGATAAACTGTCATACATAATCACCGCGTTTATTAAAATGTCTTGTTACAGAAAGATCACTTAGCTTCTGGTGGAATTATGTGACTGATCTCTCAAAGGCCTTGCAGGTCTGAAAGCTGACATTATTCTGAAGTTTTAATTAAGGAACAAAAAGCAAAATGAGTAAGCTCTCTTTTGCAAGCAACCACTGCAGTTCCAGCTGCACTTCATTTGCAGGAAACCTCCTCCGCTTACCACTCACTGCACTGGCCAAATTTCTGACGTGCTCTATGGGTGCAGTGCTGTGTAACTGAAGAGGAAATGACAATGCAAGCAATGCACTGTATTAATTTAAAAGTAGTTAACAACAACTAATTTAAAACAATTTAAAAACAATCATATGGACAGACAGACAACAGTTATGGCCTAAAGATGCAAAAGCATCTGCCCCAGTGCAGAGGTTACCCTTTAAAAAGCAAGCAGAATCCAAGCTTAGGAAAGATCTGGAGGTTTTGCTGTTACTTGTAATGGTATTGGCAGCGTTTCTCTTCTCCACGCCTTAGAAGGAAAATCCTTCAGACAATGGAGAAGGAAGAGTCAAGTCTAAGTAATTTCAGGTATCTTAAATCTAACAGGAAGGGCTCCGCAGAGCCACATTCCAGGCTTTGGTGGCCCAGGACTGGAATTAAACCTTCAGTTTACCCTAAATAAACTCACTGCAGGGCTTACGCGTACAATTTGCCTTTTCTGAATAAAGTCACACATCCACATTAATGTTTATTTTAAAATACTGGAAAGCACTTTGCTTTTCCTCGTAGGAAATTTGTATCCACAACCTGCAGTAACAGCTATTTCTTAGTACATCAGAATAGTAGTTCTGGCAGCCCTCTGCCCAAGAGCACACAAAGCCCAGCTTTGCAGGCCTCCATTTTTCTTGGCTTCAGCACATCTCAAATTCTCTTCTCAGGTATTAAGTCTTCATTAACTCTACCTTAGCCTTTGATAGCTGCAAAGCTAGTTTTATTTTTCCTTAAGACAAGGTGCAGGAAGGAAGGATCAGAAAAGAAAAGCTAAGGTAAAGGAAGGTTACCTTCCATCTGTTTGTGCTCCCTGCAGTGATCCAGATGCTCGCACGCCAGCCAAGAAGCCTGTAATGACATCTTAGATTGCTGCAGAGGCAAAGGGCGCGTTTGATCAATGACACCAGCACTGCAGTCTGTCCTGATGCTGGGAAACACAGGCTCCTGCACCTGGTTTGCATGTATTCACCACTAGCCAAGAGTAGTACAGAAGATGATTTAAAAGTGTGACAGTTTAGGGCTACTAAAATTCCACCTTGTGTGTTCTGAACAACCTCACTGGTTACTTCTTTCCCTGAAAACACTGGAATTTTCTATTTCCCTAACTACTCTTTGGTTTCAGGCTTTTTTCCCTTAAATGGCCATAGCCTTATGTTTCTTGTCATCTTCAAAAGCCAATCACGTGTGCAATATTTTTGTCCTGTCAGCTGGCGGTGGATTTCAAAACAGGATGCCTATTTTTCCCCCCATTATTTGCAACAGTGAGACACAGAAGTCAGAGCTTTTGTTTTCACTTGGTTATACAGGTTCAACCTGGTGATTCATTCTTCCTGCAGCTATGTTTCCAGGAGAAGACAAAGTGCTGGCCCTTCTCCAAGTTATCCGCAGACTGATTGGGAGTAAGTTCAGAAAGCACTCCTCCCGCAGCTGGGACACTTTCTAAGAAGGGAGAAATTGAACAAAACACCCCAGAGCTGGTATTATCGCCCTGCAGACAAGCAAGGAGGCACCTGGCCTTGGGAAGCCACGTGCAGTACTAAGTCAAGGTAAAGATAAAGCATAATTTACCGGATTTAAGATTCTTGGCCCTGTGAAGCACAACCGAGCATTTGCAAGGAGCCGTTCTCCATTTCTGGGACTGATGGTGATGGCTTATGGAGAATCCTATAATTGAATTTCAAGCATTTTAGGAGACTCTCAGCTTCTTGTTGCAGTTGGTGTGGGCAAAAGCATAGCCTTAGATTTGGGAATCGTTCAAGAGTCGTTATTCAGATAGGAGCTGGTAACTATGGTTTCAGACATCTCCCAGGGGTGCTGCTGCTCGCAGATGAAGGGAAGGCTGCTTTTGCATTGTGAAGCAAGGGACTACAGGGTTGTGTGGTTATGAACGCAAGTGCTGAGCTTTTGGAGAGGGAGTTAAATTAAAACATGCACAAATCTACCTACAAGTAACCATCACAGGGAAATCTTGAGGTAGGAAATGTAAAGACTTGTCCTTTGAATGTAAGCAGACAGCGACTCGCACATACGGGGCAAATGGGCCAAGTAAAGAGACAGGATAGCCTTCTCCTGTGAGCCCACAAGCCAAAACACAGCTGGTAGCACTAATATTAGTTCTGTCAAGCCTGGCAATCTTCATTTATTATGCACCCTGCAAATAATTATACATATAGTTAAGCTTGTAGCTCAGAAGCTGCATTCAGTAGTTGGCAGAGTATGTTCCTCACTGGTATAGATCCTTTGACCTCGCCAGACTCACATCAGGAGTGAATCTGGTCCTTTCTGTTTTTCAGAATAAATTGAACGTCTTTTTAATCTCTGCATCTCAGGGATATAGATTGCTCGTTCCTCAGCTGTCATCATGATGTGACTTACGTTTCGTTTCAGGATCCCGCTTGCCTTCCTTAAAGGCTGTGTGGAGTTCTGGTGATTACAGCAACTTCCCCAGAGGGCTTGAATTAGGATTTGTTTCCCATATTTTGGGAAGTTGCTTTCCCTTTTATGAAAATTAAAACAAACATACTCTTTCCCCGCCACACATTATTAAAAGTTAAACATGAGCCACCACTTGAAGGACTGAAGGCCTGTATAACCAACTTGCTCTTTTTAGAGAACAGTAACATTAGGTGTCAAATTTATAAACTCCCATCTGGGCTGCCATTAACACCCGCTTGAATCTGTTTGGCAGTCAGTCTTTGTAGGTTACATTTAGGTCACATTTTCTTTGTGAACACAAATGCAAGAGAATTACTTTTTATCTTCATAAGAGCAAGATTCAGGTTTTTAAAAAAAAAGACAAACCTACAATGTGAGAACAAATCAAACAACTGAAACAGGAAGAGAGAAAAAAATTAAAACCACAGAATTCTTTCATTCAAGGCTCACATCTGCCTAAAATCTGGGACTTTGGTCTGTGCCCTCCTTGCCCGAGTTATCCTGGTGGAATGGAGTGCTGAGGCAGTGTTCAAATGAAACTAAATGTAATCCCCAGGAGGTTAATTGAGCATGAATGCTCAGCACTAATCCAAACTACAAATACTGCTGCACTTAAAGCTGAGCAATAAACTGTTTTCTCATCCCATAAGAAAAAGCTTTCACAGTTTTCAGAAGTGTTTGCCTAGTGCTGCAGAGGACACAAGATCTCCCCTTTTTGTTTGAATGCTGTCTGCAAGCATACAGGCTCGAGCCCCGTTCAGAATAATCTGCAGCTCGGGATCTGATAGACCCATGAATCCCATTTCCATCAACTTGCAAGACTCTCTCATGGTGGTTTTCACCCCATACACCTTGCAGGTGGGGTGTCCTTCCCAAAGGAGGCACAGAAAAGCTGTTGCCATCAGTGGGACTGACACTTGCCAGCATTACTCCCCAGAAATAGCAGCGATTCTCCCCATTATCTGGGACATTGTTGTTGCTACTCTGCACTAGGACTTACTAATCTTTAGGGGCCAGCCCTGTAATCAGAAGAGCTCAATAAAGCTGATCCACCCTTCCTGGTACCGTCATCCGCACTGGGAATTTGCCTGACTCTGGCCACAGCGCTGGTGAACCGGGACAGGCCGGGGTGAATGCTGTAACTAATGGGAAATGCTTCAAGCAGGGTGGAAAAAAACAGTTCAGTCGAATGGATTATGCAAAAGCACAGAATTTGGTGCGCTGGGTGCCCTGCTCAGAGAGAAGGGGCAGTGACCGGGGGTCCCACAGCACAGACGTCTCTCCCCGGAGCAGGAAGGAAAGGGGTTGAATCTCAACAGTCCATAATAAGCTATTTTGGGCTTATGCATTCGTTATTGCCAAGACCTGCCATCCAAAATGCCTACTTATCATGCAAAATGTGGAACTAGGTATGTGCTGCCCGTTGTACATCAAAGTAATTGATTTTTTTATAACGGAAGCTGTCTAATGATTCACTGGGGTAAATCAAGCAAAACAGCAGAAAGATGAGGCAGAAAATAGGAAGAGAACCAGGACCAGTGATAAATCACAATAGATACTATTCAGTATATTGCTCTAGCAGTAAGTCAATAGAGTGCTAAGTTGCATAAGTAAAAACGTGTTTCATCTCTGCAGGGTGTTACTCAGGCTATACCTATTAAAAGGATCACCTGGTTCTGCAGAAAATATGCACAGCAACAGGTTTTGTCATATTATCCTGATAAATCAGATCTGTATTGAGATTTTAAGAGTTACTTTGCCAAAATGGAGGGGGAAAATGAATATTCCTCATTACTGCAGCTACAGGGAATCATGCACAGATATGGAAAAATACTCCTTGCTGGCATGCTGAGGTATGTGGAAGCGGAAGCTTAAATTCTCCTGGAATGACGGGGAGGTGGGACAGTTTGCTGCTTCTGTGATTTCCAGGGCATAAAGTCAGCTTCCTCTTGCTTAAGAGCTACATGAATAAGGTTACATGGGGAAACAGAGTACTGATTTATTTATTTCTTCCCTCTGCATGTTTGTATAAATCCTGATACTCTACAACAGCGCTAGTGCAGGGGAAGAGCAGCCCTCCTCCCTTCCCCTTTGCAGCATTACACACCAACAATAAGTACGAGACCCATGGGAAGCGTCAGCCAAAACCAGAACATTCACGCCCAAATAGCAGTGAGACACGTCACATACTCCAGCCATTCCAAGTTCCCAGCACTTTTCATCTTTTCAGGACAAGTATGTGGGGTTTTGGCCCTCGACGGCTGAGTCCCGGTGCTCGGCTGCCTGATGAGCCACTCTCGCTCGCTTCTTCGCCCTCAAACGAGGATCTCTCACTGCCCAAAACCGCAGCTTTGGCAAAAGGTTCTCTGAGGCCGCTCCAAAGCCCAGACTTAGCAGAAGTCTCGACTTGCTGCGGTTGTACCTCCTTCCACCAAAGCCGGGCAGCCACATCACATGCGCTGGCATGGCCGCAAGGAACAGGACGGACATGGTTTAAGAAATGGATACTCGTTGTCCTGGCTTGCTGAGGTGTGCAGATTTTCCTGTGATTCCTATCACCGCTGTGGACAGAGCAGGCTCAACTCCATCAGCGTTGAGCTGCTGGACAGGCCGTAGCAGCACAGCTTGCTCAGCTGCTACCAGTTTTTAATATAGACTCAGCCGCTACCACTTTTTAATATAGACTCAGCCAGCTGCAGACACTAAGGGTATTGCCTTTCTGGTGTAAGAGGGTAAATTACACCAGTTTTACTATTAAATCAGCACAGGTGCAAGCCAGTTCTTATTCTTGCTTGAGAATTAATTACTTCGCGAAACCACACCAGCCCTCCAGCTTTCTGCTCTTCCCCCACCGTCCTCGCCAAAAATCAGTGGGTGCAAGGCCAGAGGGAAGAGAACACTGACTTCTGAATGGCTGTTTTGGGTGAAACCCCTTCATTTCTCCCTGACTCAGCCGATAGTCGAGTCCCGGTCCTCCCAAAACCTGGGATTAGGACTCACCATCCTACAGTTTTCCAAGCAGAGGACGAAAGCTGCAGCGGTTCAAAAGCACTAAAAGCAAATCTCTGAGGCCCTCGTGTAATCCACAGCCAGGTCAGATTTCTCCGGACTAACAAGGCTTTACAAACTGTCAGTAGCGAGTGTGGAGAGGCTTAACTAACACAGCTTAGAGAACTTGCCAGCAAGTGAAAAAGTATAATTTGTTAGTCTGAGGGAATAATTATAAATCATTTGTTTCCTCCCTTTATTGTGCCTGGGATTGAGTTGCACAGATTCTAGAAATGCAGCATCTATGGCTTCCTCTCTGCAATCACATGGGAGAGCCAGTGTTAGGATTTGTCCTACAAAACGGAGTAAAACCCTGAGCCTGCCTATCTCTGGAATAACTACCAGCACAATAGCAGCGTTTTGTAATGCTTTATGTGTTCTTAAGTCTTCTGCAGGGCCATTCTTCTTATCAGAGCCCAGAGGTAAATTTTTGTGGCGATAGCGAGGTGATCCACTGCAGAACGACTTCAGTCCATGTTTGTCAGGGCCTCTGGCTGCCGTGGGTATCTTGCCCTGTAATCCACCTTCCCTGGAGCGTATCTGAGCGTTCCAGTCCTCTGGGCAGCTCTCAGGTAGGTCAGACCCACCACGCGAACCCGCCGCTGCCGGAGACTTTCAATACAACAAGCCAGAAGTCCCTGAAAATCCCAACGGCTGCACGTAACGTTTGCTCCCCAGGCTGCAGGCAGGTGAAACGCAGGGCAGCAAACCACAGGCCATAGGATGCAGCAGGGACGTACCATTGCTTATGCTCAACTGCTGGAGGGACTTCACCCCAAAGTGACTGGAAGTGACTTCCAGGTGGCCGCTGTGACCCCCACCACCACCCAGCTGCCCACTTAGCGTGTGTGGGGGCAGGTGAGCACGGCGCTCCAGACCAACCCAGAAGCTCTTAAAGCCTTTAATAATGGGGGGAAAGAGCAAGCGAGGCTCGCAGCCAACCTTTAGAACTCCCCGGAGCAGCGTGGAGGCTGCCGGCGTCCCCCGCTGAGCCTCTCTGGGCGCAGCCGCCGCGGGGACAGCACGCAGGCAAGGTATTATTTCTCTTATTTATTAATACATTCCTGTATTTTTTATTATTATACTCTGTTATTACTTTATTATTCCAGCAGTGTTTTGCTGCTGCTGCTGCAGCACGTGCGCGGCCGGGCCGCGCGAGCCGGGCGCTCGGGGGGCGTGGTCAATGGCGTGGCCCCGCCCTGGGGGGCGGGGCCGAAGGGGCGGTGGCCGGAGCTGCGTGTGCGCGTGGGGAGCGAAGGGGGGGCGGGCCAGGAAGGGGCGGGGCGCCGGCGGCGTGACGAACCCCGCGCCCATTGGCGGAGCGGCGTCACGCGGCGCCCCGGCGGGAGGTGATTGGGCGGGAGTGAGGTGGGGCTGGGCCTCCCCCTCCCCCCCCCCCCCGCACCCCCCGGCCCGGGGGACGGTGGCCGCTCGCGCGAGGTCCGTTGGTCGCCGCGCGCAGGAGGCGGGGGGCTCGCGCGGCCGTTGGGGCGGAGGCGGCGGTGATGATGATGTGATGCGGCGGTGATGCGGCGCTGAGGCCCGGCCCGCCTCCCCCCTCCCTCCCTCCGCCCGGCGCCTCGGCTCCCCCTCCGCCCCCTCCCCCGCCCCAGCCCGGGAGCCGCGTCGCCGGGGGCCCGGCGGGGGAGCTCCGAGCTCCATGGGCAACACCGTCACCTGCTGCGTATCCCCGGACGCCAGCCCCAAGCTCAGCCGGGCCCGCGGCGGCGGGGCAGCGCCGGGGCCCGATCGCTGGACGGACGCGTACCAGGCGGCGGCGGCGGGCGGCGGCGGCGGCTCGGGGTCGGCGGAGGCCGAGTCGGGGGACTCGGATCCCGGCGGCGGCGGCCCGCACCTCCAGCACATCAGCGACCGGGAGTTCCCGGATGGTGAGCGGGGCCTCGGCGGGGAGCGGCGGGGCCGCGTTCCCGCCCCGCCGCGGGTGGGTGCTCGGGCAGCCCGGGGCGCGGCGAGTCCCCGGCCGCGCTGCGCCCCCTGTGTCCCGGCGGCGGGGGCAGCGTGCGGGCCGTGCTGGGTTGGACCCGGCCGCGCCCCAAGCAAAGTTCCGTGCGGCTGTCAGCGCTCTGACAGCTCCTGCGGGCTGGGGCCGCGGGCGGGCAGCTCTTCCCCAAGGAAAAGCCACCGCAGCCCGGTGAGCACGTAGCCCGGCCAAGGGCGGAGGAGCGGCCGGTCCCCCCTTCTCCTCCCTGGCTGCCCCGCTGGCCCCATGGAGAGAGGGGTCAGGGAACCCAAAAGAATTCGTGCCGGAGCCCCCGGGTGCTCCCGTTGGGGCTGATCGCTTCTCCTTAACTATGGAGGCGTGACTCAGTCGTAATGCTCAGGCAGTTTTCAAAAGCTGCTGCGTTGCCAGTCTCTGTTGAACAGGAGGAAGGAAGAGGGTGTGTGGGGAATAAGGGAATTAAGAATCACAAAGATCGTGTGCATATGACATCATTGTGGCTGGACGTGGGTAATTTGTAATGTAGCTATGCAGAGCGCTCGGTTATAGCTATGGGCTCGTTACACCGAGGTTCCTTGCTGTGTAGCTCTCAGTGTTCCCGATTTGCCTTCCTTGAGCTCCCAGGAAATATGTGTTTGCTGTTCAGATTCCTTGCAGTTGTACCTGGAGCCCTGGTGTCAGGCAGATTTGCTCTGTGATGCGTCTTCTTTTCAGACATGCCCAGGAAGCGCTTGCAGGTTGGTGCTGCAGTGAGTTACCGAGACAACACGTAACAGGTTGGGGTGCTCCTGTCTGTGTTCACATGATGCCATAAGCACACAGTACAGTGTATTAGCTTATGATATTCAAAACTTAGTTTAATTAACAAGCGTCTTGCTATCCCTTTTCATAATTATGACCACACCTATATGAAATATATTCAGTTGAAAAAGGGTAGCCTGTTTGATGTTTTAATGTACAATGCATGCAGTAACAATGATCACTGGCCCTCCACACTTGTCGAACTTCGGAAAAAAAATATGTCTATCAGAGAGCAACTGGCTGCAGAAGAGTGTGAGGAAACCTTCAGAAATGGAATTATTAAACTTGTGTGGTTCTGCACAGTACCATATGGTGCAGCTGTTACAGAAATGAGATGGAACAGTCAGCCCCTTGGATGTCCTTTGAGACAGCTGTGCAGCGTAGCAGTAGGAGAAATTATATTTGCCATCTAGGAGAAATAAAGCTTTATTTTTGCAAGATGGTATTACAGAAATCTCTCAACTCTCCCATACTTGTTAAGACAGGAGGAGGTAAACTCTCTAAAGATTCCAATAAGCCGAACAAAAATGCCTAAGCTGAATAAATCTGCTCAGGAATAAGAGTTGTATTTCTTTGAATCTTTAATATGTGATCATGGTAGCAGTGCTAAGTAACAGGGCTTAATTGTGAATTCTTCCAGATGTCAGAACTGGCCTTGAAGTAGGGAAGTGCTTAATTTTTTGAATTTGCAGACATGAATTAAAGTGTATAGTCCAAGAACAAGATAGTAGCTGTCTGTCACAAATTTTACTTTTGTGGCTATGGAAACCTTAGTCTTGAGACAGGAGGTAATCCTAAAATTAGAACTGCATAACTAGTATATGTTTTAGATGGTTTTAAAGATCAATTTTACAGTGGCGTGTGGTTCACTATTGCATGGCCTCAGAAGTAGATCTGCTACAAATGATAGATGCTATTTGTGTACTAGTTTTCTGATTGATATAAATGCTTTGGGCTCCAAAAAAAACCACCAAAGTTTGATATCCTTATGAAAGTGCAAATCTGGATGGACAGTATTAGAAGGAAAACTTCTCGTGTTGAATGTTGTAAAGTACTACCTGGGTAGGATTGAAGCAGCTAACTTCAAAATGTAAAGCATTGTTTTTGAAGTCTGAAATCAAGTGTTATGAATCGAATGTTATGATGACATTTTAAGTGATGGTGCTATCTGGTTCATTTAAGAACTTACATGAAAATAATAAATCTGTAAACGCAGCACTTGCGTATACCAGATAGCTATGCTTATCCCTCTTAACTCTGGGATAGAAAAGCTGTCAGTGTATCCAAACTGTGCAAGAAGCCTGCGTGTCTCTGTGCTGTTGACTACTATATAGCATTAGTTTGTTGCTATAGTGGTAAGTAGTCCAGCAGTTTTATTTGAGGGATAAATATTACTTCTATAATTTATGAATGTATAGTGTCGTGGCTTAGCCAAGATGACAATTTTGCTTGTAACACAAAGCTGAGAACTTATAAACTGTCTTTTCTTGAATGCTTTTGTGGGGAGAAAAGAGAGAAAGCTGCAGGGAAAAAAAGTCATGATCATCTTGGCTATTTTTGTTCCATGCTGCTCAGTTCTAGGAGTTTCTAAGAACACAGCTAAATATATCAGAAAGCTAGCATCCAAATGTGATGCTTCATTCCTTAAGTTGTTTGTTGTTCTTAAGTCTGTCTAAATACATTTGCACTTGTTTTTCTAAAATTGAATGTTTTGGGGGTATCAGGAATGCAAAAGTTACCAACTGAGCTTTGGACTTTTTGTTTTGTTTTGTATTGTATTGTTTTGTCTTGCTTTTTGTAGCAAGTGGAATGTGGTCCTTGCAGGTCTGTGCTCTTAAATGAGGATTATTCTGTAGCTCTCCAGCACACTAGTTGACAAGCACTGCTTTCCAGTCTTGCATTGTCTGTGTCATATCAGAATTAAACAAAACAAAACAAAAAACTCACTTTCTTAAAATGGGGAGGTTATGAAGTGGTATTTATATAAGATAAAAAAGGAGTGCTAAGTGAGATGGAGATAAAACCCACTGTGGAAGTGTAATGTTTCAACGAAAGTTCAAATGGGAAAGGGCTGTTAGATCCATTGCTATGAGACAACTTAAAGGATGACTTTTAGATTTTCTGGTTCTCAGGATCCTGAGCCATAACCTATTCACACTTCTTTAGAATGAGAAATAAGCCTTCCTTAAGTAAATGGGAATAAACATAACTTTGATAGTTTCTTCCAGATGGGTTCATGCCTACTATTAATGTTAGCTATCAAAAACTAAAGTGAACCTAAAGATGCTAGTTGGCTGGTCAGCAGAGCATTATGTGTTTCTTCTTCCAGCATGCAAGCAACGGTCTGAAGCAGTTTGAATTGACCAAAAAGGCTTTCTTATCTAGTTTTAGAAACAGCAGCTCTTTGATCTTAACATGCTGTTTGGGCTGTGCTGACTGCTGGTTCTGGAGTGTGTGTGGTTTGTTTGGGTGTTGTGTTTGTTTTGTTTTTTTCTTCTGTGGGTTGTTCCCCCCAACTCCTCCCAAATGAGTGTCTGCTAATCTTTATTTTGGGCTTCTTTTTCCTGTGATTTTTTTTTTTTCTGGTTATTTGGGGGAGAACTTATTATGGCTGGCACTTTTTTGCCAGATCTCTATTTTTAAGCATAGATCTAATTTTTCATAAATTCTATGGTCCTTGGATAAAACTAGAACAAGACCTTGCTTGGCAGACTTTTCTCACTTGTACTTGAAAACATTATCTCCCTCCACCACTGCTGTTTAGTGAGTTCAGCAGTTTTGAGCAGAAGTTTGCCTGGCTTGCATGAACCAAGGGCAGATTCTAGACCTGCTGAACTAACTGGTGGTGCAAAAATGAGCTGGTACCTTCGCCTGGAGAGCTGGGGGGGTGAAGAATGATGAGGGAAAAGACAATCGGGCATGAGAGGGAACAGCAAGTGGGATCAGGAGGGGTGCTGAGTGGGATGCAGTCGTCATGCAGACGTTAGGAAAAAAAGCAGAAGGGCATTTTGAAGAGGAGAGTTCATAGAGAAAGAAGTCAGATTGACCTAAACAGGCTCAGACAGACTAGTGCCTACAATAACTCTTCAAGTACCTCTGAGGCTACTTCTTTCAACAGCCCCCGGCTCTCTGGAGGCTGAAAGGAGCAAGCTTCACGTTGCCTACATGCCGCAGTTATTAAACAGTGTTGGAGTCGAACAGGTACTTGAACATGTTGATTGTCTGTGATCTGATTTCACCAGCAGCTTGTCTATAAAGTTTCTTGCAGAAGGTCTAAATACTGTTCATTTGTTCCTCTCTTATATAATGTCAGCTTACTTCAAGCTTGTGGGTGGAGGGTTTTTTTTTCATGTTGGTTTGTTTTTTTTTTTTTAATCCTGGCAAAAATGTTAGTAAGTTAAATTTAAAAATAAGATGAACACTCTGATGCAAGGAGTTAGCTTTTTGATGCCAGCAGCTTTCAGCACAGGAAAGGCTTAACCATCTCATGTTGTTTTTGTTACCCCTGTATTTGAAGATCTGTAGCTAAATAAACTGACAAATGCTATTACCTAAGTTAGACAGATGTGAAGTTGGAGGTGAAAACCAACTGATGCTCTGGTCCGTTTGCTGGTGTTCCCTCTCCTTTTTCCTTGTATTCACCAAGTTTTTCATGTAACTTGTGCTCACTCTTCTTTCCTAAAAACTCTCAATATCTCTTTCCTATAACTGACTAGGATTTAATTAACTATGTAGGTACTGGTAGCCATTACAAAGAGCGTGTCATCGTGACAGATGTAAAAGAATTGACTCTCTACAAGCCTGAAACACTTTCCATGTTGTTGGCTTGAGGTACCTAATGCCATGGCCTTTACAAAGTGATCTGTAAAGTACCTGTGGTGGAGTTGATAAGTCATTCAGAAGCAATGATGAAATTGATCTACAAATTTGGGAATTTTTAATAGAAGAAATCATCACCATAGTATAGTATTGGTATTTCTAATGCTTTGGTACTGCTGACACCTAGGCAATCTTCTTTTCTCATATCATTAAATCATGGAGACTTCTGCAGTGAGCAAGTTTATGTAAGCCTTAGGTTTTAATAGTTGATATGGAACATATATACATTAAGATCATATGGAAGGAAACTGGTTGGTTTGTTTTGGTGAGTGTATTTCTTCAGGCTTCCAATATAACAGTTATTATAACCAAGACATCTTCATAAAATGGAAAATATTGAAAGGAAATCGATATCTAACATGAACAGTTTGGTGAAGCTTATGGAATTAAGGAAACTGAATTAATTCATGTAACTTATCTGTAGTATCCTTTCCTCTTCTGTCTTTCTTTAGGACCCTTGTTCTTTTCCCTCCTACCTGTCAAGGTAGATGTTTCAGAGCAACAGAAGTTTTGTCTTCAGAAGTGTCTGTTCTCTCAAGTGTGATCGGTGTGGTGAGGTCATACTGAAAAGCTGACTAGCAGGGTAATGAACTCTTGCACGAGCCAACAAAACACAAAAACCTGTTCCTCTCAACTTTGCATTACATGTTAAGTTAAGGTTTCTAACAGTGTTTCGTCCACATAGAGGAAGAAGGAAGAATTGACTCTGGGAGGCAGGATGAGAATGCTACCAAACATTAAGAACCCAGAACTTGGATCTGTAGGAGATTTCTAAATTTATTTGTGTTGTTTTTTCATTACAGCTAGAGTTTGAATGTGCTTTTTTATTTCATTGACTATAAAAATAATTATTTCAGAAGAAAACTCTGAATGTTTCCACTTGAAGAGACAAACGAAAATGCAACTGGCTTAAAAAGCTCAATGCTGTTTATTTAGATGTGTAGTAAAGCCAGATGTATAAAGCCGAAGATCATACTTGCAGGTGATGCAAATATCAGGAGCTCACACGAAAATCTCAGTGACAACCAGGTAGCACTCTGCAGTGTTTGATGGGCTGTGTGTATAGCACAGCTTCGCTTCTGTTTGCCGTTCTGAAAGGGTCTTGAGTCACTGCAGTAATCAAACATAGTTGTTGGGTTTTTTCCAGTGTGAAAAGTAACACTGGCTTGTCATCAAACATGTCAGTCAGACTCAGTAAACTCTTGAATGCCAGTTTATTTCAAAGGCAGAAAAACAGCTTCTCTGTAGAACTGTCGGACATGTTTTATTATGCAGATAGTTGTTTTACTTTTACAGACCAAACTGCAGGTAAGCTGAGAATCCACAAAGCCTCTGTGAGGAGTGACTGTTTGAGCTTGTGCTTAAAATGGCACAAAACTTGATGAGCCTGTTAACTTTCATAAAAGTCCAGACTTTATATTAAGTTTACAGTAATACGAGCAAGTGGAAGAGGAGAAAAAACATCTGCCATTCCCATCAGGTGGCATATGGCACCTAACACACAGTACACTGCATCTTATTTGGGTTGCCTGCGGACACTAGATGAGACTGAAATTTCTGCTACTCACCTGTCTGTCCTTTGGAACCACGTCTTGTGAGACATAAGGCTGTGAAGAGTTGTTATGGGGAAAGCTTCCCTTACACTGGCAGTAATCAGCATGGATCTAAGAGTATAAAATTTGGTTGATCTTTAATGTGTACCATTATACATTTTTATTTTAGCTTATAAAAAAATCAGAGCTGCGGATTTCTGCTTTAGCTTCTCCTGGTAGTGAATTGTTTTAAGTTTAAAGGCACATGTAGGGAATAAAAACTGGACAGCATAGGACAAATTCTTTCTCCTTGACTTTTTAAATGGTCCTGTGTTAGATGCAGTACAGAAACACATCTCTAACAAAATCTTAGTTACTTTTAAGGTTTAGCTTGTGACCTACTGTTTTCCTTCTAGTTCCAACATAAAATCCTAGGGACATGTCGTTTTCCTTCCTATTAGCCTTCAGTGTAGAATTCAGGGCACTCCTGAGATCCTGCTGTTCTGCTCAGCTAGAATGTGTAGAAGTGATTCTAACCCCAGCAGGCACATTGTGAAACACGGTATTGTGTATGGTGAAGTAGATCTCTCCATCGCGTTTCCCCAGCTTGGGCTGTGGAGCAAGTGCAAGAGGATCATACTGGGACTTGCTGGGGACCCTTCTGTAGTTTAAGAAGTGCAAGAACACTAACACTGTATTGATTTTTTTTAAAAACCACAGAAATGAATAGATAACTTGAACCATGGCTAGCCCACAGTATTTAATAGCTGGTCTGCAGTTTTGCTTTCTGAGTTCTCCTGATTTTAGTAGCAAATTTGAAAGTTTGCTGTGTCAGTTTCCTGTTGAACCAGCTCAACTTAGGAGTGTGGTGTAAAAGAGCAAATAATTCATTCTTAAGTAAGAGAGCTTGTATATTGAACTAATTTCTGCAGCCTTCTAAAACATTAGAGTTCTACTTAAATATGTGCTGGGTATCGGTAATAATATTGCTGTTCTTGTAGTAGTGCTGTAATGAACAACTGACACATTTTAAATGGCTTTGCACCATCCTTCTGTGTGTATTGTGTAAAGTCGTGATCTTTAGAATAATGCGGGTGGTCAGACACCGCACAGGTTGCCCAGAGAGGCTGTGAAGTGTCTGTGTGCGGAGCTGTGCAAACCTGGGCTGACACAGTCCTGGGATGGTCTGGACACATCACTTAGGTGATCTCAGGAGGTCTCTTCAGCTCAACAATTCCACCTTTTTGTGAACACAGCCAACTGTGGAGGTTGGTTTTAGTTCTTTTCCTTCTAAAATAAAGAGAAATAAACTCCTCTGGGGAGTTTGGAGTGTTTTTAAGGGACCTATGCATATGCAAGTGTTGGTTTAGATTGTTTTCACCAAGGTTCTCCCTCAAAATAGAGTTTCTTTCTGAGAACTGGTTGTGTTTGAAAGCATTTTGTTACACAACAGATCCAGTCGTTTATGTATTCAAATTTGCTTATGTGAAAACAGAGCAGGTTTTGTATCTTTTGATTCCACCCCATTATGGGAGAGAGGTGTATTTTGTTGAAGATGAATAATGAGGAGATCAAAGTGCTTTCATCCTGTCCAGATCTGGGGAAGAAGCCACCCATGGAGCATTTAAAAGGTAGAATAAGCTGTGTGTAATGAGGACATGACAGGAGAAGGCAAATGGAAAACAACCTCTGTGTGCTGGGTCTGTGGTGTGTTTGCTGCGGCTGGTGAGGAGTAAAGCAAGGTTGGATTTAGAAACCAGAATCGTAACTTCTATGAACATTTTTGGGAGTAGAAATAGAATAACATAATGTAAAGGACAAATAACTTTCTATGAAGTTATTGGTAGGAACAGCAGACTTTCTGAAGTGAGCAAATCAGTTAGTTGAATTTGTTTTAAATTTCAAATCTTTATTGGGAGTGTTAAGTGACTCGCATCTCTCACACTGTAAGTTAATAAAATATAAGGGAAGCTCAACCATTAATCAAAGCTAGTACCCCATCAAGCAAGGGAAGAAACTCAATTTACAGCAAAGAGATTGTTTTATGATTTAATGCTTTAAATATGTATCAAAATGTTACTGCTCTCTGTAACACAGAGGATGGGGCTAAATCTGTTAAAGGAAATGCAATATTTTAGTGTTCTAAAGTAGAGGAACCGTCAAAGGTCTGCTACTTAGTTACATCTGTCAGCTTTATTCATGAGATAATCTATGTAGCACGATGCAGCGTGCAAAATGTGTTCTTAATACTTAGAAATCACCCATGGAGGTGTGTAAAACAGTGGGTAAGTAGCTAGCATTATAAATTCCTAAAACCCACACACGTTCTTGTATGACACATGAATAAAAGTAAAGTCTTGGTGGATTTTGTGTTGAGGAAAGGACAGAAGATCTTTTTCTTAAGTCCCATTATTCCTGGTCATCCTGTCGCATACCGTGCTGCTTTCTTCTTCTGTTAACTTTCTGTGGAGCTGGAGCTTTCTGTCATACATCTCCTGTAGCTCCTAATCAAGAGTCACCCTTATTTTCAGGGCTAGGTAGGTTGATTTTGGACTTGTATGTGCTATTAGGAGTTATGTTGTATTAGGAGTTATGCTTGGTTGTGCTGTGTTTTCCATTACATTTCACTTCTTCTCATATCCTTATCTGTCTCTTGCCTTCTGCTTCCTTCATCAGCTGTATTGCTGTTGCTTTTTGGTATTTCATGAGCACCACTGATAATTTAGGAAGAACAAATCATACGACTAATTTTTCCATTGCTTGGAAGAAAGCATTGTCCAGAGAGAACAGCACAGAAAGGATGCTTAAAATTCTCTGGCTGCTTACAAGAGGAAAGCTACAGGGATGCAGTCTACTAAATGTATTTTTCCTTGCAGTCTCTTGCAACACAAAAGCAGATGTACTGTTTCTGGTAATGCCCCGTTATTCTGCGATAAGAAGCGTAGCTGCAGTTGGTCTTGATCCCTTCTGGTGGGGTTTTGTACGGGGGGATGCACAATGGGTCTTGGACTTCATTAGTACCATAACTCTGGTTGTATAATGCATGTTGTGTTTAATTCTTGGAGTGCTTTTAGCCCTAGACCTCATTTCTAACATCTGAGAAGCACAGATATAGCAGGGCACAAGAAGAGGCAAAAATAATATAAGAAGTGAGCTTTAACAACAAGTCATATAGTTTCAAAGTAAGTAAAAATTTCAGGGAAGTCAAGATGTTAGGTGTATTTTTTTACCTCATAGCTGACCCTGTTTTCAGCAAGAGGTTGAAGTAGATACCTGTTGAGGTCCTTTCTAACCTGACTTTTAGAATAAATAAATAAATAACTCCAGTTATTCTAAAAATTGCTGCTGGACTGTAAATAAATGAATCCTAAGCTGTTTGCTCTGTTTGCATCATAACTTGCTAATAATAATGTATATTTTAAATCTGTGTATCGCTGTCTTGTTCTACCTGTTGACAATACTTAAGTTATTTGGTAAACTAGCAAAACACTTCAATTTCTGAATTGCTTCTTTCTCAAATCTAAAAAATTGCTTAATGTTTGCCATTATTAGTGAATTTCTTGGTCTATGCCAAAGTTTGCAGGTTTGTTTTTGTGTTTGGTTTTTTGTTAGTTTGTGGTCTTTTTAGTAGAGTGCTGGCATTAGAAACTAGAGTTGGTCAACGTTGTGGGCAAATTGTAAAGAACAGTTATACTATTTTGTTGACGTTGCAAACAGTAGTTAAAATGTGCCAGTATGACATACTGTTGTGTGCTGGATTTCTTTTTCAGAAATCGGATGTGTATTAGTGGTACTTCAGGTATGACCTGTATGGCAAATTCTGTTCTAGGGCTTCTAAACCACGACTTCTTGCATTTTAACTACATGATTAAATTTAGGTGTGTGTTCACTGTGTGCCATGAATGAGCACATTAGGGTGAAAGTAGGAGCACTGTTTTTTGTAAGTTATCTTATAAAAACTGCTTGAGATGGTCTGCTGTCATAGCTGACTCTGGCCTTTTTTGAGACAGAGGGATATTCCTGATTGAACAATCTTTGTGTTCCTAAGTAGAGGTTGCTACCTTCCTTACACAGCAGAGATTGGAAATGGCAGCGATTGCATCCCGGAGCAGTGTCAGAGCAGCGCTGTTGGACCAAGATCAGTGATGTTGTAAGCCAAGCACTTGGAAAACATCCAGGTCTGGATACCAGTGTTGGGTGCCAGTGGGAGTCTGGAATGAGAACTCTTGGGGACACACGTACTTTTACAGTTACGTTCACTTGCTGACATGTGAGGCTGTGGCTGTGCTATGGGTTAGGTGCGGTAGTACAAAACATTCACATAATTAAGACTTCCAGCACCCAGACAGTTTGTGCATACATTGGCTACTATTTAACCCAAGTTCTGTTAGTTGGGTGCATAAAAACCTCCTTAAGATTTTTTTTTTCATTAAAAGTTGATGGTGATTATTAGCTTTGTTTTTTAAGGGTGTGGCAACTGCATTGGCATTCGGCCTTAAAACACCAACGTGCAAGTTTGTGAGCTTGCATGGTTAGCATGGTGTAAGTAGCACACAGGAAGATCAGGATGACAAATGTCAATGGATGCGAACGTGCTCTTTCCAGGTCATACAGGATCACGGTACTGGGTTATTCTGTTCATACGTTCATGTAAGTCAGTGTGTCTGTAGCATGACTTCCTCAGAACAGCTGTTTCTAATGCAGCTCAACATTTCATCATGATGTTTACAGTTTCACCAACAAACTTTTTAGTGCTCTCTCCCATGTTAATCTAAGGGAGTAATATATCCTCATCTGATGTGATCGCTCATTCATTGTGGCAAAGGATTAAAGCAAACATTTTGTTCTTCAGTAAATATATGTTAGCTGTATAGGGTTCTACTTGGAATTCCAAAAGAACAGAATAGTGTAAGATCCATGTTTTGATATTTATCAGCACTGTAAAACTTATGAGGTTCTTTTCTAAGACCGCTGAGATTGTTTCCTGCAGCATCGGGTACCTAAAGCAAAGAGTGAAAGATCAGCAGTGTGGTCTCCAGAATGTGAAGGCTCCACATCCAGCTACCCTACCGTAACATCCTAACGTGCAGGGGCGCACACTGACGTTTGGAGATGTATGTGTGTATGTTGATTTCTGAGATCTCCCTTTCCAGACTGTTTTGATGGAAACCAGAAGCTACTTCAGAGTTTCATGGCAGTAGGAATAAGTCCACAGGCTTTTTTTTCAAAGGGGAAAATGTCAGATTTTTATTTATCTTGGCTAAAGTAAGGTTTTGCTTTAGAGAGGCAGCCTATTCTATGTGTTTCTAATCTTGTGTCCATCACTGTGCTTGAGAATTTTAAGGTTGGGTGGGAATTGTTGCAGTAATAATATTCTTCTTTTAAATGTCTCTCCTTTTTTTTGTCCTTTCTGTTTCAGATTTAGCCTTGGAATCTAATCCATCTGATCATCCCAGAGCAAGCACAATTTTCCTGAGCAAGTCTCAAACAGATGGTAAGTTTTTTTCCAATTAAAAAAAAAAAAAAAGAGGTGGGAGAAAACCTGTAAAAAGACTGCCTATTTTAAATATACAGCTCGAGAACACTTAATTACATTAATTATTTCAAAACATAGGATTAATAATTCACGTGTTTACACAGAAATGTGTTTGTAGTCTATTTTACTTAACACTTAAAATCACGTGTTCTTCTAAATGCTTAAAAATCAGGAGATTTCAGAGTCTGGGTCCTACTGGTCTGAAGGAGCAAGGCTTTCCTCACTAGTGTCATTCAAGCTTCAAGCAGTGATGGTTTTTTATGACCAAGGACAGTTTTCTATAAGGAATAATAAGCCCAAGGCATCAGTCTATATCAGTTGCTTTTGAATATGTTGGTTTAAACTGTTTGAATAGTTTTAGTAGCATAATTATTCTTGAGTCATGGTTTTAATTACATGCATATATTGTGATTTTCAGTTTCTTTGCAAATCTCTTGTTTACTTAATGAAGTTTTGAACAACTACTATAGCTTGAGCATTCCAAGTGCTGTTAAAAAGTGGAGGTAGTTCCATATTACACAAATAAAAAAGAATTCTCACAATAGTACATTTTGAAGTTGCAAGTAAGAAGGAGCTGAAGATATTATTTTTAAAATGTTTCTGTTCCTCTTGTAGTTGGTTCTTGTTTGAAGAGGTGTGTTTTCTAATACCCATTTCACTTGAGGCTGGATGTGTTGATGGAAAGCTGCAGCATGTCTTCTACCTTGGCATAGATTTGCCACAGAAAAGCAGAATTATTTTGACATGTTTTTCACTTGCAAACCTGCTATTCAGAGTTTTATGGCAAGTAGTAAAGCAGTTTTATCAACAGCAGTTGGTCTGCTAGGTGAGGTGATAACTATTAAACTATGCTCTGAAATTTTTATTAGCTGGATGAATTGGTTTTTACAGGGTATTTTTATGGACAAGCCGGAGGAATTTATTTTCTGATTTTACTAGATCTTGTTTAGTTAACCTTTCATAGAAGTAGTATAAATTAATATCTGTAGGTTCTCTCTCACTGAGATGTTATCAGGATTGAGTTTTGATTTATGCAAAAAGACCAAAAAAATGTGGATAGTTCCACTTCCAATTGTGAATTTTTCTAAATATGTAAGAGAATGTGTCCTGCCAACAAGGGGTAATGATCTGAGGTCAAAACTTTGGAGGAGTCACCTGGCCAGGCTGGTCACATTTGTGTAGCTTTCCACACGTCCGCAGCTCTCAGCTCTCCTTTAACAGCACCGTTTTACTGCTGCTCTTACCGCTGGAAGTTAAACCTTACCATCTTTTTTAAAAGGCTGACACAGTTAAAAACAATCAAACAACATGGTTGCTGTTACATGATAAATAGGCTTAGCTTGTGCCAGCGTCTTCTGCATAGTGAAATACCTTTTAACCTTCTCCTGTCTAACAGGAGGAGAAAACACGTGTATGATGCTGGGCACCTCACTCCCTTGTGTGTCTTGGGCAGGTTCAGTGTGTGAAGGTTTCACTTCTGTTTGCTTAGGGGTTGCTGCAGGATGTTGGACATTGTCGGAACTACCTGAAGTCATCCCGTTTGTCGTGATGCATCTTTTCCAAGCTGAGACATTTTTCCTTGCTGCGATGGGTAGAAGTAGTTCCTAAATGTACATGTGGATAGCTGGGAGGAGTATGTAGTTTACTAGCTTGATAAAACTGAATATTTTTCCTCAAACTACTTTTCCAGACACACAAAGTCAAATTTGATATTTTTAATACTCATGTGCTTCAAAGACTAGGTTAATAGTGTGACTTGATTGAATGTAAACTTGGATTGTATTTTAGAAACCTTACAGTTCACATTCTTTTGTTCTCTTTCTAGTGCGAGAGAAGAGGAAGAGTAACCACATCAATCATGTAAGTAAAACAAATTCTTAGTGTGCTATAGAGATAATATTAGTATATCAGGACAAATTCAAGAAACAACGGTTGCAGTTCTAGGTATATAGTTCTACACACGTTTCAAATCCTCCTTAGCAAAATAAAATGGAATTATCTTTGCCTGTCTTTAAAAAATAAGCCAAGTGGGCACAGTATCACAGAGCATAGAATGGCTGGTGTCAAAAGAATAGGAATGGATTTTTTTGTTGTATCAGTCTTGAGCATTTCAGAACAGTATAGGAGAAAATATAAGTCAAACTGCCTACATTGTTTTTTTAAATAGAAATAAAACTCTATTAATTCCTCAGCTGACAAGTCTTAAATGACTTGGTGTTTGTGCATCACTACAGGTCATATTGTAAGAAATGTGTACGGCATGAAGACAATGATGAACAAGTATTATCATCTGCATCATAAATGATAATACATTAGTTTTAAAATATGAAAATATGCTTTAAGCTTCTTCCGCAAATATTAGTTGGTTTTGACACTTCACCTACCAAAAAAATGTACAAGAAAGATGCACTGTCATTAATAAATGGACAAAAATTATTGACTAGTAAAGCAGGAATGGAAGTTATTAACATGAAGCTTAAAACATACTGTCTAGCAGAAGCATCTACTGATAAGTTACTGGTAAGATAATGACATTTCAAGTTTGTTGTATTTAGTATGATTATGGGGGATGGTTCTTTTTTTTTCTTCTTCTTTCAATTACAGTTTCAGCTCTAATCTGCCAGCACCAAAGTGCTTGTTTTTCCTGGCAAACTTCAGCTAGAATGAGAGATATTCTCAGCCAGCCATTGAGTTGTGAAACGTGCCAACATTCTCATATGGAACATTTTCAAGTTTTTAGACAAGGCATTTTAAAAGATTCTGGTAAAAACTAATGAACCTTGAATTGCTTGATCAAAACTCCTCCCTCAATTCTGACATCCTAGCTCCAGTGCAAGGTGTTCTCTAAAAATGCTCTGAGAAGCCTGACTTAGTTTTATACAGGAAGATTTCTTACAGTATGAAATCTACAGGATTAGGATAGATGATGGAACACATCGCTCGCTCTAAGTAGTAAAAGGATGGGTGGTAGTAGTAATTTTATTTCCAGATTCCAGATGCTAAACAAGACCTGAGTGAAGTGAGCAATGTCAGGAAGAGGTTTCTTCTTTTCTAAAATTTAACAAGACGAAAACCCAAATGAAAAACTGTCTTTACAGGGAGTGATACTTGACAACCAAAAAATGCAAAGGTATAGGATATGAAAGAAAGGAGAAGATTATGGAGTCACAGGGAAATGAAGTACATCATAGAGAGGGAAGACTGAGCCCCGAACTGGGAAGAATGGAGTGGAGAACTGAGAAAATTGAAGGACTTGCTGCTTTAGCTGCAGCTATTTCTGCTGAAAATTGCTTATCTAAAAACATGTTGTACGTTTATGTATGTTACAAAGGATGATTTATAAACATGTCTTATAGAAAAGGTATCCTCAAGAACTTTATGGCTATGGTTTTAGCTTACATAGCAGGAGCAGCCATCTCCAAAGACCTCTGCAGTAACTACTTGGGCTATAAAGCCAGTATTTGATGTGGTAAACAATGTTTACAGAATCTCTCTTCTTCAATGGATTTCTCTTCTTTTCTTTTTCTTTTTTTTGCCCCTAAGGTTTCTCCTGGGCAGCTTACGAAAAAATACAGCTCGTGCTCAACAATATTTATAGATGACAGCACCGTCAGCCAGCCCAACCTTAGAAGCACAATAAAGTGGTAAGAGCCATTTATCACCAACACGGGGCTGAGAAGCATTGCGAGGGTTATTTGGGGTTTTGTGGCGGTCTTGTCTGTTCCCTTGAATGAGAGGAGCACAGCTCTGCTCAATCAGGTTCTCAATCTAGGAAAACTTGAAACAGATTTTGTATGGAATTGCAGGAAGAGTTTGCAGGACTGTTTGCTGCTTGCCAGTGGTATTAGTCTGCCCTCTAGTTGTGGATAACAGTATGTTGATGGCATTGGTTTTATGAATAGTTCTAACCTTTCTTTTTCTTTGTATACTTGTTATTTCAGGCAGGTGAATTTAATAATTGTTTTGTCTTCTTGGGTCTCCCATGGAAATGGCTCTTTGACCTGTTGTTCTGGGTGCCACAGAGACAGTTCTTTGTGCGTAGACGATACCAGCTGAGAACTGAGAGTTTTACTGTCCTTGAAGGGAAAGTAACACAAAGTGGCTTCAGGCCCCAAAGGCTTTACTGCTCTTAGTGGAGTTTCTAAATGCTTAAATTGATTTGTTGCTTTCAAATTTGGTTTCAAACAGGTATCTAGTGTGTCGCTTCTCCTTTTCTAGAGAAAGAACCTGAAGGACAGTGCGTGTGCCATTTCAAAGTGGGGTACAGCTGGTATCTTTATTGTTCTCTTTACAAAGAGCGGTCTTAAATTAGCCAGAGATAGAGAGTTGAAACAGAATCTCTGTGACAGTGTATGTGACATCAGTTAGAACTTTTATTATATTTTAGTTGTGAACAGTCTGCACTTTCAGTAAATATCACCTAATCAGGCAATGAAGGTGTGTGTTTAAAATGTGCTATAATGTTTGTGGCACAAATATCTGTACAATAAATATAAAAGTAGTTTGGCTGTCAGATCTGATTTGGCCAGTTTCTGTTCAGGCAGGTAAACACCACGAATGAGACACAGAGTATGTGAGAGGAAACCAATTCATAATGGATTCTGGACACTTGGCCCCAAATAACAGCTTTTGCAGTGGAATGGTGAGCACAGAATGTGCATTGTTAAATGTTTTCTTTTTTTCTTCTTTTTTTTCAGTGTAACATTAGCAATATACTACCATATAAAGAACAGGTGAGTGAACGTTTTTTTTTCTGAAATAGAACAACTTTCTTTTTGAGCCAGGGATATGGTCTTGGACACTTCAGTGACAGCTCCTACAACTTAGAGGAGTTGAAAAATTCAATAGTTTATGCTGTATCTGTTTCCTCTTTGTACCCCCTTTTGAGCCGATACAGGAGGGTGAGTAATACACCCATCCAATGGCACGTGCTTCATTAAGAATGAAGCATTAAAAAATCAAAACAGGGAGTGTGGAGAATACAGTTAAATCACCACAAATCAGCCTTTGAACTTTGCGTAGTGTTTCCTGAATACAGAGGTACAGATGAGTTTTGATGGGTGCAGGAACACCGTCCCGTGTACAAATAAAAATAAACCTTGCCATTATAGCTAGTTACAGCCTATGCTTCAAAGCTACAGCTGCCTTCTTTGAAATAAATGTTATTAACAAGACAGTTTCACATTTTAAGGGAGAACTGTACTAAGCACGATATGAGACCATGGTTAGCTATTCATTGGTTAGCTTCTTAAATATTCAGTTGTAAGATCTCATTGTTAAAAGCTTTGCAAAAATACAATATAACTTCATACCATATTCTAGGAGAAGCTGAGCTATAAAATATGTCCTTTTATCCTCTTTAACGATTAATACGTTTTTTGTTACTAAAACAAAGATTTTTCTTTGTAGAGATTCTGACAGATCATTGGATATTTTTGATGAAAAATCTCATCCTCTCACAGTAAGTGTAACTTTTTGATCCTCTGAATGTGTATCAATATACATACCCTGTTTCCCCAAAAATAAGCCCTACCCCAAAAATAAGCCCTAGCATGATTTTTCAGTATTTTTGAGGATGCTCAAAATATAAGCCTGACTCCAAAAATAAGCCCTAGTTACAGTTCATAACTAAAGTCAATTTAAATAGTGTTGAGGCAGCTACACATGTAAAAAAAGTACAATTAATTGGCGATAGAATGCAGCAGGACAGACAGACCCTTCACCAAGAAAAGCAGACACCTGACAGACAACTGCAGACATGAGAAATTGGGGCCAGTGGTTCTAAAGGAAATAGAGTCACAGGAAATTCACCATGGAACTCAGGGTTTGGAGAGCTATGATGATGCTCCAGAATGCGATGACATGACTGTATTTGAATAAATGTTGATTTTTTGTTCAAGAATAAATGTAGATTGTCGTTCATGGAAAAATAAGACATCTGCTGACAATAAGTCCTAATGCATCTTTTGAAGTGAAAAATAATAGAAGACCCTGTCATATTTTTGGGGAAACAAGGTATCTTGTAACACCTTGATTTGTACTGTATAAGTCATAAAAATGTCTTAGCACTGGGTCACAAGCAAAATTGATCTTAAACTGTATCTTTATATGTAAAACACAGCCCAGAGAGTGTCCTCTGGACTTCTGATATCGGGTAGACCATGAACAGAACTCAGTCTTTCTGAATGTTGCAAAATATGTTTGGTTTTCTATGCTTTGAATATACATAGAAAGCAAACACATGCTGGTTTCTGCATAGTTTATATCACAACTTTCTTGTCTGACTCTTTTCCCCTCTTTAACACTAATTGTTTCCTATTTATTTAGGAAGACACGGTTAGTAGATATGTGCCTAACCTTTTAAATGACTGCAAACAGGAGAACATAATACGTGAGGCATCCAACAAAGGAGGAGACAGTGAGTCAGGCTTTTAAAAACCTGAAAGGCAAAATTTTAAAGCAAATAGGCTTAATGCTGCTTGCAGTAACCGCAGGGAGCGTTCACACGTGATTGTGCTTGTAATTACACACTTGAAGACATACAACTCTTTACTCAATAAAAATAATTAACTTAAGGGGATTTCTTGTATGGACTGTGGCACTTCAAGAGAAAATCCTGGTCCCAAACTGTTTGACCTGCCTGAATCTGTTGTTTCACATTGAAGATTATTTATGTAAGATGAACTCCATCAATTTCTTTGTTTTGACATCTTCCAATCCTTTCATAGAGCCCACCTCCTATTTAATGAGTATGAATAGAGGAAAATCACTGTTTTTTAAGGAACACGTAAAGGTCTGTTGTATCTCACTGCAGAATACAGCCAGAAATACAGTAAAACTGTATGTCTGCTGCTGAGGGGATAGAAATGGCTTTTTAGTGTCTATAGCAGTGGGGTTTCCTTTGGAAGGTTAATTAGCTGGAAGATATCTATACACACCTTGTCCTGGAAAGATTTGGTCACAAGGAGTCCAAATCCAGGCTCTATTTGCCCTAATAGCACAAGTAACAAACTTCAAGTTACCAGCATCACAGGGTTTAGTCACAAACACCAGTCCAGTCCTTTCCTCCGCAGTTCATCAGCAAAAAATGTTCTTCCAGATGTGCTTTTGTACTGCCCATAGCACAGGAATTACACCAGGGGGATCCTGCCCACCTTATTTCTGACTATTATTCCTAAAACACTTTTTTCGCTGTACTTGCCACTGTTACCTGGGTATTTTAAACTACAAAACCACATGAAAACTTTTGAAGTTTCATCCCTCCAGGAAGAGTGCTGAGCATCAGAATGGGACAGGATCAGAATTCTCATTTTAGGATTGCTTTAGACTGTCTATTTGTAAGCTTTTCCTCTCCCCTGTATTTAGAAGAGGTTTTGCATGGTGTCACAGTTAAACCTAGCTGTTAGCTTTGTTGCCTTTCTGGAATCTCTCAAGAATGAGGCCTGTGAAGACACCACGCGTTACCTTCCAGTTCTACCTGTGATAGAATTATTGACATGTGTTCTTCATCTCTTCCTCAGCTGGAAGAGGAATCTTGTGAAGTCTCTTAATGTTGCCTTTTGAAGAGCCAGTGTTTCTCTGCTGTGTACATGTTTGTGATTTTCTTGCAGGGATAAACCTTTTTTTTTAAATCTCTTTTCGTCTATAAAATGTTCCATCAACAATAGTTAGCACCTGTAGTAATGATGGTAGTAGTTCATGCTCTTTTCCATTAGCCTTAGCGTTCAAGACAAACATATTATCAGCTAAAGCGATTGCATTTTGTTTGGAATATTCAGAGTATCGCAGGTCTGCTGGCTTTGTCCAGTTTTGTCCTGTGACAGGAAGGGGCTGTACACACTTCTGCTCAGTGAGAAGAAACAACCCTGTGTGTCTGATCTTTAAAGTCAATATTAAGCAAGACAGGTTTTCGGTAACTCAGAACTTTCTTTCAGCGGGAAGAAGTTCCAGACGACTACTACAAGCATGACCCCGATCACAAGCACATCTACCGCTTTGTTCGGACGCTTTTCAGTGCCGCACAGCTGACAGCTGAATGTGCAATAGTGACACTGGTAAGAGATGCTGGAACTTGAGCTTTTGGAAAACTTGTTTAATTTTTTTCCTCAATGAGTGAACTGGGCTGAACTGACATTTAGATAGTTACGCTATCTCATGAAACCTTGTTAATAATGAAGGTACTGTAAAGGCGAGTTCATTAGAGAACATTACTAAGTAGTCACAGAAGTGGTTAACTACAAAGGAACTTACCTTTTCTATGTATTAATATGTAATGCTTAATTATTTGTCCCATGGAACATTGTTTCATAATGTATAACTTGCTGAAGAAGCTTAGAAAGGCAAAACAGTGGGACACTGTACATATTTGGGTATAAAAAGATCAGACACAAAGATGTATTTTATTTCGGTTGTGTGGAGGGGAAAGTGGAAGTTTTGAGCTCATATTAACGGGAACAGTGCAAGTAACACCCCCCCGTAGGAACTCCAGGAGCTGAACTTGCTCATTATTATGGCCTTCAAGCATTGCCACCTTTCTATCAAACTTTTTTTTTTAATTAAACCAAAGAGGCTACAATTCTTTTCACCAGGTGGCATGGAGGTTCTAGGAACACACATGCATATACATATAAGTATACAAAGGGCAAGAAAAAACACAACTTATAATTGCTCTATTAGACAATCTCTTAAACTGCACTTGTGTACTAGACTTCAGTCTTCCTTGCGGCTTCTTTCTGAAAAACAGTCCGAAAGGAGAACAGAACTGTCACCAAAAGACAATGTGGCAATTAAGCAAACTCAGCTTGCCGAACTCTAATAAGGAAATAAGTCATTAAAGAGGTGGGATAGTTAGAGCTATTGAAACTCTGAAAGCAGTTTGAGGTTTTTGCTTTGCCAAAGACATGCAAGCAATTTTGACAGACCAACATGAGAGCTAATCCTGGGCAAGCTGGCCAGCTGAACTGTTTACAAAAAGTAGAGTTTTAAAGTGGATTTTACCACTAGATGGCTCTGTTATTACAGGAACACCTTTAATCTACTTGAAGGTACAAGCAAAGGATGGAAATGAAGCGCAGGGAGACCCCAGTAATAAAGATTGACCTGCCCTTAGACCTGTACATCAGCTTCCTGCACCCACTAGTTTATTTGAGGCTTCAATAGGACCTTGAGCTTAATTTAGGGAGTAGAATTTTAAAATAAATCTATATTCAAATTTTAAAGTGTAAATTATTTAGTACATGGATCATTATAGGAAATAGCAGAAAGCTTTTAAGGAAAAAACTGATTCAACATCTTTGGGCTGATCTGAGGTTACATGGGAGGAATGAGTAAAAGACCAAGACATGTCTTTGGCTTTGGGTATCGTTTACTACCTAAGCAGTTGGGGATGTAGATGAAGGAGTGAAGTCTGTTCCTTACAGGGTAAAGCAGAAATAGCACTATAACACCTTTCATTGTGGAAAGATAGCAATTAATGCATCTTCATCCTGTGACTACAGAGCTCTGTGCAGGTTTTAGCAGTGTGTTCAGCTCCACGTGTTGAACCGTCACCGTGACGAAAGGCTGGGGTGATGCCGAGTGACTGACTGTCCCCGATAGGCCCCAACAAGCACCCGTCAGTGACCCTGTGACAGACAGAACCCTGCTGGTGGCTCACTGAAACAGCACTGCTTGTTGCTCAGAGCTGATTCTTCAGTATCTTTATTGTATATCTTGGTGGTTCTGTTCTTGTATTGTGCTAAACAATGGAACTTGTAACTCCTGAAAGTTTGGATTCTGAAGTATAAGCAGGAATTACTAAGACTTATTTTGACACACTTAATGGCAGTGGGATAAAATAGTCATATTGAACTGGCATGCTTGCTGCTCAGAACTTAGTGCCAGGTCTTAATTAAACACATGAAATTATTTTTTTCTTTTTCTAGGTTTATTTGGAAAGGCTTTTAACCTATGCAGAGATTGACATATGCCCTAGTAACTGGAAGAGGATAGTCCTAGGAGCTATTCTGCTGGCTTCTAAAGTCTGGGATGATCAGGCTGTGTGGAACGTGGATTATTGCCAAATATTGAAGGACATTACTGTTGAGGACATGTAAGTTGCAAGGTTTGGCTAATCTGAGGTGTTTGGGTATTTTTTAGAATGGCACTTTTTGTGATCATATTGATAAAATGTCTGTCTGGTGCTCTGATACACATACATGACATAGATCTGGTGTCAGGCCTCACTCCCATTTTAACCTGAGGAACTCTGGGTCACCCTACTTGGAGACAAATCTGTATTAATATTTCTGCTGACTTGGGTGAGTAACTTCAAAGTTAGATTTCTTTCCCCCAGTGATACGCCATGGGACCAGCTGCTTGTTTCCACTAATTTTTGTATTGGTGTAACTCTAAAGTGCCCAATTTTGTAGTCTTATCAAGAGTCTTTCTAGAAAAAGTTAACTAATTTTCTACCCTCCCTTTTCTGGTTTAGAAATTGAAAAACTGGAAGGTAAGCCATAACTCGTGACTTACGTGTCTACTCTTGTGTATGGCTAAGGCCTCAATATCTCATGGTCTGGATTCTGAGCGGCTGCTGCTGGCAGACGGGTGTCGTTTGTGTTGGAATCTGTGGCTCCACGTGTCACATCCAGACACAGCAACAGCTCATCCTCTTTGAGTGAGTTGTTAGGCTCACTTACAGCACTGAGAACACAATCCTCCATCTCGCTGCTCCTTGTTTGCGTAAGGCTGTTCCTTGTGTATATTCTTGCCTTGGATATAGATTTCAGTTTTTCAGAAGTTTTGGATCTGCTCTCTGTTTTCCGCGCACAATTTCTGCGGTTTCAGAGGACGCTCAGCCTTGTGGCTCAGGCTCACCCTGCAGGCTGGAGGTGTGTTCGTAGTGTGCATTTGGCCCAGTAGATGTCACGTTAAATTTCTTCTCACAAAGTTCTATCTCTGAGAACTTGGAGATGTCAGCATTATTGTTTGTTCTAATTCTATTTGCCAGCTTGTTTCCCTATTTCCCTTGTTAACGGAGTGGTAGAAATGCTAGAAGACTAGCTTAGAAGTGGGCTTTCTGGCCTTAAAAACCTCTCATTTTCTGTGTTTTTGAGTTTTATCACACTGTGCTGTGACTGGGAGTGTCCAGGCCTGTGTAGTAACAGTTCTCGTAGGGGAGCAGGGTGAGGTGGCAGAGGTTTGCACGCAGCCTATGTGAGCGATCTGTTCTTGCCCCAAGCTCTCTTCCCTGGATTCAGCCTAAAGCTAATGTTTCAAATACAGTCATTATTTATCTGGGACTCTTTAGAAGAAGGAATATTCTGTTTTCTTCCTTTTAGGTTGGGGGACAGCATGTCTAAAGACAGGGGAGTTACCTGCACCAAACCAGTTTGTGTTCCTCAAGTTATTTCTCATCACAAACAGCAATCACAGCACCTTGTTTTATACACACCCCTTGCCTGGGAGTTCTTTGTCTCCAAATGCAGGGCTGTGCTTTCAGGAAAGCATAATTAGTGATTTTATACAATGTACATCTTCACTCAGCCTGGCTCCGAGTGCTGGGCTCTGGGAGGAACACACTTGAGCGCTGCTGCAAATAACTCTGAGATGGCTGAAGTGGGGTCGGCGATGCTGGGAGTGCTGGAGTGTCCATCTTGCTCTTTTTGATGTCTCTTCTTCTAGCCCTATTTGGGGCAAATCAAATTGATAGCACTGAAAATATCTGTAACTTGCAGAATGTTTGTTCTCTATTGCCGATACTGGGTCTCCTGAAATTGCCAGTACTTAACATTTTCAAAGCAAGGATGGTGGTAGGGAAAACAGACTGAATTAGGCTTATTTTTGTTCCCTGTTTTGAAGATGGGATTTTTGTAATCTCATTTGCAATGACTTAGACCTTTGAATTTAGGTATGGGCAGAAACTGTGCAGCCCCTTTCTGGCAGTGGCCTGGGGTGTCTGTGCCCAGCCCCACGCTGCTGCAGCTTGGCAGGAGTCACTGCCCCAGGGTGGATAATGTCACCACCATCAGGGCTTTGGAAAACTGCTTAAAATACTCAGCAAAATTGAGTTTAAATTTTGTAAGTCTGCTTTCAGTTAATAGTTGGTACTATAGTTATTTGTCAGCTTTAGTAGTTTCAATATTTTTGTAACTCGTCACTTGATGGTATTAGGTATTCTGAATACAAGCATTACTGAGAGAGAACTTGGCAAGGGATTTCAGGCCTGGTTGCATTTGAACATTGGAGGTGGCTGGTGATGCTGCCAAAAAAGCCACCCCAAGCCCCAGCAGCTCCCCAGCTGACGGTTGTTTGGCAGGACTCCACCAGGTACGAGGACTGGTGGCAAGTTTGGTCTGTGAATTTTCTGTGCGTTTTCCTCTCAGCTCTATGTATAGAATGATCTCACTAACCTGAAGCCCTTTCTCATTTGACCAAAGGTGGGTGTTTTACTGAAAGGGGTTTTTCGTTTGGTTTTTGGAGGAGGGTGGTTCGTGTTTTGTTGCACTTCTTTCTAATGGTAAAAAAAAAATCAAAGGAAATTAAATGGATATTTGGGAGTCATCCTTTGTCCAAACTTGCTTGCTTTGATGAGATTGAATCCGTAATCACTGAAAAATTAACGGTGCAGCTGCTAATCTTGCTGTGATTGCTTGTGAGGGGACACATGCTGTTCATTCTTTTGGCTACATATATTTGTAAATAAGGCACAGAAAACACATGGGCATTATCCTTTCCCAGGTTTTAAACCACTGTTAATAGACTTGTTAATCCAATGAAGAATTGTATTTTTACACAATTAAAATGTATTAGTGTAGTGAGTACAAAAGGGGCAGTGAAGAGTATTTATTCACAGGGTAAATCAAGCTCTGATCAGCTGATCATCAAAACATTATCTGATTTACATTTCTATAGGCTTATGACCATATGAACAGGAAATTAATTTTGGCACTAGGTTCAATGGTACTCAAGTCTTCCACGCTAGAAACAAGCACAAAGCTGCTATTCATATTGAGACCTGCCATCCAATACAAGACGCAACCTGGATGATTCCTTGATTTATCCCCCCCTCTGATAGGTAAAACATCCATTTTAAAAGCTCCCAAAAAGAAACAACAGCCTTGGCACTGAATTTGTGCAACTTATCTTCTGGTGTATTCAGAGTTGGCCTAAACAGCTGCTAAATTCTGTACAGACAGGTCGTTAGGGTTGAACTGAATTGCTTGGTTTGGGTCGCACCAGTTTCTTTTAGGTTAATTTGTAAAACCGTCTCCAGTTCAGCTGCCCACAGTACAGTAGGTGCAGCAGCCTTTGTCACGTCCTGGCTTTCTCCCCACTTTCCTCCAAATATTTTGCCCAGTGAAAATCGACGAGTGAGTAGAAAACCGGACAGTGCCCTTTGACATAGTACTTTGTTATCCTGCCTAATGCTATTGAGGAGAAAATTCCTTCTCCCACCTAATGCCGCTTATTTATTTATTTATTGGAGATGAATCCATGTTGCTTCAAGAGGCTTTTTTCTGTGAGATAATAGCAGCAGCTCTTCATAGATCCATTTGTTGCCGTGGTGATCTGCCTACTCCTTTTGTTAGTCCACCTCTACTTCAATAAACCCCCTTCCTGTTATCAGCCCGGTGAAAATGTCTGCAAGTTCTTCAGAGCTAATAAACAGCATACATCATTCCTTTCATCTGATCACTATAGTGTGGGGCCGTACGAGAGTGAGAATGGCGCATGAATTGTACAGCTGCACTAATGGAACTCCGAAGAATGAAGCTCCGCGGTCAGCCGGGCGGGTGCACGACAGGGCTCTACGTTTCTCCGCGAGCCGGAGGTGCCAGGACTCAAAAGCTGCACCTTGTTTTGAGCACTAGTGAATGACCTGTCTCTCAAAACTAATAATGCCGAGCTCTCGATGACTGTTTCAAAGTTGCTGGGTTTTAAAACAAGCTTGAGGTCTCTTCAGGGTTTTCAGCCAGCTAAAACTATCTTTTTTTTTTTTTCCTTTTGTCTTCTGTCCCTTATGCCTCCTAGGAATGAGATGGAAAGACACTTCCTGGAGCTACTGCAGTTTAATATCAACGTTCCTGCCAGTGTTTATGCCAAATACTACTTCGATCTTCGCTCCCTAGCAGATGACAATAACCTGAGCTTTCTGCTGGAGCCTCTCAGTAAAGAGAGAGCACAGAAACTGGAGGTAATGGTCTGGGACTGGCTGAGCTGGGGACTCTGTATGCGTAGTAAGAGCATGTGTTGCTAATCATATTAAGTGGCGGTTAGAAAAACTAAAAAGCTTTTAGGTTAGTGTATTACAAGCTAATTTAACCCCTTTATAACTACAGTTCGCACTCTGTAAAACCACGCCTAGGCTAAGCTAGTATTCTGAAGAAAGGAAGGGACAGAGATTACAGAAGTCTAGCAGACCACCAAATAAAATGGACGTTATTTTGGGAACCATAGCTCACTAGGCTACTTAAGATTGAAAGGATTAGTGTCATATGTAATGGATTGTCTGTCCTTCCCTGGTCACAGTCTGTATTCCAAGCACCTAGAGACAGTCACACTCAGACCTTTCTAAATACTACCAGCTGAAGGTTTCCCACTGCATCCTACTGCACAGCTGCTTTTATATTTAGAGGGAGCGCTCTTACTGCTCTCATGGTTTAATAAACCATTTGTCTGGGGACAGCTGCAGAAATAATGTTTCTTTTTACGACTTCTAGAACCTCTACCTTTCCAAAGAAATGTTGCTTTCAGATAAACTTTTGGAATAGCCCCTTCTTAGGAGCCCTTCAGAATGTCCAGAGGAGAGTAAATATAGATCACTGGCCCCTTTTGCTCAACGGGAAGGGCTGCCCTTCTCTAAGCCCCTGCAGCCTTCTTTGCTGTGAACGCTCATTTTAAAACACTTAAGCGTTTGCAGAGTCAGTCTTTCTTCCTAGTTGTTGGCGATATGATGTAAGACATTTTGAAAATATCTAAATTACCTGGGTTCCCAAGCAAAATTTCTTGTTGGCTCAATGCAACCTTTCATCTGTCCAGGTTTAATTGATGACTCCGCATGTTGTTTTGTTGACCTTTCAACAAAGGCACTACCGCAGGCCCTGTGTACACTGATATCATAGCCCCTTTCAAAGAGGGGTGTGCTACGGTATTCTTGGCTTTATATTGTTCTATTGCCCACCCCCAGTAATTCTACCAAGTGCCAGGGGGTTTTTTTTAATTTCATCCCAGAAATGGCTGAACTTTGGGAATAAGTGCGATCACTCCTGGTCCTTTGGAATGATAGGTATGATGTGCCTACAAATTCCTCTATTTAAAGTTAAGCAATGCAGCTCCTCTGCTTTGTCTCACCCTTGTTGCACTTTAAGCTAACACTGTCACTAATTGTAAATGTGGTTGTAGGGCAGTTCATATTGCACAGGAAATTGTTTACTGAACTGCTCAGTGCCCAGGCATAAGTGGATGATTTACAGATTGTGAGCCTGTTTTGTTTCTTCTTTGCTAGCACCGGGGGCTTGGTATTTAAACCAGAGTCATTTTCAGTACAGTATGTGATTTGCTGTAATGCATGTATATAGGACATTTTGGTTTTTCAATTCTAAAATGTGCTAGATATCTAAACCATTTGCTAAAATTTTTCATTCCGCCTTTCGGTTATATGCACACAAGCCATTGGTAGGAGCCTGTACGAAGCAGTGAATTAGTATTGCAGGGATTGAAAACTGATTTACACCATATGGGCGACTGAGGCTAAATATGTCAACACAGGTTGCTTTATGATTGATGTGCTAGCATTAAAACAGGATGGAGAGTCTGTCTGGTCTTGCACCGGGAGCTCAGGCAGCCAGTGTCTCAAAGAACGCCACTCTAGAGCCAAATGCATGCCTCCAGAAGGTCGGCAGAAATAAATGTAAATAATTATTTTAAAATACACTTAGGAGTTTATTCACGCTCGAAGTGCTTTTCACCTTTTGAACTTCCAGAACGCGGGGCTGTGCTGAATGGGTGCTGCCTTAAAGGGAAGGTGCAGGCTTGTAGCTGATTGCAGGACTCGGAAAGTTCATCTGGTGATAGGTGGTAAATTATTAATGAAAGTACATGTTCAGGACTGAAATTCAGTTTGGCCCTTTTATTACTGGTATCCTTATTTATTTGCATTGGTAGTGCCTGAAGGCTCCCATCAGAAATAGGCCTTGCTGGGAGGACACACAGTATTTTCTGGACAATCACGTGTTATTAGGATTTAAATACTTAGGCTTGCTCCTAGAATAGCTGCACCAGAATAAAGGCTACTTGACTAGCTGGATAAGAAGAGCAGAGGCAAGGCTATAAGTGGGTGAAAAAGCAATTAAATATTTAAGTTATCCACATGTGCTGCAATTTAATAGCTGTATTAAGTGCCATGGCTATTGCCATCAAGCAATGGGCTGCCCTCCCATCTTGGACCTCTTCAGGCACCTGACCATGGGAGTGGTCCTGGGAAGAGCATGGTGGGGCGAGGATGTGGAGGAGGTAAAGGCAGAACAGGTGTCCTAGGAGAACTTCATTTCCCAGGCTTGAGTGGCCAAGGGCAGAGTGCCCAAGGGAGTGCACAAACCTTTTAAGTTTGAACCATGGCCGCATGCATTTTTGTGCTGTTAAAATGCAATTTTAGTGTCGCTGCACGCAGCAGACCTCGCTACCAGGGGCAGTTTTGAACGTAACTTCCACAAACTCCTAAGTCTGAAATGGATCCAAGTTTTCCATTAGATAGTGGGACTGTTAAAAGAATGAAGATGATACTCTGATAGGGAAACCACTCACCTTCTTTATGCTTACTTACTGATGGATGGGGTTCTTGTTAGCATGGGGACAGACCCCTTTAGTATTTTCCCTCCAAAGTAGTTCTAATTTACTATCCTTCCAGGTAGAAAATCCAGTAGCGTCACTGGTACAGACTGCCTGCTCTGATGGTATTACGCTTGTAAAAGCTTCCCTGAAATATTCTAACTCTTCTAATGTGTGCTTTTCGCTTTGTATCTGCCCATGGTATCCAGGCTATCTCCCGGCTGTGTGAAGACAAATACAAAGACTTGTCAAAAGCTGCTATGAGGCGATCGTTCAGTGCTGATAACTTAGTTGGTATCCGCCGTTCTAATGCCATCCTCTCCTGAGGAGAGAGAAGGGCGCAGCACCATGAACCAGCATCCCTACGAATCAGAGGAATCCCACCACTCCACGCACACAAGCCAGCGGTGATGGTGTCTTCCAGCGCGAGGAGGAGAGGGGGGAGCGAGCCCAGGGAGCCCAGAGCTTGAGGTGCAAAATACAGACAAGACCGTTTGACCGTTGTCAAATCAACTCTCTCCTCCTTCTAACGTATCCAGAGGTGCAAAAAACAAACTTATCTCCTCCTCTCCCCCACAGATGTTTGCTTACTATGTAGGCCTATAGCTGTGAACTCTTGAAGTTTTTAATAATAAGTAGTTTTAAATTTTAGAATTCAAACACTAACCACATGACTATAGTTACAATGTTCTTCCCTCCTCTCCCTTGTCATCCAGAGTCTCACTGCATTTGTATTTCAGATCAATGCAGTGCTAACAAAAAACAAGACAAGACATGGGACTCTTAAAGTATAAAGCCACTTTGGAGCTGAAAACAGTAGCATAGACACGTGTTGACGGCTTTTCCCTGGTTTGGCTACTAAAAGCTGCTATTTTTGGTGATCTGTTCATAACCAAGAAGCTGCCCAGCAGGAAGGGATTCCAACTCTGCACCCACTAAGTCACTCCAGTAGAGATTGGCAAAAGACTTTGAATGTTTTGACTGGGGGCTGAGATATGGTTTTATGTATTGTTAAAATGTATAGGGTCCATGCTGCATTTCTTGTGAATTATGGTGCTTCTCTCATTTTTTAAGACTTAAACTGCTCTGGAAGAGATGCAATCTGTATGTTTTTCTGAGGCATTGAATAAGAAAGTTGGTCTGGAAACATCATCACCATCCCCAACAGTGTAGCAATCCAGTGGTGAATGGCGTGTGTGCAGCGCTGCTTCTCCAAGTTCTACTCCGGCCTCTTGTGCTCTAGCAGTGGAGTTCCTAAAGCTGCCAGTGTGCATCCATCTCGCTCTCCTTGGGGTTTTGATTCCTGGGAGGGATTTATATTCATAGTGAGACAGTAATGGGTTTGAGAATTCATCACTACCTAACATGGTAGATTGAAAAATATTGTGTTCAATGGAGAATTATCAAAAAGCTTTCTGTAAAAACCTTTTTTTTTTTTTTTTTCTTTCCAAAATGAATTTTATCTTGTGCAACTACTCTGGAGACTTGGGGTTTGCTCTTTCTGAGCCTCTGGAATGGAGCTTACTTTCAGGCTCTGAAACTGAACTCTAAACAGGATAAGTATTATTAGACTCTTCCTGTTCCAAGTCTTTGTAGTATCTTCCCTTCTTGGATCCAAATAGATTCTAGGCGGTTTGTCCTAGGAGCAGATCTCCCTCCGAATGGCACGGGGTTTGTGCATTTCCTCTTCCAGCCAAGGCCCAGAAACTTACACTGAACAGCAAGTCTGTCTGTCTGTCTGCCTTTGAGAGGGGGCTGGCTGAGTGTAACCCACACTTTGGCTGCACTCAGCTCTTACAATGATGCATATAATCTTTTGCAGTATGCAATTATGTCAGCCCCCGGCTTCCAAATCATGGAACTTGGCACTTCAGGTATTGATCACAATTCAATTTTGAAAATAACGCTACATCTTCAGGTGGTTTTCCTTTCTCATGTTTGTATTAAAAGAAAAGCTAATAAACTCTATTTTAATTAAAGTTAAAGGTGAATTGTGTGTTTTGTACAGCTGTCTGATTTCATTCCCCTTCAAAAGTATGTGGTGCTTTGCAGCTTCTCTGAAGTATGAAAAAAGAAAGAAAAACCCCAGGGGGTGCCTGTACCAGCCCCTCGCCTTCATTTTCTCAGAGGGAGCCGTGGGGCAGCTGGGAGCTGTGGGCCTGGTCCAGCCTTGTGCAGCTCCCTGGCTATTCCCACGGGCCCTTTGGATTTAGAATTTGACTCAGGCTGCCCGAATAACCACTCACCAACGGTTTCTTTGCACTTCAATGGCCTTTAAGCAGGGCCAGTCTCTCTGGAGGTCAGTTGATGTTTTTTAAGTCCTCCCTTGAGGAGCACTAAATTGGAAGCTACAAGTGACCAGCTCCTGGATTGACTTGTGACCTAATTGCTAATGAGCTTTTCTTTCCTTAGCACATCCAGGTGCCTTCAGCTGTGTGGGATGGGTCTGGATGTCCTTTGCTGACACATCTGCCCTTCAGCTGCAGGGTGCTCGCTACGAACTTGGGGTGGGAATTTACCTTATTTTTGCCAAATGAGGTGGAGGCTCCTCCTGCTGATCCGGCTGGCAAGTGAATGACACCTGGAGTTGGCAGCTGCTCTGCAACGTATCCTGCAGGAACCTGCTGCTGCAAACTTAATTTTGCCCTGAACCTTAACTGGCTTTAGTGCGACTCTAGCATCGCTCAGAGCACATTGTCAATAGCATTTTGATCCATTCAGCAGACACTAAACAGGGCTCAGCTACAATTCCTTAAGCAAAGGAAAATAGCAATTCCATTTAACAAACAAACACTCTGGTCCCCCTAAAGGAGTTAGATTCTGGAAAACACAGTGGAGTTCTTAGGTAAACCAAAAGTAAACCATACAGCTCCCTTTTGAAGGGATGAGCAGTGATGTTGTTTCAGAAGGAATTACATTTAGGTGGTTCTGCAGGATGATGAACTGCAGGAGGGGGCATGCTCTGTAACTTTGCGCCATTCTTCATACGTTGGCAGCACTTTTCTTAAAAAGGCAAAACAAAAACTGTAGTTAGAATACTGAAATTAGATTGTTACCTATCACTGCTCACAGGGAAGAGCAACCAGCTATAGGGTTGACATACCTTGTTTCTCTTTACCCGACAGCTGAATAATATTTAACCTGCATTGAGGTGGCCTCTGCCTGCATTCAGTTCCAGGGCAGCACTCCCCATCTGGCAGTAAACACTGTTTGCAGAGACAATAACGATGTTACACCCCAGCAAGAATAATGTGAGCACCAACAAGAGCAACAGGAGCCTCATGTTAGTGGTCAGCAGGGGCAGGGGAGTCACGGACGTGTGTGTGGCCTACGTGATGCCCTTGGGCTTCAGCGGCCCTTCCCTTTGTGTAGGGGACTGTATGTTTTGTTTCTAAGGGAGTTTTATGAGAACTACTCCAGTCTCGGTTTGGCAGTTAAGAGGACAGGCACTTCAGGGGTGGAATAAATATCAAGACCATCGCTTCTTGATAAGAGTATAGGCGTCAAGCATAATCTAAGCAAGCAGAAGAGGACTGAAGAGCAATTGAGGCGAGAGCTTGCACAGGGGGTGGGCAGAGTGAGCTCTGCCCCAGGACCCAGCTGCGATTTCCCAAAGCACAACAGTGCAGCAGCACTTACCGTAACGTTATCTGTGAAAATGACACTCGCACCAAAAAAGTTGTTTGACAATATACAGTGAATTACAGGATGCTGCCAAAGGGACTGTAATGTGCTCACTAACACCCCCCCACACACATCACCCCTAGGGCAAGAGCATTTAACTGGTTGACCATGGGCTTGTCACAGGATTAGAAAAGTTTCAGGCTGCCTTTGTGCACAAGGCATTTATTTTAGGTGAAATAACCACTTCACCTTCTGCTCTGTGGCATTAAAACCTCTTTGAGAAGCCACATGGTCCCCATGTTGCCAGCCAGTCATTCCCCATGCCCATGCTGCACCTGCACTGTTCAACCCCAAGGAAGCCAGTGGCTGCTGCGAGGATGGCCTAAGGTGACCAAAGGGGACACAGAGCAGGGGAACAGCACCAGCATTAGGCTCCTCAGTGAGAACCTCGTGCCGACATGGCGCTTGTCCCCTCCACAGCCCAAAACAGCTGCCCCACTGCCCCACACAAGACAGGATCAGCCCCTGACAGTGTGTTCTGCCTGTACGGGAGCATGGGGGGCAGATCCCTCAGCACTGAGGCACCAGGTGAGTCAGGCTGTGCAGCTGTCAGGTTTATCAGGGCTGCGGGAATGCTGCTTCCAGGTAAGAGATCCTATCTAGTGGGACCTGGCGTGTGCCTACACACCTCACTAGATAGCACAGTCCTGCACCATTAGTCACCGCAGAGCCAGCCTTAACCCCTTGCTGTCCTTCCTAAAGCTGTTCCTCCCAACACGAGCGAGCACACGGCAGATGGCAACACGGACCCTCCAATCGGCCACTTGAGTCACTCAAACTAAAAGCTGTCATCTGCTTGGCCTCAACAGTATCAAAGAGCAACTCTTTAGGGCCTGATCTCAGCACAGGACGAGGAACTGATACTGTGCAAACTGCAGAATCCCAATAAAAGTTGATAGTTAACCCCTTTCCAGCAGCAAGGTGTGACCTTGGCCCGTCAAGGAAACACTGTGGGCGAGGTCATGGGCACATCCAGCCATGGCAGCCCAAGGATTAAACCCGGCTCAGTGCAGAGCCCGGTTGTTGCACCCAGGCTGGGACACACGGTGCCATGGTGGGCCATGGCACAGACCCCCAGCACACGCTTCCTTCTACCCCCCCAGTTAAGTTTTTATAGCAATTAATACTCCAGCAGAAACGAAAGCAAAGAAAACAACACACACTTTTTTCTTTTTTGTCTTCATAAATAACTAATCTCAATACTTCTCTTTGAATAAAATTTCTTCAGCTTTTCACAAAATATAATACAGTTATATAAACAACACTCAACAGCATCATTAACAGATAAGGCAAAAACCAACATGTAAATTGGCTACAGCACACAGGACACACGGCAACAGCTCCTTTCCCCAACCGACACTTGTTGCTGAGAAGCCAGGCTCAAACACAAGTGGATTGTATCAACCTACCGTTAGATCAAAGCTGAAAATGCTCTTGCATTTTTCAATAGGCAACAGTTTGTAGCTAATCTTGGACTTTTTTTTTTTTTTTAAAAAAGCTTTACACAGTCAGTTGCACTTTGAAAAAAAAACCAAACAACCGAACAAACAACACCACCTTTGACATGGTTTTTGTTCATTGTATTGCATGATGTGTGTTTAGCTGTATCTACAAAAGGCACTATAGAAAGAGAGGAGTCCGGCGAGGGGTGGATTGGAGCAGGTTGGAGTCATTTAATGCCCGGGATTACAGCACGAGACTCCCCACAGCGTCCCTGCACCCGACCTGCCTTGCTGCTGAGAACACTGATGCCCCAAACCCGTTTCAAAGGTCACTACGGCTCCTGTATGTACAAACCGAGCTATAATACAACTATTTACAGTTTGTAACACAGCATGGTGCAATCCTGGCCCCGGTGCAGCACTGCAACAGGCTGGAGGGAGCGAACCCTGCGTCGCAAGAGCGTTGACCTGCGCGGCTGAGCCGTCCCTGCCCAGCCCTGGTCCCCGCGCTGCCGGCTGCTTGGGGCCGATGCCCCGGAGACACTCACACAGTGCCCTGGCAATGCCTTTATCAGCAGATACGCCACTCAAGCACCTCCTCACTTCCCAGGCTTTGGTTTTAAAGTGAGGTGGAAACCTCCTTGACTGAAGTGGTCTGAGGGTGTTGAGAACAACCTCGGATCCTTGCAGTCCTGCGGGAGCAAAGCCAGTAGCTGTTCTGCAACGCTCGAGCGGCCGGGTCACAGTGCCACGCTGCAAGGAGGGCAAAAAAGCTCGAGCAATGGCTGGGAAGTTACATACACGATCACCACTTAGGGCAGCGGAAAAAAAATTACAAATTGGGTGCTTTCACAAGCAGGCTGAAGCCAGAGGCAGCCACCTCTCACCAGCTGTGTCCTGTTCTGTGCCGCAGCCACAGCCCCTCACCGCATTTGGTAAAGTTGACAACAGGACCCTCGCCATCATCTTCTTACTGAAATCAGCCGTCAGCACCGCTTCATGCCAGGCACCCCCCCTGTCAGTGCCCTGCTGCCCGACCTGGGGAAGGGAAAACGGCTTGGAAAGCTGGAGGGATGGAACACGACTGCTCTGCTGAGTTTTCCTAAAGTAACTGTACACTCTCACTGTTTCTGACAGACACAGCTTTGAAAAAAGCAGCAAGAAGTGTGGAAGCTGGCTGGCTGGTAAACCCGGCTGCTCCCCAGGAGCGGCAGATGGCCAGCCTGGCTTGGAGCCCCCCAGACACACGCTGCCCGCTGCAGAAGTGCAGCCGCTCCCGTAGGGCTGGCTGTGCCACGATCGGCGGCTGCGCCATGTGCCACCTCACACCGGGCAGCCGGAGGGGCCCGAGGGAGACACGAGAAGCCCACCCGCTGCAGAGGCGCGGAGCAGCATCAAGCCCTTCCCGGCGCGCACAGCAGCTCAGGAGGAGGCTGCTCGGTGCGCAGCCAGCGGTGCCTCAGGCTCCCTGTGAGCGCCGGGCTGGGACAGCAGCCTCATCCCTGAGCAGCCCCTCGGCTCTCCGGCACGAGTTGCTCCCCGGGCAGTGGCTGCCCACAGCGGAGCAGTGGGTTGAACCTGGGAGTCAGTGCCACAGAACAGAGCCCCACCAGCACCAGCCCGAGCCCCCTGCCTGGGGAGAGCCGGCACATGCATGCCCAAGGGAGAAAGGAGCTCTCGGGACACCTGCTCCCCCCTTTCTGCAGACGGCCGGGGCCCATCTCCGCTCATCCAAGTGTGGGGTGGCAGCTCCTCTCTGCAGCCCCTTCCTCCAGCTACACCACCGCCTGTGAAGCCCCCAGCCCGCACAGCTCCCTCCTCCCACTCAACATGCTGCTGCCCGAGCCGGGCCAGCGGCAGCGTCACCCCAGAGGTCCCCAGCCCTCTCCTCTGCAACAGGCAGCTGTGCCCAGGGGCTCTTGGGACCCTGGGGGCACTGTCCCTCTCTGCCTGGGAGGCCCAGGTGCTCGGCAGGGAGGCAGCCCCCGCTCCCTGCTCTCCCTGGCCTCCTCGCACACCCCAGGCTCTGGTGAGCCGCTCAGTGATGGTGTCAGCACATCATCCAGGGCTGGGGGCCACCTCCCACCTTGCCTGTCACAGCTCTCCCCTCCACCCCAGCACCAGCAAGACCAGCCCAGAGGGGACACAAACCAGTGCTCAATGGCTACCTGCCACCTGACCAGCCCACAGGCAGCAGTACCCCAGGACCCCAAACAGGGCACGAGACCCCAAATGGAGCACACACAGCAGTGCCAGGTTCCAGGCCTCCCTGTCCCTCTGCACCCACGTTGCTGGCAGCACCTCTCCCTGCCCTGCCTGGGGCCGCAGCTGCTCCGTGCCCTGCAGGTGCACACGCTCGGTCCCGGGCAGCACTGCCACGGTGGGGCTGAGGACACTGGGGGTGGCCCAGCTGCCACCCACTCCTCTGTGGCCCAGGGTCTTTGCCACTCTCTCCTCCCTGCAGCTGGGGTCACTGAGGCTCCCTCTGGTCACACGTGGGACAGCGGGACCTGCTTGTGGTAGGAGGCCATGCTGGGCAGCACCGTCCTGCCCGCCAGCGCCGGGCTGGCCTCACCGTACACAGAGGCGCCCGCGGGCTTCCTGGCCCGGCAGCAGCGGGCTGTGAAGCGCCTCCAGGACTCCAGCGTCTTGCCGGACCAGATCCAGACGCCGGAGGTGATGCCCACCACAAGGCACATGAAGTACTTGAGCATGAAGACGGCATAGTCAGGCTTGGGGCGGTGAGGGTCCCCCGGGCAGGAGCAGTTCTGCGCCCGCTCCCACGCCTCCCGGTTGTGCTGCTCGTAGATGTAGCAGGCAATGACGATGGTGGCGGGCACGGTGTAGAGCACGGTGAAGATGCCGATGCGGATCATCAGCTTCTCCAGCTTGTCAGTCTTGGTGCCGCCCTGTTTGATCACGCTGCGGATGCGAAAGAGTGAGACGAAGCCAGCCAGCAGGAAGAGGCTGCCGGTGAAGAGATAAACCACCAGTGGTGCCAGTACAAAGCCTCGCAGGTTTTCCAGGCTCTGGTTGCCCACGTAGCAAACCCCAGCCACTGGGTCGCCATCCACAGAGCTGAGTGCCAGCACAGTGATGGATTTGGCACTGGGGATGAGCCAGGCGGCCAGGTGGAAATACTGTGCGTAGCCAGCAATGGCCTCATTGCCCCACTTCATGCCGGCTGCCAGGAACCAGGTGAGGGACAGGATGACCCACCAGATAGAGCTGGCCATGCCGAAGAAGTAGAGGAGAAGGAAAACCACAGTGCAGAGGGCAGGGCCCGTGGTCTCATAGTGGATGTGGTGGTATTCCGGGTTGCAAGCCACGCTGGCATGCCCTGCCACCAGCCGCACAATGTAGCCCATAGAGACGAAGAGGTAGCAAGCAGAGAGAAAGATGATGGGGCGCTCGGGGTACTTGAAGCGCTCCATGTCAATGAGGAAGGTGGCCACGGTGGTGGAGGTGGAGAGGAAGCAGAGAATAGACCAGAGGCCGATCCAGAAGGTAGCAAAGGTCTTCTCATCCTGCGTAAAGTAGGGCTGGTAGCAGGGGATGGCGCAGTTGGGCACCTGCCCAGTCCTGATGCGGTTGTACAGCGGGTGCGACTCCTTGGAGATGGGGATCAGGGGTGATTTGCACTTGCACGTCCGGCCGCAGTCTGACCCCGAGGAGCGCTGCCCGCCGAGAGGCGTCAGGTTTTTGGCCGCGTCCTTGGCCGGGCGCGTGGGTTTCCCGAAGAAAGGCGGCAGGGTGGTAGCTTCCGTGCGGTTGTATCCCATGCAGAGCACCTCAGTGTCCCCCAGCACCGGCAGGCTGTCACAGCTCATCCTCTCAGGCCAGGCGAAGCCGTACTGCTGCATGATGGGCGAGCAGCCGGCCTTGGCCCGCTCGCAGACGGAGCGGCAGGGGGGCAGCGGCTTGGTGTAGTCGGGTAGGCAGATGGGGGTGTACATGCTGCAGAGGAAGAAGCGCAGGTCCGGGGAGCACTGGATCTCCACCAGCGGCCAGAACTGGTGCACCTCCAGCCCAGCCTCGTCCTGCGTGTCGTGGTTGAACTGGTTGGGCATGTAGGTGAGGTTGTAGCCGATGCCCTTGCACATCGGCACCGTGATCTCCTGGCACACCAAAGCCTTGGAGGCGGCGCGCCCCGCCGCCGGCAGCCCCAGCAGCAGCGGCAGCCCCAGCAGCAGCGGCACCGGCAGCCCCCGGCCGTCCATCGCCGCCGCGCGTCCTACCGCCGCCGCATGCCCCGGGCACCTGCCACCGCCGCCGCGCCGGGAGCGGAGCCCCGCGGGACGGGAGCAGCCGTGCAGCCGCCGCCGCCGCCACCTGCACTCTGGGCCGGGCGGGCGCCCCCGCGCCGCGCCGCGCCCCGAGCCCCGCCCCGGGACCGCCCCCGGGCCAGCCCGCCGCCGCTGCCCCGCCCCCGCCGGGGCTCCCCGGGACCGCCCCCGCCCGGGGCACCGAGTCCCGCGGCGGCCGGGCGAGGCGGCCCGACCGGGGACCGCGCTGCCCCCGGCCCCCGCCTGGCGGCCCCCGACCGCCGGCGGCAGCGGCGAAGTGAGAAGGTGACGGTACCGCCCGACCGCTCTGCGCCCGCCCCAGGCCCCTTGTCTGCTGCACGGGTCCTGACTCCTTCCCCTCTTGCCCCCGGGCTCCTCTGGAGACCCGAGAACCGTGACACCGCCAGACCCAGCAACACGCCGGCCCAGCCCGGTTTCCCCTCATCGGCGTAAAGAGCAAAGCGGGACACGGGGAGGAGGATGCGGGCGGCGTCCGCGGTGCTGCTACCGCTTCGCCCCCTCCTCGGGCCCTTCAGCCCCTCTCCACGGGAGGGAACCGGGGCCTCGCCCCGCCACAACGGGATGGGGAGAAAGGGCGGAAACCCCGGGGGTTGGGAGGCAAAAGGCGTGCGGGGACCCTGCCCCACGTTTGCCTCGCTCCGGCAGCCGAACATCAGCCCGGGTACAAGGGTCACGGCAGCGCCTCCCGGAAAGCGGAGCCTCCGTGGGGCAGGGAAACCGGCCCTGCCTCGCCCGCCCAGCGGGCGCTACCGCATTCCTGGCCGGGGCTCCTGGCGGGCTCGCCGCTCCGCCTCGGAGCCGCAGGAGATGTTTCACAAAGCACTGTCCCCCCGAGCAGGCGCTGGAGCGCGGTGCGAGCGAACGAAGCCGGAGCCACCGAGAGACGCTGCCCGGGGCAGACGCCTCGTCCCCACGCCCTGGGAAACGTGGGCTCCTGCTGGAGCCACCGCGGAGATCGTGCTGCCTGCCAAAAGGGATTGTGCACTAGCAAACACCTAAATTACCAGCCCGGTTTTCAGCAGCTTCCACTGCTCCTGAAGCCCAGGGCACACTGAGGGCACTCAGAAGGACAAACCTGCTTCAGAAGCCAGATTTGAGAGTCACAAGCTGCACCTGCTGTAGCAGTACCCTTATTCTGGCCGAGAAGAAAGGTTGCTCCTGAGCCCTTACACGGGAGCTCCTCACTTCTCAGTGGATGCAGATGGAAGGGCAATTCAGACCAAAGCACTCAACATCCAGCACTGGATCTGGTTCTGCTTGAAACCGCTAATCAAGACACCCACAGCACATCAGAGACAGAGACAGCTCACACTCGGGTCTGGTGCTGGGGAACACCAGCACCCAAAGTCTCGTGCACCCAAGATACTCCCACCTGTGTCCAGAGCCCAGAAAGCAAAGGCTCAGAGTGGGACTCGGCTCACATCTTCCTCGCAGAGCTAAAATCTGGCTCTGTGGCCACTGGCTCTGGCACCTATCAGCAGAGTGCTGACTTCCGCTACCACACACCAAAGTCATCAGGGATTTTTAAGGCCAGAGACTTAATTCTGACCTCCAAAATCCTCTGTGTCTACAAGCGCACCCAGCCTAGGCACGCATATCATTTGGCACTGTCGACCTTGATGCTTAACAACTTGTTTTTTAAAAGGCAAAAAAAAGCTCAAGTCCCTATACCTCTTTGCTTTACACTTTAAATTTTGCCTGTAATAAAGCTATACAGAAGAGAATTACAAGTCACACGTTCCTTTGGAACACAGTGGCCTATCCCTGGAGCAGGAGTCACAACTTTTAGCTCTCCCCAACAATGAGTTTCTGTGAACTAGAAGCCCAACAGAAAGCAATCACAGACAGTTTCATTATGGCTTTCAGTTGATTATCCAAATTACAGCTGAGAGCAGAGGGCAGCCTTTTTATTATCATCATCGCCATACAATTAGAAAATGCTGATGAAGCTCCACAAGAGCAGAAATTCTCTTTTTTGCTGCTATTTTTTCATTTTCATAAGTGTTCCCTTGGTCAATATTTTGGTTTGATCTGGCGCACAACGGGGAACTGGTATATAGGCGGGAAGGGAGAAGATAAGAAGAGGAAAATGGGGCAGCTCTTCATTTCAGTTAATCTATCAACTCTTGTAGCCTGGTCCAGGTTTCACCACTCCTCCAGATGTATCTAATTCTTACAGCCTGGCTGTAAATAATGCTGTATTTGCTACACTGGGGACACATAAAACCCAATTAAGAGTCAGGTAGACATCTGTTGGCTTGCTCTGTGCTTCTGTTTCCTTTTTTCTTTTTTTATGAATACGTAGCAGAGCAACCAGAACAGGATTAAATATGGTGGAAATCCAAGTACAGTTGATAGGCTTGTTATTCATCTCTACAGTACTGTATGAGAGTACAGTGCTTTACTTGCACCAGCACTATCAGTGACAGAAGCTGTGCCTGCACAAAACCTAACGTGCCAAACCCTGAAGATGAAAGACAAAGTGTTTCCCATCCCTAAGAACTTGCTATTGTTGTTTAAAACCTCTACAAATTATTAGGAAATCACCTTACCTTTAATCTGTGTGCAGAAGTGTTCATGAAGCTCCACCATCCTAGACAGGTCTGCTTGGAAGTCCAGTTAGTCCCTGCTCATGACTCCAGCTCAGAGGATATGGGCACGGGCTGACAACATATATGTCCTCACAGACATACCTTCCACCTGTTGAGGCATTTTCAGCTGGGATGCAGCAGTTCCTGGTAGGAGAAGAAAGTTAAAAAGTGGAAATTATTTCTCTGTTTGGTTCTTTCGCTGCTGTATTGTCAGCCTACACTGTTTACCTGGACAAACTGCCTTTGTGAAGGTTACTGTGACTTTTAAAAACCTTTAGAAAAGGACTAAGTGAGCTTCCTTTGTAAAGACCAGCTGTTGCCCTTGGCCTTTATAGAGAGCTCAGCAGACTTTTGCAAAGAGCTTTTCACCCTGGCTCTGGGCAGGGACAAAGCTGGGGGGCACTGATCTCGCTCTGGGCTTTGCCTGTACCGAAGCAGGGCTGGAACCTCCTGCCCCTCTCGTTGTAGGACCAGTGAGCCAGCCCTGGCCCTTGACCCTTCTTGCCTGAAGAAACAAATCCTGGTTTTGCCTGTACTGCCGACATGCCTCCAGCTCCTGGGAAAGGAGTGGTGGGGGTGACTGAAGGCTCCTGGTGCTGGTGGGCAGCCTGCCAGTCACCCCAGCTGGAGGCTGTGCTAGCTCAGGCACCGCTCAAATTAGCAGTGACCCCTGATAACGAACTGCTGGAGTAAGGGGGTGCTTGTGACCACAGAGCGGATGGCAACAGCACCAGACTGGCAAGGCTGTGCCCTGCTGCCTGCTGCAGGTGCAGGGATGGACAGACACATTTAGCATCACGACGTGCCAGCTCCAGCACAGCAGACCCACCGTGTACTGGTGCAAAAGGAGATGGATGTTTCCCCTGCGCTCTGGACGCGGCTGCACGCTGCACCAAGACAGGTGTGTTTCTGCTTTGACCTGTGAGGCCATGGGCTGCCAGCATGGCAAACCCCAGCACCAAGACTGATCTGGTGTAACTGGAGCTCCTGAATAAGATACCAAGGTCCTTGCTGCCCCCCAGGCAGGAGGAACGAGGCAGCTCTGAGCCCTTCACCAGCAGGCAGAGCAGAACGAGAATCACCTGAACCCTACTGAAGTGCAACAGCAGCAGGTGCAAACATTTCCTCGTGTGCCCAGAAGACTTAAAAGCTATGGGCTGGGGACAGGAATTCCAATTTAAATCACTTCAATGCTTTTCACTGTGGATGTCTTGTTGAAATTCCCTTGAAAATCCTAACCTACATCAATACTGTTTGTTTTTATATATACCTGTACAATTACATACCTTAACATATTGCAGGAAAGCAAAACCATGCCAAGCTGCAGCCACATTCAAAAAGCTACACGGGACTAGACAACTTCTGAGTGAATTAACGTGAAATCTGATTTCCAACAGTGACACAGGCTTCAGCAACATCTGGCAGAAGTGCTGCGGTTGATTTTCTTGGGGGGCATATTGCAGCCTGAGGCTTTCCAGATACGTAGTTTTTGAAACACATCACATAGTGCTTTTGCTTTTTTCTTTGCCTTATTTTACACTGGCCCTTGAAAAGAAAACAGTCCCCATAGTGAAGCTGACATGATAAATTAGTATGGCCCTGGCAAAGCCCTCACTCTTCATTCAGCAAATACTTATTTATGGACTTTCAAACTGTGGCTTATGTAACAACAGGGTGAGTGACTTTCAAAAAACCTCCGCCATGTATTGACCTGATAGAGCCTAATGGGTCCTTCAGAGCAATTAGGATTTATTGTGTTAGCGTCTATTGTGTATAGAGACCATTTTAAAAACATGTGTTATTTACCCAGAAGGCAGTAATGACTGTTTAAATACACAGCTAGATTGTTTCTGAAATGCTTGCTGCTCTACACATTGCAAAGAAGTTACTCCAAGTATTTTTCAGAGTTAAATACTTTGCTCCGCTGGGATTCCCAAGCAGCGTGATTGTACCACACATACATTTGTATGCTTATAGCTGTAAGTGAATTGAGCTCTCAGGAAAGCTGCCAAATGAGCAACCTTGAAGCATGAAATCTGAGATTTTTTTCTTGACCAAGGGGCCAGTGCTCACCTCCCCAGTGGTCTGAGCAGCTCAGGTCATTTCCCAGCTGAGGGAGCACGGCTTTTCCCACAAATCACACAAGTCTTGCCCTGATCTGAATGTCTAACCCAGGTCACCTCAACAGCCATGGTTTCCAGCATGGCACATCTCTCTGTGCATGTGAGGTGGGACCGTCACCGCTTCCCTACTGGGGCTGGCATGCAAAAATACGGGTGCTTCCTTCTGAACAGGGGCGCAGATTTGACAAGCCCGACCCCTTGGCAGGCACGAAGGAGCACATCAAAAATCATTATCTCATAGAAGCATTTGATAACTCATACATATAATAATAATAATAATACAAATTACTGCTTGCTTTATCTTCAGACTAATGCTGTTTTGATCAACGCCATCTCTAAATAGGTATGATTTATATTTCCTTTTTCCTTTGCTGTGAGAGACCTTCAGGGTGAAACTGCTCAAAGCAGTTCAGCTTTGGCACAATGCTTTCCCTGACCTGCCTCAGGTCACAACCTTTGGAAACTTGTTTCTATTCGCTTGTTTTACCTGTTAAAATAATTAAAATAATACCTGTTATAGTTGCAGTACTTTATTTCCAGGGACAAAAGCACTAAGCAGTTTTCTAATTGAGCAAAGAGAGACAGATTAGAGGAACCTCTGGCTGAAGATGTTGTAGCAAATACGTTGGAGTTAGGATGCAAGTTTGTGATGGCCAACATGCAAAATCCTCTGGAGAAAACACTCAGGCAGGGCTGAAGCTGTCTGAAACTTGTTTTGTGGAAAATTCCAACATTAAAAAACAACGTAAAACACACCAGTTTGTGCCAAACAGGGTGAGCTGCCCACACTTCTAAGAAATCCTGCAGCATCAGGAAAAGCCAGGAGGTTTCCTGGTGCAATGTGGACAAGTCCAAGAAGCCCCCAGCCTGGGGAGGCCTTGGGAGCGGGGGACACGGAAATCCTGGGGTGCCTGGAGCCTGCTGGGAAAACGGGCACATTCTGGCCACGAATCAGCCTGGTGAGCACTTTTCCCTTAGGTCCTGCCTGGCTTTCAGAGAAATAGTCAAAATAGAAATGTTTCCAAGAAACTGTCTGTGCTGAACTGGCCCTTCACAAAGAAACTGCTACCAGTATGAACACCTGTGGTTATGGGTGGTCTCTCCCAGCCTCAAAATTCTATGAATTAGTAAAAAACATAGGATAAAAACTGTTGCTGTTAAGAGCAATTTCAGAATGTGTTCAGAATAGTTCAAATCCAGTCTGGCTTTTTCTGAAAATACCAAGTTTCATACAATCAAAATAGGTTTCAAACACATAAACCGCTTTGACTGCATTCTTCACTAACCTCTCAAGACGCTGTAATCAAAATCTTCCAGATATAGTGATTCTAGACCCTCTTGAGGCAAACTTAAGGTTTAATCTTTATTTCCAGAAATTGTTATAGACCTGTCCTCTGGAAATTGGACTCCTTTATGACATGCCACATTGCCCACTCAAGATCAAAAATCACACACCACTTGAAAGCTTTATCCTGTGTGTGTACTCATCTATAGTACCCTAGAAAGTTCATGTGCAATCCATGTGTGGTGTTTTCATGAACCAGTAAGTATCAAGGCCTGAGATCTCCTGAAACAATGTTCTCTCCCTGACCTTTTAGGCATCCTTGCCAAGACCAGGCACTTCAGATTCCCCGTATCTGCTTTTGACATCCTCGAAGTGCTTGACAGGAGGCTGGAGGAACATTTGGAGCTAATGCTTAGTAAGTCACATCATTCACATCAAATGAAACAAATTAAGTTGAAATACAGTTTTAAATCCCTGCATAATCAACAGTTATTGGACACAAGTAAAAAGAGACAGAAACAGATGAAAAGGCAATTAGCACTAGCTGGAACTATACGTGTTTTGATTACTTCCTTCTGCAAGTCATTCGTGGGATAATGTAATACACAGGTCAAAGTGATTTTGGAGAGGATGTTGTTAGCAACCTTCACATTCAGGCATCAGTTAGATGTGAGGAATTAACACATGCAAGTGATCCACAGAGCTCAATCTTAAATAGCAGCAGCTTTAGCAGAGACCAGTCTTACAGAACTGGAGCACATCAAGAGATTTGCTGTGCAAAAGAAGGAATCCATTCTCTAAATCCTGTACCTCACTGCTATGTGCAGCACCATCAAGCACACAATGATCCTACCCTGCTTGGGATATGTCCTGGTGAAACAAGAAAGTGCTCCAAAATATTTTCAGTCCTACCACAAGTATTAGCACTGGGTTGCCAAAAATCTTTGATGACACTGCTGGGTGCACTTGGAGAAATTGCTGTGCAAGCTTCCAGCACACAGCTTCATTATTTGCCCCTCACTGTGCGGGGTGCTGAATGTACCTGCGGTACAAATAGCTCTCAGGTGGAGCAGACGAGGAACACAAGAAATGGGAGAAAGAAGAGATAACTCTCCCTGCTTTTGCAATCATTGTGCTAGTGATTGAGGATGGACTCATTTCAACAAACCCAAAGTTTGATTCTGCTTGCAGGAGAACTAATGCTCATCTAGCTTTTCACAGCCTCTACGAACTATTGCTGTAATGTGCTGGGAATACATATCTTTTTGAGTGAAGGTGCTTTTTGTTCCTCTTCTTTTTTGGAAAAGCATAGAGAAGGAACTTTCTCACACTCTACAAGCCAAAAGTAATCTTGTTTATTCCAAATGGGCAAATGGTAAAAACATTCAAATTCAGTGCTTTTTGAACCTCCAAACAGTCGGGCTCATCTGCTCTAGACATGGCTAATATTCGAGGTGAGGATGTTATATGATTGTTAGTGTGTGTTGTTCCTTATCACCACAGTATTCGTCCTAGAGTGATTTCTCTTCATGACTTCTGGGTGGAAAAAATCTATTGCTATTGTACTTGCAAATGTGTCCTCACCTCTCAATTTAGTGCAGTTAATTCTGGGTTCAAACCTGCAGTGAGCCAGAAGACCTAGCGCAAGCCTGGCAGTGAAATGCTGTTGGGTACAATACCAGGCAGAAATGTGCAAAAAGGATTAAACACCACTGGAGAATGTTCAATGGGATGAATGCAAAAAGCTTCAGCGGCATTTTGTCAGGAGCTCAGGGAAATGTCACATCAAGCATAAATTTATTTTAATATCAAATGGAGTAATCCAAAGGGGTTGGAATATGTTGATGGAACTTTGCTAATTAGAATTGATGCGTTTTGCATCAGACATTGAAAGCAGCTGATCATGTATGGTATTGGGTTGAGTTTGTCACAAAATCCAAAGCACTAAAATCAGTTAAGTTTCATGCTAACTTTTGAAGCTTTGTTTTCAGTTTGGAGTTCTTAGTGGCTCCTAAGTTGCTGTTCATAATTAGCTCAAGAGTCTGAATTTTCCTGTGTACCTGACACCAAGATATGCTGCACAGGAAATTGAACACAAACCCAGAGCACTGATTTTGTTTCTTTTTCCTGTGAGGACACTGCCTGGAATAAGATGCCTCACTGCATGGTATTGGAGCTTTGTCCAATAGCCATCAGACTGTAACTTCTGAGACTGGATTTGAAATTCAGGCTTGAAAACATAACAAAATGTCTGATCTGAAGCGGGGAGAGAGACTTACTATTAGGGTGGAGTGTTTACTTTGCTCTGTGAAATGTTTTTATAGTGTTCTTTATTTCTTCAAAGCTCTCTGTGCAATCATTTAAGGAACCAACATGTTGTCAGCCTTGTTAATGGCAAGTCTTGGAAGCATTTTTCAAACCACCTCTCTGATTCATCCTGCCAGTTTTTTCACATATCTAATATTTATATATGTAAACAGTTTATTTTTAGTTTCATGCTAAAAAGGGTGCTCATGCGTGTACTTAGAGCTTACATTTTTGTAATGAAGGTGTTTAATTGGCATCAATATAGTTATATTGGTGCTCTGTCAGTCTGTCCAAACATAATACCTTCTGCTCAGAGCTTTTTCTTAAACTGCTTTTGGCTTTACTATGTAAAGACCGCAGACTAACTTATTTGAGGGCTAAATTAGCTCTGTTCCTGGTAACACAAAGGTTTGTACATAGTCCTGCTGCAGGCAGAGCTTGGAAGGGTAGGGGCCCTAGCACCCATGAGGATGTCCTGTATAATTTTCCATTATATCAAGTGATGATGCTTCCAAAGGGCACTTGGGATTTCTACCATGTTCTTTCTTCCTCAGATTTTATTTAGATTCCCTGACAACATAAAAGGAAATGATTAATAATTTTGTGTGTCTGTGTCCTTTCCATTTGGGCAAAGATGCCCTGAATTTCTCCTCAATACTTAAGCACATTTATGCGAGGTCAAACCCGCCTTACGGGTCTTTTAACTTGGTATATTCCTGAGACACAGCTAACTGTTGGGCACACAAGCTCCTGACTAAACCTAGTACGAGCAGTTCAGGAGATGAGCTAATCACAGCAACAAGCTGATCTCTACACAAGCAGAGATTAAAGTTATTCAGCTGCACACTAATGCAGCCACCCAAGACAAGCCCAAGCTGTGCTGGGCCAAAATGTGCTTTAAGAAATTCTGTACGTACCAGTGAAGGCCTTGGCATGACTGAGAGCTGGCACAGGAACGAGAGGAAAGGGTGGATGCAGGTGCTTGTTTGCACTGTGCAGACTTCCATGGAGAAGGGAGGGCAAGGTTTGGTCTTCAGCCTGAGCAGATTCCCCACTGCTGACAGAGCTGCTATCAGGCCTTTCCCTAAATAAATCGTAAAAACCTGTACAGGTGATTATTTTATGAGCAAAGAGGGAAACAACGGAAGCAGAAGAGAACAACAGCAGTGACCTCCAAGGCTCTCTTGAAGGAAGAGGGACTGGACACAGATACAGCCCAGCCACAAGGTGTGTCGTGCCAGGCTGCAAAAAGGGATAAGGCTGCTATAAAGGTCCTTGACACGGGCATAGGGCTGATCCCCAAAATATCCCCCTGTGCCTTCCTCTGGCTGCCAAGTACCTCCTGTAATTGGCTACAAGCTTTAGAGAATGAAATCCAATTTACCTGCCACAAAGAAGAGCTGGATGGGGCCTCCCCAGAGCGTGGTGGGTAAAGGAGGGCTGCCAATTCCCATCCCCGAGCTGCTCCCCTCCTGGCCGGATCCAGAGGGAAGGGGGAAGGGGCAGCGGTGGCAGTAAGCGCAGGAACAATTCACTGGAGAGCCACGGCGCTCTTTGCAGTTTGCCCACTAATTACTATTAAGCCCTGGTTCCTTTTTGTGTTCCAAGGGGCGTCTTCAATGTGGCACTGCTTCTTGGGCCTTTCATGCGGCTGGGCTAAGCTCTGAATAGCAGACTTGTCCCCCCTCCAACTCCTGCTACCTCTCTCTCTCTCCCTTTTTCTTCCCCCCTTTTGCTTTTCTGATAGTATTTTCTGTCCATGTTGTGTAAGGCCCTAAATGAATCTTGACTGCCCCTACGGCCGACTGGAGACGCACAAAAGCAGCCCATTCCAGTGGCCACCGCGCCATTGTGTGCCCGAACAATGCACTAATTGGCGGTGACAATTGTGCGGCTGGGGAGGAAGAGGGGGCCATGGGGGGGACATGGGTCTTTTCCAATCAGTGAGGCTGGTCAACAAAAAGCAGAGGAGTGTGCGGAGCAAGAGACATGCTCTACTTAGTGTCTCCTGCATGCACTTCCCAAGAAGTTTGCTGCAAGGTCCCTCCCAAATTCCTATGGAGAAGCATAAAGTGAATAATTTTAATGGGTGGCTATGCAGAGTAGATGTGCAAACTAAAAGGCTCATGTCAGTCTCCCAGGTTGTCTCACCATCCCAGAGGCTGAAGAGCTCACGTGATGAGGACACCACTGAGATATTCATGGGAAAAGATCACACACAAAGCCAAGGTGATGCTGGTGCTGCAGCACTCTGCTCTGGGTACACATGTGAGGAGAGCGTACACCTCTGACCAAACTGAGCTTAAAATCCCCTTTTGCTTGCAGGAGGACAGTGGGACACAAGGACAAGGTGTCCTACAGTGCTCTGCTGGGCTAGGTGGTGGTCCTGTGGAGCAGGAGCCTGCGGTGCTGTTGGGAGTAGGGGAATGCACCTGGGTCACATCTTCAGGACCAGCTGAACTGAGGACAAGGGAAATGAAAGGGACATCAGGTGCCACAGGACTGAGGCTGCTTATTGTACTGTGAGCCTGCCCAGGACTCAGAGGAAGGGACCAACCCATTCTCAAACTAAGATGTGGCTGGAGCGAGCCTATGGACTCTGAGAGCTGCCCCGGTGTGAAGTCAGCCCTGCAATCTGGAGGGTGATGTATCTGGTGAATGAGGGACAGATCACATTAGCTTTTAAGATAAAATCTGGGACAGGAAATGTCATGGGCAATGCTTCTGAGAAAGAAGTATGGAAACCTCATCCAGTTGCCTAGGCCCAAAATTAATTCAGACAGTTGAGAGATGTTGGGTAAGATGCTTGAGCATCCAACAGCCCAGATCAGCTCCCCCAGAGAACAGTGAAGACCAGCAGCTTTGGAAGGCTCTGGTTCCTGACAGGGAAAGCAAGGCAAGCAAGGCTGGCAGCAACACTCAGGCTTATGAAAAGCTCTGAAATGTCCCTTCTTGACAGAGATGCTTCTCTTTTTTGAAGCTGGCTGATTTTTGAGAAGCAAGTTCAGGAAGCAGGTGACTCTCCCATCCCTCGCAGGACAGCTGTCAGACTGCTATGGTGAGGAACACTTGTGCTAAACACTATGATGGAAGAGAATTACCTCCTGCATCTGGAAAGAAGCAGGAAAATACAGTGGTCTCTAACCAGGGCACAACTACATAGGAAGCACATCTAGTGGAAGAGCAAGACAAGGTCCCGCGTATCGGCATGGCTTGGAGGAGAAATCTTGCCACAACCTCATGAAGAGCAGAGAAAATGAGCAGGGAGGACAAACTGGAGCTGCAGACCCAAGGACAGACAGGCACTGTGCCTGGATCTAAACTCCCTGGTGCTCTGACTGATCAGGACTGGCATTTCAGTTCGGTCCACTACATATAAACACTGAGCTCAGCTGCAAAGTCTGGTTCTGGAGCCAACACATGGAGGGCAAGCCTACCGTGGATTACCACGGGTGTTGGAGGAGGGCCTTATAGAGTGAAACTTCTCTGCCTCCCCTTTGCCCTAAGTCCTTTGCAGAAGTACTTTATTGTTTTATGACAGTGCAGTAACACTTGACATAAATCTCTAAGCACAGCTAACAATGTCAATACTGTGTAAATACTTACAGCAGAGACGTATATTTTATTATACCTTTGCCCCCTTTTACCTGTTAACACCCAGGGTTAACTCTGTGCTAGATGCACATGCCTTTTGCAAGGAATCTGCCAGTTTCATACACTGCTACAGCTCATGTCTGTAGCAAACTGCAAACTTTCAAACTGCAGCTTTCACTGGAGTCAGCATAATTTGTATCTGCTTAAAGGATCGATCATGCTGTCTGTTAAATCAGAAATGAGTACTCTCCGGAAGTGCAAAGTTCAAGCCAGAACAGGACATTTTGTGATATGTACACAACAAACAACACCCACCAGTGTCACAAGCAATTGCGTGCCAATGTCTGATGACAGAATGGTTCAACATTCCCAGTTTTTCCAGCCTAACCTTGCTCCAGCAGGAGCCTGTACCCCCTGCTTTCAGAAATCAGTGGGATTACTTGCAGGGCAAGGCACAATTCAGTGGAGAGACACTCATCATGTTTCATAACTTAGTGGCTGCACTATAGGTACCTGCCGGCAGTGCCAGTCACAAGTGAGATTAATTTATAACCTTCAGTGCTATGAAAGTACTTTGGACTGAACTGCTCCATGCACATCGATTACAGCTATTACTTCCTTACACAGATTCAGTAAGCTGCACTTTCCTATTTTTAAACAATACTTTACTAATAATTCCTTCTTACCTGTAAATACATCATATTGTACCAACTTTATAAAGACCTGGGAACTTTCAAGTCAATGAAAGTTCATCCCTTAACACAATCTGACTTCTAATTTTCCAGACGAGCCTCACAACTTCATTTTTAATACCCGAGGTTAATGCCTCAAACTCAGTTATAGAAAATCAAAAGTCACCTACTATAAACAGCAGATTGACTTTTTAGCATGTTTTACAGCCTCAGTGCCACGTTTTATATTTGTCTATGCTTACAATGGTTGGAATTTATTACTGCTTGCCTTAGATACTTTGTCTGGTTTTACTTGTGACACCTGATTATCTGAGATGCTTTTCACCACCTTCTCATAGCAGTAATACTCAGGCCTCTAGATGGGACCACTATTTTGGAGAGAATTTAGTTAAACCAGAGCTATTTTAAAAAGACTGTTCAGAGCTCTGTACTCACACCCACAGAATATTTTTGTTTGTCTTCAGCATGCTTTTTCACTGAAAAGGTATGGTAAGCTTCAGAGCTGAAAGGTCCTCCTCCATCCCTAAGGAAAGGAGAAGGGAGCTAACTCCATTTGGGTTAACCTGTTACTGTACCGTAATCAGGATTGTATCACACATGTGATGGAAAAGGTGAAAGAAAAACTGTTTCCTTGAGCCTGGAGCACAGTTCTGCACAAGGAGCTTGTACCATTTGATTTGTTTCAGACAGTGTCCTCAGGACTTCAGAAACTCGTGGAAACTGTCACTTATTCCCAGAAGAAGAGCTGCATTCCAGTTCTACCACCTTTTAGAAAACCAAAATCAAATACTGTTAATTTAGGCCTAAGAGCTAGAAGGGTATCTTTTAAAAAATGTCCTGACCCTTAAGAGCTGGAGCTTGGCGTGATATGAACTATAATACCACTCATGGGACTTGGCCACAGGGCATGATGAACTCTCCTGGCTCGAACTATGGTAAAGCATTTAACATGCAACGAGAACATGAAAGAACAAAATCCAGCAGACTGGCTGTTGGATCTAAGGGGTTATGAGATTCGCTCATGATCTAATATTCCCAAACACGAGCTTATATGGTTATAAAACACTGACTTGTCCCACCAGCATGAGGAGCATCAACCATGAAGAGAACCAGACAGCTGGATACGCTGTGAGTGCCACTCTGTCCCTCTTGCTCAGCATCAGAAACAAATGCCATTTTGCTACTGGTTTCCAAGGGACCTGGAGGGCATGCTGCAGTTCACGGTCTGACTGGTATTTTCTGTAGCCTGCTGTGTTAAAGACGGGCAGATAAATGAACATAAATGGTTAACAGAACAACCCAAAAAGCATGGCTTTTGAGGGTGTGCACGCAGGAGTTCAGCACAGGGCAGCCGATGTAAGCTTTGACTGGCAAAGCTGGGCTTTGCTGCAGGGCATGGCTTTCACATAATGCCAATGTACCACAGGCAGAAAATGCCACCACTTTAGCTCCCGACTGAAACCAAAAGAAACATTGCTTGAAACTCCAACCCCAAGTTGCCCATGACAGCTACTGGAGTATGTACTTTCGGCAGCTCATTTTAGTGATGGTTTATGCACTGTAACACAGCACAACAGGGAGGCGGGGAAGGGATAAGGAGGAGAGAAAAAGCGGTGTAAATATAGCCACTAGAGGACAGGAAAAAAAAAACAACAGAAGTGCTCCCCCCAGGGCTCTCTAGACCCCACAGTCTCTGTGTTGATGCCTTTTTCCACCATCTCTCATAGTGTGAAGTGAGGAGGGGAGGTGGCAGTGAAAGGGGAAGGAGACATCATAACGGAATTTGCTCACCTTGTAAAGTAAATAAGGAAGAAGAGAAGGTCTTGCACATGGTTTTCTCGCGCAGCTTGTGTGGTCTCAGTCAAATATTAAGTTGTTGCCTGTAGCTGATTTCATCACGGGGATGAAGTCCAAAGGTTCCTGCAGGAGAGAGGATTGACATTCCCGGTGGACTTCTGGTCCTTCTGAGGAGGGGCAGGAGGGAGGGGATACATCCTTCTTAAAGGCCATGAGAGCATGGGGCTCGGTGTGGATTTCTGTGGGAGCCCTCAGGCTGGATGTTTAGGCCCATGAGCTCCACCACAGCTCAGCTCTTCAGTCCTTACCGTCACCAAATCCACAGTTCCAGGGAGGTGCAGAAGCTCCTCATCTGGTGCGCTGGAAGAAGCAGCCCAGAGAAGCAGGAATCATGTCTGCTCCTGCCTCCGTCCGGTGGAGAGCTCTTACAACACCGGCAGAAACCTGCCCTCCCAGCCCTTCGGTGGTCCCTTCTGTGCGGCTGGGAGACGCCTCCCTTGCTCAGGATTCAAGGCCCTGAGCCCGGTCCCTTCTGGCAGAGGCCAAGGTGACAGCCACGCTGTGGGGAGCTGCCTCCTTGTGCCTCCAGCAGCTCAGGATCCAGAGGTGACCAACAACAACAGCTCCCAATAACCTGCACTGGGACCTGCTGGGGCTCAGCACCATTAAAAGTCCAGGCATTTGTGGCTTTCCAAAAACTTAAGACTTTTCAAAAAATGTAAAACTTTCCAAAAACTTAAGAGATTTAACTGGGAATCCAAACCCACAAAGCCTGATACAGTCATTGACAGTATTTCCAGACACCTCCTGGCTCAGACCCAGTAACAGTATCATAATCTGCTTAGATTTGGAAGACTTTCACCAAGAGATTAGCATTTTTAAGTAAACCAGCACTCTTTCAAAACTTGTCCTACCCCCCAGAAGGCAAATTAAAAAGAACAAATAACATTTTTTTTTAGTGTTTATTGAGAGTTGCCTTTATACAGGAGGGACTGGTGCTCTGATGCTGTCACAAGTGAACCCAAATAAACCCTGCTCAAGTGTCAACAAGCAATTCAACTCACCAAACTTAAATTATAACATCATTATACATCAATAATAAATTAAGACTGTTGCTTAGTAGTTGCAGATAATTTTTAAAAATCCTTGTCAAAAGTAAAAAAATAACAACCAAGCAAACAAAAACCACAAGAACAATGAAACACACATAACGATGTTGCAAATAAGTTACCAGAGTAGCACACACATGAAAGGGTTTTCTAAAAACTCAGAGTGCACTGTCAGTGATGCTAAAATCCATTGCAATCCGTTTTGCTCGTGAATTCTTACTTTTGCTTAGCTCAAGTATAGAAGGGGCTGGTATAAGCTAACCTGATATCACAGGTGTCAATGCCATTAAAAATCAGTCTGAAAACACACTGTAGTTTAAGCAAGATCGACTTTGTAGACAAGTGCATAAGCAAAACTGAAACAAATCCTTTTTCCACCAAAACAACACTGTGTATTCAAGATTTTATATTGGTTTAACGTGTGGATTAGACATGAATAAATAAATGAGCCACTGATGTTTGTGCACATAGACGAGGCCTAATACACTTTGGTCCTAGAAAGCTGATAGCTTCCCAGGCCTGGATTTCTCTGATGCTGCCCACAAGTGGCATCTCTGTCATCTGGATTAATGACCACGCTAAGGAATTCGGATGAAACTGGCATTTCAAGATACCACCCAAGCCAGTGTGTGCACATCAGAGTTTTCAAGTAAAGAAGGACTTTGAATATGATCATCTAAGCTGCTCCAGAAGGGGCCAAACTGCACGTGACCTGGTCCTGTATGATGCCCAGTGCTTGCCATGATTGTATGTGTGCAGCTCCTGAAGGTCTTGCATAAGCACAACCACATTTCTGGCTGAAGAGAAGCCCAGTTAGTCTCCAAAATACAGGTAACAAAAACCAATGCCATACCCATGCTATCCCTTCTCATATTTCTCTCTCAAAGCATAGATAATATTGAATTTTATGGTCATCACTCCTGGGAACTATCATGAGCAAGGGTTTCAAGCTCCAGTGCCAAACATGCTGCATCGTGGCAGAGCACTCCTGACAAAATTCTTCACTTTTGAAAATTTAAGGCACCAAACTGAGCAAAAGTGAGGGGTTTCCATGCAGCTTGGTGTCTTCAGAGCTGGTATATGCAGCCTGTAGAGCTCACTTCATACAGGCAGAACAAGCAAACTGATCTACTCAGCTGACCCTGCAAAAGAGCGTGCGCAGCCACGGGAGAGTTTCAGTTTAAGCCTACAAGTTAATCGAACAGCAAATTCAATCAGGAAATCCAAAACAGGAAGAGAGATGCTAATACACAGTACTGTAAGGCACTCCTACTGGGAAGGGAAAATGGGAAGGCAAATTACAGGGAGAAAGAATCATCAGACTCAACTGGTTCAAAAGCAACACAATGAGCTATGAAGCTCAAAGTCCAGCTATAGGCTCAGCATTGTGAGCAATGACAGGGACAGTGAGAGACGAGACTGGCTTGCAGCTGAGCAGCAGAAAACAAGAGAGATTATGATGATTATTCGATTACATTTCTTTTATATGGATCAACAGTCAACCGCAATCCAGGCTGTGACCTTGGGAAGCCCAGGAGACTCAGTGGCTTCTATCGCTACAGGGGGAAAAAGTGAAATAAAACTGTGCAGCTTCCCCATTTCATTGTAAACAAACACCCTCTGCTCTTTTTTTTTTTTTTTAAGTCTTTCAGGACATTATCATCAAACCATTATAACATTCACAGTATCCTGATATTAAAAAAAGCCTTGACAAGAGAGCTCTAGAGGAACCCTGACAATTCACTCCTAACAGGGCCATCAGAGCCTGTGGAGTATTGTGAACAACTCAAATTCCTCAACAAAAAGTACCTTCTCTCACTTGGGTAGGAAACCCTCACAAGTGCTAATTCCCATCATCCCAGCAATGAGCTCATATGGGTATGTGCCAGCCAGGACGTTGTGTCACATCACAAAACCATCATTTTCCATCACCTAAGACAGTCAAAGAAAAGCAATAGAAAGATCCAAATTTCTCTTTTTATAGGTTAATAATATAAAAAAACAGCTGCGGTTTGCATCCCCTAGGTAGGTCCTTCTCCTCATTAAAGGAAAGTTAGAGGGTCAGGATAAATAGGAAAAAAGACTTGAATAAGGATCTCTACAGTGTCCTAGATTAAAATAATCTCAGACTAACTAAAGATGGGAAGTTTCTAAGTAGTTGCAGAGGGCCAGGCTATAGTCCATTGCAGTGAAGCACCCTATTTCTACACTGATTATAAGTTCTGTACAAGCAAAAGCAGTAACTGGATGTACAGATCAATTAATTCCTCTTCTGACAGCTACAAAAGCACCTTCTCTGTGGAGACAAACGGTATGTTTTATTCTTGATTCACAAGGAAATGCTGTTGTTCAAATTTACTTCATGTGTGGGTAGGATAAGTAGTAGAAGTACCAATACGTACTAACACGTAATTTCACCCGTGTGTGTGGCGGGGGGTGAGTTGTGCAGTCTGGAAAGGCCCCAGTCCCTACTTCACTGTCACCTTCTGAGGGCAGGATCAAGCCTTTTGTCATGCTTACGAAAGGCAGTGACAGAAGACTTTCTCTTACGGGTTCATATGGAGTAACTTTTTTTGGATAGGAGCTAGGCATCCCTGAGAGGAAAGCACCTTCCACATTACAGTCTGCTCCTATAGCTACCGTGAGAAGATATATTACTTTTCCATTTTAGGAACTGGCTTGTTTACGACAACATCGGATTTTAAAGAAATTAATCGGATCTATATTGTACAGTATCCTCACGTAAAGCTTTGGGTGCTACCAGCACGCTTTTGCTCTCTGCTGTTAGCAATGGCAGTAGTTCTGGACCCGTGACTAATTCCAGCAGTTTCACTGACATCATACTCTTTTTTTCTGTAAATCTCAGTTAGCAAAGAAACTGTCCTATCATGTCCATACAAACCCAGAATAACTCCAATGCTGACTACATTGTTATTCCAGAATTCAACAAGCATCTCTAGCCACCCAAACAACTGGTACTTGGGCAATCAGGACACCTGCCAAAGTAACTCATCATTTGCAATGTCTGAACCTTAATTCCTTGACTCCACGGGGTTTTTGACAGCACACACAAGAAGCTTTCTCTAAACTGAGCTGGACAGCAAACCAGTGCTGTAAGGTGTCTTAAATACTAGAGCATGATGATATGAAAGACACCATCTTTTTTTCTTTAATGACCCACCATTATGTCTAGAGCTAATTCAAAATAGTATCTGCCGGATTCAGACAGTTTCAGAGCTACTGGCTTTGCCACAGGACTAGTTGTAGTGACACATGCTGCAAAATGTGGGAGCGTATTGTTTATTCAGCCAGTACCCGTTTGCATGACTAATTCCACAATCCTTCCCCAGTGTTTGCATTTGTGAACCTGCAGGGAATTCTTCACGTGGGAATGGATTGTAAGGAACATTCCACCCTTAAGGATGATGGCCAAAAGCAGCTCCTTTCACATGAGGAACAGTGAGCGGAGGCAGAGACATCCCTGTGTGGGGGAAGTATTAAATGTCAGTGACAAAGGTACATGATTCACTAGGTTTATTAAATATGGGAATCCCTATGCTACTTTGCCAAGAACATGGAAAACCCCTCACTTCCTTCCAAAGAATTCCACTGCAAGAAGGACTTCTGGAAAAGAAAGGCACTGGTTGTCTAACGTACACAGATATAAACATGCGTCTATATACATAGTAGTTGCACTCAAATTTGAGAAAGCTCAGATTCGGCTACTTTCTTTGACTGGAGGCTGGAAAAGCTAACTACTTATGCTCCAGTACAAGGCAATTTGTTGCAGCATTCTACCTTTTAATGTAGGCATGACATACCCTGTTCGTTTATTTAAAATACTTCAGCAATTAGTGAGGTGCTTCAACGATCAAGACTGCTTTCTGCCTTGAATACAACAGCCTGCAGATTATATAAGGAAGCAAAGATCAGTATTCTGCATTTTCGCAAACCTATGTGAGAAGAGAGGAAACATACACATGCATGTGACTGGCTTTTTTCTCCTGAAACCATATTTGCTTTCTGTATATAGATGTGTATATATATATGCAAATGTTTTCATATGTACGTCATACATTACTGCAGGGTCTGAAGAAAGAGTTAAGAATGTGGACTGGAGGGAGCAGGATCTCCAAGTGCTCACTGGAGGTAAAGCCACAATGAATCAAACATCCGGCCAGTGACAACACACGGCTCTCCAGTTAAATCCATCACGTTGTCCCCTTTCACGAAATATGTAATTTACTGTGTTTAATACTTCCCTGTGTTCCAGGTGTGTGGAGCAGAACCATACCTTGAGGAACTTCACTCTCCACCATGGAAGTGACAACAGAAGTAAAAAAATCCCTTAGAGCTCGCAGAGAACGCAGGACACAAATTGCACATGAGCACAGCAAATTAGTGTTTCACAATACTGGAGGTATTTTCTAACTAATGTGGGTAAGATGACTTCCCTGACTATCAGTCTAACAGATTCAGGTTAGAGACACATTGAAAGTAAACTTCACAAAATAAAACCAAAACCAATGCGGACACTTAAAAATATTTTGAAATGTTGAGACCAGCAGGAGGTCAGAACCAAACTCATGTTACTGGAGATAAGGACGTGGCCTCACATACATCAAGAATAACCAGCATAAAACTCAATGGACTTCAGTGACCCAGCCTGAACAAAACCAGTAGCAAGTCCCCTGCTTATCTCTGTACGAAAGAGTTCGCTGAAGTGGTTATAAATACATAAACATCGCTGAAGGAATTATTCTGCATCTTATGTTTTAAGCACCCTGATTAAGGTTTGATGGGAGATACTTTTCTTTCCTCAGAGAGTAGTGACATCTAAATGCACTAATCCTTTAAAAAAAGCTCTCTGGAAACATGAGGAAATGGAATGACGTGTCCACATCAGGAGCAGGTGGGTTTAGAACCATTCCTGCCCTATTGAGTTCTGTGAAACACCTCACCAGAAGCTCTGCCAAGGCTAATAAGAAATAAATAATACACATAAATAAGTAGATGATTCATCAATTCTAAATGAACAATATAAAAAATAACATGGTAATGGAAGCAAATATTTTCTGCCTCGAGGAAAAGTCTTCTCCAGAGGTGGAAAAGTTGGGTGCTTAATTAGCGGACCTAAAGCATTTCAAGTAAACCACATATTGTATGAGAGCCAGCAGCTAGACTTCAATGCAAGATGCAGTTTAGCCATTGGTACTTCAAAGCCAACAAGGCTTTACGGCCACTTTGGCAGCTGCTATTCACAGATGAAGAAGGTCAGATATTATTTTGCAAAAAGATTTCTGCCTGGCTAAGCTTGAGTTGCTTGAGCTGGCAGCTGGAACTCAAGTGTTCTGATAAGACAACTCAAACATGTTGCAAGACTCTTCAAAGTTTTCATCCATATTCAGTCGCCTCCAGAAGGATTTCTGCTTCTTCTGCAATTCTTTACGCACACACCTGGGGCATGGTACCGCCTTCACTTTGCACTCAGAGTGGAAGACAGCACCACAGCTTTCACACCTGCAAACACAAATCAGCGTCAAAACTGAATGACAAAATAGGACCAGAGCATGCAACGGACTTCACATGGATTGTGGGCAGCGGACATTTCTTCAAACAGTTCTGGTAGCTCAAAGAGCATTATGTTTCAAAAGAGTGGAGCTGTAAAAGAAACCGGCTTGCCCACACCTCTGCTGGTGGGAAGCCACTCAAGACCACTAAAATAAGTTGACTTGTGGACATTTGCGGTTGCTGAGAAACTGTCCCAGCACTTCTGCTTCACAGACAGAATTTTTTAGAAGCATTAATGCTTATAGACTCATAGAATCATTTCAGTTGGAAGAGACCCTCGGGATCATCAAGTCCAACTTCTTATTAACTAGTATTCATGTCTATCACAGAATAGAAATCAATTTCGTTTTATGGAAAACGGATTTGCTGCTTTGGTTTGTAAATGAAGAGTAGCAATATTCATTTTCATTGAGATATACTTCAGCATTTGCAACAGCCAAGATATGACATTTTCCTCATTGAAGTTCCAGTGGTGAGCAGTTCTGGAAAGAGTAAAGTACAGTCCACTTCAACAGCAGTACAAGAAGTCATTCTACAAAAATGAAACAGAGGTAGGTGATAATTTCTGCTCTGTATCCTGTGGAAGACTAGACTAGATCAACACAATTACAGCTTCTGGCATTCAAAGCTGTGCTATTCTGTTCTTAAACATGATATTATGACTTCAAACAAATCCACTGCTCAAGCAAGATGACTGGATTACTTTTGGGGCACTCTGAGACAATGGAGGGAATGTCACAGCAGATCAAGCCCCAGCTCCCGATGGCTGTGGAGCAATGGAACATCTGGTGATCATGGAGTGGGCTACAACTGAACAGCTGGACATTCATAGCCTTTCAATGCAAATAACTATCTGTAGTGATAAGTTCAGTCACTACAGCTTTGTAACTAAATGAAAAAAATAAAAGGATGACAGTGGCAGAGGTACAAACTCTTAGATTCCAGCTGGATAATCAAATAATGAAAGCAACAAAACATGAAACTTCAGAGCAATTTTGAAACACAAATGAGGGGCACTGGTCACCCCGGTGATTCTGTGGGAAGTCTTGAAATGCCTCGCACTTTTCCTTTTTCACAGCTACGGTAGTCGAATGACTGTATAAGAATCCAAGTGTCCATTATTATCTCTTTAGTGGTTTTTCTTGTTTGCTTTGAGCTTTTTTTTGTGCGTGTTTCATTTTGTTTTGTTTTCCCCCTTAGAAATAAGGTTCTTGTCTTCAAGACTGCGAAGAAAAATTGAAAACATGAAGAAACAAACCACAAACACTGGGAAAACACAAGGCAAATTGCAGTATCTGGCATGCAGTCTGGCAATCCTGGGAGAAATCCATGAGCTGGTACAATCTGTTAGCTACATTAACTGCATCTGCAACTCACCTGTAACTTTTAAAAACTGCTCCTCATCTGGCTGCACTTTAAGTTTTGTGCATGAGTCCAAACATGTTCAACATTTTAATAACTGCAAGGCTTTGAGAAGGCCACGCAGAGGTTCAGAGAGGCACATTTCTAGCTAGCATAAACTGATAAAACTCAAATAACAAGTAAGAAAAGGAAGGCTGAAGACACTAATGCCATGTATCTACTAACTACTATCCTCTCTTGCAGTAAAACTTGACTGTCACGTTTCTAAGTCCAGCTAGCGAGTCTAAATCTGGTTTTGAATCAAGAAACTGGCTCAGAGATATTTATCATTTCTGAGCTCAGAGTGTGTTATGGCCCTGATCCAGTGAAGAACATAAACACACGCTTAGGACTCATATCCCAGCAATTTCCTTGGGATTACTGACCTGCCTACAATTAGGGATGTGCTTATGTGCGTTGCTGGATTGGGATCTCTACGAACAGATACACTAATGGATGAGGGAGAGACAGAGACGACAGCAGCGTCTATAAAACTTGACATCATTCTGAACTGGCACTAATGGTGATTTTATCAAGCTAATTCTCCCTTGTTAGTCAGCAATTTACAGTGCCCTGGAAGTTGCTAGAGGGTAATGATTGATGAAGAGTGTAATTTTGTGCTCTCACACCGCCACTCCCTACGCTTGTTCAATATTTCTCCACCATACGCATGGAGGTGACAAAACGTATCAGAAATTGCTGCTGAAATGGATGGAGCAGGATGAGAGAGGAGACAGCACACCTGCTCTTCCCAGTCAAAGGCCATCAGCAGAGAAAGCAAATTAATATGAATTCGTGTTTCAGGAATAGCTCAGTGGAAAAAAAACTAACAAACTTTTCTCACAAAGGGTAAGTTGCTCTGTTTAAAGTGATGGAGCTGTACCACCCCAAGCCATCTACAGCTTTGCTTTTCATCCTGTCAAATACAGTCAGTCTTAACTGACTCTGGAAATGTCAACTGGTTGACCATTCAGTGGTACCAAAAACCCCACTAAAATTATATTCCTTTTTAGAATACTACAAATCAATTCCTTCTTATTTAATCCTGACATCTAATTTTCTCTCCACATGCAAGTTTCACAGTTTGCTGTTGTTTACGAGCCTCAGTATTCTAAACCACTTATTTCTCTGGACAAAAACCCCACATTTTGTAGTCTCTAAAAGGCTCGCGTTATCACTTAGTTATCTTTCCCTTGATTCCCTTAATCCTTGTTGTTGCCACAGGTAAATCGCAGTTCAGGTACTACTTCAGAATCCTGACTTTGGATAGAGGCCAAAAAGTCCCTGCATCTTCTGTGAGACTTCTATAAAAAGCTAATGAGCCCGTAGCCATTCAGGCCTTTATTGTTTCCTTCTTTAATGAATGATACTGCGATACTGCACATTAACGTCTTGCTATTTTTCAAACATTATTTGAAGAACTGGTGAACGTTGCGTGTTTTTTTGATACCAACTTCCAGCCTTCTAAGAAGGCATCTGGAATAGCTTCTTCTCTGGTTCGGTGTTTTCTCTCTTTTTTAGCTCTTTCCTGACCAACTCAATTTCTGTTGAGACTACAGGGGGTGTTTTATGTTTTCAGGATGTTTTACTTGTTTGAACAGCAGAGTAACAGAAATGCAGAGAATTATTCAATCCTCTAAATAATTTCTACTGCATTGAAAAGTATAAGGGAAAAAGGGCAAAGCTCTCCACAGCCAGACAGACATTATAATGCACTTATTATTATCATTACTAGTTACAAGGAAAAGCCTTTCTACACTAAAAGCACAAAATCATTCCTTGTATGCTGAAGAAATGCCAATGTTAGCTATCTCTCATTAAGTCTGGGCATTTGAAATACATATATATATATATATATGAACATATCAATACGTCTATATATACAAATATATCAGTCTGCCCAGGGAAATGGTTGAGTCACCATCCTTGGAGGTGTTTAAAACACTTGTAGATGAGGTTCTTAGGGACACGGTTTACAATAAAGCACAAAATCATTCCTCGTATGCTGAGGAAATGCCAATGTTAGGTATCTCCATTAAGTCTGGCTATTTGACACATATATATCAATATATATATCTCTATCTATATCTATCTATATAGATAGAGATAGATATAGATATAGATATATCAGTCTGCCCAGGGAAATGGTTGAGTCACCATCCCTGGAGGTGTTTAAAACACTTGTAGATGAGGTTCTTAGGGACACGGTTTAGTGCTAGATTTAGGTTATGGTTTAGTGCTAGATTTAGGTTATGGTTGGACTTGATGATCTTAAGGGTCTCTTCCAACCAAAACGATTCTATGATTCTATGAATATTTGACAAATTGTAAATTCTGGTAAATCCATTTCCTGCTTCCCACATGTACTTCACAGGCTTATGGCTCCATCAGTTCTAGATTCTGCACAACCAATTGATTATACTTGTATTTCCCCTCCGTACTACACCACGATTTAGGTGCCCATGGGTAAGATCAGGTGCTCAAAGAGGGGGATGCAACACAAAGAGGCCTCAAAGAGCTTCCACCTCAAGCAGGCAAAATAAAACAGGGATGATCAAGTGATGTCATCTGACAGACAGTTGTGTTTGTTTCCTAGGAATGTTACAGGTTGTCAGGCTGACCAGCATCACTGTGATGGGGCGAAGCTGCTGGGACTAGTGAGGTTTGTTAGGGCAGCGTCTGTCCTGCGCACACGGGCTGGACCTGTCTGGCTGCCACACACCAAGCAGGGAATCAAAGCAGCTCAGGGCTGTGCTGATCATCCCCGAAAGGAACAAGCAGGGGATGACGGATATACTGTCTTACCCACTTCACAAAGGGGAAATGAGAGGTGAACTGACTTGCTCAAGGGCAGCCAGGAGTTCTTAGAAGAGCTGTGAAGGTCAAATAGCTCGCTGCAGCACCATATTCACCCGCCACCCTTTCTCTTGTAATTTTATAAATTAACTTTCGTTTTGTCGTTTAAAAACCCACTTCCTCTGTGCCAGACCTTGCGCACATTTGCTCAGGTAATCCCTTGAAAGGAACTTCAGTAAGGATTTTATTTAGGGCTGAACCCTTCACTGCCTAGAACTCTTCAGGTTATTTTTCTTTCTCCCCATGCAGAATAAACCCATGGAAAAATGGTGTTGTTGATTGTGTTTGCTTTAGATGACGCTACACGTTCACCAAACATCGAAAATACTAAGCCCCCTGTAACTTGGCTATTAAAAACCCCCAAAGAGCAAACCAGAGTAGCTGAAGTAAGCCTGGCCTAGGATTCCAGCATGATCAGCATCTCCTGCTATGCACATGTGCCTGTCTGCAAGTATTTCTGAACTGCTCAGCTGTGAATATCACAGATGTGCCCTTCAAAACTCACCGAGACTTTAGCGAAACACAAAGAGAACGGGCTAGCCTGTGTTCACTTACAACACAAAAAAAGCCCCAAAGGCAATCAATGCCTGACACACACGTGCAGCAATATTATTCCAGTTGCCTAGGAACCAATGCAAGGAGCCTGCCTAGGGAGGGACGCCCATGTAGTAAATGAATGGAAGAAAGTTGGCACTGACACGACATTGATTTGTCCCTATAAGGAGCTTGTAAGGATAATGCCTTGTATGACACACTTACTGTCTTTACTAGACACCGGGGGTTTTTCTAAACACCATACGGAAAAACTGTTAATCCTTCAGACTTGCTTTTGAAAAAATTTTGCCTCTGAGGAGGAAAAAAATCCAAATGAAAACAGAGCAGAGCCCATCCTACCCAGCCTCTCAAACTGTTACAATGTCTGAAATTCACTCTAAATGACTAATTCAGTGTTCAGGGAGCCAGCAGTGATTCAAAGCATAATCATAGTTTTCCTTTCCATACACCTACTCATCAGATGGGGGTTACCCTTGATACGCCAGCAGAACTCAAAGACACTCCTCCTTCATAATGGCATGGCTGGGTCCTGGGCTGGCCCCAGAGGGTACAGAAACAGCCGAAATAACTGTAACTGCCAACCATCGGCCCAGCTTGTGTGCTGGGGGAGACTGAGGGTTGTACTGAAGGGGAGGATGAATGGAAAAGCCCCTGCCCTGGCTCGGACACCCAGGGCTTGCCACCGGGTGCTTCCCTGTCTGTGCTGTCTCTTGCCCCTTGTCCTGTCATGCCAGCACCCACTGCCAAAGTCGACTGCATCCAACAGACGTGCAAAGTTGTCAGAGACACTAAAGCTGCACAAACAAGGGGAAAAGCAGGCAGTTCACTGGAGGGGACGGAAAACCACCAGTGCTCCACCAGCCTCCCCCCAGTGTCACCTCCTCTACAGCTAGACCCAGAGAAATCACAGAACGGGCCTTTGTTTTGGGTGCTACAGAACAATTTGTTACAGGCCATGGCTGAACAAGAAGAACAGCTTGATTTAACCACCTGTGACAGTTCCGTACACAGGCTGAGATACCGCACTGGTCAAGCAGGAGTAAAGGGACCCTGCAGCTCCCAGACCCTTCTTCGCAGAGCCCTGTTCCTCCTGATTAAGGAGGGAAGCGTGTCCTCAGCTCCCCCCTGGCTGTGACTGCAGGGGTTTATGCTACGCTTATCTACGTATACTCCCACACTTGCATCCAGCAGGAGAACTAAAGACTGACTGTCCAGCTTGGTACCACACTTTGCAAGTTGTCTAAGTTCAGAGATCCCAAGCCGAGTGACGTGGCCTGTACACAGCAGTTCAGAAGAAATAAGTAAAGGGACACAAAAATCAGTATTAAAACGTTTAATCTGAAACTGACCCAATTACACTTCAGTTAGCAGAGATTAGTCACTTTGGAAAAGGGAAAAACCCTACACATGGTAGATCCACTACCTGGAGACACTTGAGATGCTCCACATTCAGGTGTTTACATCTTCAGATATATATCCCTCTGCCAGCTGCCACAGCATGCACTGGGCTTTGTCCCTCTACCTCTCCTATTACTAATGCCCTGTATTCACAAAGCAGTGGTTGAAGACCTAAAATCAAAAAGTCAGGCAATTCTTTAACACACTGTCCCTCGACCGCCATCATTTGACTGCATGACTCTATACTTTTGCATTTTACTGTAAATCTCAAGTCTTGGAAGCCTGTGATTAAACCAGGATTGTTGCTTTTACTAAAAGACAAAAGCAAAGGGCACCTGGACTTCACAGCTCTGCCATAGTGCTGAAGACACACCTACCCGGACCCAAGATGGAAAAAGGAACTTAACATTTAAAACAATAAGGTAAGTATACGACCAACAAGATTCTTAAGGTAATTTTGGAATTTCTGCCTTTACGCTGAATGTTCTACTTAACACCACTCTGTCACGAGGCAGGTAAGAGCAACCCTAAAGTTAATCAGCTCCAAAATCAATACCTGATGAAAAAGCCAGTATGTTTTATCTCTTTCTTTTCATGCATTCTAGATAACATTACTGCATTACCCTGCACAGACAAAAATCAGAAGATTTGGGCCAGAAGATTTTGACCAGTTTTGACAGATCCAGATGAAATTAAATTATCAAGAGAACTTAGCATCTACTCAGATGCCTCAGTTTCTTTAAAGAAAGTGCAGAGCAGATTACTTCAGGGTGCTTTGAACCAACTATCAACATGTGATAAGCTAAGCTCTTTCAAAAATTAAGTACTAAACTAGTAGCACGGCTCAGGAGAACTGGGCTTGAGGAAAAGCTGACTAGCGTAAAACAAACTAATCAAAGCAAGAGGGAAAATTATGTACTTTGAGAGATGCTTTTGAGGCTTGCCAAGTTATTTTCTGGAAATGCTCTACACTGTGTGCGTCTCTACTACTTTAGACTCTCCACCTAATATCTATCTTTAACATTCTCCCAAATGCTCAAAGTTGGTTTTGTCCATAAGACAGTGAGCTGTAACCTTGGAAAGACTTTGGCATCACATGAAGCCAAGCACAGCCTCAGAGCCTTCAGTAAGACTTCTTGCTATGTGTAAAGTTAAATACATTCATGGCTCTTATCAGGATGGTGGCCAAAGATTATAGAGGCATCCAAGCTGGTTGATATAGTCAAGCCTGTTCTGTGGCATGTCTATTTTAAACTCAGGTCTTCTGGTTTGTATCTTAAAAGGTCTACATGTCTTAAGTGATCTGCAGAACAAATTAACTCCGCAAAGCGAAAGCAGTTCAGTCTTGATAAATGAATATGAACACAAAAGAGCGACCCTCCGTGGTTCACATACATCTATAGTCACCACAAAAAAGGCAAGGAACTGACTAAATAGTTCTTAACTGAGCAGCTTTACCAGCAAAACACAACAAATTGCCTGTGAAAGCAGGCACTAGGCTGTCGACACACAGACAAGACCAAAACTTCATTAACTGGCTAGCATATAATAATTTTAACCATAACTGTAATTACTTAATTATCTAATTGGATACAAACCCCTTTTTAATGAAAAATTCTATTCTTGTTCCAGTAGTATTTTTCTCAGTATTCCTTAAGATTTAAAACTTGTTAAAATTCTTCCAGGTTATAAAACAAATTTAGCCACATATTATAAAACAAACATGGCCACATATTATAGACAACAGTACCACTACACAGGCACTTTCTTTTCACTTGTTTTTAATTTCACAAGAAAGAAAGGAAACCTTTCCACCACGTTAATGAAGAACAAGCAATATCAGAACAACTTGAGGGGCACTGCCTGGTTGCTAGCAAATGGGCAAGGATAGCTCTAACAAGACAATTTATAACCAGGGATATTTAAATGTATTCCACAACACTTGTAAAAATAAAATTAGTGATATAATAGGATACTTTTATATGTTTATTTGCTAAATTTAAGCCCAAGGCAAATTTAGTCCAAGAAATAAAACAAGAGGTAGATGCTCAGGTTGTTTAAGTTGCCAGAGCTCCAGCAAAAGCAGAGCTGTGCAAGTTTACATTAGCTGGCAATTTGTTCCATGAAACATGTAATTAACTCAGGAGCCTTTAAATACAGGTCTCATGATTTAAAGGCCTTCCAAAAGATGCCGAAATTGTGAAATTTACAAAGAACGCTGATAAATATGGGTAAGACAAAAAAAGAGGAAAACAGGGGACAGAGGAATCAAACTGACTGGAAGAGGCATCCAAAAGAACGGGACACTTTTAAAGGAATTGTTTCACTACTGAATCACGACTTTCTTTAAGCTCTGTGCAGAACAGCCACCTCCTAAGAAAAGCCACAGAGAGGAAATATCATTAGAAAGCTTATGACTTTGTGAGCCCACCCTTCCATTCAAGGCAGCAAACTGTTGCACTGTATTGTTGAGCAGGATGTAAAGCGCCTGCCAAGCACAGCCCACAGACCTGCTAATTAAGTGAACTGATTGTGTTTGTTTTGGAGCTGTTTGCCAACAAAGGAATGTGTCACACTGATTAGTGAGAGAGGGTATGTAATATATGTGTATTCAAAGCCTGAGGAGTGCATAACCCAGGTATTTGCTCTGTTTGCTCAAGGACTGACAAAAATGTCTCTCAAGCAAATAACCTGACCAAAGAGAAACTCCAGCCCTCCAGAGGGGCCCTCCTTTCCTCTCAGCTGTATCTATCTAAAGACGACTCATCCTTCATAAATTCCCTGTGAAGACTGCTCCAGAAGCTGCTGAGAATAATTTGGAGAAAAGCAACCTCTCCATCTAAAATCTGACCTAAGAGACCATGAAGACGGAGAGGTACCCAGCTGAGAACCACCTTGGAATTGCAATGGCCTCTCTAACAGCTGTCACTCTCCGAAGAGCAAGAAAGGTCAGGGGGGTGGCCAGAAAAACAAAGGCCAGCTCAACACACACACACCGCCCTCCCCCTCCCACCCCCAGCAGACTTCACTTTTCAAACATTCAACAGAGAAGTGAAGCTTGCAAAAGCTGTCATGCACACCCTTTCAAATATTTCTAACCTAACAGTTTGCTGGTAGAATTAGTAGCGTGCTCAAAAGTGAATGAGCAACATTCAAAAGCAAGAAGGAAAAACGTGGTCTTTAGCGTTCAGCTGCTCTTCCCTCCTTAACTCGGCAGTTACAGCCAGAGTACTTGGCCGTCTAGCATTGAGTACAAAACGTGAATACTATGCTGTAGACAGCAATTCCAGAAGACCAGGATGGAGAAGGGAAATCACAGTCAATTCTTACTGCAGACTGTGGACTCAGAACAGTACAACTAAATCACAAATCTCAGCTGTTTACTCAGAGCTCTGTATGACAACTAACAAGGAAAGCTGCACGTGTCATCAGAAATTTCAGGTATAATTGCAAGTGTTCACACAAACCTTTTGTGACCTGCCACAGGTTACTATTTCTGGCCACCCTCCTCACCTTACGCCTGCCATCGCAGTGGTCGGCACACCTACTGCAAAAATCTCTCTCGTCTGCAAGAGATGGCAACAAACAGAAACCCCCTCTATCTGGTCTTTTTCCTCACTGCTTTGCAGCTGGTGGAGCTGCACAGCACAACACACGAGCTCCCCTGTTGACATGACTTCTCTCCAGCGTGAAGGTGGAAAAGAGCAAAATATGGAGCTGAAATCACCTGGTTAGTTCCACAGAGGTGCATGTTGTACACAGGAGCAAGAATGGAATGAGAAAACTAACTAGAAAGGGAAAACGCTGGGGATAAAAGCAAGGTTTAGTGATAAGGAGTACAAAAGGAGTAAGCAGAATGACCTCTGACAAAATACGGAAGAGAAATATTAGAGAACCTTTCATGCTGACTGTGTTTTAATTAAAATCATTAGAGAAGACTGCTGTCTTTGGCATGACATCAACCATGACTTCACACTAGTGAAAAGTGAATAAAAGTCCTTCCTGGTTTCTAATTCACATAAAAACAGGAGCTAGAGCAGCGCAGCTTCTTTTGGCTTTCATTGAACTGCTGACAAATACTATGATTCCAGAAGGTTTTCAACTCTGTAATTGCAAGGTATGACTGATCTCAGCTGAACAATATAAAGGCAAAAACATCTTTGTGACCAAAAATCCCCCAGACAAATCAAATGCACAGACACTTCATGTAAACTTGTCTTCCCAAATGCTCTCACACGTTCTCATCAATCTTTTGGGAAAATCTTCAATCGTCTTTTTATACAGTCTCAATGGACATTTTATGTCACCTTAGTCTCTCTCTTTTTAACTCAGCCTATATCAGCATGCACCCTAGATACACTCTTTCTTGAAAACCATTCACAGAGCTCAGCTGCACACCTTGTTTAGCTTACGTCCACTGCTTTGTCAATGCATTTTTTAGAATGAGAGTCTGGAAGAAGAATGTGCAAACAGCCTTTCAAAGTCGGGTCAAGCTGAAAATCCCCAAAGAGTAGTCCTTGGTTACTTGTAATTTAACATCTTTGTGCATGCAGGGGAATAAGATTCTTAACGAAGCCGTTTTAACAGGCTGGTCCTGATTGTTTCCAAAGGTGACTCTTCATTTTTTTTCCCCTTCAATGGAACACTTTGGAGAACAAATTAAAATGACTGTATTTGAAACAGCCAGAAAAGTACTTGTCTATGGAGGAATGCTGTGCTGTCAGATATACTGTCTTTCTGTTGTGTTGAAAACAAAAACAAACCCCACACCAACTCCTTTATTCAAAATCCAAAACATTTTTGAAAAAGAGCAGTAAACACTGCTGCGCTGCCACATCTGCTCTGGTTTCCTGCATTTTGCTTCTAGGTTTTCCATGGACAATGGACAATCATGGGCCCAGTGACATCAGATAGCAAGAAAGATGTCTGTGACCACTGCAGAGCTTTTTTAGCTTTCCAGGACACTGCAAACTCAGAAGAGCTTTGGATCAATTACACTATGTGCTGCTACTGGGAACTCTCCCTTTTTGAACAGCTTTTCTGAGACTTACAGGGCGTTGGGAAGTAGCTCTTCCTTTCTATTTCCAGGTTTGCTGGTGGTGGCCTCCCTGGACCAGTAATCTAGTGTAGCTGCCCAGAAACGTGCATTAGTGAGATCCAGTCCCTAGTGATCTAAATAAGAGCTCGCGAGGCTGATAATCCACAAGGATATAACATGCGAGTCAAATGTGTGACTGACATTACAGTACCTGCTCGTAGAAATGTCCTCAAAGGGGTAAAGGATTTCTCCATTGTTGCAGATCTCACAGATGAAACCCTTTTGACTACAAAGGCTGCAGCTGTACACGTGAGAGGTGGCAAACTTGATCACCTTCCCCAAGAAAGGCGCCAGCTTTCCTTCAATAACCTGAAATAAGGAGAAGACAACACTGAATGAACCCCCTCAAAATGACTAGAACTCCCTGAAGAACAATATTTATTAATACAGAAATGCATCTACATGCTGGTGGTTAAAACAACAAGGAAGTTACTTCCCCACAATGGCAGCTCCATGGAATCACAAGTGATAATAGCAGCCAATGAACTGGCAATGTTCCAAACACAAAATCAAAGTTATTATCTCTAAGTCTCTATACAGCAATACCATACAAGGTTACTAGTCATTTGAAGTACAACAATGCATTCATACACTAAGGCACAAAAAAGTATATAAGAAGAGAGTTTAAGGCTTCTAGATTATAATCTGACAGTTATGGATATGTCCATATGGATATGGACATTCATAATTTTCATTTCTTGTTACTCTTTTATGCACAAATAGCAGTTTTGTCTTTGTTCCTTTTCCTCCAAAGCACAAGATTTTGGCCTTTTTATTTGGTGAGTGGAACCCTGGCTTTTCTCCTTTAATAAGGTTGTGTTTCCCACTGAAAACCATTAAAATACAATATTCCCCTCATTGCCAAAACGAATAAATCCTTGGATAAACTCTTGAACAGGAACTGTGTTTTTCTCCCTTCAGTGTCCAGCTCTCAAATCAAGAAGTCCCTCACTGCCAGACCATTAGAAGTGATTAGCACTCCCTGTGCTGGTGTGAAAAAACAGCCTTGCAGTCTAGATTAAGCTGCTAGCCACAACACTCATCTGAATTTGTGACTTGGTGACAATGCCTCAATAAGGGGTGCTATTCAGGCAAAACACTTTCCATTCAGATCAAACTTCCAGAGACTTTAAGGAATTCTGCTGGTGTAGGGAATAATGAAGATGGAATAAGGTGCTAAGTGTATATTCTTCTCTCCCTGGCTTCCTGTGGTCTGAATGGCACTCTGCCAGATTAGGGATAGAACCGTGTCACAGGATTTGATAGTGACCTCCTCTAAAAACGAAAAAATGCAATAATTGCTGATTGAAAGCTCACACAGGGGTGTGCCCTGAAACCAATGGGCGATGAGATTTACACTTAAATGTGTGCCACATTCAGCTAAGGCACCCCTTCCCTCAATACAGTAACACACTGCTTGTGATTTGGGTTTCATGTAAATGAATCTAAAGAAGGCAAAGGTCAAAGCAGAGAACAACACATATTTTGGAAGCACTCCTCCCCTATGTAAAGTAGAAAGGAAATAAATTTGTGTTCCAGGGTAACTTCTTGCCCGTGAGCTGAGATGGCCCCTATTAAAGAGTAAAGGTGGAAAAGGAGGAGCGGAGGTAGCGCTGATGCTGACGGCATTGAACGGCACGGGCTGAAACGCGCCCCCTCTTTGCTCTCAGCTCCAGCCTGCTAACAACATCTGCAACAACAGGAAGAGGCAATGTTATTGCCAGCACTGCAGATAGGACATCTGCTCATGTTAGAGGAAAAATGACATTCCTATTGCATCCTGGTATAGGAAGATCCCCTTCAACCCGAATATAAACACTGCAGAGAAGCTGCTGCACGCAACATGAAGCCACAGTTCAAGGTAGTGATATTACTAACGTTCTAACAGATGTTAGCTTAGCTCCCCTAGGCTGGGGTTTGGTTTTTGTTTTAAAGGAAGAAATTCTTTCCTTGCAGACTCCAGAGTTACAGAACATCTGAAAGCCAAACAAGTTGGGAATAGCGGAAAGACACGAAAGCTGATAGTATTCAATAAACAGGAGAAAAAAAAACAGTGAAGACACTCAGGTAGTGACACAGCTACAATCACCATCCAAAAAGCCATTCAGCACGAATAGATTGAAATACACATACAAAGATAGTAAACAAACCACAACACATACGTATTTTCCAAAGCGTTTTCATGTTACAGCAACCACCTCTGACAGGCCACAAGAGATCAGCTTCAGATGCCAGGCTGAAAACAGAGCTGCAAACTCTTAAGTCTGTGCTAATGTCTCTATCAGCAAGGACTTAGAAGTTAAATCTCCGATTTAAAATCACATTTTATAGAACGTAAAAACCAAAACTAACATAATCTATTACCTTCCTAAGCACCAGGTGTGAATTTAAGTCTGTAGAAGGCACAAAAGGTTTCCTATGTTGTAGTGCTCACGACCTAAGCAAGAGAGATTGAGTGGGCAGCTGTCCCCAAGGAGCTGGTGTTACTTCTCCCTGTTTATTAATTTGGTCACATCAGTAGTGGGTTGCCTTGTTACTCCAGCCACTGCAGCCATACAGTGAAGACGACACCTTCAAAGAGCCATGCATGCCAATTTTGCAATGTGAATTACAGGCCATTTTACCGTATTACAGGAGGAAGACAAAATGCAACATCAAATTGATGTTATCACTATTTTTAGCATCTGTAAATTTTGTTTCATTTTGCTTCATCAGAGACCTCAGGGCTGTGCACAGGATATGGCTTTTCCTTGCAGTCTCCTCTCGTTCATGTTTGTAGCTATTATAATAAGAATAAAATCCTCATCTCCATTTACCCCGGCAAGCAAAAAGGAAGATTTCTACTTGCTGTAGAGCTCAAGAGGCCGTCTTGGCAGAGCCAGCAACATCCATGTCATTCTTTACAGCTGTTGCTGTTACTAAAGCCTTTCAGTGAGGGGGACTCTGCAGCCTGCACGCAGTCCGACGTCTGTTCTCGCTGTTGGGGTCACTCCTAAGCTTTGACCCGAACCTTCCCTAAGGTCAGTTCAGTTTACAAACTAAGTTTACAAAACAGAAAAACAGTGAAATCACACACTATGAGCTGCAGAACAGTCCAACACATTTCATAAGCAACGTGGAAATTCAGCATGAAACCGGCTAAGTTAAGACTATGCCAAAGGAATGGAACGAAAATTTCACCACTGACTTATCCCTGTAACGTAATACAGCCTCAACATGTACCTGCAAAGGCTTAAAGATACGCTCCTGCCTCTTAAAAAAAACCCAGAGCATCAAGCTTCAAACAAAATGTTGCTGATTTCAGATTCTCTTCTTCCTACAGCACACATGAAGAGCAAGGTCTGTTTTCTAATCCAAATTCTTTGTAGTGCAAGCCATTGTTTCATTGTCCATAATTGAGGGTGAAAGGTGATTGACAATGGCAACCTGGTGGATCAATTGATGAAGGGTGCAATGCAGCTTTCTCCTCCTAAACGGGTCAAGGAACCCATCCCAAAAGGATTCCAGACGTGGGGCTGTGCTCCTACAGTTATCTGCCCACTGCTGCACCTGCAAGATACTGGGTTACGCTGCTTGGTGACAACACCAGGAAAATACTTGTGTTCAGAGGTTCAAAGCAAGTTGTGTCTCTGAATAGCCCCAGCATCACTGTTCAGCCCTGTGGACTTGCAAAAACACTTCTCTAAGCTACCACAGGACAGAAAGCTGCGGCTTTGCATACTGCAGCTCCTAGCTGTGTGTCTCACATTAGTATAAAAAATGCATACCCACATGTACACATGTAAAAGACAGGCCCTAGCCTCAAAGCACTTACGATTTAAACCAACAAAACAAATGCTGTTTTTCACACTAACAGCAGAGGAGCCCAGAGAGCAGCAGCCCCAGAAAGCTGGGGTGACACTGGCAAGCAAGAGGAGAAGGCAGAGACTATCTGCAGCAGTGGAACTAAAGGGGTAGACGGTATCCGAACACATGCCAAAGGCGTGTTGGTACAATTATTGTAGGTGATTGCTAGAACGAAGGCTTTTCATATAAATCAAAGTCATGAATAAAAGTAATTAAAATGTTCTTTGTGCTACTGTTCAGCTGGGTAGCAATATAAATCCTAAGAAACCATTACACTCTGTATGAGTGAGGTGGGGGGCAAATTTGAGGGCTGCCGAACGCTCGCAGACAAGCTGATGTTGCAACGGCTGCAAGAGCCTTGGGCAGCGGGAAGACACAACACACGTGCACTGGGTTATGTTGTTCCTGATTCAGCAGGAAGACAGAGAAGATGAAAGGCAGCGGGGGCTACAATACAAGTTGAAATCCCTTTGGATACATCACATTAATATGATCATGAGGGCAATGTGTGATCAGTCAAAGTTTAACTGCTTGTCAGGAGGGCTGCTGGTCGGCAGGTTTCCTGATCCTTCTATCCAAAGACTGGAAGTTACTCACAGTTTTCCTGCTCTATCAAGGCAGTGTTTTCAGAAACAAGTGGTCAGCCAGCTGTCTCCAGAAAATAAGAACTGGAAAGGCCATAGACCTGGTAGAAGTTCACCTCCGAAGGGCTCTGCTACCCAGCCCTTGCTCCTAACCCTCCTCCTCCATGCAGCATGGTACAGGGGGTCCAAAACCCCAGTCATTACACACAGCAGAGAGAAGTCAAGTCACTTTGTCTTCCCTTTTCAGTCAACAAAGTCTCCCTGTATGAGAACACACTTACCAGCATGAAGGAGGGTTGCACAACTAGTCCCACGGGAAAGCAATGTAGTGAGCACAGTGTTGCAATGTATGTTTTCATATTAAAAGCCAAAGTAGAAAAGTGGCCAAGGTAACACCGGCAGAAATTCTCACCTCTGTTGAGAGTTCTAACCCAAAGACACGGTAACCTAAACTCACAGCTTGTAATAAAACTGTTTGCAAAACAGAACAAGTAAAAAAAAAAATGCATGAAAAATACGTAATACAAAATTCGAGTTTGTTCCAGTCCCTGAGTAGTTGTTCAAATTAGAAAAGACGTAATAAAAGCCTCTGACTGGGTGTCACTAAAAACCAATCAAATACTGATTAGACAATGTGAGTGTGGGAGTCCCCTCCGAACTCAGACTGTGTCATTCCTGAAGAGGTAACGTTACAAGGGCTTTAGAGGGAACTAGAAGGGCGATGTGTGGAAACAAAAGTAAAAATGAGTCAGCCATAATCCACTATTGCTTCAAGTAACATTTCCACAGCCTTCCGCCCACCTACTAGACCAGGTCCACAGAAATACCCAACCTGTGCATCGTGGCCACATAAATCAACACTGCAATCTATCAGATGTGATGAACTTTCTGGACAGGACAGAACAAACAGTACAGTTTCCAGACATTTCTTAGGGCAGTGAGTGTTTGTTTTGAGGGCAGGGCTCCTGTCAGCAATGCTGGCTAAGAAGTAAAAGGTAAGGAGTAAGACCTCCAGCCCTGCAGGAGTCTACGTCTGAGCACTTTTACACTCTTCTAGAAGCGCAGCAGGTGTTTGTACAGCATGGAAATCATAAATACCTTTGATCACCTACATGAGGACTGTCAAGACAGGTGGTAAAGGGAATATGGCTTGCTGAGCTTTCGGATACACTGTTCTGCTCAATGTGAGGAACTGCCAAGGTTAAGTTCAAATTCTGAAAAGTATCATGATATGTCAAACCACATCAAGGGTTTCTGGATTAAAATAATTGCTAGATTAAATTTACTAGTCTGAGTAATTTCTAGTGTATGATAATGAAAGTAAAATCAAAAGCAGTTTAAAAAAAACCCACATTCAATAGATTAAGGATATTTGAAACAGAAGCTATCCAGAATCTGAGAGAAGGGAGACAAATCCACCCACATCTATATTCTGCCAGCTCTGACACAATCAACGGCCAACAACCACAGGGATCATGTAACAGCACGTCTAGGAACATGGTTGCCTCACTGGGGCTAAATCATCAGGGAATAAACACCGACAAGGGGGGCAGAAATGTCCCCAACTCTCCTGAATTCTCAGACCTGGACCTGAAATCTCCTTGTATACCAGAAGCACGGGAGTAAGGTCTGGTTATTAACCTCAGGGAGGAGTAGCTGTTGCTAATCCTTAAGAGCCTCGCCACCAGGGTTTAATACTCCAGGTAAAGTGGTTAAAATACTGTCCCTGTGAAACTCAGGTACTGTATGGCTGCTGTGGTGAGACAAGCTGAATTTGCCAAATGGCTTTGTGACTCCACCCTTGTAAATCAGCTTGTTAATCATTATCGTCATAGAAGTGATAAAGGTGTTTTATAAGCCCACACTGAAGCAGTAACATTAACTACTTAACGGAGGGGCTGGTGTATTTCTCTGCAGATAACATTTATTAGAAGGCACTCTCTTTAAAGACACAGGTTTGCCTTATAACCTTCTTCTGGAGCACCGAGCAATCTGTTCCACTTCTTCCTCCAGCCTGATTTACATGTCAGACACAAGTGATGCCTGGAGGGGATGGGTTAAGTGATATGAAATCCGTAAAACACCTTGAACTACAGGTTCAAATCTCAACTGGATTGTCCCAGCCTCTCCTCCTAACAGAACAAAATTTATGATTATTTCTCAAGGCCAGACACACACTTGGCTGTATCTGAGAGACAGACACAGACAGAATTTGCCAGGAGGCACTGACGCAATGCAGAAGAGACATGAAAAGGCCAAGAGGCACTGAGAAAATAGAAGGGGTAGTAGACATGAAGCTCATTCACCATCTCCAATTATATACATTGAAGGGATAGAAAGTCCTTTAATTATTGGGATTAGTGTCACAAGCACGCCTGGCAGATGGAAGCTATCTGAAAGAGCAGTCAACAATTGTGCACAGCTTTCCAGCATCCTCTGAAGACGAGGTTTCTGCCTCTTACTGGTTGTTTTCTTTCTGCCTCTCCAGAAACTGCTGGTCAGAGTCAAGCCTTTTGCTAACAAGCTCAGAGGTAAGGAAGTCCCCAGCTTCACCCAGACTTCAGAGTATCACAGAGAATGTATGTTCTGGACTGAATGAAAGGGAAAATAAAATCTCCTGAACAGATCGGCTTCGATTCACCACTATGCCCAACACCCTCCAAATTCCATTGGTGGAAGCTTTATGGAGGAAGACTAAACACTCAGTAACCATCCTTCGCCTCCAGGACAGATGAGAAATACGCTACTGAAAGAACTACCAATGATATAAGAAAATAGGGCTAGAAAAAACACCTCTACAAACCTACAGTTTATTCTTCACCCTGCAGCACAACCAACTCACAGATGACTGTCTGATTTGTTTAAAAACTCATCACAGAGATCCCACAACTCTCCAGCACCCAAAACAGCTGGAAAGTTGTTCCTAATGCCTGCCCCAGATCTCTTTTGCTGCAGTTTCACCTGTGTTTCACACTCTACCTTCTATCCTTTCATTGCACAATCTCTTTCAGAAACCATTTTCTGATGCATTCTCTTCTCTGTTGCAAGCGGGGAAGGGCAAAATCAGATTGGGGTGCACAAAGCTATTAATACAATGGTGGTCATCACCTATTTGCTACCTGGAGAACAAGCACGTATTTTCCACATTCGCGGAGTGTGGAGATTGGGCGTTAAAGCACAAACAGTAAATGGAATCTCCGCTCCATGACAGGTTTCAGCAGGGCTGGGATTTCTGTGATGAAAACGTGGACTTGGAGACAAGCGTGCTACAATATGCTTAGCTAAGGATAATGCAAGCTGCAGAGGAAAAAAAAAGGGAAAACATATACCCTGGTTGGGAAGTTCCCAGTCATTTATATCTAGGGAACACACAATGCTCACGGACCGCTCATTTCCTTGAGGATTTTTTCCCTTCCGTTTGCCAGATCCTTAACGCTGCAAATTCTTGTTATGATTTCAATGAACAATTAATCTTTAGTTCAGAGGAAAGGGAAATGGAAGGAGGAAGGATGATCATGAAGTTAAAGCCCTGGGGAGGCAGATATCAGATCTCAGCTCTGCCCCATCTTTTGTGCAATACACTGGTCTGCTCAGCATTCCTTGCTCTATTTTGACTCCCAGTCATCTCTTTCAGATTGCCTACCTTGTTTGATAAATTGCAAGCGACTTAAGGGAAGAATGATTTCTTATTATTTGTGCGCATGCACACAGGAATCAGTAACTAGGCATTGCTGTAAAGCAAATTTCAAAAGAACAGCGCAGTAACTTCAGGAGAGCCCCATCTTTTGTTGCTACAGCCATGCTATGGGCCACAATCCCAGCTCCCAACAGCACGGGTGATAACACGTCGTCAGACAACATCCTGAAAGGAAACCTGGTGATAAACACTGTGAAGAACAACAACAAAAAAATAATCACACAACCAACCACCAAATAAATCAAACTAAAGCAGAAATGAGTGAGAATTTGGATAAACAGAAATCACAAGCTCCCTTTGCCTTCTTTGCTGACGGCAGAGCCATGTGCTGTTCATAGTCCTTCCAAACCAGACCACTCGACACACTGCACTTTCATTTGGTATTAAAGGGATATTCCACAGATTAGCCACTAACTATAACAGGCACTGGGAAGAGGGGGAAAACCAAAACGAGGTCAAGAGCAAATGCTGCTGATCTACGACAAGCACATAGAGGCAGGGGGCAAGGTGAAGAAAGAGTTTTACATCAATTAGGGGAGAAGAACAAAATAGTGACAGTCCAAGGGAATTTATGGCAGGAGGCGGCGAGGATGACAAGGTCCTTCCAAGCTCTTCCCCACTCCTCTCATGGAAAGGAAGAAAAGCCTGAAATTTCAGCAGGTCAAGCTGATGCAAGTGAGAAAGAGGTGGAATTGTCTCAGTATAAACAACACACCTGGAAATCACTTGTCCCCCTCCAGCCTGCCCTACAGCAGGACTCCAGTCTCTGCCTCCGCACTCACTGTGTTTCTATCGCCTTCCCTCCTTTCTCCTTTCCCCAAGGTTTCTAGGCAGCTACATGTCAATTTTGTCACACCCCAAGTTCTCCTAATCTTGTTGCCGGGATGAATTATAGGTTGTTTGAAGAAAAAGCTATTCAAGCAAAGGTTAAAGGCTGTTTTAATCAAACAAGGTTGAAAGAGTACCAGGAATTTGGCTGGTAGAGAACAGAAAGCATTTGCCTTAGTTAAAAACATATGTGACTCTAAATACACACACAAGTAAATATGCATTCAGGCAGAGAGTAAGAGAGTATATATGTGGTTTGTTTTGTGTTTTTGTTTGTGGTTTTTTGTTTTGTTTTGTTTTTTTAAAGATAAAGCAGTCAACTGCATGCAGAGATGTTAACTGGATCTACATGCCCACTGAGTATGATGTTATTTCATGACTCTGATCACAAAATTAGACACTTTGCTGCCTTGCACAGGACTGGATCAGGGCATTTTAAGGATGAGTCCTCTGAAGGATGTTAGTACAAAAAAGCAACGTACCAAGACAATGGCTGGACTTAGAGCCTAGTGTTTCACCCTGATCTCCTGTACTGGGCCTTTCATTCTGCACAGCAAAAAACAGGAACAGAAGGAACCTGGCTAGCACAAAGCACTAGAAAAGGAGCAGCTTATATTGCTACTACCTCTTCTAGGGGCTGAAAAATTAGAATATCCTGGGAGATCCCAGCTCAAAATCTGCAAGCCACTGGCACCACTGCTGGGTTGGTTTAGACAGAGTTTCATTCTAAAAAGCCACGCTTATCCCAAGTGGCCTAGAGTACATATTTACGTGAAAAAGCACCACGCATATTTAATAAGCCCTGCTGAAAACTCTGGTTTCAAGCAGCGCAAAAAAACGGTTCTGCTGTTAAAAATATCTATTAACAATCTTGCTATATCTCCACACTTTGTCGCGTTCTCCGTCTGACCATGGGCCGCTCCCAACGACAGCAACTCCCTTCCCCAGCTGAGCTGCAATACAAAGGCAACGCCCGCAAGTTCATCGCCATTACCACTAATTGTAAGCAGAGCTGTCAGCACTTTGGAGAATTAGACACACACCTGGAATACTGGCTAACCTGAAGGTTCCTGTTCTGCTGAGAGGCAGCTCAGTGCTCGCAAACGCCAGGGAGTGAAATAAATGAGCGATAAAGGAGCCACAGCCACAGGAAAGTGTACAAGCCATTTAATTGCTGTTTTGCTAGCAGACCTTTTAATATTTATGGCAATGTATATGTGTGTTTTGCACATTATAGGACTATTTTCATATTCTTCTGCTAATACAGGTACCACAGGCATACAGGCACGGGTTGTAAAGGCAGAAAGGCAAAAGGTTGTAAATGCTTTTCGCATTATGTTGTTGTGGTCCAAGTTGCACGTTTATATAGTTAAAATACAGAATTATCTTGCTGCCTCGAAATCTTAATGTATTTAAATGGCACAACATATTTAAAACGGGTCAGACAGACTACCCCTGCAAAGTGCTGGTTTCCTTCTTTTGAACTTCATTGTGCTTAGGAAGTCTAATTTAAACATACACACAGTGAAGTGGGACCCATTTTACCTTAATCCCATTAGAAATTACTTGTCTGGTGTTTCAGAAGCCTGCAGCAGAGCTGGGAAAAATGGCCAAATCCCACGTGCCTCAGGATGAGAACTGGACCACTGTACAAATTAACAATGTGTACGGCCCTTGCCTCTCCACACGACCATCTGTTTCAGTCTACCTGCTACCAAATATTTAAGAGCAGGGGCTGTACCTGACACCTCAGTCAAAACCTACCACTGTTTCAAAACAGCTCTGCTCTAGGTGACATCTTCCGGCACGCGGTCAGCTGGATACTGGTAGAGATTTGAGAGAGCTGTCCTTTATGGGATGGTAGGATCCCCATCCTATGGGCCTTCAACTGGGAAATCAACAGCAAGCACATAACTTGCCCCTCTTCAAGTACAGGGATTGGAAGAGGCAGATCACCCAGAATGCTGATATTGTCTGCCAGGAAAGGAACCAGCACCTTCTCGACATTACAAGAAGTTCATTCAGTGTCAATAAACACCCTATCACCAGATGGGAACTTTATTTCAACAGCAATATAGGCAAGATAAAATTGGATAAAGCCAAAATGCAGAAGGGTCAACATTCTTCTGGGGAACAACTCCACCACCTATTTAGCTACACTGATAATTAATAGAACCAACACCATTTTGACTTGGTCTCAAATGTGAAAAAAACCCTCAAAAGTTACTTGCGATTCTAAGTATTTCATCTTATCCTCAAGACATGGAGTGGTAGCTCCTCAGCCTCTGGTTTCCTCGAGCACTTAAGAAAACACTGTTTTAACTGGGCATTCTGCAACACTATCAGCCAGATCACCAGGTCGATTTAGAAGATGATTCTTACGTTTCCTTGGGAAGTTCAATGTTTCTATAAAACTCTGATTTAGTCATAAGATAATGTTCATCCAGTCACACTGTCAGAGCATTTAATAAACATTATAAATTCCATCCTATACGGAGAAAAATAGTAACGTTATCAAAAGTTCTGATAGCATTAACAACATATTCTTGATATTCAAACACTAGCAGATGATTTAACATCATTAATTAGGGGCATTGCCAGGAAATGTCAATAACATCTCTTGAAACCAAACCTATGTTTTTACAAAATCATGTTTTGTTAAATAGAATCATAGAATCATTTTGGTTGGAAGAGACCCTCAAGATGAAGTTCAACCGCTAACCTAACACCGGCACTAAAACATGAACTTAAGAACCTCATCTACTAATTTCTGAGTAATTGTATGAGGACTGAGCAATCAGAAAATAAGTTTTACTTCTGAAAAAAACAGCAAGTGGAGAGCAAACAGAAGTCCACATCTCCTTGCAGTTTTTCCTGTTGTTGGGACTCATTAAACAACTTGTCCAAATCTACCAGTTTTCCACATGTAAAAATGCCTGAAAGAGCATCTCCGATCTCCTCCGCCAACTCAACCTAGGAAAATACAGGGGGGACCCAAATTTGCCATTGGAAAAGGAGGTGTGATGGAAGTATAGCATGGATTAAAAGCCTGGAAAAGTGAACAAGACCTAACAATTTCTCTGTTCTTCTAAGGCTTCCTAATCCTGACCTAACAATATACTAGGCTCACATTAGGTGGAACTTCCACTTCATTGAGGCTGATGTTTATTCTTGTTAGGGAACCTTATATGCACAAAAATTTGAACAGAAACATTAAGATTTTAGTTTTGGGAATGCTTCGGTTAGACCAGCTGTTCACTTAGTCCAAAACCCTATCAGACACTGTAATCAGTACTCTATACCTCAGAAAAAGATGAAATCACTGATTTGTCTGTCAACAGGAAAGACACCTTCCTAATCCCCTCAGTAAAAAACATGTATATTCTGAAACCTTATAATCTCTTTATCTTACGTAGTGTAACTGTGGACATTCTCATTATGGATACTTAATCCTCTCAAAGACGATAAACTTCTGGCCTCAGTAATATTACTGTGGCATTAAGTTCCTCATGCTCGCTGTGTGTTCTGCAAAACAGCATTTCCATTAAGGACTTTTATGCATATTTCATATTCACTGCTTGACCTGTGCTATATAATTTTACTGAGAATAGGGCTCTCCTGTTCATCCTTTCTCTCCACTGTTCTTCACATTGTTTGTAGGTTCACCTACAGGTAGATAGTCAGGAAAGTTGATCTGAAGTAAATGGATGTTTTAATTAAATTTTAACGGATTAGTTTATCTACAATGTTAAAATGGATAAATTATACTACATTAAATCCCTGTATGGACATACACATTCAGAATGAAAATGGCCTTAATACAATTTAGCTCACTTTGCTTCCAAAGTAAATGGAGATAAACCAAATGAAAGCCACTTATATTTTGAATAACACTATTAACACAGTGATTCAATGTAATTCAACTCATCATTTTAAATTCCCATATTTTGCCACTTCAATTTTTTTTCCCTGAGTGTTCCTGTGTAAACAAGTCTTCAAATTATCCTCTTTTTAAATCTGCTGCCTCACAATTCCCATCCTTGACATCCAGCCATTTTTGCCATTATGTGGATCCTTCTTATTTCACCATATCTTTTAGGGGTAGTATAACTAGGATGAAGTAATTGCCATGATTATGAGAGCTTCTACCGTAAAGACCATCACTGCAATAATCTTTGTACACTTGTGTATCTTGCTATTGAACATAAAAACCAGGCAAGACATTAGTTAACACTGTGTGGATTAAGCACCTGAACTTTGAACTCGTTACAGTAGCCACTTCAAGTCTTTCACTTTAAAAGCTCATGTTAATATGGAATCTAATGTAAGCAGCAAGAATTACTTTTCCTAAGAAATGCAAGAGTCTTGTCTGAGGCACCTTCTCTCCAAATCAACATTTAACACTGTAAAAACTGTTAGTGTCACCAAGAACAGCCCCACAGTCACACAAAATGAATGGATAGTTTTTAACTCCAGCATGCATGGATTGTGTCCGCATGTCCACAAAACCAGGGACATGTCCATTAGTAATGTCAGCAGAGAACAGAGTTCGCACCTCCAGTAGGTTTAGGGTAAAGCCAGCCTGGACTGTGGCTGCGCTACCGGGGACTATACTGCACATAAATAAGAGTAATTCATCTTTCCAGTGTACTATGTCTGCTAAACCCAGCAATTTCAGGAGTGAATACTTGCTTCCTAACACAATGGGATTGGAACAGACCTGGATAAACGGGCTAGCAGAGATGCAGTGGTGTTACCTGTGACTGGGCAGATGATGCTGGGAAGCATTGGAAAGAAAAGCAAGTGTAGCCAACGGGACAGAACAGGCAACCTGTCACACTTCGTGTTTGTTAAATCTGAATGCACCTAATTAGTTATGTTGCCTGCTAACACTCCAACAGCAACAATGAGGAGAGCGTTCTGAGAACATGTATTTCATAGGAATACCAACAGATAGACCTGCTGTAAACTTGACTGTAGTCCCTGAGGCCCTGGTGCAGTGAGACCTTGCTGGGGTACATGTGTGCATTTGTGTTTATTTTCAATAAACACGCACATACAAATAAAGACCATCACTTGCTGCCTCTTTGGTTAAAGGTCAGGCCTAGCCACATCTGCACTATGAGCATTTGTTAATGAGTAAACTACTAGCAAACCCACTACCTCACCAGGATTTGGTGAACTTCCAAAATTAAGGACATTCTGTCTCTATTTTTTCCCACTCTGCTTTTAACCTCACGGTTAAGGTGTTCCCCAGTAGAGCCCTGTCCAAACCATCCCCAGACCATGTATGTATTCTGTCACATTCATAAGGCATGGAGCTCTGTTAAGCCTGGAAAGAGATTTAAATTGGATTGAATTTTACAATAGTAATATATGCTGCTTCATCTACTGGCAAATGGGCATTTCAACTTTTTTTGCACCTAAGAACAGACCCTCATACCATATTTTTGAAACTCAGCTGCTTGGTAGGAAATGACCCATGTTTTCTAGGGTCTTTAAAGAGAACTTGGCTAGGAAACAAATCAGAATTGAGCTGGGACTAACCAGGGTAAAGGTTGCTTATATCTGCAGATTACCCCTCTCTGCTTTTCTAATTTACTCACCATGCCTTATCTTTCCATTAATCTTTAATAAACCTTTTAGTTAATTCCCAAACACATGCAATCTACATGACAGCAGGATACAGTGCAAAAGCAGCCCATGGATATGAGGAAATAGCCAGCAGAGGAATCAAAATGAGGAGAAACTTTTCGGATTAAAAACCGTCCAAACTGCAGGTCAGTAGAAAATGATGAGCAATCAGGAGAAAGCAGTGGTAGGGAAGAAGGCAGGGGCTAGAAGGGTATTAGTGTTTCTTTGGCTGTTGGATTAATTTTCTCAATGGGGCCCTCCTCCCCTTTCCACTCAGGTTCCACTTTCACAAAAAAAGGCAATTCGATTTCAAATTCGGAGCTTCTGAAATGTGGAAAACCCTCTCTGGGCTGACAATAAGGATACAGCTAGATCAAAAGGTAAATCCAATTTAACCCACCCCAGCAGAAATGGTAATCAAATTATATTGCCTCTAAATATGATATGTTTGAGGCTGGGGCCCTCGGGGGAAGAGAAGGTGTCTTGCAAACACAAATATACACAAAGAAACATGCTAAAGGGAACTGCTAAATCAGTAGATGAATTGTGACTTCTACCCTTCCTCCCTCCCACAGGGTGCTTGATAAGCTGCTGATTGCTTCTAAAACATCTACTACCAACGTTAGGAACTGATTAAGCAGCTTACAAAGCACTGGGGGCTAACAGACAGGCCCACCAGGGAGACTGCAGCTCTGGAGTTAAGTAGCTTGCTTTTTCATGGCTTGATTATTAAAGATGAGATAGCAGAACATGCTGAAAAGATGTGGAAACAATTTTACACCTCAGATGACTGGCCTTTTTATTTTATATATGGAATAATTTCTACTCTGTGACTTTACCAGCCAAAAAAAGCCACATTTTCTGCAGTTTTGTGGTCTCCAGATCTGAGGGGCATCTGAACTACCTCAATGTGGCAACACCCAGAACTATGCTAACCATTATCCTGCAGAAATGACATCACTAGACAAAGGAAAGATCAGTGGAAGAAGCTTAAAATAATGTGTTCTACATACCACTGGCAATGGCATTAGTGTGAACACGGATGTGCCCAGGCCAGCTAGTGCATCTCACCTCATTGCTTCTTCCATTGTGCATCTTAGTGCTGCAACACATTCGCCTTAGATTCCCTATCCTCCCTTTTCAGCTTTTTGCCAAATTTTTCTTGTTTAATCTGGTAGGTAATAACATTCTGCTGTTCAGGTAGATGTACTGCAAAGTGCTTTCTTAGTTCAGTCAATATCAATGCCAAGACATTTTGCTGGCACACTTACTCTCCTGTGGCCACATCTGTCACAGTAACTCCGCAGGGCTTAACTTTGTGGAGCAGCCTCGCTGAGGTTTTCGTGGGTTGGTTTGTTTGTTTTTAATTATTTTTTCCTCTCTTGTGGTAATGCCTAGCAGACTTTGTAAATAAGCATGTTACACTAGGGACTGTACAAACTCAAATTCCTGAATAGCTATCCTTTCAAGCAAATGAATAAATACTCCTTGTCACCTGTAGCGTGAGCCTTAGATGAGCCTTTATTGATCAGATGAAAAATTTCTCACAGCGAAGTTCTCTTTGCAGACTACAGTTTTCTTTTGCAGTCTCTTTCTAGCCCCATTTCAACACTGACACTTTAGGCTTTCTCTCTCTTATTGCTAACCAACACCCCTGTTAGCCCCATTTTATGTTAACTATAAACCACAGACATGGCTTGGAAATAAAGCTATTTATGCTATGATTAGCAAGAAGGGGGGATGTACAATTAGCACTGAAGATAAGAACAGGCTTGATGTGGAACCAGAAGAATTAGTTGAAGAAACTTACCTGCTGAAGGTCTGCGAGAGAATAAAGATGGATTTGCTGGAGAAGATACTCTCTGGGAAAGATCCTGGAAAAGACAAGAATGGATGTGTGTCACGCCTTTTTGACTGGGAAACTCTGAGATTCCCTCTCCCCACCAAAAGCCTGTAGAACAACGGATGCTACAGAGAGTGCTTGTCAGAAACTGGAATTATGCCACCCTGTAAGCATCAACTAACTTAATAGCATCCCTCATGTGTACAATTCCACAATAAGAACAAACGCTGTGCCATCCTAAGCACAGGTGCTTCTTTAAACAATTAACCCAGTAATAAAAACAAGTAAACTACACACTGAAAGTATTTCTTATGGTTTTTAGTACAAGATTCCTGGTGTGCTAGAAAGCTGTAACAGTTAATCTCAGATGTGATTTACGGCTTTGTAAGCGAAGTAACTATATTGGGAAAAATGTCATGCTGATTGATATCAATTCCCTTTTGCATACCAAAATATATGTATTGCTATATACTTTATAATGACTTACTTGAGAAAGGCCTGTTTTCCTTACATAACCCAAAGTTTCAGGCAAAACCATTGATAATCCACTGACAGAGCTGTTCAGTAAAGCTAAATTACAGAAACCTGATTGGAGAAGTGATGTCCTAATTAGAGTGACTTACAGTAAAATGAAAAACTGGGTTAAAGTAGCATCACAGAGAAAAATGGACCTTGTAAAGGTAAGTGTATCCTAGCAAGAAAGTTGATGAAAACCTATGTATCTGCCATAAAGATGTCAGGAAACGAAAAAGTGCATCTAAGTAAAATGTCTATCTTTCTTGTACACACAACCAACCAGCTAACGAGCTTTATTTTCTACACAGAACAAATATACCACCACACTAAGGTATGGTGGGGAGTGGAGAATCACATCAGCCTTTCAAAAAAAGCAACTAAATATCTCAGGAGGTGCAAGTATTTTACACTACGTGTTGCTTAGAGAAGAAATTGTGAAGTCAGCTCCTACATAACAATCATGTGGTTTTAAGGCCATATAGAAACAACATTCTTGATATTATTAAATGCATGAACAAAGCCCTGGCAAAGATTGGTTTGTAATGGTAAAACTGAATGGCAGTGAACAGAAAGACCACTGGACATGTTCAAAAAAACAAAGATACTGAAAAGCTGATATGAACTTACATGATCATATGAGACTACAGAGAAAGTACACAGGAACTCAAAGAGGAGATTTTAGAAGCTGTGACAACATAATTAGCTAAGAGACAGATCAGCAGCGATAACAGTCCCAACTGCCATCTTTGACAGAACATGGAATCTAAGAAATAAGGGAAGGACCTCAGTTTATTCTATTCCATTAGTTGTCATAAACAACTATCTGAAAGTGATGCTTTCAAAGCCGTCTTGGAGGGACTAGGACTTTTCACTGCTGTTAAGGTGAGTGGTACAAAGCCAATCAGACAATATTTGACATTGAGATTCCTCATTTGCACATAGAAGATTGCTTGTTAAGGAGTCAACTCTGAAGAGCATTTTGCAGCCATTAGTATTTTTCAGCTCTGACAGAATTTCTTTCACTAAAATTTCCCTATCGTTCTCACCTGATTACACAGGCAGGCACTAAACAGTGCAGTAGATTTGCCAGGAACTGTATTATTTGCTGATGCCCTTACAGCACTGCTAAAGAAAACAATTAGCTAATGAAAGATTTCCTTTTTCAGGAAATAGCCTGGATAGCCCATAAGGCAGAAACTGTCAACGACTAATTTCGATGACTAACATCACGTTCCCCTGCCTTCAAGTACCGTATTCTATTTCCCGCACGCTCTAACTCCTAATAAAAAGTGTGCAGATGAAAAGCAAACTCATGATGGAGGGAGGTCCCTCTGTGAGGGGGTCTTGGCCAGCACAGGTGCTGGTGACCATTGTCCTCTCCTGTACCTGTCCCCCTCTCTGAGGGATGTCAGTTTGTAGCAGCAGCTCTGCAGAGCCAGCATCCAACGCTCCTCCTCCTTCCAAACCTATTTCCAGGAAAAGAAGTAGGCCCTGCCCTCCCAGCTATGCAAGACACGTATCCACACGCACATACCTGGCACTCAAGTGAGAGGAGCGCTTATTGCCATTTCTATGGAAACTGAGGCATTAAACACTCTCAGTAAGTAAGGCTGGTCCAGCTTTGGATTTGCAGTCCTTCTGTTGACTCAAAAAAATCACAATTTGGTTGTTGTGGACCACTGCTGAGCAACCAGAGCTTGCAAGTACAACAGCATTTGCAAAATTTCTTGTGAAGTAACATGCAGAGGTTCAAAATGCTCCCTCAACACCGGTGCACGTCACCAAAGGCGGAGAGCACATAGCTCCATCAGCGTGAAACTACTGAAACGGCCTAAAAGTCGGCAGCTCAGTACCCGATCATTTAAAACATGAAAGATGTACCCTTACCACACCTGCGGTGAGCTGAGCGGTTGTTTCAAAACCACATCTTGCTGTGCTGCACATCTGCAACTAAGATCTCCTCCTGAAAACTTCTATTAGTCCCATTTGGAAAGAAAAGCCAAAACTAAACAGCTACCTGAACATAACTTGTGAAACCACCTGTTTATTGGCAGTTTTGTCAGCCTCTAGTGGGTGCAGAGTAAGAGGTAGCAGAATATCAAACTCAAAGACATTTTCAAAAAACCTCATCATAAAATGCAAGCAAATCAGTTGGGGCAGCAAATCCATGCAGACCAAGGAGTCCAGCAAGCAAGAAAATGAATGTCATCTGGTTTCCAACGGCTTGCTTGTCTGCGCAGGTTCTCTAATGAGATGATGCCTTATATAAAGCCATTTTTGGTAGGAGCCACACAGGAGTAATTCAGAGCCACCTGCACCTCGACCCAGATGCTTCCTCTCATGATGTCTTTGCCATCTCCATCTCACTGTCAACTGCAACCGAAATTGGCCAAATGAAGCCCAGGTCAGTAGAGCACAGTAGGTGGATGGGGCTCACACAAACCCCACACCATTGCATTAGTGTCAGATCAACCAAAAATCACACAGCAGGCTAAGATAACTACACTTAGAGACATTCCACTAGAAATAACATATTTACTTTCTGCACAAGATGGAGCTTTGAGCGTGCCCCAAAAAAGACCAAAACCTCATCTGTGTGTTCCTGCTCCGTCAGGGGGGTTGGACTGGATGATCTTTCGAGGTCCCTTCCAATCCCTGACATTCTGTGATTCTGTGATTCTAAAAAAAAGTGCTCGCATTTTATAACATTTTTTCCTTGATATACAGGTCCTTTACAAAGACCGAGCAGGAAATCTCTCGTAAGTTATTTGTAGTAAAATAAAACATGTCAGTTTTGTAAATCTTTTGATCAATGTGCTGTAATGAACTGGATTTTTTTTTAAAAGTTGGTCAATTGAAAGCATTCAATAAACAGTGTCCTTTCAGTCAAATCTTAACACAGAAAAAAAGAAAAAACTGGAGTGAGCTAGACAGAGGTCAAAAGCATGTTAAGACTCATCACAATAAAAACTCAAACCTCTGCTGCTTCAGAATGTGACCCGTGACCCTTGAGAGGCAAACGGTATTGAGTGCACGTCCCACTAAAAGCACCTCCTAAGCTTTCACAGTTTGGAAACTCCCGGAGCAGTTTCACCATGGATGCAAAACAGAAGGGTTGTGAGTCACAGGGCTGCTGTGCCGGAAAGCCTGACTACCCGCCAGGGTTAAGCCTGCAATGAACAACCCAAGTTCAATGCTAACCAGCCCTCCAGCTTTGCCAGTTCCTGTGAACAATGAAATCCAAAGTCCTACTGGTTAAAGATCTCTAAATTGCTTTATTGTGATGTGCTAGAAATAAAAGCAATCAACACAAGGAGGAAAGAGACCCACCATCGGAGACTTTTGGTCCAACTAAAAGAGCAAAATTGAGCATTCTCAGTTTGTGATTATTTTTCTTTTTTTGCTTCATACTTTGTAATCTGAGGCACAACCTTCAGGCAAGATAGAACCAGAAATTTCATCCGTTCCCTTTCGGATGATCTTATCAGGTAAGTATTTGCACAAACAAAGGTTATCTTTTAGTGTCCTCCTGCAAACAGAACCACTGATAAGACTTTGCTTTTTGCATTTGGACAAAGTGTGTAGTCATGGTGCTTTGTTAGCACTAAGTAATTGCTCTGCATTTAAAGCTTGTTTATCATCAGCTCAGCTAATTTTTCTCCAATGGGTTAAATACCCTGACAGCTCTGCTAGAGCTACAACCAATTAATCTGCCCAAGCCTGACACTATAACCCGAGTAAAAACGTGATAAGCAGAGCGAACTCTTCTTTCTACAGCACAACCAAAAGAAATTATATCCGCTGGCAGGTGGGCACAACCGCGGCTCTTTTGTACCACAAGCCCTGCTGAAACCCGGGGTGCGTGGCGGGGAGGTCGGGAAAGCAGGCACCGCAATTTAATGTGCCAGCCAGGAGCGCCTTGTTTGACCAGGCTGAGAAGCGTATGAGTGAGCTCTGACTCACAGGAGCTGCAGATGCCCCGGTCCGGCCCGCAGCCCCATTCACCGCGCTCTCCACCCTCTGCAGGAACCTGCTACACCCACCGCTGGCACAGCACCCTGACTACCACCTGCATTTCCTCATACTTACACCACCACCAATTTACTTTTAAGCTACTGCACCACGCTGCAAACTAAAGCAGCTGATGGGCAAGCACACGCTGATTACTGCTGCTCCCACATTTGTTTTCGCCCCCTAAATGAGGGGCAAGGGATCCTGCGCAGTCCCTGCAGCTCCACGGGTTGTGCAGAGGAACCACGTATGCTCCAATCTCAGCAGGAGCACAAATTTTTCAGGGTTACTATTCAAGAAGTACAAGGGGTATCAGTGAATTACTGGTTATCACAAATACATGCGGCAGGGTAAATAACATCTCTTGCTAGGTTTTCTCTTGCAATTCATTTGACAGGGAATCTGTTAATTGAAGGTAGAGGACAGCATCAGAGGTGAGGGGAAAGGTAGGACTTTTTTCCAGTGTTGCTAATTGTCATAGTTTTATTCAGGCTTTTGATTCTTTGTTTCCTTGGAAATCTCAGCTCCGGGAAGCTGGGAGAGGAGAACCCCAACTTTCCAGCCAAAAAAAGGTTACTCAGGAAAGTGGGGCCCTGGGAAACCTGGTGATTTGAAAGTCAAAAGGTAATAATGGATTTAAAAGAAAAAAACCACTTATTTATTAGTTCTTGTGGTATTATACCAGATTAACGATTTTTTTATAATTGTACAGGTTTGGCTAAAAAAGCATTTGTGAATCCTTTCACATTCATGAGGTACAGACACTCTGGCTACATTCTGGGAGCAGCCTTTCCAAAATACCTTCAGCCCACACTAAGTGCTAGATTTATTAGCAAACATGTTCAGGTCAGGTATTGTTTCTTGTTGTTATGAAATTCCCCAGGAGCATCCCTGTGTTAAAACAGTTACTCTTATCATCCATCAGCAATCCTGAACCAGTATATAAACTTTCAACTAAAATGCAGTACATTAACTCTCTCCTCTGTGGTCACTGGAGCAAGGGTATGGTAACATTGTGACAGACAAGAATTACTACAGATCAAACTCGGGAATCAAGTACTACTGTTACTAAAAGCAGGATGTAGAGAATTAGAGGCACACAGCTTCATTTTTAAATCAAAATAGCTCAGATCCCCCAATTAACTTGAAATGAAGAATAAGAAAATGCTCCTGTTTTTGCCAGGCACTTGCTGTTTGCTGCTGCAAGTTCTGATATAAAAATACAGAGATAAAAATGGCACAAGTCATATTTAACATGATAACACTTATAAAAGGAACTTCGAAAAATAATTTTTTTAAAGCGGTCTAATCTCAAAAGATTAATAGAAAGTACCATTTTGAAAAATGCCAAATACTACTGATGTATTTGACAAGAAGGTGCAGGTGAGCCCCTAGACCAGAAAACAAACTGAAAGCCCCACCTGTCGTCTGGAAAACTTATCATATATACCCTGCCATGCTCCTCAGCTCGATGCTGACCATGGCAGAGCACCGGCTTGTGCTTTTAACCTTCCCTTGGCTTGATCAGGCAGCAGTACAACCTCCATCCTGTCTGCTCCAGCACACATCTTGTCGCTCTCCGTATGTTACCCCTAGTTGAAATGAAAGCTCGAAGTCCACCACAAATCCATCCCCTACAGTTTGAGCCAAATGATTTTTTAAGATGATAACCTGAAAGCACGCTACATACACAGTCACTTCTTCAGACAGACACGAGCTGAAGCAAAGAGATGGTCTGCTTGTAAGAGCTCCATCAACAGGCATGTATTATTTCAGCTACTGCAATGATTACACACACACAAGACAACAGATGGCTCGTGCATACTTCTCTGCATTTGCCTTCTCACCTTTCCTTGCTTTGGGCTGTTGTTTGGTCTTAACACTGGATCCTCTCAGGATATCCAGATACCCCCTTTGAATGAGTTTATCTCTTGTCCTCTTTCCAATCACCCATGCAGCAAATTTTCTTCTTCTTTTGGTCTTGCCATTAACTCAGAGCCCTGAGTGCTATGAGATGACATCCTGCTCAAACGTTCATTTTGCAGTCTACTGCTTCCACAAGTTTTGTCTTTGTTTCCCTACTTTGGGATTTTCCACCCTCCAAATGGCCCTACCCATGGCAAAGAAAATGGAGAAAACAGTCTCCTTTGGCTGGACATGACTCAATGACCTTCTGTTGTCCTTGGTCTGAAAGACGACACAGCCCCAGCTTCACATGGGTGAGGTATTTGGTGGCACAGTGATTGCGTGAGATCAATCAGGATTCCTGCGATGTGTTTAGACAGGTTCCCCAATTGCCACACAAACATTTTGAAAGTAATCTACTCCTGTGTCAGAAGTGATATGTCTAAGGCTCACTGTAGGAAGTGACAGGAGTCTATTGTTCAACATAACCGAATTTGGGATTGTTCCGTTTTGTGCTGACAGACAGGCAGGCTCAGCCAGGACCACACGTCTGCGGCACTGGAGGTGTTACCTTCAACCCCCTGCTGTCACAGTAAGCTCTCACTTGGTCTTCCTATGAGACGCTACATAACATATCCAGTGCTGGAGTTTTGCTCGAGTAAAACCGATGTATCCCTGTTCTGGAGCTGACAGACAAATGGTATCAGACAGAGAAGAGCAACAAGAGGGAAAGTTTTCCATAAAAAGGGCACTGCAACGAGCACTAATGTATAGGGGAATGTGCTGCAGAACATCTATCTTGTGTCCCTGCCTTATACGTAAAATATTTGGGCTATAAACACTTGAACTGCAGGTTTAGGTGTATAGGTGAGAGAGCTCCAAGAGTCCAGAGAGAGCTCCAAGGTTGACCTGGGTTAGCCTGCCCTCCAGTAAACGTGGAGGTGCCTGAAGACTTCTCAAAAAATCACTGACAGTTCCTTGACCTGAAAAGCCATTGACCATGACAAGAACAGAGGAAAAGAGGCTGTGGCATATGGACACACTGTTAGTGTATCTTATGTCTAGCAAGAAAAGGAAGAAAGCAAAATCACAATAAAACTTGCATCATTCAGCACAGCTTCACAGAATAACCTCATTATTTAACGGACTTGGAGATTCTCGCTCTTTCCTAACTATCAGTTTTATTGAGTCCATCTTGTTTGCCTGTGCCATTCGCTCACCATTCATCATCCCACAATCTGCAGGTGGTGGTGGGATCTGTACAGCTCCACTTGCACTAATTCTCTGCTGGCACGAGGTTTCAGTCTTGTGCATTTCTGCCTGAGTGGCATCCACGCAAGCAAGGCAACCAAAACAAGCGAGAACTTGTTGAGTAAAGACATTTGAGGCAAATTATGTCTGTTGCAATACTGACGTGACAGCCACAGCAAACTAGGCATAACAAGGTCCCTTGTAGAACAGGGAGCTCAGCACCAGGCTCACGGTCTCAGCTGGCTGATCTCGGAGGAACGCCGCTGGTCGGCACCAGTGGAGGGTCTTATTTCTCCTCCCAGCCAAGTCTCATTTTCATTTTTTCCCTTGTAAATATAAAAAGAGCTTAGAATCTAGTGAAGCAATAGGTGAAAACAAATCATTATAACTGATGAAGACCACTTTTACTGTGAGCCTTCTAGCTACTTTTAGGATTTCTTCTGCTTCTTTTCCTTTCTTCCTTCCTTGTTTTTCTATTTAGTCACTTGCTTCTTCAATGCCTACAATGTGGTTCAGCCCTCAGTTCTCTGCTAGATGCCAAGTTTCAAAGTTCCCAAAGTACCTATCTATGCACACCAAGCATTATAAATAACATTTCCACATTTAAGCCAACCAGATCCTGAGCTAACCTGGTTTATTGCCATCTGGAATTCTTCAGAAAAAGTGACTTGTAAGCACTGTAAACAGTTTTGTCTTCCCAGAGGACACCAGGAGTTTCCAGCTTCATTGCCATCTTCATTTTGCGATGTGGGTTCAAGAGCAAGGTATAGATTTAAAGAAGATGATAATGCAAATAGTATTAATAAAAGAAACCTCAGAGTGATCTGCTTTTCCCTAATAAGGCAGGCTCTATCAGTGTCCCAAAGGCAGTAAGGTGCCAATACAATTAATCAGTCTGTTTTTAGTTCTCCCTAGACAGCAATATTAACAGTTTGTTTCAGTCTGTTTATATGGGTCTGACAGGTCTTCAAGATGCTGCGTTCACTTGCTTGTGATTAATAGTCATTCACATGCTAAGGTGAAGACCAAGCAGAAAGAGAATGTTTTTAGAGCAGGACAGATAACTGGATTCTCTCCCCCAGCCTTTCATTTTTAACTAGGAAACAATACTAAATTTAGGAACACTGTCTTACCATATTGTTTAAACTCCTTCTTTTCTTGCAACTTGCCTGTGTGGTGAGCCAAAAGGAAATTTAAATCACATATTTTCTTCGTTTACTTTTCAGCCGTGCTCTATAAAGCCATCACATTGATAGTGAATGTCTGCATACTGTGATACTACACGCAGAAAGCAAAGCCACTGAGACCAGTTCTGAGCAACTAATAACTCCTGGGAAAACCACCTTTCTTCCTTCCCATCTCTGCAAGCCTCTTAGGGGGAGGATCTGAGGGACCAACTGAGCACCAAACCCACCCCAACAGAGACTTCAGAGACCAAGCAGTAGCTGTACTCTGAGGTGTGTTCTGTACATTCCTCCAGTGGCTTTTACAGCACTTTTAACTGGAGATGCTGCCCTAGCACAAAGTTAAACCCTTCTTGGGCTGGGGTCCTGCTCTCCACCACAGAGAGTTTTAATTGAAGGAACCCGTAGATAAGAAAAAGGAGCACTTGGAGCATTTCTCAGTTTCGCCTTCTCCCATCTTGATACAGGGAGTTTTTTCTCTCTCCTCCTCACCTCAAGAAAAGACCATGGACACACTTCTGTGCTAATTTTTGTCCATTCCCTCTTCTCTCCATTTCCTTGGCACTTGACCATCTCTCCATTTTGGAGGTAGGTTTTGGGGCTCCCTCTTTGTCCTGGTTTCTTCATTAACTCCTAATTTCCTGAGATCCCTTCCCTCTTTGAGTCTCCTTCTCCTGGTTTTCCCCCATCCCTTTGTCTCTAGTCCATTGATTTCTCTGCTCAGGACTCCTTTGATCTCTCTTCTTTCATTCTCTTACCATTCAGTCTCGTGCGTCCTCCTGTCTATTTTAATCAGGGCATTCTTTTCTTCAGCATTAATCAGAAAGCATAATTTCTTTTCTGCCACTTTTTATGAACAGCAGCCTTCACAAATCCTATTCTCCTTTCAGTTTTATTGCAGTTGAATACGAAGGCATAGGAAAGTTATTATATCTGAATAGCAAAACAGCTCTGCAAGATAAAACCATCCTCTAGAATAAAAGAAAAATCATCCTAATTTTTAAAATGCTGTGAGCTGCCCTACTGAATAATAGGAATTGAGCAGCAAGACACAAGCACATGTTAACACACAGCGGGTCTGACACAAGAACTTGGTAGTGCTCTCCAGAAACCTGTTGCTATGTCCTTCTCTTAGTTGTTCTAGGTAGTTCATCAAGCAGTGACATAGGTTATATACTGAATAGCAGACCGCCTCACTCCTTACCTGGGATGAAGACTCTGCAGCCTCCTCTCCCTCCCAGCAAATTCAGGTCCCTCATCTCTAAAGCACCATGCCCAAAACAGTCACTGATGTCCTCTGCTTTCCTGCCCTTTGGCAGCTCAGAATTTCAAAGTGGCGGCTTTCCTATTGGCAGTCTTGTCTTACAAGCTTAGGGTATCAAAATATTTACAGATGCATTAACCATCAGGTCAGCTGCATGTGCTTGGAGCCACTCACCTCACAGTGTGGCATGGGCAGCGACATCGCCCCATCTCTTTTGGAGATCCATGACAAAAGTAACTTGGCTTTTTTAAGGTCACAACTGTGGCTTGATGGTTTTAAGATAGTTCAATTTTAGCTCAGAAAAATGCAACAGCAGCTGAAAGGACTAAGATATCTCATTGAAGTTCACTTTTTATAAAGTTTCCACCACAGAAAACTCAATGTGAAACACCTTCTGCTGTGCTGTGGCCATGTGTTTTCCAATAAACAAGCCACTCAGCACAGCCATGTCATGGATGGAAAAGATAGTGACTGAGCAAGAATACAACTGCTCTGGTGTCACATAACTCATACGGTGGGTGACGTGCCAGGGGACCACAGCTGGCCTCGGCCCTCAGTGAGATCACATCACAGAAGAGGGCAGAAGCACAGGGCAGGTGAGTGACTCTGGCCTCTCTCATGTTTTGCTGTACTGAGAGGTGGTTCAAAGGTCCCAACAGTGGCTGCCACACTGCAAGGCCACGGCAGGTAGATGAGTTACCACACCTGACTGAAAACACTCACGCACAGCCAGGAAGCCTGAGGAGGAGTAAAAGATGCTCAACACAATGTGTGACCCCTAGGCTAACATCTGTCAAGAACAACTGCAGATGTTCAGATCCTATAAGAGCATTTTCTTTGGCAGTAGATAACGCAGCTTCCCAGGGAAGTCAGATACAAGCATAGCATTTTTCTATGCAGGTAACACTTTCAGACTAGATTATGAAACAAAACAAAACAAAACAATAAAGGAGAAAAGCAACATGGCAACGAAACTACATCTTTGTGCTGTTGTCTGTGTTTCTTACCTTCTACGCAGATCTTCAGCCACTGCTGCTCTGCAGCTGAACAAATAGGCTCGGAGAGATTTTAGCTGCTGTCTCAGGCGGACAACAGTTGCCAGAGGTTCCACATGGTTGTACAACATGGGATTTTCCTGCTGGATATCAATCAATGGCTCCTCATAAACATATTCCAGGAACTCTTTGGCTTGCTTTGACACCTGAAAAATACAACGATCAGTTTAGCTAGGCTTTCCTCCCAACTTCTTTTAAGCTTCTTTCCCTCCGTGATCTGTCAGCTATTCGCTGCATCTGAAATCTTGCTCTGTTACCAATTACAGATGAAGACAGAGCTGAGAGAAATCCAACTGCTTCTGCTCATAGCCAAGCCAAACTTCATCAAGCCCATCAAATCGACTGTATGAGATAATTGCTCACCTACCCAAAGTACAGCGATATTTGCAGCCACACGTGTTTTCACTGTAGGGTAACATAGGTTACTAGATGTTTTTCAAGTCTAAAAACTGATTACCATGTTTCTTCTCTGTTAATATTTTGCTGTTTGTTCACTATTAGCCCTTTGGCAAGAAGTGATCAGGTTAGTGCCAAAGCACAACGTAAGAAAAGGAAACATACACACTGCAAATCTAATCGCACTGTACTATCCCAGCATATAGAACTCCAGTGTAAAATCCTACTTCTGTCTGTGATGTGCTCAGCCCGTATGGTTAAAATCATGTAAAAAGAAAATAATCAGAAGCACATCTATCAGGTCATTGTGTATTTTTTAAAATATAGATAAAGAACACTGACTTTTACTGGTATTATTTACTCTCAGTGTTTCATCTGCAAGAAATTTTTCTTATGTCTTTTTCATGATAGTGCTCTGTTCTATCTCTACCTGCAAAGAGCTACTGTAATCTTGATAAATTAATGGGACTTTTGTTCCCACTAGAAAAAATAATCCTGTTTCTGAGGTGAGAAGGCCAAATTCCCTCTCATTCCTTATTTCTGCATTTTATCACAGCTGGAAAAGAGAAGAAGGGATTATCTGAAATGAGCTGCAAATCACTTGAAACTGTGCTATAGAAATACTATTTCTTCCACGATTCAATTAGTCCTCCTGGTCCTTTACATCAGTGTTTACACTGAGCTGAGGCAGGGATGAGCTAGGCTGACAAAAGGAGAAAGGGCACACCATAGCCTCTGGAGATTTAGGATCTTATTTCTCTTCTGGTGCTGTAAGGTAGGAAGTCAGTAAAAGCAATAAACATCCTCATAAACAGCACCACTTCCAAAACCAGCACAAGTTACTAGCTACAGGAGTCACTAGCTACTTACAGGGACAGCTAACCCCAAATGTAACCTTTTTGCAATCCATAATAAAAAATATAAGAAATAATGCCAAGCTAGCCTTCCCACTTATAACTACACAGATAATACAATGTGTAATTTTAAATACAGCAGTCTATAACTCCATAGGTTTCCCAGGCCCCGAAGCTGTATTAAATATCTCACCTATTGGTATCAAACATCCTACTCATTTATTTTTCTTTTATTTTTTTTCCCTTTGTTTTTTATATAATAATGCATTTACAAGGAATTGTGCCAGCTGAATGGAAGCACAGGTAACATGCTATGCAAGAGGCAGCACAGGCAACTTGGATTTTGTAGCACAAAACTCTACAAACCCCAAATATGCCAAATTTTCTAACAGCAGCAATGTTGATGTTTTATTAGATATGCCAACTGCAGCGCACAAAAGAGACTGCAGTTCAGCAACCCACTTTTCCCATCATTAAACTATTTGGCTGTAATAGCTCAGCAATCCCATTAAAACTGCTGTTTCTATAGTAAATATTATTCCTCTTTCACTGATGGGCAAACTATGAATGCCTGGTACAGAGATGAGCACCTCTGGTGCCCAGTGTTCTTTGTAGTCTTATTTGCTTGCTTTAACCCCCTGTGGAAGCGACAGGCTCCTCATCCAGCTGCCCTGCTGTCCTGATTTACTGCCCAAGCCCTACAGCCCTGCTCGTGCACACTTGTGCCCTGTGTGGGGCCACACTCCTGAGGCTCCAATGCTAAGAGTACAGAAACAAAAAAAATACCAGAATTGAGGTCACCTGGGTGACTCTGCAATACATGTGCACTATGATGACAAAGTATTATTGTGTGCCTCCAGCACTGCAAGGTCTGAGTGCAGCCTTTGAGGAGAGAGGAGTAAAGCAAAACCTTGCTTGCTACTTGTCAATACAATGTACCTGCAGAGTGTTGGCTGCAGGAAAAGCAGCTTTACCCAGCGGGCAGATGTTGGCTCACTCTGCATGCCTGACACAGCCATACACGTCATAGAAAACATTAACTCACGTTGACAACCATAGCAAAGTTACAAGAAGCTGAAATGCTGTTTTATAATGGCAAGGGTTGGACAGTCAAAATAGCTCAGGTTACTAGCAGCCAATATTCCAGTATGTGTACTAGCATACTCACAGTTCCCTAGTTTTACTGGGCAGATTAAAAAAGCCAGAAAGAGAGAGAAGATGCAAAGTGCAACAGGGTTTTTGCTTTAAATGTCATACAAAGACAGATACTAACATTTCCAGACCTTTCTTTTCTAGAGCCTGCAAACTTACAGTTCAGAATTCAATGTACCAGAAGTCAGCCTTCCTTGACGCCTTCTGGCGCAGGGAGTTCATTTCTCACTGTGTTTGTCTGGAAGCCACCTGAACCAAACTGTAATACTTACTGGGTTTTGCATACAAACACGGAAAAAAGTTGGTCTAAGTAAAAGGAAGAAAGAATATTCACAAGACTACCTCTTTTCCCTTCACACAAACACATAAAACCCACAAATGTGAAAACAGTAGGGAGACAGGGAAAAAAAGCGAACCTGGGGACTGAACTGCTCCTTTGGTTATGACAGAAGCAACACGCCTGACCGCCAAGTCCTCTCAAAGAGCTTTTATTGCAGTCAAGGGAATTTTTCTTTTCCTACCCCTGTGCTTTCAGGTGTTAAGTGCATCCCTGTTTTTCAAGATCCTGGGTATGGAAAGACACAACGATACAGATTTCTACCACTGCTGTTTTTTCATGACCTGTCTTGCCAAAAGCAGACAAGAACCTTTCCATTTGCAAAACTTAATTAATGCAATGGTTTACTTTACAGCTGGTGCTCAGATGTCCAAAGAAAATTAATACTCCCAAGATCACCACAAGGAAGTGGAACAAGATACCTGCCTTTGCCAAATCAGCACATTTAATCAATACACTACTAAAGAATCATACAGTTCCATTATCACTATTAAGCGTAGCAGCCAGCACTAAGTTGCCTTTCAGACCATACAGAAGAAACACACATCAGACCTTATCTCTGAATGGAGAAAGGAGTGAGGATGTAAAAGTGCAGGCAGTAAGTGCTCTAACTCAGAAAAGCACTGCTCAGTTCCCATGGAAGTATAGCAGGGACAGAAATAAAAGCATGTGCATGCAGAATTGAGCAGAAAGGGGGAAACCCCAAAGATTTCACAAAAGTAACAAGAACTACTTGTTATCTTAATTCTGCACGGGGATGGGATGGAGCTGAGAAGACAGTTGGGGATGCTGTAGTGTTTTCCCACCTAACGGATGATGTTCCTTTCTTAAATCCACCTCTCCGAGCACTTTGGCACAGAGACTGGTGAAGTATCTGCACAGAATTTGCTTGTGCTCCCAAGCCACCTCAAAGCTGTTCTGACTGACTACAAAAAAGTGCAAATTGATAATTTCTCAGTATTAGAGTGAGATTACAGTAGATAAAGTTTTCAATGAATGCTTAAGCTTAGAAGTCCCATTTCCTTTTGGGCCACAGCTGCCCACACCAAGACCACAGGAAACAGAGCACAGAGCATAGTTTTCACTCTGCAGGTTTAGAAAACAGTTTATTTTCTTGGCAGTATTACTGACAGCTTAGTATGAGGTCTTTGACTTTCCATCCACTTGCCCAATACCAGTGCTACCTCTACTACCACGAGCTAGCAAGTTTAGTCCTTAGCAAAAGCATCCAAAGAAAGATCCCTTAAATATTTATTCCTACCTTCTAGGAAAGGGAGGGGGTTTTATCTCCACATGTAGGAGCTTTGTAACTCTGAAGAATCTTGCATTTCATGGTGCAAGACTATCATTTTCCTGATGGCAGGCTCCAGCTACCTTTTAATAATCTCCCTGGCTGACAAATTTTCTTCTTCAAGAGAGCTGCTTTTCCTGTAATAGGGCATTTACTGGTTATTTTTTCCTTTTCAAATAACCCATAATAATAATATTTGCAGACACAAAACATCAAACAGCCTCTCCTAACAGTGGTTGCTAGGTCTAAAGCTCTAGCATGGTCTGGATCCCTTATGAGTTTGTTATTGTTTCAGCATATGCTCCTCGAGATGGCAAAATAACACCACTACGTGTTTGCTGGCATAATGTTTTGAGGCATGTAATCAGTTGCGCCTCTCTAGCAAACAGCAGCAAATAGCATACTCCTTAAGTTTTAGAAAAGCTGCTTGTGTGGCAAGTGAACAGCTGTGGAATTTTCTTTTTATGTTACTTTTGGCTGTCTGGTCCAAACAAGTGCTGTGGCAATGTCCTTGTAGTGTCCCCAAAGTGTTTGTGCCAAAGGACAAGACATACTGGGCCTTGCAAACACCACATCTGGGTATGCCAGTTTGCCAGTGGGCATTTCCACTATTTAGCCTCTATCACCAAGCAGTGCCAACCCACAGTCCCTAGTGCTCATGAAGCAGGTACTCCTCAGGGGCCCAATAACTGCAAATATTAGGACTAAATGAGAGGTTTCAGTATTCTGTCCCTCCATGTCTTTTGAACAACCACATATGCAACAATAGAAAAGATGCCACCAAGAAAGAGACGCATGGCTAGAACGCCTTAGATCTGGCTAAGGAAATCATGATGAAAACATCTGTCTTGTTGAGAAAGTGTGGCTCGTTTTTGCGAGAGGGACAAAGACAACAGTATTAGCAGTCAATATCTTTAACCTTCATCTGCTGCAATGTCTGTGTTTCCATCTGAAGAGCACTCCCGTTTACTTGCTAGCAAGCCAACCTGCAGGGAGATTACCTTGTATTTGGAAGTGTCCCAGTTGTGTACCAGCCGTGCAGGGATGAGGAAGCTGTCATCCACGTGGCAGGTGCTGCAGTAATACCACCCGCTGTAGCTGCACACCTTGGCTTTCCCATTGGACAAGCCTATGGAGCGCTGACAGCCTGGAGAAGAAAGAGGGGAAAAAGTCTGGGTTTGTACACCACGCCAGAGGTACACACTCAGGAGGCAGTAAGAAAAGTCTTTATTCCCCACATCTGAAACAGTTTTTAAATTTTATTTGTTTATTTCTCATAACCTAAAAACAGAGGAATAAATATCTGTATTCCTGGACTAGCGCTGAACAAGCATACACTAACTTGGGAACCTCTGACAAAGAGTTCAGAGAGCAATCAAAGGATACCAAGCACTTCTCAAGAAACAAAGGCAGAAGACCAGCTTTGAGACACTGGACATTTAAAAGCCACAGTCATCTGAAAACCACGACTTGAAGTTTAGACAGAAAACACCAGACCACAGAAGCACTGTGCGCTCGCTCCGGGCAGCCGGGAGGGATGCTGGCTTGGCAGCCACGATTCAGCCACAGAATTAGCACAGCCCACTCATATTGAGAACCAGTGGTCCTTGACTAGCAGTGGTGGCACAGCTCAGTTTCTCCTTCTGCCTGGATTGCCCTGTGTCTTACGAGGCCTGAGGTCTGTCTGCTACTCTTTTCACAGCTGGATCGCTTGCCTCTTCCTGCGCCCTCCTGTGTGGAGTCCCTGGGATAAGACTATGTAACTCTGCTGCTTTACTTGGAAAGAACTAACAAAAAACTCCTTCACCTGACCACCTGTTCTCACAAAACACATAGAAACTCAATGTATTTGACACCTCTGTCTTTCTCTCAGCTGTGGCTTAAATGAGCCAATAGGTTCAATTAATACTAGAGTGGAGGGTTGAAGACGGACAGCACAGTCACATTAAACAACCTGCTCAGGAAGCAAGGCTAAAAATGTTTGGATAAGATATAACGAGACGTCTGTGGTTGTTACTAACACCTCTTTGACACAGCACACATGACGGTATTTCTTCATTCCCTTCAAATGTTAGTGTCCCCATCTGACATTTACAGCTACAGACACAATTAGCACCAAAGCCCCACTCCAGCATGTGCTGGATGCTCAGACGGTCTCTGCTGGAGCTGGTTAGTAATGAGGATTAGCAGAATCCTTGTACATCACTTTTACAGCAAAAGTATTGCTTAAACAGGCAGAAGTCAACTGACTGACTGCTTTTGTCAGTATAACTGATTTTGTTCAGTGTAATTATGTCATTCCCACTGAAGGCACCTTTTTCCCTGATTTGAGGAGCGATTGCATCTCAACTGCTCTAGGCACAAATTAAACTCTTCCTTCTCCTTCCCCCGCCCTCCATTAGCTGATGCTACCCTCTCCACTCTGCTCTAATCAAAATAATTGTAATAACCTGACCAATATAATAGGTTCACTTCTTCCTCTTCCACCCTCCTGAGCCACCTGGACATTGGTTCTCTGCAATACACACTGTCAAATTAATCAGTGTGCGACACATCCCATTCCCATCTCACTCTCCCCTTCCCTCTTTTTTGAAGTGAGGATATGCAGTTTCTTAAAAAAGGCAAATATATAAACAGGTCATATAATTAAAGAGACACTTATGTTAATGTCTCCTGCTTTACCATTCATAAGATTAGAGTGTAAGTATAAACATATATCTCAAGTGATACAACTCAACATGTGTAATGCAAAAATGTGATCTCAGCTAATAACCAAACAGAAAACCCAAACATTATGGCTGTAAACTATTATCATTGTAGAAATAACTGTTGTATGGTTAATATTAACAGAACTTTTTGCAAAGCAGTACTTTTAGGGCAGAAGGAATGTACGTATGCCTTTTGTAAGGGTAAAGTCAATTCAACTCCTTGCCACTCCACAGGCTGCTGGTTTGTGTTAGTGCCCCAACTCCTCTCCGTTAGACTGAAGCCAAGAATAAGCTAAACTCCACTTCGAATTGCCACCATCCCCAACTAAAACGTTCGCAGTTGAGAAGTCACCACCTTAAGGTCTAATTTCTTGCAGCCTCCTAGAGCCAGAAACTCATTTTGGTTCACATGGAGAGTTTCCCCAGGAGAGGAATGACAGAGCACACAAGTCAGAAGAACTGAAGGTCTACAGGGTGAGGAGGGTCTCAGCAAGCAATCCTGGATGCCCTTCCCTTCAGGAAGGGTGGTTTTATATGAAGGAAAAAGTGGAAGAAGTTTCTACCCAAGCAGCATGCATTGCCTCCTCCCTTATTTCAGCCCTTCTCTGAGCCCATGTTTGTTTTCTCACTCCTCAGAAACACATTTTTACACAGAGTATTTCTCATTCCTCTTCATATTCTCATGAAAATCACAATCTGCAAGTTTTAAGATTGGAGTATTTCAGATGAGAATGTGGCACTGGCACCTACCTTGCATTTTCCCTTACCTTACAAGCTTTGCTGTTTGAAAATCACCATCCTTTCCATTCCTATCTGTTGTGATTCATAATGATGGCTATTTCTACAATCCTTTCAAATCAAGTTATCAAAGCACTGATTTTCTTTGATGTTATGCAGTTCAAAGTGATGTAGTGTGACAAACATATTTCTGTGGCATAGACCACTTATGCTACTTTGTTTTTGTAAGATGGAGAAAAAAAAGAGCAAGAGTGAGAGAGAAGAGGAGGAAGGAATATCTCTTGTGGCCTAATGCCCTTGGAAATCCTGCACCTGGATATTCAGGTACATAAACTTGCCATCATGTTTACCAGAAGCAAAGGCAGTACTGATTCCTGGCTTTAAATTCTTGAGCATCCCTCCCAGCACAACAGTCAGATGCAGCTGGACCACCTCGGAAATCAGTAACACAACTCACCAAATAGTTGGGATGGAGGACAGGACCATTGCAAGTTTTCAGAGAAAACATTTACTTGGCTATAGCTACAGAAAGCACCTTACACGGGATGGGGGGGGGGAAAGCAGAACAAATTCCACCAAGCATCTGTCGCCTGTTCCTAATGCTCACACAGAATATTATCCGTGTAACATCTGTACAAAGGTCTGGCAAACCCTGAGCCTAGAGCAAGGAGAATACTGGATATTTACTGTTACCCAAATTCATCCCTACCTAAAGGATGTTATAGAGCAAGCTGCAAAGGGAAAAGTGTAGCTGTAGGTTTAGTGCTAGCAAAGTGAGGGAAGGAATAATCCCAAACCTTTCATCACAGAAAATATAACAAAACAGCCTTGGAAACAAGCAAAGAAAAAGGGTTAGAAAAAATAGCAGCAAGAAAGTGCTGCTGGGCACAGATGAACCTCTCTCAGCAACATGTTTGTGAGCAGAGCACGAGCGTCAACATAAAGAGGTTCATCTCCAAGTGCTAAGACTTTGGGAGGAAAGGAAGGTGAGGTTAAAAAGCTGTAACAAGTCTTTCTCCTTGACTTAAGGTGGTGGTGATGACAGTATGGAGGAAGAATCCAAGACACTGCAATATAATTCCTCTTCTGCAAAGTATGGAAAACACTACCTCTGCCACTTTAGGGGGTTGCATACTCCTATGGTCAAGGAAGACACACAACTATTCTTTTTATCCAGATACCGTTTTCTTTAACCTTTTAGCAAGAGAAGATTAGAGTAGCTCCACACTGAAACAGAGACAGTGGAAGACCAAACCAGAATTAAGTACATAACCGTTTTTTCTTATTCAATCAAGTTCCTTGTCCAGTATCAGGAAAAAGCAACTCCCTCGTGATTGTGACCATAATTAAATCTGTGACAGATTAGCTTAGAAGTTAATCCATTTAGAAACAACATACAATATGAAAAAAAGAAAATGACCCACAGACTTCAAAAGGCTTTCAGCTTGATAAAGCCATAAACAGACTAGGAAGGAGCACAGCAACAAATTTTCAGAGTGTTAGATCAGACATATAATGTTGCTCTAACTAATCCACACAACCAGAGAGAGATGGTGAGAACTTCCTGCAGCCTTGTGTTTCTGTACATCTATTCCAATCCACTCCACCATGGGAAAACTCAAACTCAGGAGAAAGACACACTAAACTTAAACTCAGGAGAACAACACACTAACAACCCACCTCAGTTCTCCCTCCTGCCCACCCAGTTGCAATATGCGTTACACTTTGTGCTTTTCCCAGTACTACTTTCCTGCCAAAGCAATTATCTTTCTAAAGAAATAATCAAAACTCATAAACCTCCAAGCAAAGTCTGACTCTTTACTCACCTTGCCTACTTTTTTGTGAGGTTCTTATGGGCTTTAAAAAAAAAACACCACCACAAAACCTTCACAGATTGAAGGCAGAAAATTTTCCCTGTTGAAGCCATGTGGATTTGACCCTATCCAGTTATAATTATCTAACCAACATATAAATCCCGCATTATTTATGTCAGCAATGTACAAATCCCACTTTAATTATAATCTAGATCAGCTCTTCCAGAAATAAGGATGGATTCACTAGTCCCCAACTCCCACTCAATTTTTTTTAACCAGACTCCAAGGGATGGACCAACCACTCTGAGTCAATGGAAAGCTCAACTATTAGCTGGTACTCAGCACTAAGCCCTAAATTAAGAGCATTCCCACCTTCATTAGTGCAATATGAAGATATAGTGCATGACCTTGTCTCTCCTGTCTTGCAGAATCCAGCTCAACTAACTTAGCTCACCCACTCTAGGCTGTAGTCTGGTCTGGGGACACAGGCCACTCCAGAGAGTGGTCTGTCCCATGCTCCTACTGATGTCTCACGGGGCACAGGGTTGCAGAGCGTCTCTCCGAGGGAGATGAGATGAATCATCCTTTAGACACCAAGGTTTTCTTCCAATCAGTGAAGACTGGATTAGCATAGACATGCAATATTTAGACTGCTAGGGGGAGCTGAATTAAGCAACACGCTTTACCTCATTGAGGTGGAACACACAGAGCTGTGACCCTCTCCAAGAAGACCAACAATGAAGAAAAAGAAAAATTACTGGTGGAAGCAAGCGATCTGATAGCACTTATACGTGCATACACAACATTGTGCATGCTTGTATTATCCTTTATAGGAGATGCCATACAAGCATGCTGCAGGTTACATAGCTAAATTCTGCCTTCCCAATAAAACTAATACTAGTTAACCCTGCAAATGTAACACTGAAAAAAACATATATATCAAAATGCAAGCTAACACTCTGCATACAGAAGAACAAAATTCCATCAATAAATCAGGACTAAAAAATAATAGCTGAGTGTCAAATGGCTGCAACAAAACTACAGTTTTGGAAATTAGCTTTTTATTTGCTTGGATTTCCACACTTGAATTTCACCAGAATATAGGTTCTTTTACCTTTAGTGTCAAATGCTGAGAAGGGCCAAGATGTCATTCTTTCCAGAGAACTTGCTCCAAGGGAACTATAAACAGCCATAAAGACACATTTCACACACAGTTATAGCTGTGAATCCTTTAACACATGGCCAGTTTGCATCCTCCTACTGCATCCTTTCAACTCCTCCTCCCCATACCCAAACCAACAGTGCTAAGGAAGAATACCACACACCTCAAGCTAATTCACTGTTCTTTCCCCCATGCCCTTACACGATTATTCTCTGCAATATCTGGTGCTTTGCTGAGACTCTGAAGCGCAGCCCGACAGAAGAGAATGGGAGCTCCCATGGAATGACTTATTAGCAGGATTCAGTAATTCACCAGCTCTTTAGCCAGGGATGGGAACTGAACACACTCTCTGGGCCAGCCCTTGAAGTCTGCCAGCTAGGACTAAGTACATAATTTGAGCATAATTAATAATGGTATTCCCATTCCTACAGTTGATTACACTCAGTTTTATATCCTGAGAAGGCAGACAAGAGCAGAGCAAAGAGCAGGCCAGCCATTTGTGTGATCAGGGTAAACCCGGTGCCAGCATCCTCAGCTGGGACCAGGTCATTTAGAAAAAGGAGCCTCTACATAACTCAGTTTTCATTTCTGCTCTGCAGTTCATCTGAAGTCATCTTACCCCTGCACTGTTCATTCATTTACTTACACCGAGGTTTGCTAAGTTTCACTTATTTGATACAGCAGCTATTAACATAACTAGAAATAATCAGCTCTGTTTCTGCTTGAATATACAGCCAGTTTTGTACCTTCTTTTAACATGAGGATCAACTGTGCAGTAAGTGTGGATATATATATTTTTGCCAATGCTATTTGGCTGAATTTCTTCTTGCTCACACATCACTACCACAGCACTACCTTGGGCATACACAGTATTTGGATTTACACAGCACAGGTACTGATCAGCCAACTGACACAGCAGAAGGTCAGTCTCGGAAACTGAAACCTTCCCATCAGTTGGCCCGCAGCTTGTTCTGTAACTTCTTTTACATTCCCCCTGATCTGATCCACAGTTCTGCCGATAATACACTGCTTTGGCACGTGACAGAAGAGAGGGAAGCCCTGCCAATGCACGCACAAATGCCCTAGTTTCATGGTAGTGGACCTAAAGCAGCTGTATTTTTCTTCTGTACTTGCCCCTTGATGCTCCACACGCCCATGTGGATGCTCCGACGCCAAGCAAACACACCGAGAAGCATTAGGAAGGGCTCCCTGTGATGCCAGCTTCTGTGAAACCTCTGAGATTCCCACACCTTTACTACCTCCTCTCTGTTAAATTTTATTAAAACCATCAGGTGGATTCAAATCCTGTGAGGGAGGGATAAAACTGCATTATAATGTAAGATTTGTTTTCTTAGGAAAACAAATGAATAGTCATGTCTCAAACCAGTTCAGGGGCCTGGTATAAATTGCAACTGCAGAAAAAGAGTTATGCAGATATAACCTGTCTGAGCCTTCCTGCGAAGGCAAGGCCTTTATTAGCAAACCTGGCTTGACTGATGCAAAAGATGCTAGCCCAACAAATAAAGCTGTCCCTTGTAATGCAATTCATGGGGAACGTCTGGGTTTTCCAGAAAACTGGGGAGGTAAGGGTTGAGGGGAGTGTTGGAGTTTTTGGGTTCTGAAAACACTTCCTTTTGCCCAGACGTAGCTTTTTCCATCCCAACAAAGGTGAGAGTTAGACACTTAGACTCCCTGGTTTTGGCATTCTCTACTTTGAACTTCTTGCCAAAAGATTCATCAAGACTAGCTTCACTCAATAAATGGACCAAAAAAAAAAAAAAACCCAAGTAACCAAGCATTCTTTGGGGCAGTGGAACTAATACCCAGCACCCACAAGCCAGGAAGAAACATGGCATAGCAAAGGACAAACATAGAGCCTGCGCTGAGAGTAGAGACATGCTCACACACAGCACAACTGAGCTCAAAACAGCAAAAGAAATAAGCACAAATATTTTATTCTTAATGGAAAAAAACAAAACAAAACCACACAAAAATGCTGAAACCCGCAGAGTCGCTCAGAAAGCCAGATTAGAGCAATGGGGTCACCCATCCCCATACAGGCAGGACAGGTGTCCATTAAACCTGCCGGGAGGAATGTGTAGATTTATCAGCCAAGACATTTTCATCAGCTGTTCTGCCTGCAGGGCCGAGGCAAAGCTATCAGTAAAACACCAGCTGAGGACTGCACAGTGCACATCAGGGTGCAGGACACGCACCGAACTGGCCAAGTACTCGGCTAAACTGCCTTTTTCAGCCGGCCAAGTCCAAACCAAATCCTACCAAAGGGAAAATCCCACTCCGCAAAGGTGCCGGCCAGATCCCAAGAAGGTGAAGGACCCAACTTCTACCAGCTTGGACAAATCTAATAGCTTTCACTGCCATTTTCCCTAGTCAAGCCATCTTAAACTTGTGCTGCAGAGCTCACCTTACCTCTGGAGATTAAATAGCTTCTGTGATCATAACTGATCACTGGTAACAGCTTTAATTAACTCAAGCAAGTAAGAGAGATACCATGTGGTATTTTCTGATCTTTCCCCAAACAAGAGCTGTCACAGGGCGAAGCACTGTGGACCCGCAACCCTATGTTTTGAAAGACATAGGTCCACTGTAAATTAAGTGCTCCTTGCTACAAAAATTCAAGTCACCCTTCTCTGAAAACTTTCCCCCACTCCTCCCAACAAGTCAGCGGCTTTGTTTAGACCTGGTGTATTTTCCAAATACTAATTTAGCTGTGGACAATGGTTTTTTGCTCATCTGCCTTTGGCTAACAGAAAGTTTAGAAATATCACTGTTAGCAGTGGAAGTTTTAGTTTTGAATCAATAGAAAGAAGGCCTGAAAGTCACATACAAAACTGTAAGAGTACCGTTAACACATGGTCTAAGGTGAATATACTTACACAATAAAACCTTTACAGGGCGAAACGCATTCTCAGGGGATTTTACAGAGTCATAAACACAGGGAAGGCAAAAAGCTGCTGAAGTCTTGGAATGAAGACATCAATTTAAATGAAACCAAGCACAAAATACATACAGCACTTAAAAAGCACAATCCTAAAAGCCCTGAACAGGTGAGAACAATTGTTATTTGGGACTAAAAATGTGACAAGAGTGCTGACAACTTTCCAGAGGACCTTCTGGTATTCTGTTATTGTGCTATGTTTGCTAAGAATTGTCCCCTAGTATTTTTCGCTCAGTGCCAAGTTACAAATAGGTGCTGGGTGTGATGACAGTTCACAAAGTATTTGTTGAATTCAGAGAAGGAGCACATATGCTTTCAGCTATCTGTATTTGAGTAGTTTCAACTATACGGCTTTTTGAGAAGTGAACAAAGTCAACACAGCACCTGAGTAATTTTTATTTTTTTTTTAATTGCACTTGTTGGCTTGCAAGCTATTAGGAAAATCCTTCCTTTTCGCTGAGGAGAAAAAAAAGAAAGAGAGGAACTTAACTTTGAGCACAGTAGGGGCTGGTTTCAGAGCACTGGGGTGAGCCAGAGCAGAGGCTGCATGACCTGGACATGTTGCACTGGACTGTCCCCCGACATATACACGATCACAGCAACAGAGGCACAAGGACTCTCAAAAGCCAACAGCTTTCCACCCGCTGCTCAATCTGACAGGGCTGCAAGCTCAGGAAATAGCCCATTTACTAACCTTGGCTTCTCTGCACCTCGTGTTCAGTTCAGCCAGCCAAGCCAGTGGAGCCCTAATAGCAGTATTTATCCTTTTGGCAAGTGAGGAGACATGGAGAAAGCAGGGAGGAGAAGACAGAAGACAGCCCAGAAGAGGAGCAAGAAAAGCCACACAGACAAACCAAAGGGTGTAGAGCACATTTTGCAGAAGGCGGAAACTCCAACATCCATTAGGACTCGCTGTCTAAGCAATAAGGGTTCCTGGCAGACACAATTGTCTTCACTGGAAAAAATGTTTGTTTTAATAAAGGACAGGGAGGAGAAAAAAAAAATGGTGAAAAGGAAGAGAGACATCAAAAGACCAGGAGCCATGCAAAAACAGGAGGCAAGGGCAGAGGCTGTTTGTCTTCCCCATCTATGGAAACACAAAGGCACATGCCAGGGAAACAGCAATAGTGAAGGGCAGCTCGGGACATTTGCCCTTATAGAGCTCAAGGAGAAACTCCTGCCTTTCCCCAGGAGCCCACAGACAGACCAACAGGGAGTCAGGACACCCATGGGAGTACTTACAATTGGCTACCGCTGTCTACAAGATGCTGCACTTGCCAAACACATGTTTTGATGGAAGTCACCTCACCCCAAATTTGTAACATGAACAATTTGGGGATTTCTCTTGAATCCAGGTGAAATAAATACACAAAAAATAATAACACTCCCTGCAACAGTTCATTCTAACATGATGCGCGTCTCTTAATTTCCTACATATTAAAGAACAAATCATAAAATCTGATATTTACCAGCTTGGCCTTGCAACCAACTTTCATTTCATAGCCATTTGAAGACAAGGGGTAGGTCCCTCCGAACTCTCACCTGAGCAGATTGACACTTGCCACTCTTGCTCTGAGCCCCAAACACTCCCCACGGGAACATCACTGTACCCCAGCAACAGGGCAAGACCAAGCCTGCAGTTATATGAACATGCAAAGGACACAGGAGGCTGCCACGCCTGTGCCAGCAGTTTCTGGTTAACCACACGTTCCAAAATGTATTGCTGTTCCAAGACAAAAATACAAATAATGGCAGCAAAGGTAAAAAGGTTTCTAAAAATATGGCTTTCCACCATATTTTCCACCGTTAATCAGTGGCCTATTAGCTTATTTTTGGAAATGATAACAAATGAAGTCCTGCCCTCTGTAGTAAGACAAGCAGTTAGAAATGTGGGGCAAAGCTTTTGTATCTGCTGATCAAGTAAAAGAAAACTTTTTTTCAGTCTGCCCTTCTGACTCCCATTGTATCAAGGGTTTGTCCTCCCTGCCCCACGACTGCAGCTGACACCAGGCCCTGGCTTCTATCATGAGCTGAAAAGTCCTACTCAGACTCCAAGATAAACTTGTCAATAGCAAGGCACAGACATTCACATTCTTTCCCTACCTGCTTGTGAGCCTCAGCTGTTTGTCTGGGAGCAGCCCCCTGAAAAGCTTTTACTGAGGGAGAAAAGGAAAGGGGGATGTAGAGGGCATTTCAAATAAAAAAAAAAAGTTGGGGAGGGGAACCCTCCAAAGACTGCAAAGAGTAAAAAAAATAAAACAGCCTGTCTCCATCAGCTCTTCCCAACAACCTTCTTTATCAGAGGTTCATTGTCAATCAATTAGCCAAGGCAGCAGGGGTCTGGAGGGAGGGGGGTAGCTCAAGAGACAATGGTCTGCCCTGTTGTATTACTATTTAATCACTTTTCCTAAATAAATAAAGCAGCCCTGAGGTGCTGTCATGTCAAGGGAATTTATAACAAAAAAACCCTTCATTTTTCATTGGTCATTACTTTTCCTTCCCTCCCACCCCTGCAGGACTAGAGAGGGTTATTACTGTAGCCTTAAGTTCCATCTTTGTGCTGCTTGCCTTTGATTCCCACTCGGACCTTGCCACTTTCTGGCACTAATTTGTTAGGCTGAACAAAGGAGGGATTTGTACCTCCTGTAAGGTCTCAATTAGGAAAGGCTTCTGCTGTATTATGTGCCATTGGGACAGGACACAAAGACGGTAATTACAGGAATTTGCACTAAATGGCTGAAGAATTCACAGCAAAACTTTTCTTCCTCCCCCCTCCTCATCCTTTTCCAAGCTTACCCCTCCCAGCAGCCCTGGGGAAAACTGCTCTCAATGCCTGCAAGCTGTAATTATCAACAGCAGTCCCCTCAGGTTAAACAGCAGCCCAGGCTGAGCAGCAGCACCAAGTGCCTGCAGGGAGTGAGGAACCGGGAGAGAATCCCCGCTTGCTGGTGCATCTCCGAGGTCTCCTCAGCACAAACTCTTCTGAGCCAGACAAGCTTCCCCAGTTTCTCCCAGTTATAATTACAATTATTCGTTTCTTTGTGTTGTGGTAACAGCTACAGGTTCCAGCCGACTCTCAAAGAGCAACTCTAAGGGTCTCAGATGGCAAAGGGTCCGCTCCTACATCCATTCCCGTCCTCAGGTACAGGGAAATCCACTGGCCGGCTTCTCAGAGACTCTCTGCAACTCACACTTCTTAGAATAAGAGCGTTCGTTCAGTTTTGCAGATCAAAAGGAGGCCACATGAGCGCTGGGAATGCCTCATGTGTATCAGAAAAAGACTCCGTGCAACCCTGACAAGGTCAGAGCACCTTATTTCTGCGAGGAATACATACGTGAGTGAGTGCAGATGAATCTTCCAATGTTTGGGAGAGGAAATCCCCCCCTTTCCCACAGAAAACACTGCTCCCTTACTATATAATGCAAGAGTAAACCTATTTCACATTGGAGACATGCATTTTGTCACAATCCCAGGGACTCATATTTTTGAGGAGGTCACTGGGGATGCACACTCAAAACTCTCCTGGACCTCAGTCAGAGGATAAAGTAAAACTACAATATTTTCCTTTACTGAGCTGTGAATTAAAATAAATGAGGAGAAAGGCATAAAGTTTTAATGTCATCTCAGGCATTAGCTTAAAATGAGGCTGTCAATTCCGCTGTGTTCTGAAGTTTCACAAGGCTGTCAGCTGGGTAATACACCGGGCTGGATCCATACTGGGGATACTTATCTGACCCATTCCCAGAGTCTCCCTGCAGCTTTCACTCTCACAACTACCGTTAAGGGGAAGACATGACCATTGTCCAGCAGCGTTCAGATAATCAGAGTTTCAGCAGTAGTTTGCCACATAATTGCTCCCATGAAGTCACATAAACAGTTTGCAGCCAAGGACAGAACTGAATTCAGCTAGAAGCCCCAATATTGTGACCAAACCATTAACTGTGGTGAGGCCAATCTCCACCACGCTTCAGCTACCAGGCGAGTGCCACGCACTGTGGAGAAGGGAGCAGGAACAGCACCTGTGGGTGACTGTCAGAGAGGGGTGAACCCACCCACACCCACGGCCAGTTCTGAGGGCACCCCAGTACTTCTGGGGCTCAGGTGTCCCCTGGGAGAGGTTCAGACCAGCCAGCAGGTTCTGGGCCCACACAGACCCCCCTCAGAGCCATATGTGGTTCCAGATCAACAGGAGACCCCCACATCAGACAGCCACCCACCCCAGAGCAAAGCGGGGAGGCAGGACCCTCACAGCTCCCATAACAGAGGAAAACTCTCCAGAAAAGATGTTTCTGATACACAACTAAAGCCAGCCACACAGTACAATTTAGGCACAAAGTTCCCAAATTTGCTCCACAAAAGTGCCCTTTCTGAAGTAAAAGGACAAAGAACTGCATTCACATGGGTCCTGGCTGTTTCTACTTTATTCCCAAACTGGACAAAATCATGCTTTTGCCTCACACTAGAGTCAGCAGTCAAATTAACTGAGATTTACAACTAGATACAGAGGCTTAAGGTCGTATTTTCACCCCTGCCTCAAGGGAAATGCTGAGCAGATAAGCTCATGCCTGAACCTCAGTAGTAGAACACGTTGCCAAATGATGGTGTTTCAGGGAAGCATATACGCTTTGAGGAGTCTCCCCAGAACACTCAGTGCTCAGCCCCCAAAACAACCTGAAGGAGATGCAGTAATAAAAGGAAACGAAAGTGCTAGAAGTTGGAAAGTTGCATTGTATCCAGAATACAAACCCCTTTGCTTATGGACCACCTTTCCAGTGTCCTGAAGCAAGAAAACAGCCCAAGCAACCTGTAAAGCAGCCCTGGCCTGTGTAGTGCTGTATGCTGCACATGCAGGATCCAATGTTTCAGCACTGTTCTTGAAATGCAGGTGAACCCCTAAACATCACATAGGTTCTTCACATTTTACAGAGAGCAAAGGAAGGCTAACACGCCAAAGTGTCTACACTGATAGTGAGAGGCAGGGAGTAGCTGTGTGCTGCTAAAACACATGCCTGCTCTTTCAAGTGATTTTATTTTCCTGCAGAAGAGCGGCGGGTGCAAATGCTGCAGCCTGGTTTCTTACCTGCACACCTGAAGCTCTGAACAGTAAGCCCTCTCTCTAGGGACAGCGTGGTGAGGATGCTCAGGAAGCTGGTGGTCACAGATTGGCGCTTGCTCTTTCTCAGATCGTTTCCAAAGGGCCGATCTCCGGGTTTGTTCCTAAGCGTGACCTGTGGGTTCTGAGTTAAACTTCTAGTAGCATTGGCTGCTGTTCTCAGTGCCTCCATCCACTCCTGGGCCCTCTGACGAGTCTCTGCACGCAGGCGGAGGACATCTTGAGGAAAAATGACCTGAAAGCAAGAGTCACAGCCATCCTGAGTATCTGTCTGGACTGACAGGCACACATCAACATTGTAGCTCAGCAGAGGATCTTCATCAAGCCTACCCGGTTGGAATGCCATGAGATAAGACCTGTTCAAGACAAAAGTAAATGCCTTCCAGTTATTCTGAACAGTTAACCTGTAAAGAGTCCCTGATTTGAGAATATTTTGGTACTCTTTAGTGTTTTCAGTCAAATTCATGGATAAGAAGAGCTCCATGGGCTTCTCTAACAATCCATTGGTTTGGGAAAGGTCACTGTTATTTTCAGGCTTTGGCACATTCTCCAGTTTCTCCTGCTGCCTCGTGAAAGCAGGCACAGAAGTACGCACCGCCTCCCAGAGCTTCTGTCCCCAGTCCAAAGCCTCCCACGAGGACTCCGCTTTCAGCTGTAGCTGCGAGTTGTCTGACAGGATGGCATCCACCACCTTGGTTTCAATGCAACCAGTCACAGTGACCCTTTGAAAACGCAAGAGTGGATACATGGTGGGAAGAGTCTGGTTGCCACTGCTGTCCAAGCAATACAAGTACAGTTTGTATGGGGAGAGCTCAGCGTAACAGGTTTGCCAGTAGCTGTCATTGTCTCTTCTAACTTCTAAGTATCCCTTCTTCAGAATGTTTGGGAACATTGGCTTGTGTTCTGGAAGAAACAAAATGAGAATTGTTGCTATCAATTCTTTTAAAATAATAGTTTCAAATTGCTACATCATTCTGGTTTATACATCTCACCTAGCCATACATGGTCTATCTGGAGGACAGGAAATAGCCTTCACCCAATAGGTTATAATTATCAAACACAAGCACTGACTCAACCTTTGAGCCAACAAGAACACAGAACTTTTTTGCCCAGAGGTACCCAAACACTTCACAAAAAAGGGGCAGGGAAACAGCGGGACAGAGAAACAAAGCGATTTTCCTGACATTATCCAGGAGAATCGTGACAGAGCAACAAAACACCACAAGTCTCCCAGAACCTAGTCCAAAAGAGTCCGATATTATCAAGTAATCTCTTGCGAATTAAAATAGATTTTGACAATGAGAAACAAACACAAATTAAAACAACACCTTGCAGGGAAACACCTCTCCTGCCATGGTCTCCCCAGGGGCTAAAGGGAAAGCACCTTCTCTTCCTCTGACCCCAGCTACTTCTCACACTCTTCCTCAGGTGGTGGGGCAGTGCTCTCCCCACATTCTGACCACATTTCAGCACAAGCCAGGACCAGAACATGTTGCACGGTTCCATTTACTAGAGAGGAGCTTTACTGATTTATGAGGATCTGGCTCAGGACTGGCAGACATGACCAAAAATGAAAAGGAGGGGGCTGCCCAGCCTCAAATATCTCAGTGCCCCAGTGCTTCAGATGCTCTGGAGCAGACGTGTCCACAAAGCCCAGCCCAAAGCAAAGTTGAGGGGAATTTTAAAACCAGCCCATATACAAGTAATTCTAGGCATCAATATGATATCAATTTAAATGGAGTTATCTAAAGCATTTCGGAGTTTTAAAAAATGCTTCTATGCAAAATTCATTCCAGTCTGATTTGCACCGCTTCAGCCACCAATACTACATGCAAACGTCTTATTTTCATCTTGGCATGGACATGTAGCTCTGCAATTTTTGCTGGTCCCTGTATAAATTCAGTGGCATTTGCTGATACGCTCCAACACCAACTTCAACACTTAGTATCCCAAAACAGTGCAGCCTGGAGAGCAAGTTCTTTCTCCCATTTGATTTCTATTTTGCCTTTCCTGTGAGGGTACCTCTGATGGGTCTTGACTTACAAACAGTGGCAGAGTTAACAGACACAAGTGAAGAGGTTTCTGCCTCTGTTGTCCATCTCCCTTGGATACTGCTATTCCCAACCCCAGGAGCAAGGCAGCCACCTGGGAACAGTTCCTCATCCACTGCCCAGCTCAACTGGTCAAAACAAACCCAGCATCAACTGACCTTAACATGCAGAGTTACAAACCATGCAATGCAGGAGATGTTTCACTTGTGGGTTCTGCCCTCAAGCTGACAACCTTTGAAAGAGGGATTCGGCTGACAGCTAAAGGCACAAAATATCGTCAGCACCTCAGCTTAACCAGTTACCACTCACATTAACAGGCCACGCTCTACCCAGTTTTAGACATGACCACCTCTGAGTATACTTAAGATGTCTTCAACACAGAGCTAAGAGAACAGAAGCATCTGAGCTTGGCGAACCTTGGAAACAAAGAGCCAAAGATAAGCCTGTATAGAAGTTACTGCATCCCCACGTGCAACGGGCTTCCCAGCTAACACCGCCAGGATTGATGGCCACGCTTCTCTCACCACCATCAGCTAGTGGACAAGTCTATCCATCCTCTCAGGGGCACAAGGAGAGTCATTGACCAGAAGTATTTGAGGGACTTAGGTACTGTCCAAAGGGCTTCTGATTCCAACTGGTGAGAAAGCAGCACTTGGGCTGTAACCTACTGTCCAAGGAGATGCTCCTGTCCTTGGCTGAAAGTGTTGCTGTAGTTGGTTGTAAGAGTTTCATGTATAGGCAGGAGGAAGATTCAGGCCAGCAACAGTGTAAAAGCTTTGGCTACCTCTTCAGTGATGACCCACTTTAAGGATTTATAATGATTAAGGAGACAAGTTTCAGTTAAACTTAATGAACATGCATGAGAATTCATTGTTTTATATACTTAATAGAGCATGCAGACCTCATGGGGGTTAAAAAATGGGGGAAGGATGCTACCATCCACGTTAACAAAAAGGATGCACTTTGGTTTCACTTTTCCAGTTCAGCCTCAGCTTCCCCATGTTGCCCCCTTGCTCAGAATGAAGCCTGTATTTAACACCATGTTCAAAGTGCTCTACACATCACCTACAAAGATTTCCTGTATATACGACTAAAATCAAAACAACAATTAAAAAATTGCTACTTTGGCAGTAGGTATGAGAAGGTGGAAAAGAAATCAATATGACTATACCTTGACAACAAATAAGCTACTCAAGAGTATTTCAGCTAAATATGAAAACTGAAAGCCTAATCTAAAACTCAGAATGGTAGAGAAAAAGCACATTTTCTTATCCCAAATGGACAGATACACTCATGCACACACACACACTAAAGGAACCAATTTTGTTCACGGCACATTTCTGGCCCTGACATTCATTAGTATTTCTGTGCTAACTCAAAAGCCATTAATTTCTCTGAAACCCACACTAATCCCTTTGTAGTGCAGATAATGGGCAGCCATTCTAGAGTCATCTTCCCTTTCTATTAATCCAATCAGGGAGGCAGCGCTTCTGCAGTTCCAACTGCAATCTCTCTCGCTTCCATCAAGTACAGATGACAGTTCAAGCTTCTCCATAATAAGACAACTCGTAACCTTCCCCCAGCCACCCCTCCTTCATCCCCACGCAGGTTTGCTTGTCTTTTGTTGAGTTAGAGAAAGGCTGTCTCTCCCTGGCTTTCACAGAGCCACCCCCCTCCTTCCCTTCAAGCTCCTGCGAATCGGCTCCACCGGCTTTCCTAACCAGGACAGAACCAGCAGCCAACTTGATTAAAATTAAAATGCCTCATATTGTTTAGGTCAGGGCAATAGGTGTTGGCAGAGGCAAGTTGAATCCACATGCTACACACACACCCCCCCCTTACAGCCCTCTGCTCCCTTATCTCCTCGACATGCAGTGTGCCAGATAATACCTTTTCACTCAGAGAGCAAACGCTACCATCTCTCCATCCACCTTCCACACAGAAACTGCATTTCTTTTCCTCCCTACAGGGAGAGTAAGTTGAGGAAGAGTGAAAAAATGGAAATAATCACAGTAAATGGCCCACATCTGAGCCATTTGGAGTTATAATTTCAAGGGAAGAAGGGGAAGGAGGCAGAGGGAAACAAAGGGAGGCTCAGCAGCTGGGGACAGGGCAGCATCTTCCCCAGCACACGCCTACCGCCTACCCCTGTCCACACTTGCAACAGGTGGTGCAACCAGCATCCCAGGAGAGGGAGCCCAAATCTTGTCTTAGTGTGTCCAGAAGATACACGCTCCTGAACAACTGACTGTGCTTGCGTCCTTGTTGGTACGGCACAAAAACTTGCCCTGTTTTCCACCACTGAAGCATTTCTGATACAGTAACACCATGTAACTTGGGAAAGAGCAAAAGCGGAGATGCCCAGATTCTGAGGGGTTTGTCTCTTGAGGTGCCACTCTTCTCTGGGTTCTCTAACACTTAGCAAGAGATGAGCACAGGTTAGAGTTTTTGTCAACAGTCCTCTTCTCCAATTTCCATAAATCTTAGCAGATACCTTTGAGATCTGAAATACTCTCAGCTTGCATTCGGCTGGTCACCTGCTTGGTGGGGTTTGCTGGATCAGGGACAAACTGTGCCTCAGACAGTGCTACACAGATCTACAGGGTCCACTTTCCTCCTACTTAAAAAACACCGTCTTTTCTTCCCACCTGTTTTCCCACCTGGCTGTGCAGGTGTATCTGATTCTACTTGGTCCTGAAATAATGGCATCAATATTCGAGCACAAATTACAAGCAGATGGCTGTCCTGGAGCCAGATATGGCTTCTTCTCCAAATTCCATCTCTTTTCAATGGACCACTACAGCAATGGGACTTGTAACTAGGTAGAGGTTCGTGTTATTTTATATAAAGAAGCCACCAGAAGGGCATTCACTCCTTTTCATCTTCCTTAGGCTTAGGGAAAGCAAAACCTGCTTTGAAAATGTTGAACTTGCAAACCCTTAATTTTAGATGTATGCATTGCCAGTGAGGCTGGCTTAGCTGTTGACCAAAAATAAGCTACTCACTGAATGAACTGCCTACACAGATCAGTAAAGAACCTAAACAAATTACTCTTTACGTCTCCCTTTCAGGCTTGGCATTCTATGAGAAACTCTGCTGAAGTCTACAGGATGCCAGCTGCCCAGCCACTCCATCCAACCTCCTTGCTCCTCTGCAGCAAGTGGAACACTTGTACCACCGGTGTTTGCTGAGCAGACCAGCACCCTGTGCCAAGGGGGCAGTGGAGGAGGTTGGATTCAGTCAAGACCAACCCAGAATAGGACTCAACTGTGAAGAGACAGAAGTACAATGAGTCAAAAGAGATGGTTAGATACCACCAGCTAGGAGATGCATAAAACAGGAGCATTTGCAAAAGAATTGAGAGTATCAAACAAAGATGGATTTGCTGATTTTTTTATAAATTCACTCAATTCAGCTTTAAAAAGAAGGAAGAAAGGTATAAAGGGACTATCAAAGCTACAAAAACAGGGTCAATTCACATTAGGAGAGTTAGCTGACACCACTAAGGGAATAATGGCAACTAACCTGAAAATTAAGTTATGAAAGTCATCACAATATTAGTGGAAGCAATTGGCACTGCTCCAGGAGATGAAAACTCTGTTTGTTTGCTTCTGGAGCATCGTAATTCCAGAGCAAAAATCTCCATAAAGAATAATCCTCCCAACCGGAACAGCTCCACAACCAAACTCACCAGCGCTCTTTACTGTAATCCAAACGCCTTACCTCTCATTGTCCCTACTCACCCTCCCTATCCGTACGGTGTGGAGTATTTAATCTGCAGTCTCCTGAGAGAAAGGGTTGTCTCTTGCCAGATGCTCAGACAGTCCCTGGCACTTACGGACCCCCCCAGTGGAGGGCACCCAGCTCACACTGGATTTTAACATTTTTGCCTCCTTGAATCATGAAAGGCCCCAAATCTCTCCAGTACAGCTTTTTATTCACTACATTTTAATGCTGAAAATAAATTGGCCACAGCGGGGGCATTGGTTCTCCAACTGGCTTCAATTGGCTCTGGGATTATTTCCAAGTGGTTTGAGGCTTCCTGCTCTCCAGAGAGGAAGGTGTAGAAGTGTTGCTTCTGCACATCTGCCTCTTAGATGATGGCGCCATTACCTTCTGCACAACACCACAGATCTAGAATGTTCTGCCATCCCAATGGCAATTAACAGCCTATTGCCCTGTCCTGGCTGTGTAGCTTCTCCATACTACAGACAAAAGACAGTGTTACAGGGGCATTTTTGCCAAAGCACAAACTGCGATCAGACTTCAGAAACCTCTCTGGGAGATGGGTCAGGGGTTCAGCTTTACCTGGCCATCACTGGACGGGAAGCTTGGAGACTGCATGTCACACCTCCGCTGTTTCACAGCTCTCAGGATCTCTGGCCACCTCCACCTCGGCAGCTCCCTGACCTGCTACACCCCCTCCCAGCCAGTTGTCTTTGCAGCTTCTCCCTGAGCAGGACAACGGCAGCAGCAACCGATGGCACCGCTGTCTGCTGCTCTATGACCCACCACCACAAACATCCTCATGACTACTAAAGATAACTGCTCACACACTGTGTCCCAATGATCTACGCAAGCTTTCGCTGGATACTACAGAAGCAGCATTCTCCCTTTGTTTGCCAGGCCACATGCTCAGAAATACAAAAGCCTGACTTGAATTTGCTTATGACTTCCATCTTTGCTAGCTCCTCTTACTGCCTGACACCGTTCCACAGCACGAACTGTTCATGTCCAGCACACTCGCTGTTTTGCCAGCAGGCCCAAGGAGATATTGCCACAAAAGGCACAGCTTCTTTTCAGATCCTTTTCTTTCACAGTACATGGAAAGGATCCAGTTTCATTTTATTTGTATTATAAAAACCCAAGCAGTAGGGACAGATAAGCTCATAGTAATAAATATACTATGAAGATAAGGAAAAAAAAATTGTGAAGAGTTAATTTATGCAGCAAATTGGCCAGGTTCAGAGGACTGGAAGACCTCTGCAGGCTCCAGAAGGAAGTCCTCTACTGCAACAGGACTGACAGGAGTGCCTCAAGTTGCTCTCGGTATCCCACGTGCATTTGCTTAATCTGTATTAAAGCCCTGGAATGGGATGCCTCCAGACATTACAACTCCTTCAACCACTGCAGCAGCTTTTGCCAGCCTTAAAATACATCTTTTGGTCTCTCATGGAGAATAACTACCAGCCCCAGATACACACCCCTGCAATACCTACTTGTTTGCTTTTGCTTTTCTCTTTTCAGCTCAGCTCACAGTAGCAGCAAACTCTGTGGCAGGCTGTCATGTAAACACAGTGGGAAGAAATACCATGGCTACCTTCTAAAACCTGCACAGCCCCTGGACAGAACACATTAAGGAAACAGGTTAAGAGAGCACATTTTCAGAGCACACAAGTTCTCCTTCCTTAAACAAGGTACCACTGCCTCCAAGCCTCCAAACGTCCCACGCAGCAAGGCTTGTGGAGAGCACACAGCAAACACGGACAAATTTCTCGCACCTTTGCAAAATGCAACAGAAAAAGTGTGCACTGAGCACCTCAGAGGTACCCAACTGCTGCTGGGCTACAGGTGAGTGCTGGGAGAAGTTCTGCAGCCACTCTTACTAATCCACTTCCTTCCCTTGCTTGGTTCACCTCTGAGATCTCAGAACTTGACCTCACCTAGTCTTTTCTGTAAAAAGCCATTTTGAAGTGACCTACGCCTCTGGCAGCACTGAGCACAGTGATGGGGCTTGTTCCTGGCACCACAGAGAAACCGAGGAATGGATGGGCCTGTTGCAGACAGCATAAAACAGGAGTTTGCTTCATGGAAATCTGTCAATTGCCTTTTTTCTTAAGAGTGCTAATATTGCTGTACATCACACAACTACTTTATAGATGCAAGGTCTTCACAGTTACAGCTTGTAACTACAAACTGTTTAACATGAAATCATAATAAAGAGTATATATCACACTCCAACACAGTTTGTTCACTTTTTCTGTATGGAGAAAAACTTAATTTGATTAACTGCATTGAAACAGTGTCAGTGCCTGCTGAGGGGCTGGGCAGAGCACAACTGAACTCCATTCTGCACCCAAAGCCGCATGTCTTGGGTACACACCACAATGGGGTTACTGAGGCCTGGACAAAACCAAGCTTAAGGAATCCCATGGTTATATCCACCTGTACACAGAGTGCATTTCTTGTCTCTTCCTCTTATGGTTGCACCATGGGAGGTTTTCTATCAAGCTGTTTTACACAGCAGTTTGAAGTCCAGCTATAGACTTGACTCTGGATACAGCAAGGCCCTTTTAGGGCTTCTAGAAAGTTGGTGCGTCTCCCTGGGGTCTGTTGTCTCTAAGCAAAGTGCACTGGACAGCTTAGGTGGGAGCCAGGGTGAAAGGAGGACAACACTGCACACAGCCCAGCTTCCCAAAGGGAGGAGACTCACCCAGGAGAGGGGACAGACTGCAGTACGCGGCCCCTGACTTCGGAAGCAATGCTGACCCAGCACTGCGGTTCCTAACATAATTTCTTTGTTTGCCAGAAGGGGACGAAAATTATACATCATTTCCATTTTTCATTTTGCTTCCTTTTATGAACAATTGCATCACAGTGTCTTGCATCTGTGTGTAAGGGAGAGGGGAATGTAATTTGCTTCAGCCCAGAGAGAGGTTCAATGCACTAGGGTGCACCCCAACGTATTCTTGCAGTTGCCTGAGCCCTGGACAGACATAAGGGAGGCCAGTTTGGCCTGCGACTCTGCTGCTCAGCACTAGCTGGATTGGTGACTTGCTTCTTGCAGGTTGGGGATACAGTGGCAGTTTGAAATTACTCTCACTGAATAAGCACATGAACAAGCCATTAAACAGAGAATGGCTTAGGTATTTCTTATTCTAAACAGTCTATGTAACAAACTCCCTTATTTTTCTGAGGGCTGCATGGGGAAACTGGGCCATAAAGACTAAGCTTAAATTAGTATCGGAATAATCTACTGAACTTTAAAGGCTAGATTTAATCATGCTTCTGTGGGCATGTAAAGGTGTTACATGTAAAGTTCAACCCATGAGATGCCCAGGATACAGCTGAGGAAAATCGAGAGCTCCAGGCTTCTGAGTGCACTCATGTTCATCATCGCTTTCATGGCAAGGATGCAGAACAGAGACCCCACTCTACAGGAAGCAATATATCTCCCTAAACAAAACCAAGAGCAGATATACTTGCCTTTGTATGCCAAGAGCACCCCTTCTTTGGGATACAGCAACTATGTCACAATATAACACAGGAACATACAGGTTTGTGTGTGTATACATACATATATATATGCTTATGTATTATATATATTTATATTTATATATGCACACATCCACAAAAAGAAACATTTGGGCATCTCCTTTCCCTTCTCCAAAATAGCTGACTTATCTGGAAGACCTAACCAAAAAGGTTTGTTTTAACCCTAAACCAGCTACGTATTCATAACTGGCATCATTCCACCATACACACACACTTTCACAACCCTTTGATTTTTAAATTCCTTTGTTAAATCCTGCCTTTATTTAGATTACAAAAACTTCGTGGCACTAGCTGCTTTTCTCTTCTGTAAGTGCCCAGTTCCCTTCTGCCATCTCTAAAACAAATCACGGAGATGCAGACACTGGTTCAGTGTTTCCAAAGCCCTGGGCACAACCTCTTCCAGTGCGGCGCTTGAGAAAGGAAAAGGAAAAAGTATCAGTTGCTGAAAGGCCGCTTGGTCCGGCTGCTGGAGGCGCCTGCCTCAATCTGATAACAAGACTTCCTGCACCCCACACAAAGCTGGCAGATGCCTTAATGTTGACAAGCACAAATAGCCAGCTTGAGTTTTTGTTAATTGTTTATGGACTGAATAGCCAGAATTTCTTAAAGAAACAGCACATAGATCTCAGGCCTCACAGTAAAGCTTTGTTTGCCCTCTTTTTAATGGCCCCTCTTCTTTATTTTTTTTCACAAAACCTGCATTTGTTTGGATTTGCCATTCTCCCAATAGCATTAGCAGTCAAAGTTTGCTGTTTGTTTGTTTGTTTGTTTAATTTGGGAAAATCAGATAAGGAAATGATCAGAAATACAAAACAAATAAATTCTTTTTTCCTGAGTCAAATGAGCCAAAAGGAAAACAGCAAAAAGTAAAACAGGCTTAGTTTTTCAAACCATGGAAATAATAGAAGCTGAGATTGGTTTAAGAACTGATCCTTAGCAAGGCAAACAGACAAGAGCTATATCAAAGACAACAGCAAGATGCCGATTTCTATCAGCTTAAGAGGTGCTTGTTTTTTGAAACATGCATCTCCCCTTTCAAGATAAAAATTAAAAACAAATAGGGAAGTCCTCTTATCAACAGAGGCAATAAAGCACCACACAGACCTGTATTTCCTTGGATGTCCTCTCCATTGGTTAACATTAGGTAGGAGAGCAGGGCGCAGTTATTGTCCCGGCCATGCACGGGGGGCTGCTGCAGGGAGGTGTCTGTGAAGACCATTCCCCAGTTCACATGGCTGATATCGGAGCGTGACCTGTTGTGTCCTGGCTTGAACGTGGAGGCATCCTCATTCTGCACCAGGATGTCGTTCACCGAGCGAGGCCTCTCTCTCCTCCGCTGGCAGATATTGAAGATGTTAAAAGCCGCAGTCTCCCGTTCCCCAGCCCAAGCAAGGTTGTCAGCAGCTGTTCCCCTCCGCACCACGTGCTGGTCTCTGCCAGGGAACGCCATCTGAGCTTTGGTTTCCAAGAGGCCATTTTTGCAGTGATCCCAGATGAGGCTACTTTTGGCTAAGGAGGCAACGTTCCTCAGATTTGTGCTCTCTGTTATCTGATCAAATACCTCCTGCCCAACCAGTTCAGGGACGTCCTGTACACCGTACACCTCTGAGGGCTGCACGATCTTTTCAAGCTTAGTTTCAAAACTGTTGAAAAAGTCTTCAGTCACTTCCAAGGCTGGGCTAATGTCATCGACTTCAAGAGCCTCCATCACCTGTGCTGGCAGGGGGTCTGAGGCGTCGTGATGCGTTAAGAAGACGTCACATCAATACCCAGAGAAAGAGCTGCTTCACGTCTGTCCTTGGCACACCATTAACTTAGAGATGGTGGGGCAAATAAATTCACCAACCACAAGCCTTAGTGGCAGAAAGGAACCAAACCAGCCCGTCTGCAGATGGGAGACTTAACATCCACTGATCGAGTGAGCTGCAGTCCCTCTTTGAAATAAGCTCATAGTGGTAGAGAGTACCTGTAAAGCAAAGCAAAACAGCATGTCAGTTAGAGCCTTTTTCCAGATAAATATGTTTAATCACATCACTTCTTTCACAGTCACAGTCCCCTTGATTTTACTTTCTCCTTCATTTGGCATCAACATTATCGCATATGAAGAACCCCTTTGGGGTTTCTGTTATTCACTCTGTGTATTATCACTTCTTGAACTGGAACCTGCAGAGAGTAGGATGGGGCACCAGATAAAGCAAACCAAAGTGATGCCATTTATTAACCAAGCTTTAGAAAGCTGTGCTGTGAGGCAATACTGACAAACATCACAAATGCAGCCACCTAGGGCACGCTTAGTGCAGGTTCCCACGGGGCTGCAAGAAAAACTTGAGAAATGCAGGGTTAGTAAAACAGGCCAATCAGCCTCAAATAATTTGCCTTTTTCTCCCAGACTGCTTGCACTCCCAGTTTTAGGAGACCGTCATGAGTTTTACAGCAGCTACTTTGCCTACTTGTCTGCATGAACAGAACTGTGATATTTGCCTGAAAAATCAACGCTAAGAGGCTGGTGCAGAGCACTGCATACAGAGCTCCTCTCTATTAATAGAGTATCACTGGGAACCTCAGTGAAACCATGTGGCAACCTAAGCCTCAGAAAGACAACACATCCTATCAACAAAACAAAATATACCATGTTCTCTACTGCCACAAATCTGCAGATCTTTATTTTAGGACTATATAAATGTAACTACTCCTACAGGAGTCCTAAAATTACATTTGTCCCTTTGAAGGCAACCACGAGGCTGATGTGGCCTCTGGTGACAATGAGTTTGATACCCCTGACCTAGAGCCTACAGGTGCAGAACAGCCACAAGTCAAAGAGATCTACAGCCCAGTTTGGACAACATCAGCTCAAATTCTAGAAGCAGCAAAGCTGCATGAGCTCAGAGCCCTGCCTAGATTAATACACTCTTAACAGAGCTAATTAGCCTGGGCAGGGCTGATAATTAGTAGTTCATTAGCTTGTGAATACTGCTGAAGTGCTAGCAGGACCCATGAAGATATACACTTGAGGAAAAACATCTATTAAACACCACCCAACACAGATCACACTTCTATTTAAGGTTCTTTTTAACACAGAACAGTCTATTTGCCTTACTCTAACTTACATTCGCAACATCATTTAACCAGGCACTCTTTCCTATGGCAATCCAGAGGGAGGAAGGAGGCCAGCAGCCCCCCAAGAAGGGGGCACAGAATCCTGTGCCACAAACCGATCCCCTCCACAATCACCTGTGGCCAGACACGACACAGGTGTGTGCGGAACAGCAGCTGATCCTCCCTCCTAAAAGATCAGCAGCTCAAACCATCATTGCTGCAAATGCACTCCAAGCAAACTATTCTAAAAAGCAATAATCATGTATATAACTCTGGAAACTTAAAGCCTTTACGCTGGGATCTTTTTGTGTTATCTCTTTGCAAGGGTTCACTTCAGTAGTCTCACAGTGAACCCGGACTAGAATCAGCTTCAATAAGTGACTGTAGAGTAAGACGCTGAAGGTAGAGCCAGAACTGCAACCAGGGGGGTGAACAAAATAGATCTGGAGTGGTTTGAAATCAGAACAGTATGGGAACAGACTCCCTGCAAAGCTGTGCAACTGTGGCAGTTGATGGCAGTGGGAAATAAAGCCATCCTGGGCACAACTGCATTGTCAGCTTAATGCAGCAGAGCTCTCTCTTGAAGCTTATTCCTGCCAGGAGCCCCAGAATTTTTTGCTCCCTGGTGCCTCAGAGCCTGGGAGCTCCAGGCACAGGCGAAGGGACATGACCTGGTGCAACCTGCCCGCTTACTCCACATCCTCCTACAGCATGTCTTTAAAGCAAGAATGATATTTTGAAGTTGCAAAACCGCAACAGGCTTTCCTTGAACAATACCAGCACTACCATAATCATATACCAGCAGTGAAAGCTACAGGCTGGCCCATTCAAAGATGCTGCTTCACAGGGGCTGGCAGAGAATACAGCCTTGTGCTCTAGACACTGGAGCAGCAATCACTCCAGAAGGACTTGTCACACGCCACTGAAGCATTTCAGAGGTAACAGACGCGGTGTTGCTCTGTTCTTTATTTGAAATCATTAAGAAAAGTGGAAAGCAAAAGGAGAAAATTGAGACTTACATTAAACAGGTTCCATTTTAAATGCTGGAGGCTTCATGTGGCTGCATGTTTCCCTGGATGCTGTGAGGCTGGAATTACCCAGTACCATGCAGACAACTGTGGTGTTGCTGAACTACAAACTGACCTCACATCCAGTAAGATGCTGAATCACAAGGTCATACGAAGATGACAGGCCTCTGCATCACACAGTTCACAAACTGCAGCACTTGTAGCTTCCAAACTAGTCTGTTCGCCATGCTCAATAATGATGTGAAAGGTGACCTCAGTGGTGGGCTCATGCATTCTTGCACCACCAAGAACCTCCTTAGATCAAAGAAAGAGTTGTGCCAGTAATTCCCACTTGGGCTGGGATTCTGCAATCACACATCCACCATAAACAAAATTTGGCATTTTCTTTCAGAGGCAGACAACAAAAATTTATTTCAGGCTTCTGCACGGATTTGGTGCCAAACAAAAGCAACCTTTGATATGGCAGTGAACAGCTCCATCAGGATCAACTCCAGGAGGGAAAGCAGTGGAAATCACTTCCTTCACATGAAGGTGAAAAAAAGGCAAATAGGATAGGATTAATTCCTTTAAAATTACTGTAAAATATATTGCCTTACATACTGCTTCTTGGAAACACCTGAAATTTTCCAAGACATTCAGCCTAATGCAGTGAACAGGAGAGGAAGGGAGAAACATCAGCCCAAACTATTAAATACTGCCAAAGCTACAGGTAACTGTAAGCAGTGGTTTGTTATGGGAAACAGAAACCCAACAGCTCATCTGGGCCCCTGGGAACTAGTCTCACTGAAAAAAGGAGAAGGAACATGGTGCACTGTACTTAGCAAAAACTGCTGGACACAGGGATTGCAGCAGGTGACAAACATGCTTTTCTGTATGTCTGTCTAGTGTAGATACAGCTTTCATCCATGGACATGCAGCAGTCAGATAATTAATGTGCACTTACAACATGAGTAAAGCCTTTACTATTACAAGTTTATAGTGGCCACATCACTCGTACAGCTGAGATAAACAACAATGAGTGCTGGTCATGCCATGTGAGACAGGAGTTCAGTGTAGTCAAGATTACTTCCCTTAGACAAGTCACAACGGCTTAATCTAGGTGACAGCACAGTCTGACAGCAGGGAAAAATCATAGATGACAAATTACAAGGAACGTGCACTGGAAGAGATCATTTATCTTCCTGATCTGCTTTTCTGGATCCCCACGTGCCAGGGAAAATCAAAAACCACAGAAGAGGCGAGGGCAGAAAGCAATCTTGCGGGTGATACACACCACCACAACAGGGACTTGCTGCGTACCCCCAGCTTGCACATTATGCTCAGGACTGCTCAGTCTAGCCTTGGCAGGAGAGAAAATTAAAGCCAGCATGTGTTTAGGAACCAGTGACTGAAGAGATCCATTTAGCTCACCAATCCATACAGAGAGTATATATAAAAGAAGCATCTTTCGGTTTCATTTCATAAGGAAACAGGGATTGTGCCACCATCCTACCTATCTGCCGGTTATTCTCCTTCTCTCTCTTTCAAACAGCATAGGTAACTCCAGCTCGGTGTGACAGAGCAGCAGTGTCCTTAAAGATGCAGTTCTTGCACTGTTGTTCAACACTGGACAGGAAACAGGCCCAAACTCACACTCCTAAGGGAGAAGGAGGCAAAACTTGGTCCTTTAACCTTTCTAGAAGGCTAGTGCCACCACACGGCTCCAAATTAGCACAAGTGGTTAGTGTGAGATGGATCTGAAAACTCCAGGAAGCAGAGGGGGAACGCAGGAGGGAGGAACAGGAGGCAACAAACAACTTGATAAGCAGACTTGTTGGTTTTGGTGCTCACAGAACCTCCTCTTTGGTGAACAGGTAATAGACACGTATAAAACAAGGAGCAATACAAAAGAAAAGGGAAGTTCCTATTTATCTGTTTCGTATTTGGTGAGAGAATTGGAAAGGAACAATCAATGACGTTCATAAGCAATGTGTCCAGGAGGAAATGCATAAATGAGAGGAGCTCCCAGACAGCAAAAGATGGGTAATGTTGTTAAAAGTCCCTTGAGTCTATTGATTCCTAATGACCATGAGGCTCCAAATCCTGGCAAACAGTTAGGTGTTTCTGAGAATTTTATCTCAAGAGCCCAAGAGGAGTTTTACAAGTTACCTGCATGCAAGTAGAGAGCAAGGGTGCCCCAGTCACTGGAGATCTTGCCCCATCCCCTTCTCAGCACCCTGGAACCTGCTGTGGGAACCAGCTCTGCTTATCTCATGCTGTGAGCTGAAACACCTATGCCAACAAGGAAAAGAGACATTCTTTCAGTTGGATAGCAATTTGGTCGCAAAGGAAATTCAAGCAGCCTCAGGGACCTTTATTTCTGGTATGTTGCAGGCTGGTACCACTACAGTCCAGCTTACGGGTTGTGAAAAGCCTGGTCTGAAAAACAGGTCATTTGAAGAAAAGATGGATGTACAGTCGCCTGGAATACAATCCACTGGGGCTGGAGCAGCTCGTACCTAAAGAGCTTCTCTGCTTGTCTGTCTGAGCAACCTCAGCCTGTGACCTGAATGTCTTCTAGTGGCACCTTGAGCAATCACAGCCTAAGGGTTTTACTGGTACAAGGATTTCTGACTGGCTCTGCGGGTCACATCAGCGAAGTCTTGCCCAGAATCTAAATGGGATGCACTTAGGTCAATGCCAGTCCCTGAAAACGAGACTCTGCTGTGCAGGATCCCTGAAAAAAAGCTACAAAGCTGAAGACTTAGGTGCTACCTCTTAGTTAAGAAGTTGAGCTGTATTTGTCAGGTGGGCACACCTGAATGGGCAGAAGAGAAGATGAGGATGCCCAGATGGCTGACTGTTGCACAGAGTCTTTACCACTGCTTATGCACTTCTATACGTTGCACAGAATGCTTGCAGAAAAGTTGTAGAACTGACAGTGGTAGTGCAATACAAGGTGTTGTGCTCTCTTTCCAGCATCCTCCTGTTGTAACTAGATGGCAGATGATGCTTTATTTATTTACAGAATAGTAAGGCCTGCTCAGCAAACATTCTCGATCCTGTTGTGGCCAGCAGCTCTTTCAAAGCACAACAGCACCCAGGTCTGTTTGGACTAGATGATCTTTTGAGGTCCCTTCCAATCCCTAACATTCTGTGATTCTCTCCCAACCAGAAGCCCTCCTGCCCTTAGCTGTGCAGGAAGCACCGTATTACAGCTGCTGTGCTTGAAGCTTCCACATACAACATCCCCAGTCAGATCCACTGCACTCTGTGCCATCCACATGTAACCAAAGAGCAGTCCTGGTTCAGAACACTCATACTCACAGCACTTGCGAATCCCATGAGTAGTGCAACCAGTTCTCTGAGCAGCAATTAAAAGCTGCGCCACTGCCTGCCTCTCATACTCAATTTACAGAGGCAGCTGATAACTAGGAATTTCCTAAGGGACAACTGCAGGGAGTGAGCTGCAGCTGGGACATCATCCCTGTGCAAACCATCACATGTTCCTGTGCCCTGGCTGCATTTGTTTCCCTCAGCACAAAGCGACTTTCTCCCCAGGTGATTCCAAAACCCCAGGTTACCTACTGCTCTGTACACTGAGTGAGCAACACAGCACAGAAACTCTTCTGATTCGTCATTTAAATGTCTGGATGAAATTTACAGTGCCTCACAAAGAGGGTAAAACTACAAGTAACTTTTTACATGGAACAAGGGATCACAGTTTCAAAGAGGGTGCCATATGACAGTCAACAGTTGGTTCAATGAGGCCTAGATAATTGTCTTTAGATCACATTTTAAAAGCCCATCTTCAAAAACCTCTTTCTCCAACACACAACTGAGAAATTAATTGCTTAAATTTTTCAGACAATACCAATTTTAAAGTGTCTCACATAAATACCTTCTGACTGATATTCCTGCACAAAACCACTGACAATATTCAGGAAAAGCAAGAAGAAAGACTTTCTGGTCAGAAGTGTTTGGCTATAGGGCCAGGCACTAGAGAGGATAACTGTGAATGTAAGTATAACCATCTCCATGTTGCAAACCCACCTGTTTCCTATAGTCTCATTGCCCTTAAGGATGAAAGCAGCTGTCAACATCAGTGAAGAGCTCCCACACCTGTGTGCCAGACCCAGGGAGAGGCAAAGAGCAGGCACAGCTGCAATTAACTTGGTGCCTAATCTCAGTTAACCTAAAAGACAGCAGTGATCTCTTCCAGCCTACAGAAAATAAAAGAGGGAAAAAAAAAAAAAAAAGAAACACACAGAGAAAAGATGAAATTAAGAAAGAGGTGAAACCAGGGAAGAAGCAGAATGCCATATTCTGGGAGTGGAAGCAGTCCCTTAGCGAGGTAACATGAGTCTCACTCAGTCAAAGCACAGATTTTCCCCAGCTGCTGCTCTGACCCAGTGCCTTCAACAACAAAAGTCCCCGAGCATCCTCCCTGCGTGGGGAACAAACATATCACAGCTACAGAACAGCTCATCCAGTGATGAGCTCACAGTAATTAATAATAAACAGTGCTTATAGCACAAATTATATTTAATTTCAACTATGCTTCAGAAACAGTAATTAAACCACAAAAAAATCTAAGCTGAAAAGCACACAACAGCCTGCTGCACCAGAACAAAGGGGGTCCAGAGGGTGAGGAGGACCCAGCAGTGGAGGAAGATGGACCACAGAAAGTTTTTCTTTTCCAGAGCCTTGCTGCTGTACAGCTCTCCCACAATCTCTATCACTGACTCCTTTGCCTCGCAGCCATCTGACACGCATCCCTCCCAGCTGGGGAACAGCACCCAGTAATGAGGGGCTGTATCACTTCCCATGGATGAGCAACCACTTGAAATCTCAGTAGCTGGACTGGGACTCTGGAAAGGACGAAGGACCCAGACAAGGACAGGAGCAGAAAGCAAAGCAGAACGACTGGAGGGCAGTTAGGTGATGGTGACACACAGCCCAGGCTGCTGGCCAGCCAAACCCATCGGCGCGTGGGCACCTTCACAGGTTACATCAGACTAAAATCCGGACTTACCCCCTTGCATGTGATGCAGGTGGTTGAGCTGGCAGGGAAGGATGTCACATGTTGGGGAACAGAGGCTCCCCTGTGTCCTAGCGCTGCCCCTGAGATCAGCTGGATGCAAACACCTCAAACCCACACGTCAGGCACAAAAATCCACAGGGACAAATGCAATTAAGCAGTGCAGCGATTTGGCCTGTGGACATGGACGTGTTGTCTTAAACATACCTGTAGTCCCCAATAACCCAAGGGAGGGTGAATGATTTCTATGCATGGGTTCATTTGCTTTGTGTGTACAGGTTTGTGTTAAAGTTGTATAGCTTGCATTTTACATGCTGCCCTTGACTACAAGAACTCCTGCCTGTTCCGCCAGGCAGACAGACACCAAAAAAACTGCCTGCAACCCCCTGAGTTCAGCACAGAGATAGTCAGGGAACGGGGTATCTGAGAGGGGTGATACAAACCTCCTCCAGTACATGAGGAAACATGATTGAACTGGACAGTCAGGAAACAACAAACAACATGACTCATTCTAATAGTTCTAATTGTACATGCCACAATGCATCAGCCTGTCCCCAGCTAGGATGTGGGTGAACTTTGTATATGCTAGGTGTGATAAAACTTTTTTTTTTTCAATAAACATTTCTGGTCAATACAAACTGAAAATTCACAGGTATATTCCTACTCTACACTTTCTAGAACTACGCTGAATGGAAAAGACAGCCAGGCCTTAAAAACTAGACTTTTTTTCTTTCTTCTTTTTTTTTTTTTTTTAAGAGATCAGTTTTTAAGACATTTTCAGTTTGTCCCTGTGAGTTCTGGACAGAAATAAAAGGCACATTTTGTTCTTGGGGTTGTTGCTCCTCCAGGACTCATTTGCACAGACTGCTGGAAACCAGGCTGCTGAGCTCTCAGCTGTTGTGTGCAGCAATGTCCTGCTGCACCCTGAGGTGGCTGCATTTCGGCAAGGAAGGACATACTGAATGGGGGCTGCCAGCTGAAAACAGTTATCTCCTTATAACTAGGACTCGGGGACAGAAGATACTTTGGGACCTCCCTGGATGAAGCACTAGCTGGTATAAATAGCAATATACTAACTGAATTCTTTACCATCTAAGCCAGACTACACGATTAATTTTCAGTTAGCTCTCAGGGCAGTTTCCCTGAGGCAGACTCCAGCACAGCCCAGTATAACTCCACAGCTGGGAGTAACAGCTGCCATTGCCCCAGGAGGCCAGAAGGAGGGTAAGAAACACAGCATTTCCCACAAGAACATGGGAGACATTTCTTCCCAGGATCATGGCACAGCCATAAGAAAATATACTTGACTTTCAAATCTGTGCAGCACACAGCTTTCACCTGCAATTACAGCCAACTTTTCTCTCTGACTGTGGTGCGCCGGGAGCTCGGCTGGGACAGCACAATCCTTTCTACAGGGAGACCTGGATTTCCCGTAAATATTAGTGGTTGAACGCTGACACTGATGGAAACACAGTGTTTAATAACAAACTCATTTCAAACCTCAAACTAAACTCTACTCTTGCCTTTCAAACAGCCAGGACCACAGTGGTTTGGCACATTTGTTATGAAGGGAAGAGGGGCAGGGGGAGGAAAGGAAGCAAAGATCCAAATAACGCTGAATTTCAGCAAACTCCCACAGCAACCCAGACCTGCAGGCCCTGGCAGCATCGACACAACAGCTGACCCCGCAGGCTGGTTGTAGCCACATGTACCGCTACAGCATCGTGTATCTACTCAGCACAAACGCTTGCTGTTTTCTAAACTGAACTACACCTTTACTGCGGAAGATCTTAGCAAAAGCCCAGTAGAGACCCCAGAACAACTGATGAAATCAAAATGTCAACACGTAACGTGACTTCAGACCGATAAGGTTCTGCAGTAATGCTGTATCTAGCTACTGTAGGACGATGAGATCCTTCATTCCACTACGTACTGCCCTGTTTTGCACTTTAGATTTCTGACTTTTTAAAATCCCAAATTTAATTCAGTAATTTTGAATAAACGAGCCTTGAAAATGACAAGATAAAAGCCACTGTTGCTTTAAGTGTATGAGCATTGGTCCTACCAAGATTCTGATGCTTTGTTATCCTCAGATACTGCAACTTTTTGTAGTCAGTTAGTGGATTACACAGTACCTAAAATTAGATTTGCCTGTAAATCTTTGCAGGATCAGGGCCATAAGTGCATATTTGCAAAACAGGAAACAGGTCAGGAGCAAGTAATGATTCCTTAAACAAACTCAAATCTCGACTTTCTTCCCTTATCTCACCTTGCAGTGCCAGTGATGCTCCAGCCAGCACACACTCCCACATAACTGATACTCTCCTGTCGCACATACTTGATTCCAGAAGCTATAATTCCACTAGCTGTGTTTGGGTGAAGCGATTTTACTGCAACGTAAGAAGACCACAGCATTATGTCATACTCAGGGGTACTAAAACAGAATGATGCCTTCATACTGTGCCTGCACATGTCAGAATTTGATTCTACCCATGGGGAGCAGCCCCAATTCCTGCTGAGGTTGTGAGCGGCTCTGGGTGGGGAAACCTCAAGCACAGGCCCTTCCCATGCACACGGGAACGTGTCTTTCCAGACGGGCACTTGACTACAGGGATGTTTGTGCCACAAACACAAACAACGGCCGCTCCCGGCTCCTCGCACCCGCCCGCACCCGCAGGCAGCAGCACGGCGATGGCTGCCCCGCAGGGCCCGGCGAACCTCGCTGACCCTCCGAGCCCCGCACCGACCGCAGCCCGAGGGGAATATTTACCTGCCGCCCCGCCGCCCCGCCTGCGGCTCCCGGCGCGGAGCGCAGGCCCGGCCCGGCCCGGCCCCTCCTGCTGCCGGGCGGCGGGGCCGCGTCCGCCGCAAAGCCGGCCCGGCCGCCGCGGGAAACGGCTCCGCGGCAACAAGGTTCCTGCTGCCGGGAGCCCCGGCGCTCGGGAACTCCCGGGAGGAGGTGGCGGGCGGCTCGGGGCCCCTCCGGCCGGGAGACAGCGCTGGGAGCGGCTCGGCGGGCTGCGCCGCTAACGTGCCTCCTATGTCCCCTGAAAAAATAACAGAAAAACCTTCAGGCTTTTCACTCCTACAAGGGGTAAAATTGCACCTCTCCATGCTGAGATTCTCAGGGAGCTACCTGAGAATGCAAAATACTGAACGGGTTTTTAAAAATCCCAGGTGCAAGTACACTTACCGAGGGGTGAGGGCTGCAGGGAGCAGCACAGAGTATTAATTCATATCACAGAATCACAGAATGTCAGGGACTGGAAGGGACCTCAAAAGTTCATCCAGTGCAATCCCCCCGCCAGAGCAGGAACACCCAGATGAGGTTACACAGGAAGGTGTCCAGGCGGGTTGGAATGTCTGCAGAGAAGGAGACTCCACAACCTCCCTGGGCAGCCTGGGCCAGGCTCTGGCACCCTCACTGAGAAGAAGTTTCTTCTCATATTTAAGTGAAATCTCTTGTCAAAGTGATACCCAGCAGAACCTGTTACCCAAAGAAAACAAAAAGTTACAAGACCATTATGAATCACCTGTTTCATTGGTATGTAGCATGGCATCCCATCTGAAAATACATGTCCTGTAAAAATAACCTTACGGTGAGAGAAATCCATGTATGGGTTAGGGATGTACCTGAATTTTGATGGCCAGTGTATGCAGATCAATTCTGAGCAGCGCTGCATGCGCATTTAAAGTCACGGTCGCTGTGCTGTTTGTCTGACTGCATCTCAGGAGAGCCAGCGGTGCTGTGCTGAGCAGCAGGAACAAGGGCAGTGCTGAAATGTAACTGCACAAAAATGTGGTGCTGAGCTGAGTCCGTAAGGAAGATTCACAATCCACAACAAAAGGCAGGTGTTAGGTTAGCTTCCATCAGAAGTTTTTCTTCTCTTCCTCACTCTATAGCCACAAATGTGACTGGCACAATTAGCAAAGCTGTGTTCATATGGGTTATCTCATTTTGGTGACAGCAAGGATGAATGAGAGCCTTTGGCATTAAAAAAAAAAAAAACCTAACAGTTTTTCTGACTGAAAATTCATTAGTCTTGGCCTTTACAAATAATATATTAACTAGAGCATCATACATTTCAAGTCCTGCTCCTAAAGATGAACAGCTTCTTCACCGGCTAACAGTCAAAGATTGATCTTTTTATTCTAATTCAATTGTATGCTCTGCAATCCCTCAAGGGACAAGGCAGCATAATCACTTGCCACATTATTTATCACCATCCATCCTTTTCTCAAATGGTACCGAGACATGTATCTCTTGGGCTCTTCAGAAGGAAAGAGGCTCTCTAGGACTCCAGGGTCTGCTGGTGCTTCAGAACTTCACCTCTGCTGACTGTGAACCGTGAGGTCCCTTCCAGGCGCCACAGACTCACACGGGAGGCACAGGGCACATGGGTCTGTCACCTGTGGGGACACAAATGTCAGGGGAGGAGATCAGGTAGGCAGTTCAAAGAGAAGTGTAAAAAAACATCCTTCCCCTGGTTCTGATTTCACTGCTGAAGATAAATTGCTCGTGTTTAACATTACACTCATAGTTTGCTGGGAAGTGGCCCATGTATCATTTTCCACCTGTAGTGGAATACTGATTTCAGGCTGCAGAAGGGCATAGATGCCATTTCTCCTTAGGGGAGGACAGCAGAGACCTTGTTCAAGAACAACCACCCTTCTGCTCAGAAACAGACTCTGAGAGACACTTGGCAGTCATAAATCTGCAAGGACAGTAACCACAGTAACCCAAGTTTTCCATTCTGCCTGAGAAGAACTTTATAAACCATAGTCACCATTTTATTGCCAGGAGGAGATTCCACCCCCTTTCTAAATTATGTTTTTATATCTGTGATCCATCACATATCCATCCTACCACAGGTTAAAACAAATGAATCTGAGAACAGGGCACTCTACATTTTGTTCCTCTAGTCTCGTACAGATTTCTCTTCCTGCAGTCAGTGTGGGATCCACCTTATCCCTCAAATGTGCAGGATAACACACTCTAATTCTAAATAAATATGAACCTTGAAAAATATGTCATTGCAAGTTCTAGATTTTGCAGTTTTCATTGTTTAAGCATATCACCATCCTCCAACATGAAATCACAAGCAGTTTCAGACATGATGCACTGGTTAAAGACGTGGTGGTGGCTTTCCAACAGAATTTTCCACACAGTTTGACTTCCAGCTTTGTCCCCCTTGCTCAACAACCATCAACATATGGCCCAAAACTGATCAGAGTGCATAGACCCATCTGGTGATTAACTGTAGGACAGATCATGCCCTATACGTCCACACAATGAAGACATAAAGGAAGTAATCTTCCTTCTTGGAATGTTTCAACTATAAGCTTTTTCTTAGCTTTTAGAGTATGGTTCTGGAAGTCTATAGAGTTAACATCAAAAGAGGGAGAAATTGGCTCTGTCTGTATCATGGTTTGACCCCAGGCAGCATCCAAGGACCAGACAGCCACTCGCTTACCCCACACACTCCACCCCCCCTCAGTGGGATGGGGAGAGAATGGAAAAAAACCTTATGGGTTGACATAAAGACAGTTTAATAGGATAGCAAAGGAAGAGATAATAAGAATAATATTAATAATACATAAATAATACACAAAACAAGTGATGCATAATGCAATTGCTTATCACCCTCTGACCAATGTGCAGCCCACCCCTGAGCAGTGATCGCCACCCCCCAGCCAACTCCACAAGTTTATATACAGAGCAGGACACCATATGGTACGGAACATCCCTGTGGCCAGTCTGGGTCAGCTCTCCCGGCTCTGCCCCCTCCCAGCTTCTTGTGCACCTGCAGCCTTCTGGCTGAAAAGACTTTGGCTTGGTATAAACATTGTTTAGCAACAACCAAAACAACAATGTATCATCAACATTCTTCTCAGACTAAATCCAAACCACTACACTATACCAGCTACTAGGAAGAACATTAAGTCTCTCCCAGGTGAAACCAGGACAATCTGCTTGCCCTGGGGGAGAGTTTGCAGGACCGAGTGCTCTTATTTAGGTCTAAATGTTTCTGAGTACTGCAGAATCACCTTCCACAGACCAGATCACTGCAGCATGTATTCCTGAGTTTGGCTCCTGTTGATAAGAATCCAAACGTCTTTCTCAAAACGGAATACTCTCCAGAACCCTTTGGGCAAATCCTTCACTGGCGTAACATGGAAGAAGCAGTGCCCATTTACTGCGGCCATTGAACAGGCTTGACAGTTCACACCAGCTGAGCGTTAGACCCACTGTCTTTCCCTGCAGCCTCTGAAGAAGGGCCCTTTTTTCACACATTTTAATTACTGACTCCCTACATAGAAGCTATTACCTCACAGAAAGGCCTTTAACTGGCACATTCAGCACAAGATGAAACCTTTCTGATAATTGTTCCTTGAGTTCATGTTTGTGAAAATAAATATCATCAGATGATTAAATTAAACACTGCAGCCAGCCCGGCTATACGCTATTTTCACTTATCATGTAGAAGGGGAGATCAAAGAGAAAGGCTCAGGTAGAGTTATTCCAACTCCTCCAAGTTTGGTCAACAGCTACCAATTGAACGCACTAATTAGCTTCCTGCTTGGGGTGTGCAGTACAAAATAAACCATCCTGAAATTGGGTGGTATAGCCATTTTCAGGCTCTGTAGTCAACTGGATGCAGAGCGATGACTGTCACCTCATTTCATCCGTACAGCAAAGAAGCAGCACAGCCTGATTCTGATTTCAGAGACTTTTAGGCCTCTGTCACCTTTGGTGTCTTGCGTGGGTGCAAGAGGAGAGCACGTGCTACTGCAGCGAGGAGCAACGCAGCTCTCCCAAGCTCCCTGGCTCAGCTGCTGCTTAAATAGGAAGATTGTTTCCCAACTGGAGTGGAGTTTTTGCTCAACGCTTCCCCACTTTGCTTTCACGGGCCGTGGAGGGCAAGCGAGGGGAGCGAAACAGCGGGCAGCACAGCCCCGTTCCCAGTGGGAGCCGCTGTCCTCCCGGGGAGCACACACACCCGCACAGCCAGAAAGCTCTGCTATTCTTCTGCTAATGGGATTGGCACCGCTTAAAGCAGTCTGCGAGGGCATTGTCTGCAACCACAGCAAGAGAAACATTATTCAAAGGCCATTCAAGCCCCAAAAGAAGCGGCAGAGCAGAGTAATTATCGGAGACTCTCCATTAACGAGGGCATCTTTGCTCTTTGTCTGTGTTGGTTTAATAAGGGCCGCTAATGGGGCCGGGGGAGGGGCACGCTAATGCTTCTAAACAAACCTCCTTCCTTTCCCCACCGCCGCAGTGTGAGGAGAGCTGTCTTTATGGGCGCTGACAGCCGAGCTGGGAGTTACCATATTGCAGAGTGACCTCCGGGAAAACTTGGTGTGAACCCAGCCGCTTTCAGCCCCATCCCCACCGAGCCGCTGGGAGCATCGTTTGGGTAGCTGTTCTCTTTTTAGCCTTTCCATATTTCCCGGTACTTCCCAGGCCCTTTTATACACCCCCCTCCCGACCTCTCTCATGTCGTCTTGTGACCCTTCATGGCTGGACACGACGGCACTGAGTGGCAGTAATGAGGAACGACAGTGCAGATTAAGTTCTCGCAGTAAAACCTGGGGCTGCTGTCCATTATCCAGCAGCTGGGACAGGGAGATGCTGCTGGGAAGGCAGGACTGGAGCCGCCTTCCCTTCACACACTGCTGGAGAAGGCAGGCTGGGATCCTGCACAGGCCAACATCTCCTACCTTCTGGCTGTGGGCACTTTTCTGGTGATGGAGAGATGGACTGAGGCAAAAACCAGCATTAAACTCCACCCCGAGGTCCTTCAGAGCTGCTCTCAGCAGCATGCAGCTAAAATTCTTTGAGGGCTCCCTGACTGTCCTCACCTTCAAACTCCAGTTGTAAGGGGCCAACTTCTGAGGCAGTTTGCAATATTACATGGCCAGATGCATGCTGGTCACTTAAATGGTGAAATGTGGACAAGAGGTGTCAGGAGATCTCTGCATTCAAACAGTGAACTGTAATGATACACACACATAAGAATAATGAACGATATAGCCTTTTTCAACTACAATGTGCAAAGTGGTGTGGATACAAGGTTGATAAATGCTAGACTCATTTTTAGCCAAGGAGGAAACTAAAAAACAATACAAGGAAATGATTCCCCCGAGTTTGTGCAGGTCTTTTACTGGACATTGAGCTATTCCACCTCACCTTCAAATGATGCACCCTTAAAGCACAGTCGTACCACACAACTGGCCCATAGACCGCAGACACAGCAGTGCCAGCGTACCTGTGTGTGTGCACGCCAGCAGGCTCAGGAACTGCACTTGAGAGCCATCCAATGTCAGTGCTGCCTTTTTGTTATGAGGAATGGTTTTATTCAGCTGAGGTATGGAATGACAAACTTCTTTGTACGGGCACCTACCCAGCCCTTTCCACTTCAGCAAATATCCTGGTGCTAAAGGTTTATCACAAGCAGAGGAAGAAAGTTATGTGGAAACCCCTCACTGCTTAAACTACAAGACTAGGGTTTGAAGAAATGGACTCCACACAGGATTTCACCCTTGTTTCCCAAGGGCTCGGTAGTTTTGAAATTTTTGTGATTTTGGCCTTTTCCTTTTAATATTTCACCAGTAAACGCATATCTTGTAACAAAAGAAACTTTTCCTAGATACTTCCCTGACTCATCTCTATAGAATCAAGACACCTCAGGACAACCTTGCAAGTCAAAGAGAGAGCAATCAGCCTTTACACACAGAGAGCTAAGTCACAGGGAAATTAAATATCAAAACCTGAGGTCATTCTTGCCATGGTAGAGCTGGGAAGTGGATACAGTTCTTTCTCCAGAGTCTTACTGCAGTGTTCCAAGATCAGTGGTATTCCTTCTCCCTCTCTTGAAATGCCTGGAGGATCACACTCCTGAAACAAAACGACAGTCCTATTTTCAGCATTTCATTCTTCATGTTAGTCACAGTTTCTGTTCATATTATCTTTTTCTTTTTAGAAGAATAATCATTAAACGTATACAGAGGCACTGCCATTTCCTATGGACTTTGCAATCTAAATGAGTAAGTTAATATACTGATACATAAAGCAATGTGTTACTAGGAGCACGTGGCCTGGCCTCTGATTGGTGTGGGCTTTGCTTTATAGATGACTTTAAATGTCATCCTTCTTTGCCAGTAGCAGCTAATACAGTCACCTTTGTTGCAAACGAAGATACTTGAACAAAAACAAAATAGCAACTCAGAAGGGAGAACTGAGATGTCATTGATATCCAAAGCAAGGGAAAATGAATGGAGAGGTCCAAAAAAAAAAAAAAAAGTTGGTTTAGGAAAATGAGGGGTGGCCAAGGCAGACAGAGAGATTTGTCATGAGAAAGGGGAGTTTTGAGACCCCACATGAGCAAAAGCTCAGTGAGCAGCTTGTGCGTGGCAGGCTGAGAGGACATGGTCCCGTGGTAGAAAGGAGGAGAACTAGCGGCACTGACAGAGATAGGATGGGCGATGAGAGGCTGGTGGGTCTGTTTCTTGGAACTTCAGCCAAAACAGTACAGTTGAAGGTGAGTCATCTGATATTACAGCAAGTAAGGTCTTGGAACAGAAGTTTCAGTCAGAGAGCCATCACCTCGACAGCAAATCTTTGTCCAATTCATTCTCCTTCAGGTATAGTTCCCGCAGGGAGCGGGGAATTACTACACTGGACATTTTCAAGCCAGTTCTGCTTAGATTTGCTCTTTGACACCTATAGTTTATTATAAGGATATTTTCTCCCCAGTTTTTGCTTCATTTTTTGTACTACTTCTGCTAACATTTGAGGCTAACAGACAATGAGTGTAAATGGATTCCTTCCAGGTTGCTCTACTTCACCCTACTGCTGTTATCCTGTCACACTTTATTAAACTATCTTAACAGAGATCTGACCTGAATCCCCCTAAAACAATGAACAGGTCTGCATTGGCTATGCTGTTTTGGACTGTGCTCTGAATTATTTTTGAGCTCATTAATGTAGATTTGAGCCATTTTTTCAATTGCATGTATGCCTTGAAATCCAGGGGAAAATGAACAGGAGTAAGGAGGAATAAAAGATGCCTTTCCAGAAAATCAGTTGTGTATGTTTGCAAACTGTTGTGAGCAGAAGATATATTGAAATATGAGGCAGGAAGCAATTATTAATCTCTGCAACCACATCCCGGTTTAGCTCAATGTAACTTCCCTGCTTTGTCTTCGCATCCTTTCAGCTCTTCTTTCTCTACAAAACAGGTCTCACTTTGCCAGCTTAGCAAAAACCTTTCCCTTAAATGCCCTCAACTGGCACTTGTTGCACCTCCCCTCTGCTTTTCATTCCTGCTGGCTGTTCTCCTGGCCAACAACAGTGGTACAAGGGAGAAATAACCACTTAACAGCCAGATAGACCAAAGCCCAAGGAAAACAGGGGAACAGCATTAGTTGTGTGACATTTTTTGCCTGTCCATGCAGCCCTGTTTGGAAAGGTTTAAAGGCAGGAAAGCCAGATTAGTGTGGTGACTTTCTGCCTTCATTCCTCAGGCACGCTGTGGGCTGTCTGTGTGAATTTAGGCAAGCTGATTCTGTCTCCACATCTCCAACTCCCTGTTCAGGAGCTCTGCTGCAAGGACACATTTGAGAACACAAGCTCTGAGCAATTAGGTAGTGTGTGAACTCATCTCCTGACCAGTTTGATGTGGCTTCTGTACCCAAACAATCCAAGGACTGGGATCAGCAAGGCACTGTGTTCAGCCTCCCTATGTTATAGGCAGCCTTAGCAGATGCAGCTGAATGTTCAGTACTGTCATTTCCTGACACGTCTTTGCTCTTTTCTCCCTGCTTTTGCTCCAGCACCATCTTTCTCCATGCCCTGGTCCCACCCTGGTTTCTTAGCTTGTTTTGATGCAGTCCATGGTTTCTCCAGCTTCCCAGGCACTGACCTGATCCTGGTCTCAGGACGCTGCTCACTCTCCCTGTGAAGCCTTTAATACAGCAGTTGAGGACAATCTGTACTGAAGGAAGACAACACAGAAGCTGGAGCGAGATGGGTGAACAGATGTTATACAGCAATGGCTTCCAGCCCCAACTCCCCTGAAGAGGTTTGGATTGAGAGACTTGAAACTGATCCCATCTAGAAGTCTGAGATGCCAGAGCTTTCACACACGTAATCTGCTGACTCTGCTTAAAAAAATGTCTCTAACAACTGGCTATTGCTAGTTGTTGCTGCTAGGAACTTGCTCATTTTCTCGTTGGAACAGAAGTTACAGCCAGACCTTGAGTGTCTGCACTCCTCTACAGTACAGTGACTGTTCAGCTTAACGCCAGTTTAATTAGCAAGTAGCATAGGGGGAAAAGAAGCAAGATTTCCTTGCTGCTACATTCCTGAGCTCTCTAGTTGATGTTGTAGCTGTTCAAATGCAACTGCAGTTAGATACAATTCAGAGCAGCCTCAAGGGCCTCTTTCTTTACAGTACGAGCATGAACATGACCCACAGGTATACCTTTCCCATAGTTTGAAACAAATACTCTCCTGAGAGCTAAAATCAACCTTACTCCATGTATCCATCATTGTACTCATGTTCAGAATACATTCGAGAACATGATCAACCATTTTGTAAATCCTGAATAGTGTGTGGTATAACAGTCTCAGCTTTTTTCATTTCAACTTCTATTGTTAGGGTACAAATAAAAAGAAAGAAAAAAAAAAAAAGGCTGACAGAATTGTCAGGGAACCCAGCTAAATAAAAATGATGCCATTGATGTTCATGGAGATTAACTGCTTGGGTAATAAAGGAACATGACTACCTTGTCCAGAAGATTCTCTGTGGTGTTGTCCACAAGAGAGCAAGTAACAGCATCTTGTGGTACTTACTGTATCCTCTAAGAGCAAAGCCCAAGCAATCTAGCTTTATGTGACTGTGTTACAAGATATTGAGGAGGAAAACTTCAGCCTTCTGCACACAGGTATGTCCTAGTATGTTCTGTTCCACAAACTAGATTGAGCTATTACTCATAGTAATCAACAGCACTTAAGGTTGGGAAACCTGTAGTACTTCATCCCAGGAATCTATGAAGTCACTGCCTTCCCATCTTCAGCACTTTACAAGAGCCCTCTTGTACACCTTGGCTTCCTGAACAGCATCTATTCCAGCAGGAGAGCTTGTTTCTGGCTGGAATATTCCACTGAAATTCCTACCGTGACATGCATTTGAGTGATTATTCTGTCTCATATTTAATATCCACCTGTCTGTATGATCCTTCCTATCTGACATATTGGCTATTATGGTGAAGAGTGGGCTAAAGGCTCCCAGTTACATTGAGGCTGGCGTGACAGTGCCCAAAAGCCCCTCAGAAGGACGCAGTTCCCTCCTTGCTGACGTGGAAGAGACATCACGACTCTGAACACCTCTCACCTCTGAACTGGAAAGGGTCAAAGAAGCCTGACACTTCCATCCAGTGGTACTGCACTTGTCTGCCTCACATTAAACACTTCACACTTAGAATAAACTAAGTTAGAAGAAGAACAGTTCAGCTGCGTGTGCAGAAGCCGCTATTAGATGTGTGTTTATGGAAGCCACCGGCAGCCCTTGCCAGAATGTGCATCTGTGCATCACTGCCCTCTCCTGAGCAGACCTGCCCCTGCACAAACACGGAGCCTCGGCTGCCAAAACTCAGCAGCGCGGTTTATTTTGCTTTGCCTCAGGCACTGAAGGAACATGATCGTCCACTTACTGTTGCCCCGACACTCTGGGTAACCTCACTGAGCATCATAGTGACAGCTGAGCTACTTCTAAAGGAATAAGGATCTGTTGGAGTATAATTACACAGAATACAGGCAGTGCTCACAAGGATTAGAAGTCCACATGTCAACACCTCCAAATGATTAAATGGCTGTCATGTAAATTAAATCTGCTCTGATTATGCAAAGTTATTGTAACCTGGGCATTTAAGCTAGCCTATTTCAAGTATGGCTGCTTTTCAGCCTCCAAAGACCCCAGTTTCTGGTGGCTAATCTACTCTCAGCTGCCTCATTACAGTGACAGATCCCTAATGCAAAAAAACAGGGAGGTGGGAAAAGAGTCAGCCAATGTGCTTCGGGACGTTACCTTGTACTTTCAAGTCTCCTCATGGGTACTTTGGAAAATTCCCCTTGGAATACTTCTTTGTGCACATATATATATATATGGCACTTCTCAAGAATGCTTACGTGGTGCTTTCCTGCCTATGTACAAGATTGATGCCCAATTGAAGTCGCTATGGCAGGTACAGTCTGAAAGCTGCACTACAGAGAATGCTCCCTGTGTTCCAGTCCCCCATATATTAACAGGGATATTTCCTCAGAGCAAGCTATGAAGATAAATCCAGCCGTGACAGAGAGGTGCTCAGATATATAAAGAAGAAATTGCAGCTACAGCATTTCATTATCTGAGTGTCTCTGAAAGCCATGTGTAATTTCCTAAGCAGATAAATTCAGCCCTTCTAGTTTTGCCAGTGATGGAAAAAGGTGCATTATAGTCATCAATGCCACTTTACTTCCCATCTGTGTTTCCTCAAGAATTGTCCAAGATATCATGTTTCACTCTGACTGCTCAAGCCATGAGCTCCCTCTAGTACCAAAAAGGATTAATGCAGCCAGTGTCTGACATCCTAAAGGAACAGAGAGAAAATGTAAAGAAATAATAGTAAGATGAGGGAACTCTGCCCCTTTCCTTCATTTTTGACAGTTATTTGTGTGCACTCAGCTAAGCGCTGGCACCTTGAGAATTATGATGCAAACATGCCCGCAAGGCAGGATCTTATTTTACATCCTTCTTACACAGGTACAAATTACAGAAGTCCACCCTGGTCATCGGCTTTCACAGGAGAACAGTGTAAGCTGGCAAGATGATGATTCTGGCCTTAAAGATTTCTATGAAGGGGGACCACTGTGCTCATGGCAAAAAGAAGCATTGTCACCAGGAGATAAAAAGAGAAGAACAGAAAAGAACGAGCTCAGATAATAGGGAGGTGAAATAATCTGTTTGCAGAACAAAGCAATGCCCAGATACCAGCTGAAAACATTTTTTTTATGTTGGCTGGAGAAAGCAGCAGGGTCACTAATATTTCACAAACCATTCAGACCCTTTACCAGGGTTTGACTTCACATCCACTGAAGTAAGACTCTAATTGACCACAACTGGTACTGATTTTATTAATATTTCTTAAATTTAAATATTAGAAGAAAACCTCAAATTCTACCATAATGCATGTCAGATTGAAACCAGCTTGGATTGTATGTTCTCTACTCGAAGGTTAAAAAACCCAGTCAAATTGCTGAGTATGTGACTAATTTATAATGTGTATTTCAAAGGCTGTTCAAGCAGCAATACAAAGTAACAGCCACGCTAAACATTGCAAGTTCTTTCAACAAGCAAGCAAGTTAGGTAATACTTCAGGAAATGTATTTTTAAACAGCTGTCTTTGTAAAACAGCTGTACATACTATGAACACTTTCTAAGGTCTTGTCTCATTGAGCTGCCACATGAACACAAGCTATTTGCTTTTTATGTGATGACTGAAATACGCTTCATGCCAACAGTTGTTTATAGCAAGTTATTATCAGCAAATGACTGAGTCTGATAAAATAATTATGTGTTGTGTTGTGTGCATTGTGTGAGGCTATCCGTACGCACACAAATTTCAGGGGTTTTGCAGCCTCTGAAGTATAGCTGCTTCCTAAATTTGCTCTCTCTCCAACGCATACAGAGCAGCCAGCTGCACCAAAAGCTGGCAATGTGTAGAAGAACTGCCACGGATGTTGTCTGGGCAGAAGAGTACTTGTCCAGCACCCACCTCCTTTCATAACCTGTTGGTCTAAGTGGCCACCGCTCCACCCTCAGAAGCCAAGAACAAGAGAACCAACAGTCTGGGATAGAACATATTCCTTCCTAACAGCCTGAGGGAGGACAGGAAAGCGCCTTCTCACTCCTAATGCTACAGAAACAGCCGGATGACTTAGAGGAATTCAACCCGCTGCCATCACTGAGCTCCTACCTCTGCTTTCTCTTGCAGCACTGCTCATTAATTTTCCTAGCAGTCTTTTCGTCTAAGACAGGGACAACCAGAAGAAAAACAGGGCTCACGTCCATCTTCTATTTCCTTCCTTGTTCTCTCATCTGCTGGATATAGGGATGACGGTTGTGTCCCCTGCCAACATTCAGCTCTGTAGCTGTTGTTTCATAAACAGCAACACCTTCAGCCTGTCTCTTTAACTTGACCCTGTAGATGACAGAAAATTTTCAACATGTATAGACCTTCTAAGGAAAGAGTGGGGTCTTAAAGACCCCACTTAATTATTATTAAGTCAGTTACCTACTGCCACTCAAAACAAACAAAAGTCTAATAAAAGCCAGGAGAAATGGTTTTGGATGCCTCACTTGTGCTAATTGCCTAATCCTGACACTGCTCGTCCCTGTATAAGTGATAACATCATAAATGCAGATTAGAACTTCAAGATGTGAATTAGAAATGAGAACCCATCATCCAAAAATAATAAAATTGCCTGCTTTCCTCATACAATATATTAAGACACTAAGTAAAGTAAATATAGATAAAAATAGAGAATTAAAAATACTTATGAACTAAAAACCAAAAAGAACGGTACTTTTAGTCCTGGTAGTTTAAGTCAATGTTAACACTCCTTTCTGGCATAAATGAACTGGACCACTGGCCCATTTAGTCAAATAAACGGTCACTGAAAGTTGCTAGTACTGGATTATTTTAGGATGAAGTGCAAGGGATGTTACCCTCCCCAGATCCCCAAGGAACAGTCTGTTATTCCTTATCCCCATCAGTTCATGATTGGGGAGAGCTTGGACTCTCTTTATCTTCAACATAAAACCAGTAACAGAACTACGGGTATCCTCAATTATCATTCTAAATAATGTTTGACCCTCCATACTACTTTGTGGACACGTCCTTTGCAAATTAACAACATATTTGGAAAAAATGACTTATCTTTTCACCACTTGAAATAATAGTTTTATTTTTTTATTGGAAGTCCCTTTTAAAAAGGAACAGCAGAACTGTGAATTTATTTTCTTTGCAGTATACACATTGTTGTGTGTACCTTTCATCATCTTGAGAACGAATGCAGCAAGAAAAACATGCTCCCATTTCCTATTAGCATGCTTTAAAGCAATTTGGGATGTTGACTTTAGAAGTGATCCTTTCCAGAAGGATGTAGCAGCTAATGCTAGTTTTTGTTCTCAGGCTTTATTACTTCTGGGTACCAACCTAAAACTACCAGATTCTGTCATCACAGGGGTAAACAAAACACTAGAACTAGATTTGAGGCAATAACCCAGCCCAGATCTAGACATGCTAAGCATCTATTGAGAACTTAATAAACAAAATTCTTTTTTCTGTTAAATAACAAGTATTGTAGAATGAAAATGATTAAATTTACCTGTCACAGCAGAAGCTAAATTCACAACAGATGAAAACAGATCAGTTCCGTGCTTTTGCTGCTTTAAGCACCTACATTACAAATGCCCACCATTTGTGAATAATTAGGTCTCCAATTTCTTGCAGAATCTCCTGTCAATTTATACATTATTCCAGACATTTACAGTTCATCACCTCATTTTTCTTTCAAGGTAAGAGACTTCGGCATCTCTCCCTCTCTCGGGATAAGCTTTTTCTCCTCTGACAGCAGAATGTCAGAAGTGTGTTAATTGCTCAGGCACAAAACTGGATCAAATAAAATGGAAAACCCTAAAGCCTACATCAAGATATCTTGCACCATACAGCACACTCCCTTCAATTTATACTATGTAATAAATGAGTTTTGCATTAAGGGGACGATAAAGATGTGGAATAATCAGAAGCTACAGTTGCTCTGCCCATCTTGCTAGTGCACTGTATACACATTATTTTCTATAATCAACAACACAGGTTGACTGAACAGTCATTTACACTGGAGGGGCCTCCATAGGTCAAGTGGCCAGTCTCAGCTCAGGTCACTCATACATCAGATGTCTCCACAAGTAGCTCACACATACACATAGTCCAGGAAAATCTCTACTGATAAACTCTTTGGAGCTTGCTTCCTTTTCACAGGATCACTGCTACAGGATCCTTCCGCTTCTAGAATGTCACTAAGGTACCAGACAGACATTCCTCTGGCATAAACCTGTTGCAAGTAGGTCTCGAAATTTCTCAAGAGATCTAACACAATGGAAGAGCATGTCTTTACGGTTTGATTACTTAAGTTCAATGCTACAAAAATAACACTTGAGACTAATCAAGACCTTGTCAGAAACTTCTACTCCCTATTTCATGTTTCACCAAAACCTCTAATCAGCTTAATGTGGCAATGTTCAGAACACAGCGCTATGGTTCTGATTAACATGTTTCAATAGTATCAACCTCCCAAATACTCGGAAGCGTAAGTTTTACATAGATTACAGTATTTATTGTAACTGTAATCACTCAACATGCTTTAAATATCATAGCAATTATATCACACAACTTATCACCTGAACCGAAAGAAGGATAAGAGTTTTATTCAGTTTTACTCCTAGTTGTATTTAATGGACATACAAACATGAAAGCATCTTGGAATCTTACAAAGGCTCTTAATTTTTCATCTGAAAGGTGTATTCCACAGAAGAAAACACAGATGAAAGTGTTTGAGGACATACATAAACACATTTCCTTCTCATAATGAAAAGTAAATTACCACTGGAAAAAACAGCACATGTGCCCAAGTTCATAGCAGCAGTCCTGGAGGGATGACAGGCATAAGAAAGTAGCAATAGTCAAGCAACTCTGCCTCCCTTCTAATGCAAAAAAGGGCTAACTACAAATTTGAACACAGATTCATTTTTCCAACTTCTGCTTTTAAAAATGGAGTTTCAATTTTTGGCTGCATCAGTGCTTTTAAAGTGCTTTCTCGAGCAGCCCATTTAAACCAGGCTGTGGTAATATGACACTATAAATTAACTTTAACTCAGTATGTGGCTCAGCCAGAGATTCCTCTCCTTGCTTGAGGTGAACCAGGACAAACTTGTGTGGGTGTGGCTGAGAGGGTTTTGGAGGTTTGTGATCTAGTGTGCTCAAGTCCGAAATGCCAGCTTGGTTCACACTCCAGCATTTAAGGAAATGTTCTATAGGTTTTTTTAAAAGGAGTTACTTTCGGTGCACATTTTCTTCATGATATAGAATTTGTTAGGTCTTTCTTCAGTATTTTCTACTGTTTCTCTTCCAGAAATATCCAATACAGCTCGTTATGATTGAGAAGACAGCTAAAATATCTGGCTGGGAATTTCACTTCTCACGTAGCCAAAGGTTAACCATTAATTCTAAAACTGTAAGAAGGAATCGGAGAAAGTGGCCAAGTAGCCAATAACACTAGTTCACTTCTTACTCTGTGGGCAAAGATGATAAACACTTCCTGATCTGCGCAAAAGAAGTTCCGCTTCAGGTGCCAGCCCTCGGTGAATGGCACCATTCAACAACGACAACACCAAAAATCTGCTCCCCTCCAATGCCTCAAAATGTCAATCCTCACTCACCATCTTAAGCCAGTGTTGCCTTCTCAGCAGCCTCAAATAATTCCATCTCTGGGAAACTAGTTTTATCTAGACAGACAACTGTACTAACCTTTCTGTAAGTCACCTAAGTAATGGCAAACAAACCTTTGCTGACTAAATTAGTAAACAAGGCTACAATATTCACATCCCACAGGCAGCCATGATCACTGGAATGTATGGACGAGAAAAAAAACCCACAAGCCAGTTACTTACTCTTCAAATATCTCGAGATAGTTACCATGGAAAAAATTAAAATATGCCAGCTGTTGCCTCTGGTTTTGAGTTTAAACAAAACATTTATTGTGGACTCTCTTCTTTGTATCACCCCACTGGTATGTCAGCAGCAAGATACTAAATAACAAAGTATTTTAGGCATCTCATAACAAAACAGGGAGCATCACTGCCTCACAGAACACTATATTTGCATATAATGCCAGTAAATCCTCTCTGAAAAACTTGATCTTTGGAACATTATGCCCAAAAGGTAATGGTTTTGTGAGTGTAGGAGAGGTGGCTTCAGTGCCTCTTCAGAAATTCTGACCACTCAAAATTAAATAAGGTTCTGGTTTCCCAATGTGAAGCCAATTCTGCAGCATTCAGGAACCTATAGATAATTTCAAAATGGTCACTTCATTGCAGTAATTGCTCTCAAAGAAATGGGAATTCATCAATTCCAAAAGCAAAACACAGGTAAAATAGTGAATATAGAACACGCAAAGTTTCTCTCAAATATCTTCTGATAATTACCAATAATATTCAAATACTTTAACTATTTGTTAGAAAATATATGAAATGTCATACATCTTGCAATGAAGAACTTGTGTTTTATGCTCTTTGTGTTAACTACTAACTTATTTTAATTTATTCTGCATAAGAGACCAGATAAAACAGATCCTACACAGGCTAATGCAAATGAGCTGAACGCTAAGTAAAAGCACGACAAGGCCAACTGAAACCAAAATCACCTCAGACAGGGATTTGACAAAGTGCTTTATTTCCCAGCTCTTTTTGCAATGGCTCATAATTGCTATTTTTGTTTGCAAGATCAGAATAAATGACAGTATCCCACCAAAAGTATTAGCCTGTGGTTAGTGTCTGAAAGATCTTACCTTACTAATGACAATTATGCTGGCTGACTTTATGGTCTCTTTTATTATCAACTGTCCAGAGTGAAACTTTTCCATTTTGCAGTTATTATTATAATCTCACTAGTGAACTCTCAGATCATTTTGCAAAGAAGTTCACAAGTCTGAAATAAAAGGAATGGAGACACTTTTTTCATAGATTGAACTGGCTGAATAAAAACACATTTCACTATAAAAACATTGATCTTTTTACAGTTGCAACTGATAAACCCTAGGCCATGACTCCTGAAGATGCTAAATTTGCTTCCGGGGTAGTCTGTTTGTCTTTTTCCCCCTCCCCCTTTAAAGATGATAAATTCACTTTTCCTGACGCAAATTCAGAAATTTCTGGAATACTTTAAAGATTTTTTTAGTAGCTAGGGAGCATGGATAACCATGTATCTTTCCAGAGCAGCTGGTGGCTAAGCAAGCACGGCTGTCCTCAACTGGGGCAAATCAGGGAATGTTCTGTTCCCTTTCATAGAACTTCAACAAAGAAGAGAAGTGTTAAATGCATTTCCTCCATGGCCTTGACATAGCCAGGAAAGCTTATGGAATACATTATACAACAAGTAAACAGTAAGACAATAATCAAAAGTGAGCGATATCATTAGAAGAAATTACTCAATGAAGTTATAATGATGGTGCAATCCTTTCTGAAGCTCATCTAATTTACGATCAAAGAAGTCTTTGTTATCCACCACAAATGGCTCTGTGTCCTCTGCACAGACAACTAACAATTCACTGTGTTCCTTTTACAAAGAATCTTCCTTTCATAGTGAGATGTGGAGAGACGAAAGAAATTAAAGATTAATTTTACTAATGGCAGGAAGCTATTAATCAATTTTGTATTCCAAACAGTGCCCCATAAGAAACCATGACGTGTGTCTTGTCACCTAGTACCGTGTCTAGATACCCTTGGTGGCCAGTGCCAGGTATTTTTGGTAGGTGATCTATGAACCCACATACAAAACTTCCCTTCTAAGGAAGTTCCCTTCGCATTCAGGAAAACAATCTCTGAAAAGCATAGCAATACAAATCTCATTTCTGAACTCTGTTTATTTCTTTTCCCAAGATCAATGGCACTTTCACCAAAGGTGCCACTCATGCCAAACTTTGCTCCTTCTGCAGCACAGCCAGATCTAATGCCAAAGATGCTGCTACCGTCCTTAACATCTGCAAGAACAACACCACCAAAGAAGATAAAGTAGAATCTACTCTGCATCCTCTCCTCAGAACAACTTTTCCATGCTCAAAACTGTAAAAATACAGCTGGTATTCTCCATCAGAAATGTAATGGATTAGACCTGTTCCTGAATTGACTCTGCAGCTGAGATTTATCTAGTGAAAAGGTGAATAAGCAGAACTTGAAAGGCCTAACCAGAATACATCCGGAAATGCAACCCCCAATTCAAACTAGGTGTACTCCTTTCTACACACAGAATGACTTCTTAAACTTTGATCCATTTTGTATTCTGCTTAAAAAATTAAAGGCAATAATGGCTTGCAGTAATCAAAGAGAAATCAGTAAGTATTTTCCACTGTGACTTGAGTTTAGATAGAAATTTCAAGTACGTGATTTGATGTGAGGAAAATTAATTTATTGCTAATTAAAATATATTAAGATAGTTAGAAACAAATACAAATTGAAACAGCACCTTCCCCCCACAACCCCACTCTTTCCCCAGGCTCAACTTCACATCTTCATCCTCAACTCCTCTACCGCCCCACAGCCTGAAGAAACACAGGAGAAAGAGGAACGGGGTGTGCAGTCACTCTGGAACAGCTTTTATCGTTCTATCCTCCTCACACTTTTCCCCTGCTCCACCATGGCTGCAGTCCTTCAGGACAAATTTGCTCCTGCGTTGGCTTCTTTCCATGGGCTGCAGTTCCTTCAGGAAATCTCCAGCTGCTCTGGCATGGAGTCCTCCGTCAACTGCAGGGAAACACCTGCTCCAGCACCTGAAGCAATTCCTCCCTCTTCTGACCATAGTGTTCAGAGGACTGTTTCTCTCACAGTAGAACCTGTGGCAAGTGCTTCCTTCAAGAACTTCTGGAGGGAAAGGGGCAATGGAGCTCAGTCCAGGAGCTCCCCCTCCTCAAGCAAAACATCATGCCATCTTACATTTCAGTCATGCAAGGAATCAACCTCCAGCACGATAAAGCAGAGAGGAAAATCATCGCCAAGCACAGGAAACTGAAGATGATAGAGCAGATTTTTAAAAAGATAATTTTTTGCTTCTGTGCTGCTCTGGATGGGAGAAAAAGGCACTGGGAGAAAGGCAGAAAAGTAGTCGATGAGCATGGTAAGATAATTCCTCCACTCCCTAAAAGTGATGAGTAAGAGTGCAGTGGTAGGAGACACGGAGAGGTAATTTTATGGCTTGTATTATGTTCACAGTTAGATATGCAGTAGAACCTGACATAAAAAACCCGTACATCCACCAAATTATTGTGAAGATATCCATTTAAAACTGGTAAAGCCCCCTTTGCACAGATCATCTGTTCTCAGTAGAAGCAAGAAGGTTAAGAAGGTTCCCATTTTCTCCATCTCCTTCTACATACCAAAGACTTCAGATGTGATAACAGTTTTGTCAACAGCCCAGAACGTGGAGTTGTTACACCAGTTTGCATCCAGAAGATAATGAGTGCACTGAAGATAAAAGCAAATACACATTGTTACCATTCTAGCTTTTACTAGATGTGACCTCAGAGCATAAATAGCACCAAACTCAACAATAAGAAAGTTGTATACTAAAACAACATTTACCATTTAAAGCGAACCGTTTCAGCCAGAAGAAACTGCAATCTTGAGCTGCAACTTTGAGAACCTCCTCTCTCCTGCCAGCAGCTTTTTACAAACTTCTTCTCCTCCTGTGGTCTCTGCTCTGGTCTCTTGCTCGTTATCTGGAGTACTTGCAGATCCTGAGAAAACATCCAACACATAGTGCTAAAGTGGCTAAAAGTAGAAGCCAAGGAGGAAACACCTGCATGCTTCAGAAAACTGAAGAGTGTCATCTGTAAGAAACATAATTTCCAATTATTTCTTTCATTTAACTTTAGCTTTAAGAGAATGTGAGAAAAAGCTAAATTTACGTCTAGAAGAACAGTGGTCAGACAAAGCACAACTAAATTTTAGCAGGGTCCTTTAGGAATTAAAACACTGCACACTTAGACCCAAGCCAGAAGAAATTTCTTAGGCCAAACTTGTGGCTAATTCACAAAACTATTGTTAAACTGTAAAGCAGGGGGCAGAAATTGAGATTTATTTTCCTCCCACTCTGCTGACCAGTGTTTCTCTCAAGATGTTTAAGACAAAACAGTGAAGAGAACCAATGCCTACTTTTACCATTATGTTCTTCAGTTGCTTATTCCTTCTATGAGCTCCCATTCCTAACACAGCTAAATTACAGCATGTTTGGGAGTGACTGTTCTAGTTGTTCCCAACTCACTTGGACTATATACACTGTCCATCAAGTTTTCATAGAGGGAGACCTCTATCTTCCCCTAGGCTGGAAAGCAGAATTCCACAAGCCATCCTTGAGGAGATAAATATGAGCAGCTGTGTATCAGGTAGAAACACAACTACAGCTCTTTTTGGGAGCTGGAAGAAAAGGAACATTCTTCTTCTGCTCAACAATTACTGCAGAGCACATGGGCAGAGCCTCAGAATTTGTCCCCAGCTGAGTGATAGCTCAGATTGAGACCAAATTCACAGCTGAAGGCTTTGCCAGTTCTTGAGACTTAACCACTTATGACACCATTGGTTTCACTAAACCAATGCAAATTCCAAACACGAAGAAAATTTGTCACATCCACACTTGATGTGACACAGATGTTTATAAACAATCCATGGTTTGCAGATAGTGTTACAGACATGCTATCAAGTGATCAGGTTGGATTATGCAGAAGAAAAGGAAGCACCTTCATGTGACAGGTCAGTAAGGATTCTGGTGTCATCCCTGCTTTCCACCCCACCCCTCCCCTGCATGAATTTGGTTCTATAATTGCTGTTCTTTTGTTTGTTTGTTTCGTGTGTGTGTGTGTAAGAACCTGAACATGGTGATTTGCAGTGTAGATAGAAGACCACCTACAGGAGAAGAAAAGTGCCACATCTTTCAGGCTCTGAACATGGTGGTTTTGAAGGACAGGGCTTTGATTGTTCTAGGTTATCACAGGGTTAGAAGTATGCACTAATATTTCCTCATAAGGAATTTCTGCAGAAATACAACATTATCTACTTTAATTTAAAGGTTACTCTGTAAAAATATATATCTGAAAGGACCACAGACAAAAGCTCCTTACTGTTTCTTTATAAAACAAGGTTTCATTAACTTTAATAAAATGCACATAGACAACATAAAGATCAGGAGGCACCACTGGCCTACAGTCGCAGTATGACATGCAAAGGTAGCAATGCATGGATTAGAGTTCATTAACGTTTTGGTACATACTCATGAAAACATTGAGATCTGTCCAATCACTAGGCATCTCATCAAGTGGATCAGAGAGATAGTGTAATTCTAATACTTCTAAAAAAGAAGATTTACTTTTCTTCTCTATTGAAAAATCCTCTTCCTCCCACCAAAGAACGTGGGATTTATAAAAGTCATGTCATCAACCTTTAATCTCCTCCATTCCGTTCCTGCAGGTCCTTCCGTAAGATTTTATACACCTTCTTCACGATGTCCATGTCCCTTGCGGGCTTGTACAACTTCTTGAGTGGGCAAGCAGAAAGAACAGCTATGTCAGAACGCAAAGACAAATCACCAGTTTCCCAAGCGGTGCATTCAGGACTAGCACAAAGAATGTCTGGAATGAGGACACGAGGACCAAACTTCACCCTCTCCCACTGATCTGCCAAAACACACATCTCTGATTCTGGGTCTCCTACTGCCATTTGATTGCCATACCTAATTACATTTTAAATAGCATCTAGGGACAAGACTACTCTACAAAGAGCAGAAGCAAGTCTCTAACGTTTCCTGGAGGCACTGGACTATCAACATTTAACCAAAGGATAGAGCTAAAATTTTAACAGTACTTTAGTGGTGGTTTATGGTGTATTGACACTGTTCTGCTGTAGAAATGCAAGTACATCAGAAAAATGAACAAATGGCAGAACCAGTAGCATGTAAGTTTTTGCTCTCTAGTTCCTTCGTACTGAGGAACCAGAAATCAACTCTTATGAAATCACTAAACTACAAACAGGTTTTCATCCTCCTATGAGCCTTATCCATCTCTGTTAGAAAAAAAGATCAGGAAGAGCGAGAAATTTAATTTGCTTAGAACAGCATGCTCTTGTTTAAACAGGCAAACTCTCATTAACAGAAGCCCACTACATGCCAAATGACCAACTGAGCTGCACTGCAGAGAGCTAAGGATGGCTGTAGTAAAATCATGAATTCCAATTATCCACATTAAAAGATCTGATTACATGTGCCTTAAAATATCTGCATCATGTAACCACAGCTAAGTGAAATTAAAACAATATTAAAGAACTACATGCAACAACTATACTCATGTCTTAATTTTCTTTTCTCCTCTTTTTGATACATACAATCCTGTATACATATATCACTCAAAACTACTAAGCATCCAAAGACAACTTTTTCCATAAAGAGGTTATCACATACATGCCTTTTGCAAGGCTTCTTCTACCTAGCAGAGGTTTACAGACTACCAATGAGAACTACTCCAACAGCATCCAATGCTCCTACTTTTCTGTCTAGGGAAGACTCCTTAGGACACAGACACTCAGTATCTGTTCTCAGAAAGCTTTCCATGCTTTTAAATCACCTTCTGTACTAAAACAGGACGGGGTTCTAGATGATAAACACCCACTAATACTTTCTGTGACACAGCAGTACTGTTTATGATCACTCCTTCGGAGACTCTCCAGAAAAAACATCAAGTCCCTTCAGAAAATAAAAATGTCATTTGCCACATGTATTAGAAATGGAATCACACACTGAGATATAACAGCTTATGTTGGAAAAAAAACCAAACACTCATACGCTCCTGTTACGTGACGAGATTTTTGCCTTTCCCCAATTCGTACCTTAGTTGTTTGTTGGATAGACTTGCTGCATACCTTCTGGCCTAAAAGAAAAAAAAAAATATAATCAACACAGCCTGTTTTACACAACACTTGTTTAATTCATTAATGAGGTGCACTGTTGGTCGGAGATCATCATTACTGATGGGATAGGCTCTGAAGTTTATTCCTACAAAAGCTTTGTTCAGGAGGGAAGGGTGGATCAAGGAGAATTTTCTCCTCAGAGAGCCATGAAAAGCAGTAACTTTTCACAGCAACATCCTCAGCTATATCACACTTTCTATCCTTAATAGAACAGATTCTTCCTGCCTAATCTTCCGAGAATGCGTCTGTCTGAATAGGCTTAGGGGAGCAAATTCTAAGTTTGCCAACAGATAATTCAACAGCCAGTAGCAGGACCTGAAGTGCCAGAAGAGGAGAGAGGCCGGTTTCTCAATATAAAGCCCTAACAGCTGGCAGAAACTACGCTTTTCTCCTTGTTTTCTCAAATTTTCCAGTTGCTGTGAACCTAACAAATGTCCTGTGAAATGTGGTTGCCTGATATTCATCCAGGTAAGGATGATAAACCCCACAGCAAACAGCATAAACATCAGAAAAACATCTACAGTTCCAACACAAAGTAATAAACAATTACTTTGCACCAACCTACAGAGCTTTATCGGAAAAAACAGCCTCTAGTATTCTATGCAAACAAATTTAAGTGCATTGAAAGTGGTATTGTTTACTTGTGATTTTTTCATATACATAACAGAGTCTGTTCTGTAAAATTTAGGTGGACATTAGTGAACTAAGGTGTTAAGGAAAAAAACACTTAAAAGGAACGTGTGGACTTAGGATCCTGGGGAGACGGGAAGAAAAAAGGAGAGGAGCAAATCTCATTGCTATTTACTTGTGCAGTGAACTGAGCAGCTGCTCCAACAGTGGTACTGAGAACCGGGCGGGTCTGAGGACTTGGGTGGAAGCCCCAATAAGTGCAAAGAAAGAGAGACCAGGATGGATACCAAGCACGCTTGAGGGAGACAGAGCTGCAGCCAGAGGGTGAGGGGAGCAGCAGGGTAATTCACTTGGGAAGAAAAGGTTTATTTTCCATGGTAACAAGTAAAGGAAAGTATCTATGCTCCCAAGCTGAAGCTCCAAAAGGAGTTTCTTCTTCACATTAGAAGATAAGAATGGGTGTCTCAGACTACAGGAAGTCATTTACCCGCCTCTGGTACTCACCAAAACCCAAGCAGCTCTCTTGGTTTTGAGGGCAGGAGGGCTTCCCTTTTCTTCTGTCCCTATAAATTCCTACCATGAACTCCCCCTTCAGGGCCCCAGAGCCCCCCAGCACAGCCCCCCAGCCCTCCCCACAGAACCCTTTGCTTGTCACACACCTTCAGGACCTTCTGCCACCTGGTCTCCCTGGAGATGTCCTACTTGTTTTCCTTCATCCCTAGAAACCACTGCCCTCAAGTCGCTCCCGTATTTCTCCCCATGATTCCCCATAACCACAACATAAGACCGTTACTTTTAAAGAAAAAGTACTTTACATTTGAATAGAAATATTATACATTAAGTTACTTTATAAATATATATATATATATACACACACACATATACAGATATTTGTCTCTAAATTTTGTACAAACAGCAACAATCTTCATACCACGTGGCCAAGTCTTGATTTTTGAACAGTGCGACTCATTAATGCTGCTGGTTTCCATCCAAGAGACCGCCAGCCTTGAACAAGAGCTATGGGCGTTTGCCCTTCTATGTCTTCTCTACATTCTAGAAAAAACTTCTTTTTGCATGCACACACACAAGCACAACCCTTCTTGTCAAGCCAACCAATCACTGTTATGGGTAACCAACAATGAGGTTAAATCAAAGAGTAATTTGTTCATTTACGGTACTGCAGAAGCTCAGGAATTCTGTTTGCAAAATAAACGCTTGAATGTAACGACCACAAGAAAACAGCGTAAACATCAGAAAAACATCTACAGTTCCAACACAAAGTAATAAACAATTACTTTGCACCAACCTACAGAGCTTTCTCGGAAAAATCTGCCTCCAGTATTCTATGCAAACAAATTTAAGTGTATTGAAAGCAGTATTGTTTACTTGTGATTTTTTCATATACATAACAGAGTCTCTTCTGTAAAATATAGGTGGACATTAGTGAACTAAGGTGTTAAGCTGAATATAGAGACTGGCTATGAGTGATGAATGTGTGTTCCTCCATTAGCAATGTGCACAAAACAAGTGTAAAGAAAGGTTATGCTAAAGTAAAAAACAAAGTAATAAGCTGGAATACGTATTCAGAAGACACAGAACTGAAATTCTGTGAAAATGAAGGCAACTAAAAACAAAAACTTGAGTATTGGCTGAAGAAACATTTCAAATTAAATTTTTTGATGAATAGAATTGCAACTCTCATCCTCAGCTTTTAAGAACAACTACTTATTTACTGCTTTAAACTTCTCCCAATTTTTTGTTCTGTTGTTTTCAGGGTAGATTACAAAGTTCATTTCACAGCCTGCAATTCAAAACAAACTACAATAATATTTCTGTGTGTGAGCACTGACTCCAAACCAGAAGTACCGTCAGAAATATTGTTCAGCCCAGAATGAGACTGTAGCTCATGGTGGGAAGAACAGGGACTGTTGAACAGATCTGTTAATGAGGGAACTAAGCAAGAACTGATGGAAACAGTGAGAGACCCGAACGAACCGGAGATTCTCTACGCACTTGCATGATCAAATACTGACTTACTAAGTAAGAGCATGATCCTGTTGGAAAACTTTAATTTAAGCTAAACCATAAACATTAGCTTTAAATGAACAGCATTAACAGTGTTAGTTAACCTCACAGAAGTTAATATATTTGAAGGTAAGACTAAGATATAGCACCTACCTAACAGATGCTGCATATCAGGTATCAGGAACTCAAGTTCAATGTGAGACTTTTTCAAGTTTTAGCTTTAAACACTCAAAAGAAAATTAAAAATTAATTTTCAATGGCCACAATTTAGATGATGATTGTGAATGCCTTGGATATTAACATGTTTCGATTTTTTTAAATGTTAATTTTATGTTTACATAATATGCCTCAGACTGCATTCTCGTACAGCACAAAGAAAAAAAATAATAATTTTATGATCAAGTTCTCAGTCACTTAGTAGGAACTAATAACAGAACTAGTGATATTGCTGTATACAAGATACTCTGAATGTTGCTCTAAGAATTCAATATCTGAAGCAAACAATGCTATTGTTTAACTTGATATCTACGTTGGCATCAGTTTCATTACATTTACTGCTTTAAATGGGTTCCAAGTTTTTTGTAGGTCTATGTGACAAGTCTGTCAAAGATCATGCAACTCAGTGCTTGTCACTTATTATGGCTTCGGGTTAAATATTGCTAAAAGATATTTATCACATTCAGTTTTTAAAAATATTCCTGGTAATTATTTTAAGTAATACAGACCACTTTAGTCCTAGAAGCTGCCACCGTTGAAAAAGATGAGTTTGTTTTCTGAATATTATAGTGACAGCACACTTGCATATACTGGATTACTTGCTTTGTTTTCTTGGGTCTCTCTGATAATAACGTATCCATATGGCCAACATCATGAACAGCAGCAGGTTAAATCATATTTATCTGAGCTCATAGCTTAAGTGCATAAAGCAAAAGGTAGATTAAGCTGAAACAGCAGCATCAGTCATTTTCCATGAGACAAGACTCCTGCATGTAGTTGTTACAACCGACTGCTAATAGAGCATCGCTGGCAAAGGCTGCATGCAGCAATAAACCTTGTTATAAAGCCAGAACTAAGTTTAAAGGTGTAAAAATTGAACACATTTACCGCTACAATTCACACACTCCTCTTCATCACACAACCTTACGTTTACCTGGCAACCTCACCTTTCTCCTCTCCTTGATCTTCACACCGTTAACATTATGATCAGGTCAAAGCTGCGTTTTGCATCAATGTCCTTCATCACTTTGAAATTCAGCATTTTGGATCTTCATTTTCTCACAAAACCATTGCTGTATGGATTCTGTGGTCTTAGAGCTGGTAGATTCTATGGTCTCTGTGCAGTAACAGTCAAGGGTGTCAAGAAGAAAAGCAAACTCAGTGTTGTGATCCACATTCTAAAGCTAAGGAATGAAACTGTGGAAAGACCTTCAGAAATGTCGACCAAAACGGGCCATTTGGATAGCATCCAAATTGCTCAAAACTTGAAACACAAGAGAGGTGGTGTTCCACAGGGCAACTGAATGGCCTGGGATTGGCAGTGAGCTACAGTCATAAAACAGCTGTCTGTCAGAAACAGTGTAAAATACGCCTAATCTGAATGTCACCATACAACTTAAAAAGAATGGCACTACTTTGAGAGCACCCGCCTTTCCTTCCAAGACATTTAGAGTTCTCTGATTTGAAAAATCCTTCCAGGCTTCAGAGATTTAAATAGGTGAGGAACTCTGGCAGTCTCTGATTTTATCTGGCTCCACAGACAGTGCTTTTTCTCCTGGCTCTTGTTTAACTTGGCTCATGCAGATAACACCATCTGTATTTTCTTCAGCTTAAAAACAAAACAAAACAACAAAAATCAAACACTGAGGTTACACTCCACCGATAATGCTTCAGCCCCAATAACTGTAGCCATTTAAAAGAAAAATATTCCAGAAACTCAAGCGAATAGGTAAGGCATTTGTGAAGTTAACTGCTGTTTAGTTTAACAGACAGTTATGTCACCTATTGTGCTATAAGACATTGCAAGCTGATGTTAATTTACTGCAGTAAGTGCCCTCTCGAGTAAGAATATTTAAAACATTTGCTAAAAACAGTAAAGTGTATGGAGATACAAAATTACTCTCACACAAAACATCTTTCATCTTTACCATGGAAAAATACAGCTACCATCTTTTTTTTTTTCCAGGGCAAGGAGGAACGGAGGTAGTGCCGTTGAAAAAATTAAAGCACATTGATTTAGAGCACGACTTACACTTCAGGCACGACTGGCTGCTTCTCAATGACTGTGCATTTATTTTCAGCAGGAAATAGCTTATTCTTATGTTAGCACTTGGACAAGAGAAAATCCAGAACAGACAGGATAATTATAACGAAGTGCACATGTGCATAAGTATATGCACACACACAGGAGAAAAAAACAAAGTTGAAATATACACTGACTGAACCCCTAAGTCAAAATATATGGTGTTTCCTCCAAATAAGCTCTGTAACATTATTCCCTCTTCAGACTAGCCTGGTCTTTGTTCTCCTCTCTGGACAGAGAACTTGACTCCAGAGGAGTGGGGGGAAGTATCTGTGCATTTGATATGCAACTCCTCCACATAACTTAGGAAGGGCACCAGTATTATCACAATTTCCAAATTCAGGGTGGTGGTGATAGATTGAGACCTTGAGCAGAAAACACACAAAATAAAAGAAAACAAAAACCCCAGGAAATCCCAAAGGAACAGTGAGTTTAGTCCTTAAAGTTATATAATTTTATATTTGACTACATTTCTTCTTGTGTAAAATACTATTTCTTTAAAAATTCACAACGCTCATCACAAAAATATTTGAGAGGCATCGACATCTAGATTTACCAAATGGGTTAAAGAGCTGAATGGAGGAGGTGCATTTGATAACCTCTTTGAAATTTTGCTGACCTGCAAAAGTCATCAGGACATGTGGAAATAATTATCACGATGGCATTAAGAAGGTATAGGCTATGATCTAGCACAACTTTTCCTAGATGTTCCTGCAGAACTGCTCAAGAGTTATCTTTTTAGAAGTCACAGATTACAAGAGAATACAGAGACAATAAAGCATGGTACAGCTAGCATTTCAGACTCTCTGGAAAGTCAAAAGGATATATTGCACTGATCTACATATGCTCCATATTTAATAGGCTTTCTTCACTAAGAATCAGAAATCATTCTTTGAGAACGCAAGTTTTCATTCTCCATCAGGCTCCGTGACAGGATTCAAAGACTGTATTTGTATCTGGTAACAATGGTTTTAAGGAGCCTTCTATTTTGACAGTAAGAAAGTTGTTTACAGTGGTTATTGTGTATTTTTTAAAAAGTATTTTCAAACAGAAGTTTGAAATTCCAAACAATTACTCCAACTGATAACTGCTAAAGCGTATTGATGACTACAGGCTCCCAGTAAAAATAAAATTTAAAAAATAAAAATCAGAAATCTGCTGAGATAGTGCTAAGAAAGAAGTAAAAAAATCCACAGTTTTTCCAAAGAGTTCTAACTAGAATCAATATTGGTTGTTTTCCATTCTTATTTTTTGTTTTAAAAAATATTTCTAAAGATCGTAATTTTAGCTAAATATCAGGATTCTTAGCAAAATATTGTGTTCATCAAATAAGTTGACATTTGGTCAAAGAAAATGATAATCAGTTTAAGAAGTCATCTTTTTACACCAAAGACTAATTAGATTTTTGTTGTTTTTTTTTTTCCAACCATTTTTTTCACAGAATAAATAATTAGAATCAGTTGAAAGAAGTCTACACTGGACTATCAACACATATCTCGCCTTTCTTGAAGACACACAGAACAAAATCCACTGTCCACAATCCAATTTACGACTTATTGGGAAGGCTGCCACTTACCACGTGCTGGACGACTGTCCACAATCTGTACTGGAACAGTCTGTACATCTCCCAAGCAAATCTGATGGACTTCTCCTTCCAGGCTTCTGGAGTCATCTGGCCCTCCAAGCGCCACCAGCTGACCCACGGTGACCGGGCTCTGCTCACCAAAAGCAGAGGCAGTGACGCTGTGCTGTGCCAGGCCAGCACCGGCTTGCAGACTGTGTCCCTGACCAAGTACTAGAGAATGGTTGGTTACTGCACTCCCCATGGAATCCAGGAGACTCGCAGGGCTGGGAGGGGAATGGTTATTTACAGCTATCACAGCTGTTGATCCATTTGTGGAGGTAAAAGATGACTGTAGCTGTAATCCCTGTGAAAGACAAGGCAAAAGAAATAACATCACACAGAACCAAAGAATCACAGAATGCTGGGGACTGGAAGTGACCTCAAAAGCTCCAGTCCAATCTGCTCACTGGAGCAGGAACACCCAGATGAGGTTACACAGGAAGGTGTCCAGGCGGATTTGAATGTCTGCAGAGAAGGAGACCCCACAACCTCCCTGGGCAGCCTTGTTCAGGCTCTGTCACCCTCACTGGGAAGAAGTTTCTCTTCATATTTAAGTGGAACCTCTTGTGTTCCAGTTTGAAACTATTACCCCTTGTCCTATCATTGTTTGTCACTAAGAAGAGCCTGGCTCCATCCTCCTGACACTCACCCTTTACATAGTGATAACCATTAATGAGGTCACCCCTCAGTCTCCTGTTCTCCAAGCTCAAAAGCCCCAGCTCCCTCAGACTTTTCTCACATGGAAGATGCTCCACTCCCTTTGTCATCTTTGTGTCTCTGCACTGGACAACATACCAGCATCAATAGCAGGAGGAATCTGCATTTAATGGCAAGTATGTGCCAATGCTGGAACTGGATAGCTTCTGACTTGCTACACATCATGTTTTTTGAACAGTCAATCCCAGAACCCCTAGGCTAAAGCTGTTATTAGAAAAATTAGGACAATGGTATCCAGCAGTATCTAGAAAAATACTTATGACCACAAAGCTCTAATTTTTGATTGATATTCAGCTTCAAGTCATTCCCCAATACTGCCCATTCCTACAAGAGGTGGGTACTAAAAGCTAAGCATCTGCTTTAAAGAACAGAGAGGGAGGTGGAGCCAAGCTGCCTTCAGAGAGAGAGGGAAACTAAGGACAACAGGCTGCATTTCTGGGGAAGAGATCATGTGTTTCATCGGGGTACAGGAAGTATGAAGGCAGCTTTTCAAAGCTGTTAGGGAAGAAGGCTAAGAGAGCCAGCCTTGAAGGGAGATGAGCCTTACAAGCAGCTCTTTTAGCATGACATGCTTATCCCCACTCTTTCAAACCTTTCAGTCTGGAAGTTTACAGATCTAAGCTTGGAGCATTTTTAACATATTTTCTTAAGAGGCTGAAGGAGGATTTAAAGGGAATAATGAAGACTGACTTATCTCCCCTCAGTTTTGCAGCATTTTCATTATTAAATGACTGGACCATGTGCAAAATAAATAATTTGAGGCAGAAGCCCTCTACCTTCATCTTATCGGTTTTGCCTTCACAAGAGCCCCTAACTTCAAACTGTCAAAAGGTGGCAGTGGGATCCCCTGCACCACAGCTATATGCTAAATGTGACACGCAAGAAAGGCCAAAGTAAGAGCTGACAGCTCTTTCCAAGTCCACGTTACCCAGCCAGTGCTTGGGATCATTAGTTGAAAGGGAACTTGCTGTTCTCAGCTGACCTTCAGCATTCCCAGCACAAAACATCTGATATTTGGTAAAGCACTTGACTGTACCTGAAGCTGTGCAAATATCTTGGGCTGAAGTGAAGAGAGTGAAGACAAGAGCTGAGCTGTTTCTGGTAGCAAGGGCTCCCCGCTCTGGTTGGATTCTGCTTTGGTGATGACCGACTCCCCTGCTGAGCTCCCTACAGTGCCACAGAGAAAGCAAACAGTTATGCCAAATTTCTTCTTCCCATTTAAAGCCTCCCCTGCAAACTGAGCGCCTTCAGTCTCAATAGAGATATATAAAAAGATGTATATGCATATATACTGTTCTCTTTGCAGAAGAAAAAAGGCTGGGTATGAGAAAAAGACAACACTACAGTAAGATTGTACATGCCAGTTCAGAGTAAAAAAAGATGCATCGATAAATCCATTTTGGAGAGCAAAGTAATTAATTGCATCCTACCCTGTGCTTTGAATTTCTAGTTATAGCATAAAAGCTTAAGCATTTCTAACAAAGCAGCAATCAAATAATTTGACAATACATACATCTCAGTAAGGGCTCAATAACAGACAGGCGTCAAAAGAAAGTGATGTCTTCCAAAATAAAAAAAATGTACACAGGAAATCCTCTAAGTCTCACCACTCCCTTCCAAGCATCTTTTTGGAATTAGCATAACTTCTATAAAATATCATACCAAAAGTCCATTTATTTGGAGACCTTTCAGCCTACAGATTATATCATATCCTCAAAATTCTGATTTAATGCCAGAATGGGGGACTTCATTTCCCAAAGATCCATAAAAACTGAGATTCACTTGTAGCAATTTCTGCAAGAAAACATCCCATGTGATCATTCCATTTCCTGTCTGAGCAAGCCAGAACATTTTGGATAAGATTTATCCAGACACAAGGAGACACTGCTTAGCCTCTTATTTTGCAGTTTCACTGCTATCACTATAAAAAAGAAGCTTGCCCTGTGCATGCAGATAGAAAGGAAAAAAAAAAAAAAGAAAGAACAGCCAATTGCAAAAAGCTTTATAGCAGGAAATCACATAAAAGTTCCCAGCAACCTATACGAGTGGAGGTATATTTTTCAGCATATATATTGATTTGCAAACTCTCACTCTTTATCACAACTGACCATAAGATACACTCTATAAATCTCCTTGAACAGAACGAATTAAAATATTTAGGCTCTTTTTAATACTATGCAGAGATTTCATGTGCATATGTGAATGTTCACATAAGGAAAGAACTGCCATCTCTTCCTGTAAGTTGTATTCTACACTAACATGCCTAGGAATAAATGAATAGTTCAGCTCCTGATCTCTCCCCTCCTTACACTGCATGGGCATTCAGTATGAAAAAAGTATATAAATACAGGTATTTAATCTCACTTGCAATTTTAAGATGTAAAAGGGAACACACTTAAGTGTGATAGTTACAGTGATTCTAACACGGGAGGGAAGAGAGAAAGCTGCATCACATGGAGATACGGACTTCTGCACAACAAGAAAACAAACAGCTGGGTTTAGTGTTGTTATAGTTTGACTTCTTAAATGTAAATTTGTCCTCAGTCAGCACAAGTTGAAATGAAAATAAACGTGTACCAACAACAGTTTGAAAAGTCAGTGTTGTTTTCCCTTGCTACATACATTACACTAATGAGAGCTGTTTTTTTTCAAAGTCAAGATTCTTTTTTTTTGCTTAGACCTGTAATACAACTACAAACAGGTGTTCACAATGTGCACAAACACATACCCACATATTTAAGTAGAGGCAAAATATGCCACAATTAGAATGTCTGCTTATATAGACTGAATTGGTGCACATGTGCAGAAAACTAAACAAATCCAATCCTCTAGCTTCCTTTAAAACTCAGTATTGGTCACTGGATGGATGTTTACACATTTGACAGGCTACTTTGCCTTAGAAAATTACCTATGAAAGACAGAGAAACCAAGAACTGGTCTTCCTGAACCTTCTCCAGCATTCAGACAGTTCATACTGAAAGTCATCCCCGCTGAGCTCTGTCACAGCTGTTGAAAACACAACTATTCCTTGTCTCCCCATAAAAGTGCAGCAATAGAAACATTAACATAGACATGCAAACTTAAGCACAGTAAGTCTGCTCATATTGCAAATTTCCTTTTCTCGTAAAAAGCAAGAAGTTTTTAAAAAAGAGGGACACTATTCAGACTGAGCCTAAAAATTTACATCTCTTCTCCATCAGCTGTCTGGAAAAAAAAGTACCTAAGACCATGTTCCAATTAAATGAGGAAGCACACTGGCATTGCCACTGAGATTCAAAACATCTAAGAAGTCTGCAGCATTATCTTAATGTATGCAAAAAATTAGGTTCTTCCACCTTGCTGCAATCATATCCCTGCTAAAAGCCAACAACTGTTCTGATGAGTTTCATATCAAACTTATTAAAACAAGGGATAGGGAAAGCATCCACAAGCATGCTGGAAAGTTTTTTTGGCAAAATATCTTTGAAACCTGGGGAAAAGGGCAGAATAATCTCATTTTAAATTTCTTATCAGCCACCATGATCCAGCAGAGCATCTCTGCCTATGTGTAATCCTAACTATGTGGGCAGCAAGTAGATCTAGTTACAAACACCTGTATTCAGTTTGGTACATGATTTGAAGTAACAGTAGTAGGAACCCACTTTCAAAGGAAGAAGTGTTAACTGGAATCTTGCAAAAAGACAGACCTTTGACCACCAATGCATAAAACCAAGTTTCTATAGACATCTACACTCTGGTTTTGCAGTGGAGTGGGAGGAAGTTTAATACCCAGCAACTGCTGGGAAGAGATGCTACTTTGGCCTCATGCATTCATAAAGAAGTTATACCACATAAAGAACTGAAGAAACGTATCTCACAGCTCTGCTGCCACTCAACACCTGTGGCTCTACTTCTATTCTAAGCATTAAGAAAAATGGAGAAGAGTGCTTTCAATTCTGACAACAGAAACACAGCGTTCGTTGTTCAGGGCCTGATCCTACACGTGGAACTCATCAAGCCAATGATTTTGTGAGAAACAGGAATCCCAATATGCATTCAAGTCCTTTTTGGCAGGATGTTTAAGCACGTGCAAAGCAAAAACCATCAAGCAACTCAAGTAGTAGGCAACTCAAGTAGGCTTCTGGGTGTTGTGTGCCCTGACAGATTTCTGCTCAGTAGGAACTTAATTCTCTATGCACAGGTGTTGTTAGCACCTTCATCCAAGCCAAAAATGTTCTTTCCACATAACCATCCTGTTAAAATATTCAGTTGCTCGAGGATACTAAATAAAAGCCAAACTTATAATTTCCATACTTCTGCCAACCCATCACAACTACATGTACTTTTTCACACATGCAGTCAAGCAGTTAAAAAATGTATGTCAAAACAGACACACCAAAACAATCCTTCTTAAGTTCAGCTAAGTGACAGATCATGGCAGCAACCTCTGGAAGGAAACTTTCATAACACAGTTAATAAAACAAATCACATTTGGAGAGAGCCAAGATATTAATGCAGTCCTACCATCTGAAGGTAGTGAGGCAAACGTAACAGTCACCGTTTCTGTGAGAACATTCCCACTGTCTGTGGTCCACTGCAGCTGAAAGGAAAAAGATCTCAGTTCTCAGAAAGGTGCAAATTTGTCTGTCACAGGAACATGGGCTCAGTACAGGACCCAGAGCAAGACAGTGGCTAAAACTACACTTTCTGATTTTCTTGTAACCATTCATTTTGGGAGCTCTTGGCTTACAAAAAACATGAACAAACAAATGTAAAACAATTTTTAACATGTGCTATACCAGAAGGCTAAAGTCTGCTCATGGCAGTTCAAAGACTTTGAAACAGAAAACAGTCAAACCGTCTGGCTGACCAACACGTATCTCACACTCACCTGGGCCATGAGCAGTGTAGGAGAGAGAAAAGGCTGATGACACTGAGTTAACAGTACGGTTTGTCAAAGCTTATTTTAAATCATAACTGGGAACGTTAGGATCACTGTGCACCCCTCATTACCGAATAGGTAGAAGAAAATTAAAGAGCAACACATCAAAGTTACTGAGCATTCTGAATTATCCACTTCATGCTTACTTGCTATAAAGTGCATTTATTTTTACACATTCAAAATGTTGTGCAAGCCCTAGTTTAGACTGCACCTGAGACATACTTCATCCCCATTTTTCAGATGTGGAAAATTAGTAGTAACTTCTCCAAAACACAGACAATGACAAAGTCACAAATAAAATTTTCTGACGTGTGCCAATTTTTCTACACCACATGGCTTCCAGTTCATGCAGTCATCATGAAGTGCTACTACCATACAATTTGTCAATCAACTAATAGCAATCTAATGCTGATGAGATAAATACCAAATAAGGTCAGAAGGTTTTATTCATATTTAATCCAGTCTTCCTCAGCCAGACATTCCACTCAAAATATTGCTGGTGGAAATATCAAGTCATAGAGAATTCTGGATGAAATACAGCTAAGTGGTAGAAGTAAAAAAATAAGATTTCCAGTGTTTAACTCCAAAAATGAAACATGAAGGTCAACGTACTGTTGCTGGGATACTTTCTGAATTATACACCATCTCGCCATTCCTCAGGGACTTCTGCACTTCATGAATGTGGTTCTTGATGTCATTCACAGTGGGGAAGAAGGACAGGTTGTGTCTTTCTGGCACTTCATCAGGCTTGAATAATTCTCTTTCCACATACTTTCTGCAACATTAAAGGACATTAAAATATGCATATTTAAAATATATTGTGCTATTTCCATCTGTTATAGTTCTCCCTCCCCTTGCTGCAATCACGAGACAAGAGTAGGCTAGATGACCTGACCTAGTTCTTTGTGCATCTGCTACAGACTGTGGAACTAAAAAAATGTGCATTTTTTTCAACTAACTTTAAAGAGGATAGCAGCTCTTAGTGGCTACCTACAAGAAAATTGAAAGAGAAGGCAAAATCTCGGAAAAACATTTTCTCAAGCCGTATGGGAAACATATGCAGTAATGTATCAGCGCTGCCATTTCATTGCAAACAAATTAACCAAAAACAAAAGTAGATATAGCACTACAGACCGATAGTATGCCAGATGGTTCTGTACCTTAGTTGCTTCCTCACTGCATAGACCTGCTCTATTCCCTGAGACACCAGCTCTCGAATCTTGTCTGCCACTTGAGGATGAAGTCGGGAAGGCAGAGCACAGTTCTCATCTCTAACAACTTCCTCCTCCTCCTCAGGAGAAGACATGGAAAAATGGGAGGGTGAAGAAGGGAGGCAAGAAGTTTCCATTTCATGATACTGGTGGGCTTGCTGAGTGGGTAACTGTACATACCACCTGGCAAGAAGGAAATAGTCTCTACACACAATTCTCAAGCAAAGGCAAAAAAATGAACAGTGTGACAATTACAAACAACCACACTAGAGTGGATGAAAGTTTTCACAGCCCCTGAGTTGGAAGATCCTGCCTTTTAGATCTCAGGGTCCTCTCACACTTTTCCATGCAAAATAAACCAGCTCAAACTCCCAAATAATACAACTATTTCTATCTATTCCCTGCACGGCATGAAAACATGTACTGAAATTCCACAGCTTGGAGCTTAACACTTTTACCAAACAAAATACTCCAGAGCCACAGAAATCTCACTGACATTGTGGGATTTTTTACTACTGATATTAAGCAAGAGCCTTAATACAGTGACTAAGTAAAAAATAAAGCAAACCAGGCAAATTATTGCTCTTTTTTGCTTCATTTGTCAAGATAAAGAAAAAAAAGTGGAAGTTTCACCTGAGGACACCGCCAGCATCTATCAAGTTCTTCTTCAGCATGTTGAATGCCTTCTCCTGCTCCATTCTTATGATTTTCTTGTCAATTTTAGGGTCAGTAGGAACTCTGTATTGCAGAAACTTTTGAACCTTTTTAATATAGATCCTTCCAAGGGTTGGGAGGGAATAAAAAAAAAAAAATTCTTCAATACATTTTTCCCTCAGGGGAAGGCAAAAAATCCATTTAATTCATATCAGATATTAGTCCAGAAAAAGTTCAAGCAGAGTGTTGCAGGAGGGGAGAAGATTCTAAAAGAACTGTAGAATTGTTAAGGACATTGCATCCAACAGAGAAGGATGCAGATGGACACAGATACACACACTTCTGTTTCAGTCTGGAGGCCACTTGGCCAGAGTGATTTTGCACCTCAGCAAAAATCCTCTGTCCCTGAGTGTATTAAAAACACAAGACTGTTTCTGAACAGGCTGTAGTTCACCCAGCTTGAAGCCAGGATTGAGCATGTACATACCTAGAACTGTGGAGGTAAACACACTCCTAGCTCAGTAAAAACCAAACAAGCACCCAGGAGGATGCTCAAGGGAACAAACCACTAGTGTTGGATAAGGAGAAAGTCTCCAGTGAACAGGAAGAACTGTAATTCCTTCAGCAAATATGACATCTGCTAAATTAGTATGATTGACTGATAAGAGTACAATTAAAAGCCTGAAGGAAAAACAACAAATAAGATGACAAAGTTTTAAGACCAAAAATAGTCACTAAAGGACACCACAATAACTAACCAATGCTTAGTTAGAGAATGATTTCCACTTGTATTTCATATCCTGATGTACTGCTACTTTGCATCCAGGCAACCTACCAAATCTCAGCCTTACTCAGTGTAACAGGCAGCGCTTCCTCCTTCCCTCTGAACGAATTATCAACCTCAAGCTATCAAGGAGACAAAGTTAAGAGCTACGGTGCATACGAGCTACCACCCCCAAATGGGCTTTGTCAAGTCTCACAGAGAGAACACTTTCTTAGGATGCTGAGTAGCTCTTCTAACTTTATAGACAATTCTTACCTTGCTGGACAAGTGGCTTTATACAGATGGCCAGAGGTGCTTTCCTGCTCACCAGCTTTTCTGGGCTGGAAGCCTTTCCTCCTTGGCCCATACTGGCATTCCATTACAATGGCTCTGCTTCCTGGGAACAGAAAGAATGCACACTATTTATACAAGCAACCACTGAAGTAAAAAAGTAACTACAGAAAATAGAAAAGATCCAAACCAGTTGTTTCTGTTTACCATCAGACTCTTGAGAAGGCAGAACACTTAAGTGCAAATGTTTCTCTCACGGCATGTAAGGAACACAAATAATTTTCAAAGCATTTCCCAAACTTATACCTCACAACACTCCTGCAACATATATGAAGGCAAAATATTGGATTCTGCTCCAGTGAACACCAATACTTTACAATGCTGATAATAAACATAATAGAAGCAGAATCTCCCAAATAACCAAGAAGATCCACAGCTGAAATAAAAGGTCAGCAGCTAATTCCAGCCTCCTGTCTTAAATCAACAGTACAGATCATGCAAGTCTGACCTGTCCCATTGCAAAATAACACCGTTTCCGTATGGCATACCCACACAAAACCAGACAGGTTTAAACAAATATTGTTTAGCTTTAAACTTAAGTTATTTCTTACAGAGAGACCTCTAACAAAAGGGGTAACAGACATAGCATTGAAGTGGTCAAGAAAGGAACTTCTTCCAAATTTATTCCACGTCATGTTTAGTTATGTTTTATTTATACATATAATTTCATGTGCTCCAGTGTGTAGGCAAGGAACTATCTATACCACAAGTGACACGACCAAAACTGTTTTAAGTATCACAATAGTAACATAATGTGTTTTCATTAGGTACCCAATGATTTATTGCCTTGGAGTGCAAAATAAAAAAGTAAAAAAAAATTAAAATAAATTAAAAACTCCAATGCAAATAAATGGGAAATTTAAAAGAGAATTATGTATAACAAACATATCTTGTCTCTTTTTGCAAACAAACTTAAAATTGAAGTTCTATGATTTAAAGACTTCAACAGCTTTAAGCTAGTCATCGCTAATACAAATCTCAAAAGCAATTTGTTGGGGCCCTTGTTTTAAAACAGTATCAACTATCCAAAAACTCTTATTAAAAACAAAAATAAAGATTTTGATGATTAGTGCATGTTTTACACTATAGGGAGCTACCCAGCTTCTCTCTATTTCTCTCCGTCTGAGGCACAGCACAGAAGGTATTATAGATCAGTTCCACTTATGCCAAAGGGATTAATTCCTTGAGAATGTCACTTCTGTCCTGCACAGTTCAGAACTCAGTTATCTGGTATTTAAACTGCCGTTCAGTAAAGCATATTTCCAGCCTCTGTGCTACAAGTGTAAAGGATTTTAATGAGTGCTTTTCATGGAGGAATTATAAACTAAACCTAAACGTATTAGAAAGGTAACACATTAGAAACACACAAAATGCCTGCTTGCAGGGTCTCAGCAAAGAAAAAAAATATTACAACTTAATAATCTGAGTCTCTATTAGTGTACAACACTTCAAATAAAAAATAAATCTATGTGTGTTTTTTCCCTAAATATCTTACTGTAGGGCAACCCAATTATCAGGCAGATCTTACAGGAAACTAAAGATGTCTCATATGTACTTTGGGGAAAATGAAAAAGAAATAAATAAAAGAAAAAAGTACATAACCTGTATTCCAGTCATTCATGATCTCTATACAATTAAAACCTGTTCACTTCATATCCAAATGAGCTCTTAGTAATTTCATACATGTAATGCATGAGCTAAATATGTAATTACCAATCTGTGAAATCTGCACAGTCATTAAAAAAAAAGTCTCTGCTGAGGTATGCTGACGTTTATTTTGCTTTTAAAATTTAGTTATTTTTTTAAAGGGTGTCATTTAAGTAGTTTATTGGCTCCTGTGGAACAAAGTCCTCAAAGGATCTCCAAGTCAGGCAAGAACACTCAAACAAGCTCTTACCCTTCTGGGAACTTTCATGTCCTGACAGAGCAGATGGGACCATCATCTAAAAATCTCATCACAAGAAGCCCATCAAATGCTACTGAACTAATTTATTTGTAAAGAACAAAAGGAAATAATCACAACAAAACATAAACCTATGGTTTCAGGGAAACAAGCTCCTTCAGACTGTGTCACAGAGGTGCCCAGTTGCTCTTTTTTATGTTTCTGCCTTGACTTTATCAACATTACGAATACCATAAAGATACTTCTTTACGGCCAGTTGGCAACTGATGTTGAAATTTTGAAAGCAGTTATTAAAAGAAAAGTTAGTTACCTGCATTGACAAAGGGGATCCCATCATATGGGACATACTGAGATTTCCACATCAACCGTGTGGCGGGTTTGGCTGGGCTTGGAGACTGGCGTGTCCCCCACACACTCTGTGTTTGCTGCTTGTGTAGCGTTAGAACACTCTCTAATTCTGTCTCGCTCATACAATAGCCACGGTACGAGTCCCCAATTTTCTGCATGGAAAGGAGGTGAAATAATAAGATTATTCACCCAGCTGACTGCTGAAAATTACACAAGAAAACAAAAGCAGTCAGGGACTCTGGCGGGTGTGGACACAGGCCCAAATTTTTGGCGTTTCATGTTTTTTTTTTTTCCCCCCACACTAGTACCCTCACAAATAAATTTACCACAGTATCTAACACCAGAGCAGTCAGACTTCCAAGACCACAAGTACACCAAGAACCCCTGAAAAGATTACAGTTACTGCTAACTCCGATTTCCACAGGACAGATTCATTCCTGTTGTTTCCCCAAACACATACTTTGGTTCCAGTCATCTCCTAGGCACATTTGTCGTAGGCAAACATTTCCACATGACACCCACAGGGAACGTCTGAAGCACTAAAAATGGTCTATGCATCTACTTCAACACACAAATGCTGCACTGAGCAGCAGCAGAATATACCTGCTTGTACCACCAGGAACTGTCTCACCCACCTACTGCACTAACTTTGAATTGAGTGTCTCTGGAATATTCCTGCCAATCTTCAAGGCACTCCTGATTCTCAACAACCCACAGAAACATAACATACCAGATTTGCCAGGTGCAAACTGATGATAGCTTCTGTGAACTCCGATAAGCTCTGGGCAACTCCAGAAAAACTCCATCTAACTTGACTTAGAGTAAAAAAAACAAACCACAAACAACTTGCTGACTCTGTAACAGCCCCTGTGACATCCGCTCAGCTACTCGAAGCCGTCACAGCTGGTTCAGTGCCGGTTGGCCAGGGCCAGCCAGCAAGGACAGAGCAGAGCTTTCCATCCGAATTTGGAATGCCACACTCGCTTCTGTTCACATGCAGCTCAGGATCAGGCTGACCAAGCAGCTGGAAGAACACCCAGAGTAGTTTGCCAACTCAGTCTTACAGTGTATCTGTGGGGCAAATGCATAATGAATGAGTACTAAAGATCTATTTTGCCACCTCTAATGACAGAGCAGTCAGATGTTTAAATAACGCTGACAACAAAAGCAGCAACAGTGTCTCTCCAAGATTATTACTGCACAAATACTTTTGTGACAGCTGCAGAAAACCTGCCTCATACCCACCTAAGAAAAACAAAATGTTTGTGGTTAGCAAGACATAAAGTGAACAAAGAACAAATGAATGCCTTGTGAATGAACTGGGCCAGCACGGTGCTGCTGCTAGCACAAGCGTGAAAGCAGAGGGTTATGTATGCACCAGTCATTCCGAAATACGAGTTGCTTACACTTCAGTGCTCACTGCACTGCAAGCATGCTGCTCCCGCAGTTAAGAAAGTCTGCACAGGCTGCAATCATGCAGCTGTGGCAAGGAAGAGAAGCTGCCAGTTATTTAACTAGAAATTATAGATACCATTTCTGTTCAAAACTTGATCTGAAAAATCCAAGAGAAGCAAAGCAGCCTGAGAAGTACCAGAAGCACTTTCTTTACAGACACCCCCCTTTCACAAAAGGGATTATAGTACCACTCCACACAGTGAATACAGTGTGACCAGCATTTTGCTTTCCACATCTTATACCTGTCACTATAAATAGGTCATTGATCTTATTCTAAGGAGATGAGAGACGGATGGAACTGTTGTGCCAGCAAAGCGGCAGTAACAGTTAAGGCACAGTCTCCTGTTCTGGCTTTACTTCTGCACAAGAGTTAATTTTCCTGAAATTGGTAGGAAAGAAGGAGAAGGGGAATAAAATAATACAGCACACAGGTTCTCCGCTCTCTAGGAGGTTCCCAAGTAGGAAAAAATGAGAACATCTGCTCCACACTAATAAATGAACTTAGCTTTGTACAGTTGATTAATTAATGCAGTTTTAAACTACATTCTATTTTAGTAGGCTAATACATGCTGGAAATGCATTCTGATCAGACCACTCAAAACTAAGTAGGTTGCAGAAAATAACTATTTTTTAAAATCTACTTGTTATTAACAATGAAATTACCTTGAAGTAATCAGATACTCTCCAACCCTTTAACTCCAGTCAAGCTTCAAGCCAAAAAATGAAGTAATACCTTTTCTCCCCCCCCAGCCTCATCTCAGCAAGGGCACCTTAAAGCTTACACTAAAGTACACACATCGAGATTGCAGTTTTCCTTGACAGCAGCAGGATACCAGAGGCATTTCAGTGTCTAGGTACAGCAAGTGTAAGCTGAATGTTTCAAGGCAGTCATGGAATTAACACCAAATGCAGAGCTTAGTGCTAATTCTGGACAGCTGCAGTGCTTCCTTCTCCACGTCTGCCTGCAGCACTAATAGCCAGAGGAGCCACTGCCTCCTGGACCACGCTCCTGACCCTGAGATGTGCAATGGGCAGCATGTACTGAGCCCACGCTACAGCTTCACCTGCTGGAATCTCCTGTGGAACCCACACCCATCTCTGCGCTGTTTCAGCTTGTTTTGTTTTAGCAAGTGACTGAAGAAGCAGAATTGTGAGCTGTCACATTTTTCTGGACCTCTACTAGATCTCCACGTTCCAGAGGGACCCTTCTATCCCATTATTAATTACAAAACATTTTTCAAGACAGTCACACCTGAAAGATAAATGACACCTCAAAATCCCGCTGTCTCTAGTTTGTGCCCATGAAAACGCTCTTGCATCCCAGCAGTCTCTATTGGATTTACACTGTGCAACTGCCAAACTCAGCACAGCAACTCTGCTGATAACACACAAGGAGGAAGAGAATTTGGGTTGTTCCTCCTTAGATGAGCTGATTGTGCAGGGAGAACAGCAATAAAATAGTTATTTTTGTTTAAAGGAACAGGGAAGACTAATACATACAGGCAATAGTTCTGCTGAACAGCAGAGGCAGGTGTTTATATCCTCAAAACACATTCAAACAAACAAACAAAAATCTTTATTTCCTTTTCTTTAAAAATACGAACTCTTCTATAAACGCTACTGCTGTGCATTTTTTTAAATTTTACACAGCAGGTGAAATTTCCTGTAATAGACTCAGGTAGACCAAACAGGCCATAATACAAGTCCTCCTATAAAATGAAAACAATAACCAATTCACATAAATTACATCAATATTAAGATAGGAAAGCATGTGCCACATAGTGCTAAGAACACAGTAACAGGGGTTGCACAGCTTACCAGACTTCAACAACTAACCAGCTACTTGAATCAAGGTGATTAATTCTGTGAAAACAGTATCTCCACCATGGAAGAATCTGTGTTATTGATTTTCTGACCTGTTAATGTTCAAGTGGATATAATAGAAGACAGTACTATTTGTATGAAATAAAGGGCATATAACAAAGAGGAATAGATTAATATATTGAGTTAATTTAAAAAGTATTTCTAAGTGGATACAGAAATAAATTCAATTCCCGAATCCCTGTAACTGCAATTTCCAGTTATCAGTGGCCAAGCCAATAGAAAAAACCTCAAATCATAGGGATATCTAAAGAGGTGAACCAGCCAGAGAGAGTATGAGTTCTCCTTTAAAAAAGTATTAAGAGAAAGTAAAATAAACATCCGTTAGGAAGAGTCTGGTAGCAGGAGGAAGGGGTAGGTGATCTCTCAAGATTTTTCCCATCTCCCCATCCTCCCATTTCAGTGACTTATGATGCAATCTAGCTGCTGATATCATCCCAGTCATCGGGACGATTCTGCAGACATTTAACAATATGCAAATAAACAGAGTTCTGTTTAGGTCAAAAGCCATCACAGGGAATAAAGACAGCATTTTTTTAACAAAAGAGAAAAACACAGGAAACTGTGCTGGTACGGAAAAAAAAAAAAATCTGTAAGAATATCTAAACTAGAAATCCTAAGTAACACATTGCCATTAAGGTGCTCTGCTAAGTTCCAGACTTGACCCTGGTGAGTCACATGGATTTTGATTTTTAAGTGACAACACAAACTAATATGAACAGCTGCAGACTTAGGCCATACAAAAGCGATGTTATTCTTTAATTAAAGGACCACTAAGGGCAGCAAAACCCAGCTCGCTCAGCAGAAGACATCAGAGCTTGCGCTGTAGCTCAAGACTGAACTGTAACACAACACAACAGCTTTTCCCAGCGCTGTGCGGCAGCGAGATTCCAGAAGCACATCTCTTGCTTCAGGAGCTGCTAATGGTCAGTTATTCAAGTATTCCTCAAAAAAGGAAGAGATTCCACAGGATTTTATTTGTTTAAATGTACTTGTAGTACCAGCTAGTACCACCACACAACTTCTACAACTAGGAACATCATTCCTTTCATGGAATAGGATCAATATCTTGGATCTAGATGATAAGATATCGGGTCAGAATTCTTGGCAGCCCACCTCACAGTTCCTGAGACAGCGAGCCCATGCAGGCGTATTTGGCTGCAGTGGCTGGAGAGGGATGGGAAAGGAATCTTCTGCTACCCTGAAAAAAAATTAAAAAAAAAAAAAAAAAAAAAAGTAAAATTCTATATAGACATTCAGGAAAGCAATGACTTAGTCTAAATGACAGGTAACATCAAATGAGTGCATTATATATAGCCCTACAGCATATGATCAAAATATAGATACTGTATCAACTTGTCTTAAAAACCTTGGGTTCATTTTCCCCGTATTCTATTTCATTGTCAAAATAATACACCGTAAATACAAGTATTTAAAAACCCCGCTGTTTTCTACATTCAAGAAGACCTCTGATCATTCAGTATTCTCAGTATTGTTTCTTGACAATAATAAAGAAACCATAGGGAAACAGACCAGTTGACTGTCTTGATAATTTTCTTACACAGACTGATGGTAGAATGCTAAAGATTAAAATCAATATCAAACACTTGCTAAATGCACATTTTAGTATATTTTAAATTACTGAAAACCAGATCTAATAACTATTTCACTAAGTATCTAGTTTCTCTGTTCCCTAAATCCTAGGGCAGAAATTATACTTCCTCGACGTTTATCATTCCAAAACTCAAGCGCATCACCATCCTGTCCATACAAATATGTCTTCCTTCTGGGATTACTTTTCTAGTAGATGCAGATTGTGTTCACAAAATCCATCCACAAACTGCTTCTCTTCATTTTAAATATTTCTTGAATATATATAATTTGTGCTATAGTGAGGTTATTCTAACGTCTTCCATGTCTCGATTTCAAAAGAGCATAAACCAAAGCAAAGCCAGCTTGCAGTCCATGGAACAAACATTGTCTTTGGTGAGGTGTTTGTTTGGGGGTTTTGTTTGGTTTCGTTTGCTTTTTTTGGTTTTGTTGGTTGTTGTTGGTTTGGTCTTGTTTTTGCCCTTTTTATTTTTTTTAAAGCAAAAAAGAATATGAGAGTATTCAGGAATTAAAATAGTAGGCATCGCTTAGCATGGGGATGGAATCAGGCAGATATCAAGAGAAGTAAAACATAATTAACTTTAGAAACTTTGCTAACCCATCTGCCAGCCTACATGTTCCACTGAAACACACCGTTAGCAGCTACTTTCTCATACTTTATCAAAGGAAGCTGAAGAAGTTACCGGAGAACAAAGATTAGGCTCTCCCTGTTACTGTTAACTACTGAAAGCTCTATCTAAAAGATTAATCTCTACAGTCAACCCTTTTTGTGGAATGGTTTACATAGGTTTTAATATACTTGAAACACTGCTCCCTCAAAGTTTCCCTGCAGGTCCTTCACTGGATCACTTTCAAATCTTGGTTGGCAGTATCAGCATCTATTTCAGTATTATTTTAGTAATTCCAGTAATTTTCACTGTGCTACTTTAAATGCCCTCCTATTGCTCTGGTCAGAACATATGCACTACCTCTCGAAACACAGGCACTTTAATTGCTTTTTCCGCTGCTCTGCCCTGCAAACGCAGCTACACATCGTTCACTAATATTAAAGGTTCACAACCTCTGCTCTATGGTAATTTCATCATAACCATTAAAAAAAAAAAAAACTGCAAGAAAAAAAGGTAGTACTAACAGTGGATCAAAGTGATTGTTCATCCTTTTCACTCCTGACCTACCTGGCAGTTGTTTTTTTCAATACGGTGAGAGATGCCTGAGGATGTAGAATGTAACTGCTCGCACTGTCACCTATAGCAGCCACTGCCACAGTCTGCAAGTTCCCGTCACCACGCTTCTCTTCCGAAACATCTTTGCAAACATAAAACATCCTCCTGGTTAATAACTGAACTCAGAATGGTGAAATGACAAGCTATGATTAAATTTTGTGTGTTAGAAAAGCAAGCTTTTTGACATGTGAAATAAGATTTCTAGATGATAAAGTAGTTTGTTTAATAGTTGTGAATCAACATTCAAACTCTAGGCACACATATGAAGATATACTTTAAAAGGTTGGTTGTACTCAAGGACTTTGGTAATCATGCTACTGCTAATGAATCCTTTTACAACAAAGCAAATAAACAGAAGAACTTGTAAATTACTCTGCTTTACGTTTCCACAAGCCCATATAAGATTGCACAACTATTTTGTTCTGCTGCAAAACACGCAGTGGTTGCTTTTAAAAAGAACTGAAATGGAGATTACAATACTGCTTTGTACTTAAAAAAAACTCCACCTAAACAAGAAAAAAATAGGCCGCTCATAACTGAATCTGACATGCTGTTAGAACAAACATTTTGGCCTTTCTTGATAACAGGGAACAATCCATAAGCCAAAAAATACTGTTAGATTGAAGCCTGTGTGTATAGTTAAACAAAAACATAATGGAAATCCATGAAAGCAGAGGTTTGATACTTCAGCCTCAACATAAAGAAAAGGAAGCTCTCTTTAGATGTGGGATTTCTGCACATCAATTGTGAAAGCTTCTTTCCCGTATCCTGAGAGAGTGATAAGATATTGACTCGGTACAGAAATCACTCCACTTGAAAGCTTGTGCCAGTAACATTGCAAGTGTGCACCTCAGAGTAACACTGCTCTGGCTCAAACCTCGGAGCACTAGTTCCTTCTACACAGACACCAAGGTCTACTCTGAAGCTTCTGCCATTTCATGCCTCACCAGAACCCACAGGCAAGTGAAACTCAAGAGCTGACAGTTGTTTAAACTCCATAGCAAACCACTGACACGACTTCCTAACTGTCTTCTAGGGATCAAATAACTACAAAGTCTTTTACACAGTAAGTCTCCAGCAAAAAAGAAAACAAGCACAAAACCCCCACACAAAAACCACGTAGCACCGTCACAGAACATGTATTCAAATACTGCGAAGTTGAGTCATTTGCAAACAGTGACCCTCATGTCAGATGAAAAATGGGAATATAAAAATACTGTTCAGCATTGCAACTTACTGTCTAAACCAGCCTAAAACTTGGAGAATTTAACAAAATGTGACAACCTAGTTCTCAGTCTTATTCTGTGAATGCAAATAAATTCTGTGAATGCTAGTAAACAGCAAGGCTTATAGGTAAATAATCAATGCTTTCAAATTTCAGTATGTCCCTTTTCTAGGGAAACACTTAAAATTCATGCTTCTAGTTGTGCATCTCACCACAGACTTAAAACGTGACAGTTAACACACTGAGGGAAAAAACTTAGCAATGAAGTTACAACTCATTTGCTTCATTAGGAACTGAATTTCTACCTAGGTACTTCAATTCCTGGCTTCACAAAAGATGCATTGTCACCAGTGATCGCTGGAACAGGCCAGAACCTTAATTCTTCTATCTCCATTACATGAACTAACTACTTCACTCAAACTAAACAGACTGGGAGAATTTGAAGCTGATAGTACAGATGATAGTACAGTCTGACTTGGACAAATAGCCTTATTAATTGACAAGGCAAGAAGCAGCTTTGTGCTTGATATCTCAACTAATCACCTACCTAAAGTGAGAATAATAGCTCTTATTTCATTTGCCTTTTGTCCAACAGAAAACATGATGTGTGGGGTGCCAGATTCATAATCAGAAAGCAGATTAAGCAATTGTGTATTTTTGTCTCACCCTGCGTGCTGGTCACATCCAGAAGCTGACCTTGAGGAATAATCACTTGGGCCAGCCCTGGCTGGGCAGAAGGAATGACGTGCAGCACCTGCCCGTTTTCCGACTGGCTGGCAACAATCATCTGTAAGGAAATCACGCAAAAGTGTGAACAGCACTGGTTTGCATGGTGATCCTCATGCAGTAGGACTGGGTTTGCTTACTACTGGAACAGGAAATGGTTTGGTTGGAATTGGGGCCTATAAATTAACTTGATTTCACCTAATAAGGAAACCGTCTATTTACCGTCAATTTCTTAAGTTATTTTCTCCTTTTCTAAATTATCCCTTTAAATGATTAAAGGAGAGATAAAAGTGCTTATGGGATTCTATGCTGAATTACACATTTATTTGAAATTTACAACAGTATTCTGAAAGCTATCAAAAACCTGAAAGCCATTCATAGTTGGATTCACAGTAACCCCATTCATGGACTAGCAGAATTAATCACAACTTATAAAAATTTTACCTTTACTCCTAAGAAACTGACCTCTGTGGGCAGTATTTTATGCAAAAGCAGATAGAAAAAAAAATCTCCAAGACTTGGAAAAATGTAAATTAAATCTCCTAAATCTCTGGGAAACTTAACTCCTTGTGGTAAATTTTCCCATAATTACCAAGGACTTATTCCTAACAATACTATAAAACCTAGAATACCATAAAATATCACCTTGTTTCTGCTTTATTACACTTTAAATGAGTGAAGTATCTAAGTGCTAGTGCAACACAAACCAACCAAACCCTGTGGATGAGAGCATTTTCTTTCTACAAAATAAGTGCTAAGAATTACAAAGCAATGTCTTAAGCAAATTAATTGGGGGAAGGGGAGACATAACAGGTCAGCTCATTGCTAATGTTCCAATCCCCCCAATCCAACAGACTTCTCTAGGGAATATAGAGAAAACAGCCGTGGTAGAAATACGAGATCTCATCACACAATAACATCCAGGCTTGATAATGACAAAGACATAAACTGTTGTTTAACAAAAATAGCAATGGCTGGAGACAGGATTTGTCTACCTGAGAAGGGTAATTGGAGCATGAAGTGAACCACTGCAAAGTTTCACCTCGTCACCAGCAAAGTCTGAACCAGCTGTTGCTACAAGAGACAAGCAGCACATAAAATAGTTCTTCAAAGGTGCGTCAACACACCACCTGCCCCGTTTCAGAAACACTCACCATCTGCGTGTTGGGCCCTCCGAGGGCCTGTAGCTCGTAGAGGGGCTGCCCGCTGTGCTCGAGCAGGTGGAACTCGTTCGCAGAGTGGGGCTGTGGCTGGGGTGGCCGTGCAGGCGCCACTGAGGACAGAGAACTGCCCGAGAGGTGCACCGTGATGGGCAAGGCTGCGGGAGAGTCGCTCTGGCCAAACAGTGGATCCCTGGAATCCATGAAGGTTAGATGCTTTCACAGAGGAAAACCAGTAAAATGTAGTTTAATCCTGCGTACCAATTTCTATTTAAAAAAAAAAAAAAAAAAAAAGAAAGAAAAAAACATTTAAAACCACTGTGCTGTACCGTACTCTCGGAGGGAGCTCTTGTCCTGATCAAGAGGCTACTAGATAACACTAGCAGTTCTATTTTTGTTTTCCATCTCCATGTTGAAAACGTTTCCATATTTCTACTTACTAGGACAAACTCTCTCTACTACGGGGAAAGAAAATACTTTGTGCCCAAAATCTGTTCCCCAAAACCACTCACCACTTTAAAACATCTCAATTCTGCACAGAAACTGAAGAGAACTTCTTAAAAAAAAGAAAAAAAAAATCAAACCACAACCTGTAAAACATTCACCAACTTGAATTAACTTCAAAAGAAATCCTAGACACTATTCTACTCTGCTTTTAGATACAATCGTTTAGCTACAAAGACAAAAATCTTTATAGGCTTTCTTATTTCTTTACCAGAGAAGAAACACAAGGAACACAAACCCACCAATTCAAGTCCAAGAATTATACAGTGCAAGTTCAATAATAAGATTTTGCAAGTCTCAAAAAATAGGTACGCAGAGCTTATTCTCATCGAGCTTGCAGAATCAAGTTCTTACAGTATACCGCATTTTCATTAAATTTAAATGTTTAAGCACAGATATCTGTCTTGTTGAAACTCTAACACCACAAATATTAAAGAGGTAAAAATAATGGAAAATAGGCAGTCTTTGTGTAAAATATCATGTCAGGCTGTCTTTTGGCCAATGCAAGGAATACAATTGGTTGTATCTCTTGCAGCAACCACAGAAACAGCTCTGAAATTTCAGCTACAAAAAAATGAAAACTACAAATCTAAAGAGTGGGGAAAAATGTTTCCAAATTTTATATTAAAGTTAGACCAGGGCCAAACAACCTTCTCAAAAATTCTGCAGGTATAAAGATTCTGTGCTGAAACCATCTACTGTAAACTACACTAGAAAAGCAGCAACAAATAAATGGCACTAGCTGTGTTAAAGACACTGGGTAGAGACCGTAAGCACATTAATAAATCACTACCTGAATAACATTTTATGTTCACTGAAGAAATCTGCAGAAGAATATGTATGCACAGAAATATCTCTGACTAGGAATATCTGGCAATATTTGATAATAAGTACATTAAAGACACCCCTTCCCCAATATGTACACAGATGTCCTGTGTCCCTGGATTCTTTTTTGCCACATTTGGTCACTAAGCAATTTGAGCTGATTTTCAAGTGTTCTGAACCCCTCCTACTCCAAGGCATATCATCAAGTATTATTTTATTAAAAGATTTTGTTAATATAATATAACATATATTTCTTTGGCACTATAACAGGATCTGTTAATATAACTGCTGAATGCTGTCACTACATACAACATTTGGGTATTAATCAGTTCAAAAGTGAATGGCACAAGAATCCAAAGGAAGGAACTTTTGTACTTTTTTAAGAGACATGATGTATTACTATAAATGCAACGAAAAACACACTGATGAAACACCATGCTGTAAATTCATCAGAGAGGACATGAGAAAGCATTTACAAAGACAAGACATTCATACCTTACCTGAGAAACCTGATAATCTGTTTCTGACTTTTCTGTACTATCACAGTTGCCTATGAACAAATCATTAGGTCCTTCCATAGCAATGTCACGGTCAGCTCCATTTTTTTCCATTAAAAGACGTCCTGAAAAAATTACAAAAGTTTATTTCAGCCTTCCATACTTTAGCCTCAAGCAAGACATTCCTGCAGGTTGGGGTTTTTTTTCAGTCTTGCAAATTCAGCCTTACAAGTTCTAATGCCATTGCAAGCTAACAGCAAAGCCCTCCAGAAATCTTTGCTGCTTTATCACTTTAATACCCACTACAGAAAAATTTCAGTGTGTTGCTCCAGCAGTTTAGCCTCTTGTACAAGACAATTTGGTTGACTTCTCATTGCACACACAGATACAAAACACACATACACACTCATGATTTTCACCTAAATACGTCCACAAGCACTCAACAAACAACCATACACATCTAGAGAACACTTGGTATTTAAAGATATGCCAGCACTGCTTTACAAAATTAGTAGTAATCTACTGTCACAATCAACAGACAGAATTTCTGTTACTCTATTCTGTCATGCAACCATCTTGAAGTAAACTGCATTTGTTTTAAAGGGTTATAAAACAACATATACCTTAAATGCAATTACTACTGTTAGCCTACAGCAGTAATCTTGGGCAGGAAAAATGTAACATATCCAAAGCAAAATTTGGTATGAATCATGCGACAAAACACAAAGGCAGAGCTCCCTGCACTTTGGAAATTTACCTCCTATCCCAAAGTAAAGCACTTCAAGGAGCCCAGCTGCCCACTATAAACCTACAAGCAAACAGCTAATACTGGACAGTGAGTTGCCACATCCACAGGACAAGGCTTTCACCCAGACACTTCACCCCTTAAAGCAGCAACCATTTCCCACAGTCATAAGCAACGAGACAAAATGACAAATTAACTTGGCCCCATGTTACTCAAGTACATATATACTAGACTACACATACACTATGCCAAACTGTATAGAAGAAAACTTAATTCCTTCAGTTTGGGGTGAGGGAGGGGGAAAGGTGTTCCGGATTTCCCCCCCTCAGTATCTATTTTAAAAACAGGCAACATCATATTAGCACGAGGCTCCTACCAGTTTTATCCACCACACCACACAGTAAATTCCTTGAAATGGACCTTCTTGGTTGTGTTATTTCAACCATTTACAGCTTTAATAAAGAGAACGTCAAAGGCTAGAGAGTCACTGGAAAAGAACTGTACAACCTTGGAAGCACAAATTTATTTTGCTTTGCAAAGATATAAAGGACCACAGGCAAAGTAAATCCACATCTCCTTGGCTTTTGAAGCTGAATAAAGCATCCTGCTGATACAAACAACATTGTGAAGTTAAGCTGCTCATATGCTCAATATACTAAATACTTTAATCTAAAGTAGATCTATTTTTCCATTCAGTTTTCAAGTGATGACACTCCAAACCAAATTGCAAATGAAGTTACCTCACATTTACCAAATATTTTATAGCTTTATGAGATGTTTTAGTTAAAATGTCTAAAGCATATTAGCAGCAAAGGAAACAAAAGACAGAAAACTAGATTTCATCATCACTCAACCATTTCCCCTCAGTTAGAAGATGTAAAGAAGATATGTCAGTTTTGCCCAAGCAGCACATTTCATTATTTGAGATAAGCTGAAGCAGTTTGTTCCAGGGATACTGATGGCACACAGCCTGTGTGTGTTAGAACTTGGCTACAGAACGTAAGGACGACAGCTGTATCAGGACAGACCAAGGGGCCAAGTATCCCAATATCCTGTATCTAACACTGGTTATTAGGAAGATGGGAAAAATGACAACAGCAGGGTAAATACACAGTGATATCTATCCAGCTTCCTCTTTTGAGCAGCCCAGAAACATCTGAAGTTTTATCTTTGTGCTTAAAAAAAGATCTTTAGCATGTTTTTGCCCTGTGACTTTGTCTTATCACTGCTCTAACCCAGGCAAACCATTGGCACACACATCACCCCATCCAGGTTTCATTACCTTAAGTGCTGTGCAACCCCAAACAATTTTTTTGTCTTAAAGAAACATACTTTTACAGATACGTATAAGTATATACATAGTTAATAAATTTTATAGTTGTATAAATGTTGCTAACTGTTACATCCATACATATATGGATGGATATTTTGTCATGAATTAGTTAATAACATGCAAGTATCCCTTATTTTCATAAACACTTTGCATAAGTGCCACAAAAATTTCCAAAGTAACACTACTGTATTCCAGGTTTAACAACAGTTTGAAGTAGCAATGTGGGAGTTTCATGTTAGCGTAAAACAAGATCAACAGCTGTATCCTTGGCTCTCTGTGCCTCAGCTTTAGCTTTAATGCAGCTCCACAGGCTGCTCTCCATGGCGTCCACCACTCCAAGGCTGTTTCCAGATAAAGGGTTGGTGCATTTTAACACCATGGGACTGCTTCCTTCACCCATCTGGGAAGCACTTGGCCCAAAATAAAGGGAAATCTATGGCCATTGCTGTCCTTGGTTCAACTCTACATAGAGAGCAAGCAGCCACAGAAACTGGCATGGGCAAACACGATAACCACCGTGAGCATTTTATGCAGGATCTTCAAGAGAGCAAACACCATGCACTGCAATCCAGCCTACAAGTTACCATCGGCAGTTCAGTTCCAAAGACAAAATGCACTGGTAGTTCAAGATCATTCAGCAAAACACACAAGGCAGTCCGATCTCTGTTTATTTAGCGATCAAGAACTCCCGAGATAACACAGCCGTCAAAGCCTGGGGCACCTGTTGCATAGACTGGGTTCTCACAGCCTGTCATCTGCAGACACAGCTTGTACATCATCAGGCGCTCCCAACAGGAACAGGATTTCAGCGCGCACCCCGAGGTGACACTTTCTCCTAACAGCTGCAGTCCATCCACCCTCTAATCTAGAAGCCCTTACACTGATTCTTAATATATAAACTTTTAAAGACACAAGCAGAAAAGTCAAGCTAGCATTACTTTAAAATTCTATTATTGACCACTCACATCTCTGCCCTGCCTTAAGGTATTAAATGTCTATTTTCTTGCCTCCGACTCTTTATTCTCTTGTAATACTTATACCTACCCACTACAAGCAGTGGTCCTTAAAAACACACAGCTCTAGACTGACATAAATTTGAGGGTTCCTATGAACCCCTGCTCCTGCCTTCCATCCATTATGAGGACTCCTTGGGAAGGCAACGTGCAGCCACATCCCAGAGGAAGGTGCTGCCTTTCAAAACCCCAGAGCTACTTATTTTAACACTGAGTTAACAGTGCAAGATTTTAGTCATAAGAAGAAACCCGGATGGATAAGTCTGCTTTGATAAAGAGCACAATCTACCCTGGATTACTCTGTCAGGAGGGAATTGCCATACGTTTTTCAAGCTTCAGGTCTCTGATGCATATCCATTAAAAAAAAAATTAAAAGGGAAAAACAAAGTTTGAATGTGCAAGTTCATTTTCAGCATTTCTGATAGCAATACTCCCCATACTGGTATTATTTTATACTTCATGACAGGAAACACCTACAGTCAAATGCCTTACCAACAATCTTTTTGGGGTTTTCTGTGAAATGTTTCAGAGGTTTTATAAAAGTTTTTATATGCACAGCTTACAACAATTAAACATTCTCTCTGAAAAAGCAACCCCGATGACATTTCTCCACCACCACCATTATGAAGGGCAAAAATTACAGTAAAACATAACGGGGAGAAAATCTAGGCATAGTGATGCCCTCAACTAAAAGAGCGACAATTAGCTTTATATTAACTTGTACCAGGCTTGAGACTTAGCTTATCTCTGTCACAGAAGACAGTGAAAAATGTACAGATCACAGAACTCCTACTTAAAAGGTTTCTCAAGTTGCTTTTATGTAGTTAACACAAGTATCTGCAAAACGTATCTGTACCAATTATGTTAACAAACAACACCAGATCTTTTAAGTACAGTTCAGAAATAGATGAGATTCCAGAGTCCCACAAAACATCAAGACGTGACACCTGCGCACTCCAACAAGTCACCCCAACCACAGTTACCACACACGGAAAGCTCAGCTGCTCCCCGAGGGGGCACAAGTAACTGTCAAAAAGGCGGGGAAAAATAAAATAATATTAAAAAACCCAAACCCCAAACACACAGCAGGTACTTGCACAAGAAGCTTTCTCCCCAAAAAAACAAATTCACTTACAGAGCCTTCTGGAGCCCACTACGTGTCGGGTTTATCACTCCTACTAAGAAGTTTGTTTATACGTGTCACTTTACATGCAAAGAGTCACAGGCCGGGTCACGCCGAGGCCCCGTCCCCAGCGCGCACCCCGCCCGGGACCCACTCACCGCCCCGCCCGGGACCGAGGACACCCCCGGCGACAGAACCTCGGAAAGCGCCCCCTGCGCTGAGGGGAACGGCGTCACCTCACCTCAGCCCCTGCCCCGCGCCCCTGCGCTGAGGGGAACGGCGTCACCTCACCTCAGCCCCTGCCCCGCACCCCCCGCGCTGAGGGGAACGGCGTCACCTCACCTCAGCCCCTGCCCCGCGCCGAGGGGAACGGCGTCACCTCACCTCACCTCGCCCTCTGCCCCGAGGGGAACGGTGTCACCTCACCTCAGCCCCTGCCCCGCTTCCCCAGCCCTGAGGGAACGGGGTCTCCTCACCTTGCCCCCGCCCTGAGGGGAACGGGGCCACCTCACCCCCTGCCCCGCTTCCCCAGCCCTGAGGGGAACGGGGCCACCTCACCCCCTGCCCCGCTTCCCCAGCCCTGAGGGGAACGGGGCCACCTCACCCCCTGCCCCGCTTCCCCAGCCCCGGGGGGAACGGGGTCACCTGACCTCACCCCTGCCCCGCTCCCCTCGGCCCTCCCGCACCGCTAACACGCCTCCGCAGCACAGCCCCGGGGCGGGGGTGCAGGACGCGGGGTGCGGGACACGCGAGCGGCGGCAGCCGGACTTTCCCGCACCTCAGCCTGGGTCCCGCCCGCGCCGCCATTCTCACCGCCCCTCTGCGCACGCGCTTCGTGCTTCGGCCGCGAGGGAGGGAGGGGGAGGGGGGGAGGGGGCGGGCGCGCGGGGGCCGCCGGGAAGGAGCCCACCTCGCGCGCGGCATGCTGGGAGTTGTGGTCTCCAGGGCAACGCGGCGGCCACGCGGCGGCATCATGGCGCAGCTCACGGCGCGGTTCCGCACCGAGAACCCCAGGTGAGGGGCGCCCGGCCGGGCCGCGGGGAGGGTTGAGGTGGGGGTGACGCAGAGGCGGTGACGGTGCCGTGTGTGCCCGCAGGTACGCCGTGGAGGATGTGCCCTTCTCGGTGCCCGCGGCCTCCGAGACCGCCGATCTCAGCCAGCTCATCAACAAGCTGCTGGCGGCCGGGAACGGTAAGTGCCGGGGCGGGCGGGCGCTTCTACCCAGGGAGCCCAGAGCAGCCCCGGGCAGGCTCTGCCTTTCCTTCAGAGCCGCTCTGCCCTCTACTCTGCCCTGGTGAGACCGCATCTGGAATATTGTGTCCAGTTGTGGCCCCTCAGTTCCAGCAGGACAGGGAACTGCTGGAGAGAGTCCAGCGCAGGGCAACAAGATGCTGAAGGGAGTGGAGCATCTCCCGTGTGAGGAAAGGCTGAGGGAGCTGGGGCTCTGGAGCTGGAGAAGAGGAGACTGAGGGGTGACCTCATTAATGCTTACAGATATATAAAGGGCGAGTGTCAGGAGGATGGAGCCAGGCTCTTCTTGGTGACAACCAATGGTAGGACGAGGGGTAATGGGTTCAAACTGGAACACAGGAGGTTCCACTTAAATTTGAGAAGAAACTTCTTCCCAGTGAGGGTGCCAGAGCCTGGACCAGGCTGCCCAGGGAGGTTGTGGAGTCTCCTTCTCTGCAGACATTCCAACCCGCCTGGACACCTTCCTGTGTAACCTCATCTGGGTGTTCCTGCTCCATGGGGGGATTGCACTGGATGAGCTTTCCAGGTCCCTTCCAATCCCTGACATTCTGTGATTCTGTGATAAGTTCCACTTCACCCTCGTTTCTGGCACGTGCCCCAGGCCGGGGCACCAGCCGCGGCGCTGCCATGAGCAGCCCCACGCTCCCAGCGGGCTGGGCTGAATGGGACCAGGTGAGGCCAGTGGGACGGCTCGGGGCAGGCCCTGCCTGGGACATGGGCTGTCACAGTCAGAAGCAGCGCTCAGGTAACCTGCAGGCCCCGCAGGGAGGTCAGGCTGCAGCCTGAGCGGGTCCTGCCCTCCTGTTCCAGTCTGGCTGTCATAGAGCCATTGAATCACTTTGGTTGGAAGAGACCCTCAGGATCATGGAGTCCAACCGTGACCCAACTCTGGCACTAGACCATGTGCCTAAGAACCTCATCTAAATGCCTTTTAAACCCCTCCAGGGATGGTGACTCCACCACTGCCCTGGGCAGCCTGTTGCAATGCCCGACAACCGTTTCCCTGAAGAATTTTTTCCTGATAGCCAATCTAAACCTCCCCTGGCACAACTTGGAGCCATTTCCTTTTGTCCCATCACTTGCTACTTGGGAGAAGAGACCAACACCCTCCATGCTCCAAGCTCCTTTCAGGCAGTGTGGACAGCGATAAGGTCTCCCCTCAGCTCCTGTTCTCAGGGCTGTCCAGACTGAGGGGCTCTTTGAACTTGATCTGAAGCTCAGCAGGTAGCAGTGCTGGTGGGTGGCCCCAGAGAAACACCCCACACGCTGCATTAGTCTGTGCCCAGCGCCACAGACCATGTTGCCCCAACAGATGGGAATGGAAATGTTCCCCAAAACCTGGCAAAAGAACCAATGAAACCAAAGGTTTGGTTTCTATGAAACCTGTGAGAAGAGCTCAACCATTCTGCTGATGCTAGCTGAAATCGGTCTCACTGACTTGAAATATTTTTTGGGAGGAAAGACACCTGTGCAACATTGTTGAAAAATCCCATTTTCTGTAAGAAGCCAGACCAGTTGTATCTTAACCTGCTGAGACTTCTGCAAGTTGCTTTTAACCCATGAAATTGCAAACAACCTGGAACAGAAGACCAGAGCACAGTGCTCTTGTCAAAATGTGGGGCCTTTGTCAACTCTGCCATTACAGAATGAGGAATAGGAATCAAAAATTCTTCAGATTTTCCTACTGTTGCCTCAGATACATGGCACCAGCTAGTGATGACACAGATGTGGGCAAGCAGTGGCAGGCTCCACACAGAACAGTCATGAAGCACCACAGGGGTTTGATTAGCTGTAGCTACAGAAAAAAAGGAATTAGGAAATAATGTGTTAATAAGAGGCAAATTTAACTCTTTGAACCCCAAGAGCACATTTTCCTTCCTCTTAACTCACAGAATCCCATGGAATTCATGGACTGCCCACTTAAAACTGGGAGAAGAAATCAACTGTTTTATTGTTGTGGGTTTTGTTTTGGTTTTGTTATTGTTTTGGTTTTTGTCTTTTTTAACCTCTTGTTTGCTCCATTCTCCTGAACCAGCCACAGAATGATGCTGTTCTTGATGCTATCAAATAAACAGTGACACCTGAACGTGGATTTTTCTTAATTTGTTTCAGCGGATCACAAGTATGTGGAATTCGACTTCCTTATCAATGGCCAGTTCTTGCGTGTGCCGCTGGTCACGCACATGGAAATGGAAAATATCTCCACAGTAAGTCATACTCATCTTGGCCAGTTATACAGCCTTAGCCAACTTACTTCAATCTGATTTATGTATTACACTGTCATCCTGACCAGGTAGATTTCCTTGCTCGGTTTTATTTATTTTCTGACTTTACCAGGAGAATTTGCTGTATGTTTAAATCCATTCTGAACTGCAAAGTCATTACGGGACTGAGCAGTGCAAGGAACATCATTATCCAATGTCTGTATGCAGTTTAGAGGGGAAATTCTTGTCTTATTCAATTAATCATTAATTTATTTTGGTCTTCTATTGTATTAGTTACATTAGGTTGCAATAGGGAGGTTAGTATTACCTCTAGAAAACGTTGTGAAGTATTGTAGATACTAGTTTTGTGTGGATGAATACTGAAGAAGTGACACCTGAGAAGAGCAAAATTATTTGCTTTTGCAGTCTGCTATTCATAGTAATTTGATAAGTAATTTGATAAAAATATGAAAAGCAATGTATTATAATTCAGACACTTTTTTCTAAACACTTCAGTCCCACTAATGTGGCAAAGGACTTGGATAGTAAGATCTTTGCCCAATAAACTTGTATATTTGGAACATACTACAGTTAAATATGACTGTTATTGATTAAACAAATAAAACCACACTAAATAGGTATTTTGTCTGTGACCTCAGGAAGAAGTGGTGGAAATAGAGTATGTGGAGAAATACATGGCTCCTCAGCCGGAGGAATGCATCTTCCACGATGACTGGATCAGTTCTGTTCAAGGCACCGAGGAATGGTAAACCAAGTTAAAGTTTCTTCCTGCTTATCCCTGTTGTGTGCAGAGGACTCCATGGTGTCCAATGGAGTGGTGTTCTGCCTGTTTAATAATTTTTTCTCCTCTTTGCTCTGTTTTTGTTTTATTTTGTTAACCTGTCAAGTCAGTCAGTGAGCTGCTTTTGTCAGCAGTTCAGGTTTAACACCTGTATTCTGTGCTGCCAGTGACTTTAACACAAGTAGAGAACAGCTCGAGTCACTGAACACGAGATACTGTTAGTGGATAACACCTTTCTCTTAAAGGACAGCAAGATTTCCTTATTTCCCTTTTTAGCTTAAACCCTTGACTTCAAATGTGACATTCGTTAGCAACAAATATAATAGTCAACCTTTATGGAGAGCTTTTCTTTAAACAAAAAACACAACTAACCTTAATTGTCCTTTACTACTGCATTTTCACATACATTTTCCAATCAACAAGGCAAAGTAATGGTTTGAAAATGCTTTAAGGTCCTTTAGTATGAAGGTCCTCTACTATGAACAATAAATTATCTTTTAAATTACGTAAGCGATCTTAAGTGTCACCTCCCAGAATGTGCAGCACTCTCACTGTGTTTCTTTTTGGCCTGTGCTCCTTGCTTTGCAGTTGCAGGTTTTCCTGAAGATTTGCTCTGTAACAGAAAGATTTTCTTTTAATTTTTCCAAACTTTTTATTTTAAAACACACAAGTACCTATATTCTGAATTCGTTTCAGCCAACCAGTTACTGTGCTAATGTTTTTCCAAGTTTCTGGTTGAGGCTTCTTTTCTTGAAAGTATTGTTGATTTTAAAGACAATAATGTTTCAAACTGTGTATCCTGTAGGATATTAACTGGCTGCTATGATCAGACTGCTCGAATCTGGTCTTTGGAAGGAAGATCCATCATGACAATAGCTGGGCATACAGAAGTAGTGAAGGATGTGGCGTGGGTGAAGAAAGGTCAGTATCTGTATTAGGGGAGTAGTAATAGTTTCATTTATTGGGGGAGAAATGTCATAATTCCTCAACCATGAATATTTAATTATCTAAATGCTACAAGAATATTGATCTCTGACAGCGGTGCTAGGAAGTCATGGTGTGAGTAAACCCGTCCTTTAATGAGTATAGTTAGTTTAACATGTACATTGTCTATCCACCTTGCAGTCTTTTAGCAAATATTGGTACATATATTTATATGAACTGTACTTGCAGGATAACATGATGTAAACTGAGATATGCACAACTATCTATTTGTATCTTTCTTCTTTGACTAGAACAATTACATATAGACTAAAAAGACTTTGGAAAGCTGAGTTTGGTGCAAGCATGCCTGTTTTTTTTTTCCCTCAGATAGTTTATCGTGCCTGTTGCTCAGTGCTTCTATGGACCAAACGGTTCTGCTATGGGAGTGGAACGTGGAGAAAAACAAAGTGAAAGCCCTTCACTGCTGCAGGGGACACGCGGGGAGTGTCGACTCCATAGCTGTGGATTGCACGAGAACCAAAGTGAGCAACTCCTGGAAAGGAACCTTTGTCTTTTGGAATGTTAGCAGCATGTGTGGGAACAGCGCAAGAGTGGCAAGGAGGATAATTTTAAACACGCTCAAGTGGCTTGCAGCTGGGGTGTAGAAAAACATATATCACACAAAAATGAATGTGCTCTTTGCATTTGTGGCCTTGGGTTGTTCTTGCGACCTGCCTGCACTGGCTCACACATACCCCATACCTCAAAAATCCTCTTTTTGTCCCTGATTAGTTAGTAGTCATCATGTTACTATGACTGACGCACTGATAAGTTTCCAGTCTTGTCAATGGTGGTTATTGAGGATTAGGAGTGCTACATCAACACCAGGCCATCTTTTCAAAGTGATGCACTTAACCTCTAATATCACAAAAAGCTGAAGGTGACTTTAGACAGCACAAGGCCTTAGACTGCTGCTCTTGACTTCTGTGAGTCAAGTTGATTTTTTTGGGGGGGGATTGGACTAGATGATCTTCTGAGGTCCCTTCCAATCCCAAACATACTGTGTGAGCCCAGCACTGTTCTTCACGTGTTCTGACCCACTGGTTAATTTCTCGAGCAGGAGGTGTATTCAGTGTGGCTTACAAGGTCTGTCTGGATCAACTTTTAACAAAATGTTTCTGTTCATACAGTTCTGCAGTGGATCCTGGGATAAGATGTTAAAGATCTGGTCTGCAGGTAAGATAAGCATAAGCACAGATTCTTAGCTTCTTAAACCCTGTACTTACAACAACCTGAAAGATGGATATTTGAATACATTTTTCTTTAAGAAAATTTGAGTCTGTAACATTAACAGCTAGAACTTCTTTTTTTGTAAGCTTTGTATTGCTGTACATCACTATATTAAGTTATTGTTTTGCTTGGTAACACAATTTCTGATATGGCTATCAACTGTGTGCTGATATTTATTCAGAACACAGTATTTTATCTCTTTCATTTATTTTTAATGGATTTATATACATTTGCAGGTTTGAGTGTAGACTTCTTACAAATCAAAAGTTTGTGGGTTATTTTCCTGTTCTATTAGTGACACCATAGCATGGAGGACAGTAAGATGACTGGGTCTTTTCTAGAAATGTAGTGTAATCCCATTTGATCTGAATGCTTGCTTTCACTGTTCCAAGTCATATTCTTTCACATTGGGAGTATAGATGTAGGTATTGTATTTAAGAGAAAGATTGTGTTTATCACAAACCTTGAATTACTGTTGGAAGTTTCCATGAGTAAGGATGGTCTTAAAAATTCATTGGGACTTCATTTTAAAACTGCATGACATGGAAATATAACTTAATTTGTGTTCATTTTCCTCTTGCTCAAAATGGAGATAATACTGATCTGATCAGAGGCATAAGGTTAAAATATTCACGCCTCATAGACAACTTAGGTACTGTAAATATGGGGGTTTGCTTAATTACCTATATGGAAGTGCAGTTCAAAAACCTATAGATCAAGTCTGACTGTCCTCTGTCGCAGTACCTACAGACGAAGAGGATGAAGTGGAAGAAGGAGCCAACAGACCACGGAAGAAGCAGAAAACTGAACAGCTGGGCCTAACAAGGGTAAGATGATATGTCCAGGATTTTACTTTGGAACTGTGGCCACACAAAATAACTTCTCTTTGTTAAAAGTGACTATATGAAAACCTCTGATGATATGTCTCAGGCTAATCAGACACTTTTTTATTTGTTGAAAGAATAGATTTTTTGACAATATTCGATCTAATCTCTCACCTTTAAATTCTAGACCCCCCTGGCAACCCTCTCTGGCCACACAGAAGCTGTCTCCTCTGTGCTGTGGTCAGATGCTGAAGAAATTTGCAGCGCATCGTGGGACCACACCATTAAACTCTGGGACGCTGAGACTGGAGATCTCAAATCAACTCTGGTGAGATCATTATATTTTGTCTGTAGGTTCAGCTGAAATCCAGCTCAAAGAAAAAAGTGGTGCAAAATGGTAGCTCCTCTCTTAGAGTTACTATTTTGTTTTCTGATAGACAGGAAACAAAGTGTTTAATTCCGTGTCCTACTCACCGCTGTGTCGACGCCTTGCGTCTGGGAGCACCGATAGGCATATTAGACTGTGGGATCCTCGCAGCAAAGGTGAGCAAAATCATTAATGTTCTCAAAGTCACTTTCTCAAAATCAGAACTTCTGCCTGTTGGGACACATTTCACAAAGTGTTTTCTGGTCCCTTTGCTTGAAATGAGCCATTTGAAGGCTTTTGTTATATACAAACATGACTGTTTTCCATAATCTGCTGCAAGATTTCCTTTGATTATTCACCTGATAATTTAGAAAACTAACTCATCTTAAATTTTCCTTTTTTTTATTACCAATGAAAGTTCAACTGTGCAGTTACAGGCCTGAACTTTTTTTTTTTATGGTAAAGTTCACACCTAATTTGGTCAGACCATCATTACAGTGAAATAGTAGTCGCTTTGCTACAATATAGTGGGATGCCATGTCTGACAGGGTTATGGATAATTTATGACTGAGCCTACCAGATTTATTTCTTAGACATGCGTTATTTGTTTACCTTCTATAAATCTAATTCAGAGTTTACCAGTATTCTTATATGTTAATAATAAAAGCAATTTTTTGTTTGCCTTTTTAAAAAAAAATCTTTGGAAATACAATATAGTGAGAAGGAAATACATTTTCAAGGTTTGGGTTTCTTTGGTTTGGTTCCTCCCCACCCCAAACTTGTGTGGCGTATACTTTTGTTTGTTTTCTTTAAAGTTCACTTTGATTTTTGAAGTTGAAATTAGTGGTGGAAGAAACATTTGGAACACAAATATGTTACTGACTGCTTTTCTCAGATTTTGTACCCATCTCAAAAGTACTGGTTTCACTTGGCATCTGCTGATGTCTTTTTTTCCTCTTTTTCTGTGCAGATGGCTCCTTGGTTCTCCTGTCTCTGACATCTCACACGGGCTGGGTGACATCTGTGAAGTGGTCACCTACCCATGAGTATCAGCTGCTCTCTGGTTCTCTGGACAACATTGTGAAGCTCTGGGACACAAGGAGGTAAAATAAAGACGGTTTCTTTGCTGTTCAAACGCATGTAAACAGGGTTAGCTTATCTAATGAAACAGCAAAAGCAGAAATTCCTGTGGCATTTGTGAAAATCCTGTAGGTTTTAGGAATCAAGCATATAACAAAAAGGGAGAAAAATACTTGTAGTCTGCTAGAGGACCTGTGGCTTAGCAGCTGAGGGAGCTGTAGGGTGTTCCAAAATGGGACTCACTTGGCATTAACAGCAGCACTGATTGACAGGCAGAGGGCAGCAACCAGAACATTGCTACTGGGATTAGGAACAGCAGAAGGTCTGCTAACCATTCCTCAGTTTTAAGGAACATTTAAGACATTCTAAGGAATGAAGCTAACGGTGAAGTTTCACTGGATACTCTTTTCAGACCTGTCATTATGAATTTCCAAGCAATGCAGTGGTTTTCATTCAGAAGACACAAATGGCTTTTCTGGTAAACACACAGAGTCAAGCAGCATCACACATGGAAGAAGGAAACTGTATAGTAAACTGTTCCTAACAAGCAGATTGATTAAATTTTAGCCTCAAGGTAGTTTGCAGCCAGGTGAAAAATGTTGCTGCTTTTCTCTTTGGGGATGTAGGAGACGCTAACACTTACCTTAGGAGGTCCAGAGAAAGCAGAGAAATCATCACAGATGATAGATATCTGTACTCTCTGAAAGCATTTATAACTGCTTGATGTAACTTCAAATGTGTGACTGTAAATACCTGTGTCTTACCAGCTGCAAAGCTCCTCTGTACGACCTGGCTGCTCACGAAGACAAGGTTTTGTGCGTGGACTGGACAGACACAGGGGTAAGCATCTGAAGAGCAAGTTACTGAATTAATACACATGTCGCTTAGGAAGAGGGCTAAAAGCAGCCACAGACTATTTTTGCCTTAATGCTTAAAGACAGAAGAGAATGGGAAGTTTTAGTTGTGCTGGGGCTAGTACTGGGTTGATAACTGGGTGTTACTGTTATACGCACTGCGGCACTTCCCTGTGCTGCTGTGCAAAGGAGGATTAAGCTCAGTAGCATTCAGTTGGCATTACCCATATATTCTAAACGAGGAGAGACATGAGACCAGCAGCACAGCGCACTAAGAAAATACGTGTTCCAAGGTACCATTTGCTGCCATGGAGATGAAAGCAGCAGCAAGAACCGACAGCTGGAGTTTGGCCCTGCATGTATAAGGGAGGAACTGTATAATCCTCTCTAGCAAGCTGTTTGGCTACTGCAGTGGTACATGTGTATAAAATGGGAAAAAAAAACCCATTTTCTTAATGTTCAAGATTCTCACTATGGCTCCTCAGTAAAAGGCAAGAGAAGCTTTAGAAGTTTTCCTGCAAAAACTTTGCTTTTAATTTTAGGAGACGGGTAAGAGACAAGATTGCTCCCACCCTTTGATTCTGGGTTATAGTCAGGCATTAACAGTTCATTATTCATTACTTCTTTTTATGTCTTCAAAGAAAAGAAAGAAAATCAGAGTCCCCAACTTTTGTGTAGGTATTTAGCTTAGTTCTGATATTAATCACAGTTCTCTTTTCTCTCATCAGTTGCTACTGAGTGGAGGCGCAGACAACAAACTGTATTGCTACAGATACCCAGCTACAGCCTCTGATGTTGGAGCATGAAAATCAACAGCCAGGGAACGTAAATAGCAAGATTTTTGCAGCAGTCACTCAGTGTCAGCATCCTCCACAACCCGCTTCTGAAGAAAAGAGTTTCTGTTGCTTTGAGAGCTGTTGTTCCTGTTCTATTGATCACCTGTACCCATACTAGTCACAGTATAATGGCAACAAGCAGTTACAAATGTGATCAGTGTGAAACAAAGCAAAGGGCATTTCCTCCCTTTTTGATGGCTTCAAATCAATATCTTTTAAAGGACTATCTGTGTAGCCCTTTCAGTAAGGAGTAAACTATTCCTGATACTTAGAGAAAAAAATACTCACTGGACTAAATTATTTTTTAAGTTTACCTGCTTTCCCTTGAAAAAAAAAAATAAAGCTTTTATCTACAGTTCATTGCTTTAGTGCCTCACTTGAGATTAAAAAGTTCAGCTCTCCTTTCAGTATGGCTGTTGGCAGTTCTTATGATTAGGTCCTGAATTCTTTCTAGGATGAAGTCTTAGTATGTTTGCAGTGTAAATGCTGTGATATAAAGGAACTTGATGGATTTACTGGCAGATGCAACATTCCAATATTTTGTTGCTCGTAAGTTAGGGCTGTAATTCACTTTATAAGAATCTGCCTGCCTTGTGCCACAGCACATGGTATGTTGCAGTACAACTAATGTGGCATCTTGTTCCTAAAAAGCAGCAGATGTATAGAAACTAGTGGAGGATCACACAGAGAAGGCAGCAGAAAAGTTAACTTGTTCTTAGAAAGAATGCATACAAAAAGTTGCAATAGCTTTTAGGTTGATAGAGGGTAAGTACTACCCGAACATGCTCATTTTCTCTGCTGGTGGTCTTGCTTTTAATTCAGGATTTAAATGAAAAAGCTATTACTGCAGTTGGTTAGATGTATGTGATGTAAAACCAGCAGATGGTTTAACGATATGGAAACCAAACTTGAATATCCTCACTAATGTCTTAGCTTTCAGTAAACGTTAATACCGGTACAGCACAATCAAGTCAAATGCTTAAATTGCAAGGTTATTTTTTCTTAGGAGTGAAAAATCTGACCTCCAGGTTTACAATAAGGACAAGTTCTGAGTTTAAGAAATACTGGAACAGAAAAGCTATGGAGGAAACAGCAACTAACAGACTAACATTTATTTACAAATGCTGCTAACAAGGAATTAGTTGTCTTGCCATCTTATTATCCAGGTGCATGTTCTTAGTACGTGCTTCATCCTTTCTAAATATACCCTATTCATACCTTAATATAGCAACTAATTAGAGTTTTTCCTTATTTAAACTTTATTCCTTTAAAACATTTGCTTCTGTTTACTCCACAAATCGGAACTTGCAAATATGGTGTGAATAACGATTTTGTTTGGTAAACCTACCAAAAAATACGAAGCATTTTTTGAGCGGGAATTTAGTAGGTGCTGGGACATGCAGCGTTCCCTCCTCCCTGCTGTTACAGACTCGTGTCATTTCAAATGCATATGCCAGTCTACTCTAGCAATTGTTGGCCTAATATTCATAAAACTTTAACAAAATCTCTAATAATTTTTTAGTATGAGAACAGAAGAAAGTAATATCCTGTTTAGGTAATCTTTAATCCAGTATACCTGAGTTTTGGAGGTGTTCACCAAGGAAAGTTTGGACATGTTCTCAGTGGAAAGCAAGACAGTGAAGGAAGTTTGAAAAGTATTTAGCTTCATTTCTCTTCAAGACTCCCAGTGACCATTTAATCTAAAGTCTTGATCTGTTTTGTGTATTATAAGAAACACCCATTTTATTACTGTCTTTTCAGTTCTCCTTTCAGGAAATCTATTCTTGACCACAGCTTTTACAATTACTGTGATATTTTACAGTCAGCTGTGGAGCATCTCCAGCCAATTAAGTAGTGGATTCTCTAGCATATATATGTCTGAAGACTCAGGAATGCAAGATAGTTAACCTTCATACAGTTTTCTTGCCTTCCCAGCAAGATTGTAAATACACTTTTTAAAAATGTCATGTCATATGGACCGTCGGCTCAGCTTAGAGAGATTAATATTATTTAGACTTAAGAAATCCCAGCTGGCATTAATTGTTTCAAACTGAATCCATTAGATCTACTACAACTGTCACCTGTAGTAAATCCAGAGTATAATTAGAAAGGTTGGGTTTGGTAGAAGCAGGAGGGTTTTTGCACCTTCCTCTCACTTTGGGTTCTTTTATTTGGAAGAAGAACTGTGTCAGATACAAAAAGAAGGAACCAAATCAACCATATTAACATTATGAAGTAGCCATAAGTTATTCTAGAACGTAGAGAAATTTTAGATTTGACTGTCTGACAGTTCTTTGGATAACCTGTAATCTTAATTAAAATATTTTAATAAGAATGTTTTCCTCCAAACATGCAGTTCTTTCATTTAGAATAATGATGTGAAATTACAACCAAACTTATTCTTCCGGAATCAAGGTGTTGATGGTGATTCTACTCACAAAAATACTTCCTCTTTGCCCCCAAAAAACCCCAATTTCTGCATATTTGTAGTTCCCTGGTAGCATATGATAGAACCTAGAAGTTATTTACTGTTCTAAAAGCTGGTTTTCCTTAAACATCAGAGGAATACAAGTGAGGGGAATAAAGACAACAGTCAACTACTGCAAGCTTTACTCATTTTTTTATCAATGGGAACAGGGGGTGGGCTTGTTTTTGAGAGGTTGTACGATAAATTGTTCTATTTCATCTTTTTGTTTTTCACTGATACGTGGCATAAACTTCAGCTACCACACATACGTTGCCTCTAAATGCAGTTCAAGCAACATCATGCATTAAGACCCATGTTAAAAGTGTTAATTTAAGATGAGGGTTTACCTGCTTGGTCCTTGGTTTATTGTCACACTTGCATTTTCTGTTCAGGTGTTTGCTTTTTCCCAGCTGGTTCTTTCAGCTTTCTTCTTGCTCTGAGACTCTGATCTTTGCTTCTGGATGATGGCCATCACTTCCCTGCAGCCAGCCCTTGTTTTTCTCTCTTGTTAGCATTTTATTTAGTTTTTTAATCAATATACCTCCCTAGATTTCAGCACACATAGGTTAGGAAATATATCTAACTACGTATGCTTAAAGTGACTTCTACAATTTAAACAGAAACATTTCACAGAGCTTGGAAGGAAAAACTTATACAGAAAAAGGATGAGAACTCCTGAGGTAAGAGGTTTTCTCCTGCATTTTCTGTTGCAGGAATAAAACAACTGCTCTTCTTGGGAAGAAACTTCTCAGCAAGCTTGCAATTAACCTTATTAATAATCTGTGCAACCCTTTCTGGTATACTGGCAATACAGTGACAGAAGGTTTGTGCCCAACTTGAACCGACCCCAGCAGAGTGTGCGGCTGCGGTAAGGGATTGTCTTGGTTTTGTTAAAAACAAGTTTCTCTTTCAGTGAATTTGCCTGTCAGCTGAAGCTTCATATTGGCTGCATTTTCCTGGAGAACCAGACACATGTTTTGGTAAACCTAGCAATGGAATACAAACTTATTGATAAGCACGGATGGACATCTCGCGAGAGGGGCGACGAGAAACAAGTGACCGAGAAACTGACCAACTGTGTATAACATCCCATTCAGGTGAATACTTCATATAAAAGTGGGAGATCACGAGGATCTCGTCCCTTTTTTTTCCCTTCTGCTTATGGCCGACATTAGGAGAGGACCGTGCTAGTCATCCCTGCGAACTGAGGCCTAGTGACAGACTGAATCCAGCTCTGGTTGGCTGCAGAGTCCAGTCCAGGACTTTGGTTGCCAGCTCTGCAGTTGCTGAGATTTTCAAGATTGGTTTTGTATATTTTGTATATTTTCTCTATTTTTATTAGTAGCATTAGTAAAACATCTTTAATTTTTCCAGATCTCTTCTCTCTGTCCTTCTTTCCCTCCCGATTGCCTGTCCTGAGTGGGAAGGAGGGAGACGGAGGGGTAAAAGGGGGAAGGCGGGGGGGAAGTAGGTTAACAATACATCTGCCAGGGTTTTATTGTCACCCCGCAATCTAAACCCTCGACAGGGATAGAAACTGCAAAACATACCACAACTGTATTCAAATCAGGTGGCACAACAGGCCCTGGTAAAACTTTTCCATAAAGAGTAAAATGTGGCTGAACGCCTGTTGGGGGAGACTTTTGAATTTCCTGCGACACAATGAAAACACACTTCTAACTGCACCTATTTCAGACTTCTCATCAGAGTATTTCCTGAGATGTTAAACTGTGCCTACTACTACATTTCTACTAACACTCTGCCTTGTTTTTGGAAACAAATTTAAAATTGCTTTTGAAAACATCTGCCTGGAGCTTGAAAGACTGGCTGATTTGCAGCATGTCAGCCTGTAGTGTCCTGGGGGAGGTGTTTGGTCACCCTGGTAAGACAACATCGCTTCATTAAGTCACTGGAGGAACTTTATTTACCAGCAAGAAAGGAAAAGCAACAAGAAAGAACAAGAAGGAAAGTTAAAAATAAATAGAGAAAACTGCAGCTGACGCAGGAAAAAAATAATCTTTCCATTTTCCATATACAGGGTATATTTTGCTACACATTAAATGCCAAAGATTGAGGAAGAAGGTCAGAAGAGAGTGAATGCAACTGGTAGGACCTGATCACCAAACCTATCAGCAGCATCAAACTACTTAAATCTAATAGGAATATAATCCAGCTAGCACTGTAAGCTTTACTGACAAAATACTATAACATGTTTGGAGGATTTTCTGGTACAAGTTTCTAAAAGCGCCTGCAGGTTTTATGCTTGTGGAGCTTCATTTTGAACTTAATTGCTAGCTGGAAAATTTACTTGAACTTCAAATGAAAAGCTGGGCTCCCATGTGCCAACAAAAAGCCTGTAACTCTGCCCTCACCAGGAGGTACAACCAGAGAAAAAGCTCGAGTATATACTAATCCAATTCAGTTCTCATCCTACTGACTTTTCTTTCTTCCGCCTTGGGATTGCCTTGCCAAAACATGATGCTTTTGGGGAACCTGAAATTAATATTCTCAAAATATGGCCAAGGTATTCCTCTGTATCCTTTGCACCATCAAGGTTAGCTGAGCCTCTCCCAGCCACCAACATTCTCTGTCCTGTTTTATTCTGAAAACTTCAGGGCAACTTTATGCACTTAAAAGTGTTCAATTGCAGCTGAATAGATCTGATGCTCATCTTGGATTCTACTCCATAAGAAAACCATTGATACTTGAGCTTCCAAAGAACTCAGGCCTTTATATCAGAAACACAATTCACAAAGAGTTGACAGGTTCCCTGTCACTAACAAACACAACAGCCACTCCAGATTATATCATCTGGGGTTGTCCTGTGCAGGGACAGGAGGTAGATTTGATGATCCTGTGGGTCCCTCCAACTCAGGACATTCTATGATCTTTCACAGGATCTCAGTTACTCGTTACCTTTATTTACTAGTTCGGATTGATCTACCATTGTGTTTACTGGTGAATTAGGATGTGAGTATCCTCAGCAAGGTCCAGACAATCCATTCATTTGCAGCTTCTACCGTGCTGGAGAGCATCTGAGGGCAAGGGCCAAGCATGGCACTGCTGAGCTAACCCATGATAAAGCCACCGAGACTTCCACCCATGAGAGCACATGAGAACCAGCATCCCGGGGGAACATCTATTTCAGCCCATTTTCCTTCTGCTTCTCTACTCTTCTCCTGAAGCAGAGGAAAATGCAAGAAAGAAGGGTGTTTTCCCAAGAGTCCACTTGCCACTTGGACTGGTTTTGGGTTCCTCCATCACCTCACAGTTAGTTCAGCTCCTGTGATTTCCATGTCTGAAGTTTAGCACTGAGAGCCTAAGTCACAACAGAAAGACTTTGGAAAGAGTATTTTGGTACAAATGTCCATTAGAAGCGAGAGTTAAAATTAGCACGTCACTAAACACATAATTAAATTTCCCAAAACATTTAGTTACACTTATCAAATCATGCTTATGCCCAGAACCCTTTCGGTGACAAGTGGTACAAAGTAGCTGCACCCAGGAAGCAAAATATGTGTTCAAGTACAGTAAAACTCACAAGGATGCTTTTTACGGGTACAGTGAGCTGTCTAACAGCCAGACCATGCTAAGGTAAGACAACAGGACAAGTACAGAGCCCTCAATCTCCTCTCCCCACCGTTTGTGCCCCCAGCTCCCCCTCCACTGCCGCCCTCTCACACCAGGGTGATGGAAAGTTAAAAAGATCAATATTTCACAATGCAGGGCTTTGTGCCAGCTGAACCAAACAAGCGGGGGCAGCTGAGACGGCCAAGGAGACGCGGGGGTGGCACAAGGTTTGCTCACCTCGTGTCCCTCGGGTGAATTTTGTTCATTACAATCTCATTATAATGTTAAAAACAGCACCTCCAGCAACAACAACAAAAGCAATGACAGCATGAAAAAAGTACTATTTAAGTACCAGTACGAGAGAAGTGTTACTTAAGTATCAAACCTCTGGATTGTCATGGTGACTTTTTTGGTCTTTGTCTCATTTGGTTTGATAAAAGAACGTGTTATTAAATCCTACTTCAAGAGTAAAGCAGAAACTAGGTCCAAAGCCTCACAGGTATTTGAGGATTCTGCTGACTTGTGAACCCCATGAGAATTAGGCACTTCTATGCCTTTTGAGATCCGCGCAAGGAAAGCAGATCAGCCTGGCCAGGTGGAGCTGCTGGGGAGAAGGGTTTGACATCAGCTCCTGGATCCTCATCCCTAACATTGCAACATCGCCTGATGAGGTTGGTCACCTCACAAGCAGGGATGCAGACAAAGCGGAGACATTTAGCACCTTCTTTGCCTCCAACAGCACTGATGGGCCCTGTGTTGGAACAGCGACTGCGGGGATGATAAACTCTCAGCTGACTCTGAAACTTGTTTGAGACTTGCCGCTCCAGCTGGATGCACATAAGTCTATGGGGTCTGATGGGATTCCTTGATTATATTTTTCTAGGGCCAAAGGCACCGGAGGAGGATGAAGCAGCCGCAGGCTCCACGCACTGCTTGCTTGTTGGTGGAGATGGTGCCCATACCATGGGGGACAGGTGACCCAGGCCGGGTTACAGGACGCTGCTGTGCAAGCCCCCCTCTGCTTGGGACACACTGGGGCAGGCCATAGGACATCAACACACAGTTAAGTTCCACTTGCAACACCATTAGTAATTTATTAACCTGCCAGTCAACGCAACTTCCATCTCTGACACTGGAATGTGGATGCTCAGCTGTGCCATAGCCTGAAGAGAAGCAGCTGCTCTGCTGGGGGAAGGCGCCGCAGGCTGTGCCCTAGCACTCACCACCTCAGTGCTTTCTGCTTCAGTTTCCCATTTTTCTAAGTGAGAATGATGCTGGTGATTTCCCCTGTGAGGCCCTGGGATGCCAGGAGCCACCAGCTGCGGGACAGAACGGTAGGAAAACTGAGCGAAGCACTCGTGTTTCCCATGTGTGTGGAGGGGGAAAACGTGCCCTTCCCCTCCCAGCACCGGCTCCAGAGCAGAGAGCACTTCAAAGGTAGTCGCTGGCACCCAGAGCACAGCGGGATTGTGCAGTGCACCTCGTCATGATTCTGGGCACAGGGGAGGCCCCAAGTCCCACACTTGTGCTGCAGACAGCCAACTGGACAGTGTGAGGGAAGAGGAAAGCAGCCTTGCTCTGCTCAGGACGAGAGAGAGTCTGTCTAGATGTGTAATACAACACAGCTTGGCAGTTTTCTCAAATCACCAAAGTGGTCTGCAAAGGCACTTCACTCCCTGTCCCATCAGGGAGGATATACCTGGGAAAAACCTTTAAAAGTGGATTTTTAGAAGAGATTCAACAGAAAGCAGAGACTCTGCAGCACCATGGCAGCACCCCTCCCTGGCAGAGGCAGTGGTCCATGTGTTAAGATCAGCACTGACGTATCCTATGCAGGAAACACCCCACAGCAGCCGATATCCAAGACAAGTCAGAGGCTGTGGCACCTGCTGTGGCGGGGTTCAGGCAGACAAGGCCTCCTGCACGGTCTCCTCCACCCCAGCAGAGGATCCAGATTGTAGTTTCCCAGCAAGGGGGCTGTTAGGATGCAGCCGGCAGAAACGCCCCAGTGTCCAGATGGGGAAGACATTGCGGTAGGCAGTGTAACTGATGGCACACGACTTGTTGAACACCCCAGCAATGTTCTCCTGAGAGAGAGATAGAGAGCAAGATGGTAGGGGTGACAGGGGACCCCGGAGTGTCCAGCTCATTGCCTTCCTGAAGTCCCCCACCAAAAGCCACATGTTTTCCCTTCCAGGTGAGTGAAAGCACACCATTGCAATGGCTGCACAATGACCAGGACATCTGTAACACCAGGGAACCCCTTGGAAATACTAAAGGAAAGATGTACCTGAGGCCAGTCCCCGTTGGGCAGCTGCTTATCTATCAACAACTTGACGCCTCTTTCCAGCACTTCGACATCAGGGTACCTGCAAAGCACGAGGGAGATGTAAGCACTCTTACTCCTTCAAACTGCCTACAAACCTCCATCCATGTGCTTAGGGAACTCAACCACCTCCATGCTGTCCCAGGGTGCCTGAGGAGGTGAGGGCTGCTCCTACCTGACAGCCATGAGCCCCAGCAGGGCCCAACACGTGTTGTGGATCTGCGACGTGGCACTCTGCACATATGTGCGCTGCTCGCATGACTCGAAGTCCTCTCCCCACCCGCCGTCTGCCATCTGCTTGGAGAGGAGGAACTGGCAGGCCTGGGCCACCTCTCGGCACGCAGCCCTGCAAGGGTGGAAAATCAGACAGGGTTGGGGTCAGGGAGCGTTTGCACACCCATGTGTCCCAGCTTTAAACAGGCGCTGTGCTCTGTGCTGCCCACAGCCAGGGCTGCCCTGAGAGTTCAAGGCTCAGGCAGCGAGTGCCCTGGTGGTATCACAGGCACAGGATTTGGGAAGAGCAGCACCTGGGGCAGGAGAGACCTTGCACAGCCAGGGCGCCCACCCAGCCCCGCCATGGAGTCTCTCCCTGGCCCAAGGGGTAGGTAGGGGCAGGGAAACCAGACGGCCCGTTCTCACCCATTGCGGTACGTGTGCTGCATACAGGCGAATGCCTCCAGACCAAACCAGGTGCCGTAAGTGAAGCAAACCCCCCAGCTCCTAGGAGGAAGGGGAGAGCGGTTCAGTCAGAGGTGCAAGGCCCCAGAAAGAGGCAGGCTATGACATGACCATGTTCACAGCAAGAGCAGAGCCAGGCACAGAGCTGCAGCCTGCCCTCCTGTTCTGGAACAGACTGCCTTAGCTTAGTGAATTATTTAGTACGCTGCTTTTTATGGAACTTGTTTGGAGGCTGCTTATATAAAATTCACTTAGTGTAAGTACGTTTGCTTAGCATAACTTCTGCAAGCTGTGAACTTTGGAACTTTCTGCCTTGTTACAACAGAAAAAGGCCTGAGAGTCTTCAGCCTAGAAGATAACTGGGAGCTGCATCCCTGGAGATAAGGAACAGAACGGCATCTAAAAGATGACAAAACAGAAGAACGTTCTAGTTTGCCAAAAGCTTTTCTCCAGCTGCAGGTGCAAAATAGCAACTGAAGGTCAGGATTTTGATGGCCCATCTGACAAAAATGAAGAGATTCAATGAAGAACAGGGAGAACCCAGACTCTGATTTTGCACTTGGCCCAGAGTGATGTGGGGGCGTAATTGCCCAAGCTTTTTTCGGCTAAGGGCACCTCTTCAGAAGGCACCCAGCTCAAGCTGCTCTACACTGTATCTTGCAAATAAATTACTTATTTAAGAAGAATTTCTGAAATCCATGCCTGAGTCTCTGCCACGGGAAACCCGGGGAAAAGGAACTTATTTAACACTTCCCCTGTGGCGCAACCATGCCCAGTCCCACCAGCACCTGCTCCCAGCTCAGTCAGGCATCAGCAGACACTCTGGGACCAGAAGAGATGGAGCCCCTCGAGCCCCAAGGTATCACGAATCACCTGTTCTGCCTGGACTACAGGGAAAGGAGAGCAAAGCACGGGAGCTAAAGAAGGACCAGCCCTTCCTTCCCCTTCCCACAGAACCTGCCAGCCAGGAATGCTTCTCATCATGGTCCCCCTCACACTGGGGCAGCCAGGGAAAAACTGGGCACTGGGAACACTGCTTACCCTTCCCAGGACCCATCGGCTCGCTGCGTCTTACGACAAAAGTCCAGGCCCTTCTGCAGAGTCTCCCTGTTCAGGAAAAAGATACTTGTTTCAGAAGCAGCTCAGACTCCGTGGCTGCTTCATCAGGGGCATCCATCAGTCCCTCTGAGGGTTTGATGGGTCCCATTATTAGAGGTCTCAAGGGGCAAGAGCACACAGACAGGCAGCTGCGTTGTTCAGGATCTCGGAGTCAAATCGTGCCCCAGTTGGGTGCTTTTCTGCCTCACGCCAGCACGCAAGCAGGGGATCCTACGCAACTCTCATCTCAGCGCCTCACCTGATCTCTGGGGCTCTGTGCTCAGGGAACTCCTCATGGAAGTGTCTCAGTGCCTGCATGGCAGCCGACGTGCACTCCACGTAGGTGTAGTCGATCATGATGTCACCTGCCAACAGGTGAAGTGTATCAGTGCAACAGCCCCTGTGCTGGGGAGCTCCCAAGCCACAGGCTGCCAATGTCCCCCGTGGCCCAGGGCACACGTATCCCGCTGTGTCCCTTCACCGGGGACAGGATGGCCAGCCCCGCTCAGTTCCCCTTACCAAACACCTCTGAGGGGTTCAGCAGCTCCAGTAAGTGGCCTCCACGCTTGGTTTCATATGTGGCAAAGCCTCCATCTGAGTTCCTCATGCTCAGCAACTGCCCAGAGAAGCAGAGAGAGAGGCTGGGAGCGGCACACAGGCAGTACCACACCAGTCTGGTCCCAAGACACGTGTGAGGACAAAGTCAGACTCATAAGTCCACGGGCTTGGCAGCCAACCCAGGTCCCAAATCACATTGACAAGCAGGTCCACTTTGGACCATCACATTACATTATGTCACATATGTAGCTCCGTATCACAGTAAATATGGTGTTGCCAGACCGGGCTATGGGCCTTATACTAGCTAAGTACTACCAGATCTAACAACTCACCAAGCCTGACTTCTCTTATTTGAGCTCAGTTTAGCTGCCCACATTTCCCTCGGCCCTAATTTTTGCAGCACTTACCACATTCACGGCATCAAAGAGGCGCTCAGGGGGGACAAGCTTGGCTATGAAGGGGCACTTCTCCTGCAGCAGCATGACTGACTTCAGCCCCTCCGCTGTGCAGTCTGCCACGATCCAGCCACAGTCTCGGGTGCTGAAGGGGAAGCCACCCTGGAAAGGGGTCAGAAGGGCTCAGCACCTTCCCCTGTCCTGTTCTGTTCTTGTAAGAGCAGGAGGTGCTGATTCTCATTCCCATCCCCTTTGCCCAAATCCCTGCTCTGTTCACGCGTCCTTTAGAGACCAGTTCCATACATTGTACCTTGTTCATATGGCGATAATATTTCTGGTAGTCAGGTGGGTTCTCTGGGATCTGCAGAAGACAAAAAAACAGTGAAGGCAACAGACACATCCAGCAAGACTCTGAGAAGCAGCCAAGTCTGCATGGCCAGCACGTGAGAGACACCACCAACTGGCTCTGCTCACCTGGGTGAATCGGAGGAACTCATGGGCATTTTGGAGGCAGGATGTGAATTCAGGCATCTTCTGGGCTTCTGCCTAGAAACAGAGGTGCACAGTCAGCAAGGACTTGTGGCCACCAAATGTGCCCCTCAGGAATAAGAGGATGTGCTGAAACTTTGCTCACCTGCTGATTTAAGTGTCATTAAAGCCCAGCCCTTCATATAGCCCTTTCTATAGGTTTGCATCCATACTTTGCTTACTGTTTCCATTACGAACCTCTACAGTGAGAACTGAACCAACAACTGTTACTGGCATCACTAAGAGAGACATTTGCATGATCAGGTTAGGGGCTTACCAGGGCAATCACAGTACTCTCCAAAAAGAATGCCTGCCATAGCTGTCTCTGCCCCAATGCAGGAAGGCAGGAGACCTGCACACTGTCCCTGGCAAGTGGCAACGCTCTGGGGGCAAGCGGAGCAGGGAGGAAGGGCTGGGGTTTTAACACAAAACTGCAGCAATTGGGAAGTCTAACCTGACCCACTCAGCCGGTGCTGTGGCCTCCTGCTTCAAAAGCAGCTGGCAAAGAGGGGCTGGAGCAGCTGTGCTGGGCACCTGCCTACCACGGCTGCGGTGGGCTCTGAGAAGACAGATGATTGCCTGGCTCTGGCATATGATGCAACACCTGAACTGGCACAGCAGAGGTCTGAGGGGATGCACAGTAGGAGCTGCTTGTATTTGGGCATGTGCCAGGAGGGACCATTTTCCTAAAATAGCATGTAGCACTGAGGGGTGCATTACCTCCAAGAAGGCTTGGATGGCAAAGGCAGTATCCCAGAGCTGGGATCCGTTCGTGCCCTGGAAGAGAGAAAGCAGACAGTGAGGGGCAGGTGCTGGCAGCAGCCTGACCTAGCTGTGGGGTCTACGGGACAGCACATCCCTCCTGCATTATCCCCACTAGCTCCCTCCGCCCTGTGTCTCAGTTTTATGTCGCTCAGCATCATGGCTGATGTGCTGGCATAGAGGGGACAGATGCAGCAGCTCAGGGACAGCAAGGGAATAGGAAAGGAGCAGCTCTTCAGCCTGCTCTGTGCACAGCCAAGACAGGAGAGGTGAGTAGCAATGAGGAGCAGAGGGACACAACGACTATGAGAGAAGCACAGCTCAGTCCACATGCAGTATCAGTCTTTCTCAATCCCTTCTCCCAGTACTCATGAGGATGAAGGAGATGTAGGCCTAGAGCTGCTCCCTCAGCTCACAGCCACAGAGAGCCAAACTAGCAGGACAGACACTACTCACTCCTGGCACAGCCAGGGGAAGTGGCAGTGAGACAGACAAGGCCACCAAGCACCAAAGACGAGATGCCAGGAGCTCAGGCCCAAGGTGAACAAGCTATCCCATTATTCCATGGGCTGCCCCAGCACGCCAGGGTCCCTTCTCAGTCACAGCTGATCTCCTACAGCACTTCACCTGCATCTTCATGCCGTCGAGGCCCAGCCTGTGGGAGGAGAGAGCACAGTGCTGCAGTGCAGGCACAGCAAAAGTGCCAGGAAGCGGTTGGGAGCCACAGTGTGCTCATTCCACAGGAATCACAGCCCTACGCTGTGCCGGGTGCACCACGCTCAGCCCTTACCAGAGGTAGTCAGAGATCCTGGAAACATGCTCCTGAAAAGCTGGGGAGTTCTTCCCATCCACAAACCAGCGAACAAGCATGTTGATCGTCTTGGAAATCTGCCAAAAGCAGCACTGTCACTGCTCTGGATAAAGCTTCTTCCAGCCCCAGAGACCTATTTCCCTCCCACCCAGCACAAAGCCATCTAGACGTGGTCCTGAGCTTAATCCCGACAGTTCCCACCTGTGGCATCACTCAGCATAGCTGAGTGGGATAGTGGGAGAGGTGCCATAAGATTACTCTAGAGCTTCCCCTCCTTCTCAGATCACTTTCCTGGACCACGAGGAAAAGTACCCCTCACCAGGGCCACAGCTGTCCCCATGCCCTCTGCATCTTCTGTGCCCTGTTAGCATTAAGCTCTTGAGTATTAGGAGCAGCAGGAGTGCCTGAGCAAGATCTGGTGATTATGGCTACATGCCACAATTGCAAAGGACTTGGGACCCACAAGCTGGTCCCTAAAGAGCAAAGGGCAAGATTTTTAAAGGACAGACAGTAAGTGTCCTACCGGCCCAATGCTGATGCACTTGGTGAATCTGTCATCAGCTTTGATGTGGTCATACAGCTCTGTGATGGCTCGCTGCCGCAGGTGGGTGCTGTGGTGGGCTTCGTACATATTCATGATGCCTACAGGAGAAGAAAGGGACATGCAATGAAAAACCCACCCCATGCGGTCAGATTCACTTGCTGTGGCAGGCTGCACCTGCTCACATGATGACCAGTCGAGGCAAGCATGGGAACTGCTCTGCTCCAGGGTGGCCTGAGGACCTGGGCACAAGGCCCTGCTGCTCTCAGGGATGGAGAAGCCCAAGAATCACACAATCCATGTCTCCATCCCAGCTCCAGCGCACACAGTAGACCTTAAAGAGCCTCCATGATGCAAGACAGCTTCAGTTCCACCACCACCAGCTCACAGGTCAAGGGGTCTCCTGCCCCAGTCAACACCACACTCACCATAGGCAATGTCCAGCAGCCAGCTGTGCGGGGTGTACACATCACTGGCAGCCACATTGTTCCTCTGGGCTGGCCAGTCTATGCTGGCATAGTCTTGCACGTACAGCTCCTGGCACAAGACAACAAAGGGCATCAGCCTGGCAAGCTCGGAGCAAGCACGCAGAGGCAGCTTACTGCTGGAAGGTGGCTCTGCTGCTTGCACAAAGAGACTGCGGGTATTAGAGCTGCCACTTCACAAGCCAGAACCTGGCCACAAGGACATGGCTGGCACAGCAGGTGGTCAGGGAGCCACGTCTCCTCATTGGGGAGCCCCAAGAGGGTCAGCTCCTTACCTGCCGTAAGCTCTGTATGAGCTCGTCCTCTTCTGCTGACAGACGCATGGCGTAACAGTAGCTCATGGGGAGGTAAACCTGGCGGCAGTGACACCAGAGCCGGGATGGGTGGGCTGGGAACCATGTAGGAAGCAGCCTGTTTGCAACAGAGAAGGTGTTACTGTGAGGAACAAGGAAGGCAAAGGGCAGCATGGAGGGAAGACGTGCTGACAGAGGGATGCCCGGAGCAGTGCCTGCCTTTCCCTAACCAGGCCTGCTGCTGCAATCCACCCACCAGCTGGCCTTGCGGCTGGTCTCCCAGCTGACAAGCAGCCGGAGCCCCCCAGTTCCAGGCCATAGCTGGAGTTATCCCAGCAAACACCAGTGCCTGGGACAGCTCTGGATGAGGCTGGTGGCAGGACTGACAATACCTCCCACCTCCACATTGAGGACAGCACATACCACATCTCTGGGAGAAGCGTGTTCATTCCTTCCCAGCTGTAAACGTTCAAGACAGCCAGCCAAAACTTCCCCCAGGAAGGGATTCCCACAGCACCTCCTGCAGACAGAGATATCAGCTTTCAGGGTTAATGCAAACATGCCAACTCCCTGCTCGCTTCCCCATCGCAGGGTCCACTTCTCCTGTGTTTGGGAGCATGCCATTCGGGCTGGGACATGTGTCCCAAAAAGGGCAAGCAGGCAATGGTACAAAAACATAACACACTTTCCCATCATTATTTGAAAATGCAGGTGCCATCAAAGGCAACCAAGAGCAACAGCTCCTTCACTACCTGGCACCCCACCATGTTCCAGGTCTGGCCAGATCTCTCTCACCAGCATACCAGCCCCATGGCTGCTGTGCTGGGCACAACGGAGCTGACCTTTGCTGTGCAGGTTGACGCGAGCCCGCACAACGTCAGGGTCGTCCGGTCCCAGGCCCAAGATCCTCAGGGCTACGTAGTTCAGTGCTGTGCCAAACACAGTCGATTTGTCTTCCACGTGCCTGTCACGTGCACACAGAGACAGCACAGCCATTAGCCAGCTATCAGCATTAGCCAGACACAACTTACTGCATGGTCTGTCTTTGTCGGGGCAAAGTGATATGCCAGGGGTGACTGTGGAAAAGGGGAGACCCAACCAACCCATGGAGAAACACTGCTCTGCACTATCCTGTCACACATGATGCTTTGACATATAGTGCCACAGAAGAGATGCAGCCAGACTTGATGCTCCAGCCACCTCTGTGACAAAAGGTGTCCCTGGAGTGGTACACATGAGAGTCCAACGGTCTAGAGATACCACAGTTGCCATGTCCCACTCCCTAAGCCTAGGCAGAGATTTCGCAGCAGCTCCAAGTGCTGGGCCTTAGAGGTGCCATCACTAAAAGCAGCATCTTTGCTACTCACAAGCCCCAGCCTCCATCCGGGAGCTGCACAGAGCGCAGGTAGCGCACCATCTCTTTCCGAACCCCCTCGGGCAGCTGGATCTTGGCAGTGTGGCATGTGATGAGGAGACCTGGAAGATCAGACATGCCGGCTCTTGTAGGAAGCCAAACGCAATACACTCACCCCTCTCGGGGAGGGCACCCACAAAGACCTACCTGGCAGGAGGAAGAGGGGCCCGCCGTAGTCACCTGCCCAGTGCCCGTCCTCAGCCTGCAAGGCGGCGTAGAACCGCATTCCCTTGCGGGCAGCCTCCCGGGCCGTGCCGGCCGCCGCCGAGGGCCGCAGCGTCTCGCCCTGCGGGGAGACAGCGCCTCAGCCGGGGCGCCCCTCGGCGCGGCCCCGCCGCCCGTTCCCCGCCCGGCCCGCACCGTGTCCAGCCCGAGGCTGTGCTGCTCCAGCGCCGTCTGCGCCCGCCGCTCGCCGCCCGCCTCGCCATCGTCCCCGTCGCCGAGGTAGCGCCAGCGCTGCCGGCCGCCCTCGCAGCGCAGCCGCCAGTCGGGCAGCGCCGTGGCCGCCGCCGAACGCCACGGGCCGCCGCGCCGCCGCACCGGCCTGCAGCACACGGGCACCGTTAGCAGCGGCCGCCACCCCGCTCCGCCCCGCCGGTCCCGAACGCCGCGCCCGAACCCACCCGCCGTTCGCCGCCATCGCCGTCTCCATCACCGCCGGGCTGGGACCGGGACGGGGACCGGGACAAGGACCGGAGCCGCAGCCGCGCCGCCCTGGGCCGACATCGCCTCACGGGCGGCAGCCAATGGGGCCGGCAGCCCCGCCCCCGCTCCGCCTCCCCGGGCCGGTGCCGGTAGCGGGTGAGGGGACGGGCCCCGGGCGGAGCGGCCCCTCCTCGGCCACCACCCGGGCTGCTCCGGAGGACAGTGCCCGTTCTGGGTGATACGGGGGTTCTCACAGGGTTGTCACCCGGCCAGTCACTGCGACACCAGCCTCTTGTCTGGGGTCGGCGGGACGAGCCAGGGAGCCCCTCGGGGACAGATGGACACCGGGGTTTGCACCACTGGCAGAAGCGGGCAGACCTGAGCTGGGCTGCGAATGGGATTTTGTGGGACAGAAAGATGCCCGGCTGGCAAACCCTTCCGACACGGGCTGGAACCCTGCAGCTGCATCCTGGAGCTGCCCACGGACTTAAAGTGCACATTCACCTTTCCTTTCCTTTCCTTTCCTTTCCTTTCCTTTCCTTTCCTTTCCTTTCCTTTCCTTTCCTTTCCTTTCCTTTCCTTTCCTTTCCTTTCCTTTCCTTTCTTTCCTTTCCACATCTGCACACATCATCTTTTTACCATCCCTGTCCCTCCAAGGCAATGCACTGTGTTTGTAACACACGCTAATAAAACGTGCTCTGGGAAGGAAGCACAGGAGCCAGAGATGCTTTACTTGCTGCTGTTGTGTGTTGGAAGGGCTGGGTGGGAATTCAATACGTACTTGTTTAAATGTGGTGATAGATTTCTCCCTGTCACCTTTCAGAGTGACCCAGCTTCCCTCCTATGGCAGAAGGGACAGCGGACCAAGCTACGCCAGTGGAAAGTTCAGTACAAAAGCCCAAATTCATAGTCATAAATACCTGTGATCAAAATTAAACCTTAACTCTAAGGCCCTGGAGGCAGGGACCACCTCCATGGCTGTGCACTGCCAGGGGACCCAGGGATAAAGAGCTGCTCCCAAATGTGGCACCCATGAGCACCCCATGGCACAAACATGCCTGTGAATTAACACTTACTATATTCACACACTACAAGTTAAATTTAAAATGCTCCTCCACTGGCAAATAGCTCTTCACTCATGCACAGCATAGCCTCAGGGATTGTTCGGAGAGGATACAGCAATTTGATTTGGGAATTATAGAATTACTAGGCTTAGGTCACACACAGTCCAGCCCTGGCCACGTTCAGTAACAGCAGAATTTTGTCTGAAGAGCTAATGGTGTGGGAGTCCTCCCGGGGGCTGTCACGGCATGAGGATAACAGCTCACTTGTGCCTCATACCACTGGTCCTCACTAGGGAGAGCTGTGTTGCTCCTCTTGCAGTTTAAATGGACAAAGGGAACTCGAGAGGTTCACTGGTATGGGTGTTGTATTTGGGGCTTAACAGCCTGTTGTTTAATTTAGATTTAAGAAAAAAATTAAGTCACAATGAATCTGCCTGAGATGAGTCTCTATACAACCTGTCTGCCTTAGAAATTCCATTTTAGTGATGGAAGTTTTGTTTTTAAGAATTGCCAAACTCCTGATACTTGGGTACTATTTTTTTACTCATTTTTATAGGTCTGAGGTTTAGACCACCGTTGACAGGGTAAGGCTCTGCGCCTGTTGCGGGTGAGCGCGCTGCTTGCTGGAGACATTAGAAGCTGAAAGCGTTCCCCTGAGAAAGGGATGCCATTGAGTCGCAAAAGCAAATGCCACAACTTGCCCCCTTTAATTGCAGTTCAGCACACGAGACTCAGTTCACAAGCCCTTCCCCAGCAGGAGTGGAAAGACACCCCAGATTTATGCTGTAATGCCTTTTCTTGGCACAAGTTATCACATCTCCATATATCTTCTTAATGAATTTAAAAGTAGTTTCTTCTTGTTTCGGCTGAATTCAGCCAGGAACTGCCCTAAGCTCAAGGCCGTACTGCAGACAAGGTAAGAGCATCCCAGTGTTTTCAACTCCAGAGAATCTGGCTCAGTGGCAGCTGCACTATTTGGTGTTTTCTTAAGGGGTCCCACAAAACAGCCAAGACGGCAGCACCTGGAGGGGCCACAGCAAGATCCAGAGCTGCTCCTCAGCAAGCCTAGTGCATGGATGTGCTGGGAGGACAGTGGGGGAAAAAAGGGATTGGGGAAACGGCAGTTAGCCAGAGCCCAGAATTTATGAGATGAGGTTGTGGTTCCCGAGTGGGAGGCGCCATCTTAACATTGTGAGTCTGTTCTATGGGGGCAAAAAAAGATCCACTCCCCATCCCATGGAGCCTGCCCACTCCCTCCTCCTCAGGTGGAGGCAACGTTTGCATGGAGATGGTGCAGGGATCATGAGGTCCCTCCTGGGATAGACACAACCCCTCAGGCCCCCTGGGCCTATGTGCAGGGTACTAAACTTGGGCCATCATCTCCCTCCAACAACTTCAACAAGCACCAGCCCAATTCTCAGATGTGTCCCAGCGTTTCTGCTTCCAGGCTTCCCATGAGGACCCCAGCTCATCTCTGGCTGCTGTGTTTGCGGGTTCAGAAACAGACACAGTGACCACGGCGCAGAGCTGGGGAACCTGCTCTCTGCAACGCTGCTCTGTGTGCCGGGACTGCGAGCACAGCCCTGTGGAGGCAGAAGCAGCTTCTTCCCCCTCCCACCCAAATTCTTCTGCTTTCATGACTTTTTTTCTCCCAGTTCAATGACTGCTGGCCTTTGTCTCGTGGTCTGGCAGAGCCTGGTGCCATACACACCAGCGACACAAAGAAATACATTGGCTTTTCTCCCTGAGCCTGCTATGAAAAGCCCACATTGTGTTTTACTGGGGAGAAGGAGACAGGCAGAAGGCTGAAGTGTTTTGCTCAGCCTCGGGCTCTGTAAAACCCTCTGTTTCTTTAAACACATTAGCCCAAAGCTCTAGCAAGGAAGTGGTGACCCTGAGCAAAGGAGCCCCAATGTTACGGTCTCCTGTTCAAAGATCAGGACAGTGAATTTTAAAATAATGGAAGCAGCTCTTTGGGCAGCACTAAAAGCATAGCCGGCTCTCAGCCTCACATCATGCCCAGGCCCTGGACGTTCACAGGCAGGCTGGGGATGACCCGGGCCAGGAGAGCGGTGTTTGCAAGCACAGGAGCCTGGACAAGGACCAGGGAAGTCGCCTGGAGCTGCTCAGTAGCAGAGGCAGGAAAGCGCCGAGGTTCCTGGTGCTCACACCGGATCCTGCTGCTCCTTCCCACCCTACCAGCAGATCATTCCACATCGCTCCCTGTAAAATACGGAAGTTGGAATGATTTGGGGTGAAATGGAGAATGAGCAGGAAAGAGAATTTCAAGACTGTCCAGGTTTTGATCTGCCAAATGCTAGTTTTTCTGTTCCATTTTAAGAAAAGGTCACTTTCAATAATAACGTCAGACAATGGTTTAATGAGGCTGAGCTAGGACCTCGTCTCTGACTAGAAATGGTGTGCTTTGATGCATTTTTTCTGGCTAATGACTGAGCTAAGATACCTACCAGATCAAATTGCTATTGACAGAGAAAAATAGTTTCTTTCCTACTGACAGAGAACCCTATTTATAGCCAGCTCCTAAGAGAATACAAATAACCTTGGAAAAAATGGAATACTGCAAGTTTGTTGACAAACTACCTGCATCCTAGAACCACCACTGCGTAAAAGCAAGATTCCTATCCCTGGCAGCACAACGAGAGCACAGGTAACCGCTGCAGTTTGCAATGCCGTAAGTGCGAGAACTTCAGTGGTCAGGTCTACATTTAGTCAACATATTCAAGCTTAACACCGGGGAAATTAATTTTTCCCAAACCCGTGTTTGAAGCTGTTACAAAAGCTTTCAAGAGCTCATATAAAGAAATGATCAATCTGGGCAGGTTTCTTTCACACCAATGTGTACAAAACTGTCAAGTAACATGGTATGTGCTGTCTCAGTCATCACATCCACAGTAGCTTTGGGCAGCACAAGAACCACCAGGCACTATGTCTGCCCAGCAACCCAGTCTTGCCTCTTCAATAGGACATTTTTGAAGAGGTCCAGACCTTCACAGACCTTCCTGCCCCACAACTTTATGTAAAAGGCTCTTATACTCCTCACATTTCTCCACAGGAGTTGACTGTGGTAATAATATGACACCTCTGGGCTAACATACTAACAAGTTAGTATTGCTAACTTGTTTTCTTGGCAAATAGCAACCTGTTCCTAGTCACACTGAATCCAAAATTCAACAAAGGCCTAAGACATAAAGCAATTATTGATCCTGTGCTGAAGTGAAAAAGGTGTAAATGGAATCATGCTACATCAGTAACAGCAGACAGCTTCAACATTGGCTCATCTTGGGAATAGTGTGCCCAGGCAACGAAACACAGCAAAAAACGGCTTTCTTCAGCATGTTCTCTGTTCATCAACCACCTGTTTGTACTGTGACACCAGGAGCAGCTTGGAGAAGAACACTGCTCACTGCTCTTGCTCTTCCTCCCTTCCACATCCCCCTTCTATGCTGGCAAGGGAGGCTGCAGTGGAAAGGGACATGTACAGCTCTCAGGTTTAAACAGAAGTGTATTTAATGCCCATGGTGCCTGCTGGGGCTGGCAGAGAACTTCTGAGCAAAACCACCTGCGTGGCTGCGACATGGACAACACGCACACACAGGCAGGAGGTTGCCCCAATCCCCAGAAAAAAGACTGGTGTCACAGTTATGGGCTGGGTGACAGCCCTTTAGAACCCAAAACCACTCAACACAGCCTTCTGTGAGAGCAAGGCGCATTCCAGAACATGGCACTGCCCCCTGGAAGCATCAGGGAGCAGCTGCTGCTGCCAGCTCTGCCCTTCAACCACAAGCTCAATACAACCACAACTCCCCCACACAGGGTCCCACTGCCCCCCAGACTGATGGGGTGGCAGAGACAAGGGAGCCAGACCCATCTCAGAGGTGCACAGCGAAGGGAGGACAGGCCACAGGCACAAGCTGCTGTGATGGACATTCTCGTCACATGCAAAGAAACAAATCACACAATGTCAGGGATTGGAAGGGACCTGGAAAGCTCATCCAGTGCAATCCCCCCATGGAGCAGGAACACCCAGATGAGGTTACACAGGAAGGTGTCCAGGTGGGTTGGAATGTCTGCAGAGAAGGAGACTCCACAACCTCCCGGGGCAGCCTGGTCCAGGCTCTGGCACCCTCACTGAGAAGAAGTTTCTCCTCAAATTTAAGTGGAACCTCCTGTGTTCCAGTTTGTACCTATTGTCCCTTGTTCTATCATTGGTTGTCACTGAGAAGAGCCTGGCTCCATCCTCCTGACACTCACCCTTTCCACATTGATCACCATGAATGAGTCACCCCTCAGTTTCCTCTCCTCCAAGCTCCAGAGCCCCAGCTCCCTCAGCCTTTCCTCACACAGGAAATACTCCACTCCCTTCTTTGTTACCCTGCGCTGGACTCTCTCCAGCAGTTCCCTGTCCTGCTGGAACTGAGAGGCCACAACTGGACACAATATTCCAGATGCAGTCTCAACACCTCTGCCCCAGAGGGTGCTGCAGCCCTGGGTCAGAGCCCACAGGGACGGGGCCTCCCCCACTCCCACGCACCTGGCTCTGGCTGTGGGGTGCCTTGGGGCAGGTGTTGGGGCCCCCAGCCCAGCCCTGACTGCGCCTGTCCAGTCACGGCTCACAATTCATTGCTTTTACTGTGGACGAGAGCGGCAGCACAAGCGATGCCGCCAGGCCGGCTCTCCTGCTGACTGCCCAGTTATTTTTTTTGCACAATGATGCTTTCTCCTCAATGGCTCCCACGGCCGTGGGCTGGCAGGGAGTCAATGCGTCCCTGTGTGTTGGCTGCGCAGCGCGGGCCCCGTGCCCGGCTCCAGACACCCCCGCCTCCGGCTGCCATTGGCAGGGTGAGCACTGCAGCACGGCCTGGGGCTCTCCGCCCCTGGGAATAAGAAGCCAGAGAGACCTGGAGCGCCTGGCCACATCGCATTGCTGTGCCGCAGCCACATCGCATTGCTGTGCCGCAGCCACATCGCATTGCTGTGCCGCAGCCCCGCTGCCAGCAGGAAGGTGAGAGAGGCCAGGGATGCTGGGGCAGGCGCTTGGTTGTGGGAGAGTTGGCATGGGGGCACTGTGGCAGCTCCGAGCTCTGCCACAACAGCAGAGGCCAGCGGGGAGCGAAACGCCCCGCAACCTTGCGAGGGACAAGCCGGCAGCGGCGCTGGCAGCCAGCTCAGCCTGGTGCAGGCAGAGCACAGGCACGCGAAGGGCTATTAGGATGCATGCATGAAATACTTCAGGAATATTTCCTACCTGACTGGAACCAGTTTTGCAGTTCTGACACCGACTGCTGCATGGAGGAAGGTGTCACCTTGAGAGGCCGTAGGATGCAATTCAGTGCCTTCAACACCGGGCTTTGTGGTGGTGAAACAAGAGTCAGGCTGCAGGGCAGGAGATGTTTATCTGTGGGGTATGAATTAACCAAATGCCACATAATAAGGCTTTTTTTTGTTCCCCCCAGCATCACTGCATTCAACAGCTTTTGTGAAGGTGGTTTTGCATCTCCCCCTTCTTGGTCAGAGCCTCTTTGGTTTGTTTGTTTGTGAAATCTGCAGCAAATGCTGCAATCCCAATTATTAACACGCCCTAGATGGTCTCCAGACCAAGCGCGGGAGGAGGGAGGGTAAAGATGTGCTGATTTTGTCCTGCTGGCACACGTCAAAACTGGTTCCTGCCTGGGTGGAGACAGGCCTGCAGGCAAGAAAGGCAGAGGCGACAGTGCCTATGACTGAGGGCACAGCAAAACCTTTCTGAAGCTCTGTATGCAGAAATGAATCCCCCTCCAGTCTCTCTCCCAAGCAAGGAGAACAGAGCAATGGGTTAAGCAGTGGGAGCCAAAGAGATGAAGTGACAACGTATCGCCTGCTGTCCAGCTCTACGCATGCAGAAAACACAGGAACACCTTGCTGGAAGCCCCCAGGGCTTTGCAGCCTCTCCTCTCATTTCCTCTCCTACGTTCTGCCCACAGAGAGACCCAAGGTGCCAAACTCACGTGCCAGTCCCAGGGGATGTGTTGGCTCCTGGTGTGCGCCAGTCCTGTACTGGGCACTCCCCACATTGTTGCTCTCCTCTCCTTGAGAGCTCCTGTAGGCAGAGCCAAGGTCTCTCAGGAGCTTCCTCCCTGAAGCGAGAGCTGCTCGCGGTGCTTTTCAGCAGCATGTTTTCTGTGCGGGGTCTAATATTCCTGATGCGGGGGGGGAGCCCCAGGGCGGTTGCACTTGCAAAGCAAAAGGCATTTGCTGGAGCTTGCACAGGGTAATGCACCCATCACTCCCTCTGCCCTCAGGGCCACGCTGTGACCATGTCTGAGCTGGAGAAGGCCATGATCGCCATCATTGATGCCTTCCACCAGTACTCAGGGAAGGAGGGGAACAAGCACAAGCTGAAGAAATCAGAACTGAAGGAACTCATTAACAACGAGTTGACCCATTTTCTTGGCGTAAGTATTGTCCCTGTGCAGCATGCCTGGCTGGGCTCAAGGAGCTGTGTCGAGCAGATGTTGGGCTCTGCTAACTCCATCATCCCCCACGGGAACCAAGTGCAGGTGAAGGGATTTATTCATGCAGCAGTGGCTTAAACACTTTGCTCCAACTCTGCAGGAGCAGCAGGTGGAAGGACAAAGGCAACAGCCTGTGTTGGAGGCTGGGTTTGGGGTTGGATACTAGGCAAATGTCCTTCCCTGGGAAGGTGCGACAGCCTCAGCCCAAGGGGCTCAAGATGTCCCTTCCCTGCACGCAGCTGTGGCTGTGGATCCCGCTTCAGGAGGGCCACTGTTGTGTGGATGCTGCTGCAGGCACAGGGTGGTGTCCCAAGACAGACGGGAAACAGCCACGAGCTGTTTTCACTGTGTGTGAGCAGAGGTTTGGCCGTGAGGGCACCCAAGATGTGAGGACATGTTACAGCCTGAGCCTCGCTCTGACCCCCCTGGCTTTGGCTGCCTCTTTCTATTCCTTCAGGAGATCAAAGACCAGAAGACTGTGGACAAAGTCATGGAGGCGCTGGACAGCGATGGGGACGCAGAGTGTGACTTCCAGGAATTTGTAGCCTTCATTGCTATGGTCACCGCTGCTTGCCATGAGTTCTTTGAGCATGAGTGAGCTGCTGGGAAGCAGGTGAGCACCTCCTGCTCATGCTGGAGAGATGCAGAGCAGCATCACTCTTCCGGGAGAAAGACTGGGTGTGATTAGGGGCTCCTTGGAGTTAAACTTGTGCTAGATTTTTAAGCAGCTTATTAAGTTCTGCAGCTTTGTGAACAAGAAACACCTGCACGGCTCAGAAAAGCTGATGTGGTGTCGAATGCCTTGTCTCACGCTCCTTCCCTGCTGCTCTGTGAGAGGGATGTGCACGGCGCTGGAGGCAGGCAGACGCTGTGATCGACGCTTGCTTGCAAAGGGAAAAGGGAAGGTCAAAGGCTGAAGGAGGCGGTGATGCAGAGCGGCTGGTTACAGGAGCCTGGTTCTGAGCCCACTGGGCTGAACAGAAAGGCTCCCGTTGATCCCCATGGGCTCTGACCGCCCTGTGCATGGTACTAACCCAGGCAGCACAGTCTCTGTCCCATCACAGGGGTTCAGCAGAGCTCATGCATTTCTTGGCAAATTGAGACACCCTAGGCTTGAAAGGCAAAGCATAACCATCTAATAGCCCAGGCTTTTCTCTTGTTGATGAATCCTCCTGCTTTTAGCAGCCTGTAGAACTGGAAGCAACAGTGTATGAGTCTCTTGGGCTGGGGACAGCTCCTGGGCTGAGGATGTGCCTGGGCAAGGTCTCCAGGCTCAGCACAAGGGAAGGGGGGATCCACCCGGTGTGATCACAGTGCTTTAACACAGACCAGGCACAGCCTCCAGAGTGTGTGGAAACAGTGAGAATAAAATGTTGTTTTGGTCTCTGGGCCATAATTGGTCTCTGGTGAAAAATGTGTCTTTTGTCCTGTGCTGTGTGCAGCTGCCCTGCACTGTTGGGGGAAGGTTGGAAGATGCACCTATGGCTCATGCCCCGGCGTTTCTCGTTGGGCATCAACCCTTCATCTCCACCCTGGTATCACTGTAGCTGGCCAAACAGCTCAAAGCTGTTGCCACCACCACGCTCTGCCTGGTTGTCCAAACTGGGAGAGGTACCTGTGAGGCCAAAGAAGCGCTATGCACCGCTGTGGGACGGCTGCTGCTGTGCAGGATGTGGCTGCTGCTGCCAGGGTCTTCCAGGGGCTTGCGCTGGTGAGCGTTTGCAAAGCCAAAATGAAACCCAGGACAATTTCCCTGAAGCTTGTGCTCCTGTCTGTTTCAGTCTGCACTTGCCATCCAGCTCAGCAGTACCTGTGAGTGAGGCATTCAGGGCTAGCAACATCTATAGTGACAAATTCATGACAAAGATGCCCAACATGTTGTTTTTACCTCATTCCACATTTCTTAATGATTTCACGTGCAAAATGATGTCTTCGGACTTGCTATTCTTACCTGCGTCCCCCAAGCTGTGAAACAGGACACTCAGGCAGAGACATGCATAGAAGATAACAACTTGTATGCCATCCAGAATTACAAAAGCAGTTTTGCCATCCCAGGGTAGTGCTCATTTGTTGAGAACAACTTTTGCATTCAAGTTACTTCCACCACATTTTTAACATCCTCATCAGTTCTTGCTTAGTTCAACTGTTTCCAACACTTTGACGGACCTGAGGCAGCGTGTGAGGACAACGAATGGGGACACTGTCTGTCCCAGAGCACCCCCAGGTTAGGCAGGGTAGACGGGATTCTCACAACACTCTCTCTCGAGTAGAACAGAGTTCAGCAGAGGTGTCTGATGCTGCAGCACAAGGGGCTGCAGGTGAGGCTGTGTGGCAGGTCTCCAAGTCCCACGTGCCCCACTGACCAGCAGTACTCACAGGGACGAGGAATCCATCCCCAAGACCAAGTCTTTCCAGCAGTTCTGCACAGCATCACAGCAGCAAAGAGCTGCAGGTGTAACACGCGGCTCAAATGCCAACAGAGCTGGTGACACATGAAGAAGGCCGTCCTGTCCCTTGGCGAGCAACAGGAGCAAGAGCAGGGAGTGACACAATGTGATTGTGCATGTTTCTGTCAGAAATGCTGATCCTAACTTAGCAACACCACTGCTGGGAATTCACAGAGGCTTTACCTGGCACAGGAGAAGGTTCAGCAGAGCGGGTGCCTCCTGTCACAGAATCACAGAATGTCAGGGACTGGAAGTGACCTCCAAAGCTTATCTAGACCAATCCGCTCGCCGGAGCAGGAACACCCAGATGAGGTTACACAGGAAGGTGTCCAGGTGGGTTGGAATGTCTGCACAGAAGGAGACTCCACAACACCCCTGGGCAGCCTGGGCCAGGCTCTGGCACCCTCACTGAGAAGTTTCTTCTCAAATTTAAGTGGAACCTCCTGTGTTCCAGTTTGAACCCATTACCCCTTGTTCTATCACTGGTTGTCACCGAGAAGAGCCTGGCTCCATCCTCCTGACACTCACCCTTTATATATCTGTAAACATTAACAAGGTCACCCCTCAGTCTCCTCTTCTCCAGCTCCAGAGCCCCAGCTCCCTCAGCCTTTCCTCACATGGGAGATGCTCCACTCCCTTCAGCATCTTTGTTGCCCTGCGCTGGACTCTCTCCAGCAGTTCCCTGTCCTTCTGGAACTGAGGGGCTGTGTAACTGAACTTGAACTGGGCCGGTGTGTACCTGATGTTGTGGCCACCCCGCTCTGTGAGGGGTGGCACAGCCCACTCTGCCCGCCTTTTCCCCCCTTGAGCCAAGCCGGCAGGCACCACAGGCTTTGCTGTGTGAAATAAGCAGCACCATGCGGAGGGGAGGGATGTTGAACCCCACCAGGTGCATGTGGGGAGGACCCACTGCAGGTTGGGTGAGGGAGGAAAGCCAGAGCCCAGAGAACATTTCACTTTGAGTACGGAAAACAGGCAATTCAGGAACATCCAGGCTTTGAGGATGTGCAATTGCTTTAGCTGTAATGCAACTGCAATGAAATTTTTCAGAAGTCTTTAGGTATTGAACTGTCCGAACCACAGGCAAAAAACTCTGTACTGCGGACAAGCTAAATCTCTAACAGCCTACGTTTCGACATTCAGCGAGTCAGATTTTCAAGAGCTGTTTTGAAATGTTTAATGTGCTTTTTGTTTTAGATTTACTTTACAAGGCAACTCGTCTCACTGTCATCAATATCTCAATACAAAAATCTTACAATGCTTTATTTGCTAAAAAACTACAACATTAAAACTGGGGTTAGGTAGTTCTTTCCTTTTGCCAGCTGTTTTGTTACGAGGAGCGTCCCACAGTCCACTGCTGGAGGTTGCTGTACTTAATAAGTTACACAAGTTCTGTACATAATTACAGTCAGAGTACGCAGCTGTATGATACACCACAGTCAAACACCATCAGGGCAAAGAACGACTATACATGAAAGCTTTTTGTTGAAGATTTTACACTTTATTTGACCAAGAGTCAATCTGATGTATCAGGAGACTGACACCCATCTTTCTTAGGCACTGACCCAGGCAGAATCGCCTTGCAGAAAAACCTGACTCTTTTGCCAAACTCACTCATTATTAAAAAATTTGTATGTATCTCAAAGTCTTTAACAACTCTATAAAAATAATTATTTGCTAGTCTCGTGCTTACCTTCAAATACAGGAAGTATTTGTGTAACTTCACATCTCTTTCTGAATTAGGTTCACTGCAGAATTAGATCAGGCAGAAACTTCAAAACCTTCATTAGTCGCGTGTGACTCAACCAACTGGATATTTCAGCTTGAACAAAAAAGTCTGTCTAAATACAACTCTAAAAGAAACGGAAGTTTGTACCACAGCAGATCAAGCTAACTAACACTGAACATCTTCGCCATGGTGGGAAATTAAAAATCAAATCACTATCGTAAGTTTTAGCACAGGATATTCAGGGAAAACATATTGTAAAACCATGCTTTGTAAACATTTCTACAAACCATTCAGAGACTATTGGCTTTGGAATGAATTTTCAAATACTTGGCGTTACGGAGGGCAGTAATTAACAGCTAAAGCTATGAAAACAAGCAACTTTAACATGAAGTTACAACAGCAAGAGCAGTGAAGGCTCCTGCATCAAGTAGTTAAAACTGGATATTAACTTATATTTTATTATAAAGTTTATAGCATTACAGAGTCCAGCATGGCACAATAAGTAACCTTGTTACAGTTGCAGTATTTGTTTTTGCTTGGTACAAAAAAGCTGAACAGCAGCATAATTGTTGTTATATTGACTCTGGGATTGGAACGAATTTTGTTTCTTCTGAATAGGGATGAGTCAGTGATTTAAAATAAAAAGACTGCATTTTAAAATCTCAAGTATGTGCAAAATTCTTTTTCAGTACAGTAGAGAGTATGGTAGAGATGTGTGCAATCTTGAAAGTATGTCCCAACCCAGATACTGCCAACATATTGCAAACAATCACATGGAGAGTGAACTCCAAACGGTTACTCACGACTTTCCAGGAGTCCTCCTCACAGCTGGTGTCCTCTCCCCACCCCGCTTTATGTCCTTTTACGCAGTGCATCAAGTACTGACATTCATAGTTATTGTAGAAAAACATTGGTCCATGAGAGTTCTAAGAAGCTTCCTTCAGGAATTCTAGTAAACTCTTCATCCTAAGACAGCCAGAACTGTTACAATGGATTTATGAAAGCAAATGCAATCGGAGAGATGAAGGTCTGTGAAGAATTAGTATCTCCATTTTCCTAAGGTCTTCAACAGCTTTTTAAAAAATGGATTCCGATGTTATTATTTGGAAAGTCCCTTGATTTTGGTGCTTTAGCCTTGATGTGATTTTCAGTTTTCACATGTTGTAGGCAACATAAATAGGATCCAACTGGTCAGCCAAAAACCCGTCTCTCAAGTGCATCCGTTGTTTCTCACCACGGGAATTGATAGGAATAACACCGGGGTCCACAATGACAACAACGCCTACTATGAGATAATGCTCTTCCAGAACCACGTTTGTTACCAGCGCCACCAGGTCCAATGCTTCTTGTTCTGAGCCTTCCAACTCCACAACCACCACCAGCAAGTTGGTCCATGTAAACACAGCACTGTTGGCATGATACAAATATTAATGGTGAGAAAAAAAATACATAGTCAAAGGAAGGCAGTTATCAAAGAGAGGCTCACTGGACATCAATTTTGTAAGGACTTGGACAATACAATAAATAAGAACAAGTGATATAACAGTAATGTGAAAAAAATTTGTAAATCAAGAGGTATTGCAGCTGAAACTTCTTGGAATATTCTCTGCCACTTAATTTTAATTGTCCATGTACAAAATGTAAGAGGTCTTTTTCTCTCTTATACGTACAAAATAATGTATTTAAAAGTCCTTCATACTTATGTACTAAAATGGGAACCATTAAGATTTCACATTCAGTGTGTGCGTACTTGGTACTAATGTACTTGTGTAAATCTTCAGAGATTGCTGAAGGAAAGACAACACCTCCCAAAGCTTACACGTCAACACTACTGCTTTGAGACTGAAGAGGACCTACAGCCACATGGCACACATCATCCACCAGCACCAAATGAGAATCGTACATGTTGGAAGATGTCATTCAAGAAATCTTTAAGATGTGTTTACCACATCCAAGCGTGTACATTCTGATGCTGCCAGGGAAGTCAACAACCCAATGTGCAAGTCCTGTTCATGCCCTGTCCCCCCAAGTCTTTCAGACTATGAAGATCAAATTGTGACAAAGGTGTGGGTTGTTTTTTTTTTTTGAGCAATGGAAGCAAGGGAAAGATAGGTGTTATATTTCAGTTACTCTCACCGCAGTAGTTTCTAAGCAAAGTTTTGGTGAGTTCACTCTCACGGCAAGCTCTCAGTCTAGCATGCTGTTCCACAGAGCTTGACTTCTGCTGCTTTAGAAGAAACAAAAGGATACAGGAAAGTAATGCTGAGGCTCTTACCATTCTGCAATGCTCTTATGTGCTCTTATTACAGAGGTCTCTATATCGATGGGATGGTACCTCATTCCTCGGAGCTCCAGTGTTTCATCCAAAGAACCTACCACGTACAGGGCGTCGTGCCGCTCTGCAACACAGCACAGACATTTAAAACATTGTCAGGTCTACAGAACAAACGTGGTCATTCGTACGTGCTTATCCCTGACATTCTAGGATGTTCCTGGTGCTTCCTAGGATGAGTCATCCATAATACACACCAAGCTCTACCATTTGGAGAAAAGAGAATAAAGGGGTCATGTAGCACTTCTGCCTATTGATTGAAAGCAAATGAAACCAGACTAAAAATAATTTCTGGGTCATCCAGTTCTGCCCCTTCTCTCACATAATGTAATCTGAGTTCATAAACCAAATCAAAACCCATTGTGGAAGCATCTTTTTGTCCCACTGTTCTTACAAGAGGATCTCTCTGATCGATACGAACACTTTTCCAATTTCCAAATTTAACTTTTTCTTTACCTCCTTTTTAAAATGAGCTTATACCCACTTGTCCTCAAGCCAGCAATATTCTTCTCAGCTTCTTGAGTTCCCCACAGTTAATTCAGCGAGAACAACTCTATCCCTCCTTCAGCCTTAGCTTTGCTAGGTTAACTACATTAGTGCTTCTAACAAATAGGCTCATATTATTTTGTCAAAGTGAAAGTAAAGGAAGATTAACATGATTTCTACATCTGTCAAAAGGGCATTATCATTATGAATTTCTGATTTTGCATGACTACCCAGTATCATTATAATGAATGAATATGCACAAAGTAACAATTCTGGTTACATTCAGCACTTTTCTCTAACAAAGTCAGGATAACTCACAGGACAGCGTACTCTTCGCTAGCCCAAGGCGTTTCAAACTCACACTTCTGTAGGTCCATTTGTTTTCTCTCACCTCCACTAGCATCAGTGAGTTCTGTTCTGCGCAGAAAGCCGAGGTACCCGGTCCGAGCCCATATGGTCTGAGTGTCTCCAAAACTCAAGCGAGCAGTAAAGTGATCAGCGTGCAGTGCTTCTTCTCCATACACTGTGTAGTAACCAGTAGCATTGTGCGGACTACTCACCCATATCTAGGGGATAAATAAAAAAAACAAAACAACAATGAAAGGGAATCATTCCCATATAATCACAGGTTATTTTGCCAGACCCAGGCAGCATCATTTATTGATTTAAAAGATCTGTTCTACTGACAATTTTGTTGCTCCTAAAATGCCTGTTAACCTGCAATCTTCTATTAGTTGAGCATCTTCATATATACAAACTCAGATGTATATAAAACAAAGATTAAACCAAACAGCAAATTACCTCATTACTACTGTCCACTGATGGGAGCACATGAAATCCTCACTGGCTCTTCTAGTTGCCAGTCAGACAGAGACTAATCAACTTGTAATCCCCTGGTACTGGCATGCGGTAGTTGGTCAGAAGGGGGAAACCACACAGACATACATACAAGTATGTAAACAGCTCCAGCTCTCTGTAGAGTTCATTCACTTCCCACATTATGTGGCTGTTCCACTAAGAGACAGGCATTTGTCTAACATGATTTATTTATATATTAAATCACTGATGATAAAGTGCAACAGCATCAAAGCTTTACCTCTCCTAAATGCGAGTCTCCCAGAGGTCCCTTGGTTTCAGTGTGTGCTATTATGACCTTTACCCCTGGAAGAATCTTGAATAAGAAGCAAACAGAAGTTAAGAGAACTTGAATTCATCAAAAGAAAAGTTAATAATGCAGAGCCACAGAAGTAAACATTCAATGCAATTTTCCCCCTTCTACTCCTCTCTGCACCGCAGATATCAACCACTTCTTCCCACCAAACTGCTTAATCATTTAAACTCTAAGTAGCTATTTTGCAGCTTCAGGGTTGAAGCTTGTTTCACATCTGAAAAATGCCTTCACATGAAGGCCTCTGATTTCTTCAGTTGCAGCAACATATCCTAGTGCTTCACTTCATGCACCTGGCTCCATTTTAACTAGCTGTTTGTTTTATGATCTCTCTAGTGGCTCTCCTAGATATACTGTGACAAGTGAAGCTCTTTGCACAGATTCTGTACCGAGATGCAGCTGAAGCAGCTCACCACCCAGGTAAGGGTCACAAGGAGGAAGGATTGATCTCAGTCTCTCACCTTTCCAGACTCCATCAGCGGCAGACTGTGCGGAGAACCTCTCTCTACCAAACGCACCCTGAGTAAATAAAAGAATATATTTGTATAAGGATTTATGAACTTAAATAGCAGTTAAATAGCTGCGTTCCAGTATAACCAGTGTTATCGTATCCTTAGCTGCACTGACCAAACGTTTTGATGGCAGTCAATTATGCTCAGTTATTCATAATGCAGTAAGACAGCTGAGAGTTTCTATCTGCCTTCAAAACTTCTGTATCAGTGTTCCCATAGACCATGTTTCTTTGAAGAATCAGAAACTCAGCTCTCTGGGGAGATAAGTAACTTTTTCTAACAGAGCTCTAAGGCTGCAGTTCCTGCAATTACAAGAAGTGAAGAGCAAGCAGCCTGAACAGAATTAAGTGACACTCTGCAGCAGAACTTATGATGATGGCACATTTGCAGGAACAAGAACTGAGTGCAGCAGGAAAGGCGTCCAGTAGGAGAGGCTCCTATACATTACATTATATTACACCATCCCTATACCCATAGGCCAGAACTGACTCAGCAGCTTTGAGGCTGTGGCTGAACTTGCTTTCAGCAGGAATGTACACCATGCAAGTCATAGTGATACATTAAATAAAGAGAAAATGTCTGTAGTTCACATTGATCTGTCCAGGTGCAAACGATGAATAGCTTGTCTTCTAATAGCTAAGATTTAAACTTGCAAAAATCAGAGATGAGCAGTCATAAAAGATGCCAGTTAATACAGGCCCCTAATTTAACATTATCAATTAGAAAAACAAAGCAAACACACCAAGCCTTGATACTGTGTTTCTACATAAAGTACAGAAACCAATACATATATGCTTGTACCCTACTAACCTTGCAGTCTGAAGCTGGTGCTGCCAGCACTTGCATTAACTAAGTTAACCAAGAGACAAGTTACTATGAAAATTATGACTACAGAATTAAGTCTGATAGAATGATGTATCCTCAGCAAATTTCCAGGTGACATACGTGTGTTTATGTGTGTGTGTTTTGATATTCTGTAGTACAGGCCTGACATCGATTTATTTGATCTGGGAAGACTAAGAGGGACTCTTAACTGCATTTTTCTCACTACCTAAAGGATTGTTACAGAGGAGACGGAGCCAAATTTCTGAGAGTTGCCCAGCATAAGAAGAAGAGACCAAGGATATAATATGCGAGATGGAATGTCAGCACACGGCTGTCATTCAAGAATTCTCTAGGGTGAGGTTTCTTGTAAATAGTGATGAGGGATTAGCTTCTGCCAAGAATATTTCAACATACCAGTGCAACTCAACAAGGCTGAACTTCCTCCCCTACAGTCAGGAAATAGTTAATGCTTTAACACAACCTGTACCTGTCATGTCGAAGTGCTCTCATGTCTACGTAGACTGTTGTTGGATCTGGTCCTGCTGTCCCCTAAGAATAAGGAAGGAAGAAAGAAATTAAACAGAAGCCAGAAAATGCTGGTTTCATTCTCATAGCCACACAAATTCCTCTCCATTTTTACTGACACTTATAAAGTACTGCCCTCATCTACCAGAAACAGAGTAAATCAGCCCCCCTTTCTAGAGTGACTTCCATAAAGCTTTGATGGTTTATGCAATCAGTAAATGAATGCACAAGTGTAGTACGTATTTATACAGTTAAGACTTTAAGTTTTAAAAAATTTTCAATTTAAAACTTAATGTTTTAAAATTTCATTTTGGTAAGCACCTCCTCTAAAAACTACACAGCGCAAAGCATGGAAGCATAAACCTATATGTGCCTAATCTCTTTCTCAACTGTTCTAGTTTATAACAGTTTTGTCAACTTTGAAAAAAACACACCAAATCAAAAGAAAAAGCACCAACATTGAACTGAAACATAACTCTAACCAACCCGTATCTCTGCAGGGCTCCTGCCAGGCCCAGCCTCAGCAGAGCTGTGTTGCCGTCAGAGGATAATAAACTAATAAACCTTCTGACCAACTCTGTTGAGTTTCCCACTTCCCAACATGGGACCTTTTTTTTTTCCCCAAGCAGAATTTAATTTAAAGACAACTAGAAACTGCTGTGAAATGCATATTTAAGCTAAAAAAAAGAAATGGGCAAAGTTTCAGTGACTATTCCCCCCCAGCACAGTTTCTCATTTTAGAAATACTTAAAATGAGGCCACTTTGCCTCAAGATTGTCGTTCTGGAGAACAGTAATAATGATTTTATGACAACATTCCCTGGTACTTTTGTAGCACAGCTGAGGCTCGGTGACACTGACAGCCACACCAGATTAACGGTATGATCTTTACCCTTAGGAATATACCATTCAGCTATTTCAATAATTGCTATACCCCCTTTCTGCTTGTTTGAGAAAGAGGTTTTGTACTTCAGCTACAGGTGAGTAAAACCAATCTTCTTTGGAAAGGTAATGTCTTTTCACCTGTATGACAGGAAAACTCTCTGAAATGACACACGTTTGTCACAGGGTGACACTGCTGACCCGGACTGACGTTAGGACACGACGAGCACACATGCAGCACTATACCTGCTCCGCCAGCTTGCCCAGCCTGTTCGGCTGACAGCGGGACCACAGACAGAAGTAACAGAGGCCATCAAAGTGTGTGAAACAGAGAGAAAGGGGAAAAAAAGAAAATACAAACAGAGAGGCACTGGAAACATAAGATACACACAGTAAGACAGAAAACAAAACTCATACTGGTTTAGAGTGAAAAGAAAATTTCCATTTCAGATTATTTAAGAGCGCGGCACTTTTAAGTGGCTCGTTGGGAAACATGCGAGTCCCAGTTAATAAACAAGAAGAGGTTTAAGACAGACCATAAATGCCTGTTGCCTTCTCAGTAATCCCTCCTCCATCTCTAAGTATCCAGAAATATTCTGAAACACCTTCCCAGTAAAACACTCCAGTAAGGCTGGAAGACGTTATGTATTTAATTGCACACTAACTTGTAGCAAATACCCATTCACTTTGACTACTCATCTATATTAATTTAAAATCAATGATTTAAAAAAGTCAGATACATCTATTGCTTTGGAAGAATGGGGAAAAGGGGTTAAAAAAAACAAACACTAAAAAAAGGGCTCAAAAACAGAGAGCAGAGGTGAAAAAGGTATAAAATGAAGGAGAAACTGAACTTCCTAGCAGCCCTACACTTCAGCTTTCTTGGAGCACTTTTCACATTGCCATTTAAAATTCTGTAGAAAAACTGTTTTCCCCCCTTTGTAACATTTAAACAGCAAATATCCAAAACTGCCTTTTAAAATGCTTATTTAGGCAGGCAATTCAGAAAGCTATTCTTTCACATTTGGCATCTGAAATATTCTCTTCAATGAATTAAAAATCCTTCTGTACAGTCATCATAATTTCATCTAGCTCCTATTTTTTCATCTACTGACTCATAAAATTGCTCTGGCCACACTTCTTTATTACCCTTTATCTAGGGGTTGTTAAAAACCTTTTCTCCTTTAACATGGGTGAAACAAACTATAGCAACTGAAAACACAACTATGAATGGCAACATATTTGAGAAGCTCATGGCCCAAACTCATCCCTCTTGTAGGCAATCTAGACCATTAAAATATATTCTGAGAGGAAAAAAGGCTTTTCTTCACATAGTGGGCACCAGAAAAGAAAAAAACAGAAGAAAGAAAAAGTCTTGCAGAAGCACAGTAGAGATCTTCGTGGAACAGTATTTTTTTTAATTAAGTGTAATTCATACCAACAACATTGGAAAGAAAAAATGCAATTGCACACATACTTAATGCATGTGCTGTCTGAAATTCTCTACATAACAAGCGACACACTGCGGCATCTGCAACTTGAGTAGTTTATCTGTTAACTCCAGTATCATCCAATACTCAAGGTATTTTGCCATTTTCTAGACCACACTTAATACCTGATTTTCAGGTTAGTTGTAGAATACTTGGTTTTTTTACTCCTCTCTTAACTAGAAAACAAACATCTCATTAAGAAAAATTAGATTTAATCTGGTTAAATGACACATACAAGATGATCGTCAGCTGAATTCTAAACTGTCAAAGGCAGGTCTGGACCACAAGGTGTCATTATCTCCAGTCTGTGAAGTTGGGCTCTGTACTTTATGGGCAAATTCTCCTCATCAAAGCTTCCAATTTTATACCTTCAATTGAAAAAAAAAAAAAGCCCGACTCCCACATGAGGTGAGACAAATGTATTTGTATATTGATAATACTCTTTTGTATTCTTTAGAAGTAAAAAAAAAACCTGCCCACCTTGTCAATTTTCCCGAGTCTTATTTGAGGAATTCTGTCTTCCATTTAATTCCACACATACATAAGGTAACTTTAAAACAGGCAAAATCTGAATCACACAAAAGCTCAAACACCACTGCTTGAAATATTTAATATGCTTATGAACAGGAAGCTGTGTTTTAATTTAATATTGCTCCTGCACAGTAGGAAGGAAACAAGTTTCTTAATACTGATCCTCTGTAGTAGAAAAGCAAATGAACTGGTCAATGAGTACAGAAAAGTGAACTTATCATAATCCACATCTTCAAGGCTTATTTAACTTGGTGATGAAGCAAGCAAGCAATGGCGCTCTCATTCATTAGAAAAAAATTACCTACAGCAAAACATGATTTCCTATAGAATTCCCAGAGGTTCTGTCCCTAACGTGAAGGAATAAGCAGTTTAATCTCTCACCTGTAAGCAAATGGCTACGTTGACCCTGCACCCGAACGTCGTGCTCACCGCACGAGCAGAGAGGCCCAGGTCTTTGAATAACTTGGAGAAAGACTGTGTCAGTGTAATCCTTGGTCTCTCCTCTGCCACCACCATGCACGTCCGCACGCAGGACAGGTTAACTCCTTTCATCTGAGAGGGGGGGTGGACAAAACAACACATTGTAAGTTTGAAGTCAACTGTGGGATTGTTTCTGGAAACAAATGGACGTCCGTGCAGTGAGCAAGACTGCATTGAGCTGATCTAGGCCACAAGTGAAGGGTCACTGAAAAGTCCTTGATCACACAGAATGGGGAAGAAAGCTGATGAAGCAAGAGGAGAATGAGGAATTAAAGTAGTTTATGGCGAGACATGGGAGGCGATCAGTGTCTAAGATAGCAACCAATCATGTATTAGCTAGAGAAATGTAAGCAGCGCATAATCTAACTATAATTATCCAAGTATAAATGATGTAACTACAAAAGCAGCAGTTTAAGACTATATAACCTGATCAAACTTTGCATTAAACAGCTTAAGTTTATAACTCTCATAGAGTTGTTGGAGTCCATTCTTCTCCTGCAGTCAACGATTCTAGAAATAAGTTTCAGTTGAAGAGATTTCCCTCAAAAATCCATAGTGTGTACTTGTTGAGGGTAGGAAGATTACATCCATTTTGCAATGCAATACTTTTGGTGTCAGGAGATCTGAAAGCAGGTTCTGGGGAGCTTTTTTTTGGCACAAGTAAGTAAAGCTGAAAACATAAGAATTTTTCTTTCCCTCCCCACCAGAAATCTGAGAGCTGAAACATCCCGCAATATCAACATTTACCAAAAAGCAAGTCATAATGAAAGATTTCCAAAGAAATACTTAGGGCCCATCTTCTGCAAGCCAAATTGGAATATTTTCAGAAAGACACACGTATTAGTACATCAGCCAGTATGTTGAAAAATTCCGTGCACTCACCCGGAGCACGTCCGTCTGCGTCCCGAGCCCTTTGGTGCACATCTCCATCACCGAGTAGGAGCAGAACGTGACGCGCACTTTGTACTGACTGACAGCGGACAACCACAGAGACACGTTGCTCTCCAGCTCCAGAGGAGGGACGAGAATAGACTGATGACCTGAATATACACTAGGGAGAGGAAGGACACAGAACGTAAAAGCTTTAGCATAAAAAAGCCAAAAGTTACATAAAGGTCAAAATGAAGTCAATACAGGAAAACTGAGAGCGTGGTATGTGAACTTCAGCTTATCTTTTCCATGGAGAGCAAATACCTCTCAGTTAACTCAAACCCATGGTTCTTAGCCAAGTCACAAACTTTACAGCGAGGACATTTGTCCTGCAGTAAATTGTATTCAATTAAAGGCAAATACTCAATGCCCCAAATACACAGAACTTCTGACCCAAAAACATTAACATGTGAGACATGATTCTGGCTACAGACTACACTTGGTAATTAAGCTTATTTTTGTGAGTCGCTCTAGGGATAATGTGTCTTTTGCTTTGACTGAAGCGAGTCTTTAAACACCTATGTTGCACCATTGAAGTTTTCAGTGCAATTTTCTAGCCTCTGCCATAGGCATCTCAGCTTTTAAACAGTGTTGATGTAAAATATTTAACCTGGATACCAGTTAACATAAGTCTTTCACATTAAACAAAGCTATAACTCGGATGAAACAAAGCAACCTTACACTAACTCTTGCAGAGAAAGCATGAAACATGTAGTCCCTTCCCTAAAAATATATATATTTTAAATCCACTTAGATTTTAATTCTTCAATCACTGAGGTTTCTTTTCCCTTCACCCTGCCTCACTTTAATGTTGATATAAATCATCAGATGTTACCAAAATCAAATGTTCTGCTCTCCTTCAGTGCATTTCCCTCCAAGTTGGGGAAATTGGAGAGAGAAGGAACAGGTTAACTACAGTAAAATTAGCTTTATCTGTTTAGAAAAAAAACAGTTTCTGCAATTTTTAAAATGAAATACCTAAAACACTTTTAAATCATTGGATTAGTTAAAGTATATGGTATGTTTTAAAAGGCAAAAAAGATTAACATTTTTGCAGCTTTGAAAGATAGGCTGCATTATGGTACTTCTCTGACTGAATCAATTCAGGTCTCATTAATTTTAACAAACATTTAATTGCTTCCTTTAGCAGCATTCTTAGTGCATACCCAACTTGCAGTCAACACCTTAAGGGTCTTGTAAAAAGATACGGTTTAATCTCTAAAGACTGTGAAAGGATTAATTTAATCAACGTGAAATAGACAGTGAAGTCTTTTTTTCTTGGATTTGGTATCTAATTCCGCTTGCAAATCCCAAGCTCCTCAAGTAACTAAATCACTTAAATGAGTGCTGTGCTTTATGAAATACCTATAAAAAGGTTAATTTGGGTTCGTCCTGTTCCCTGGGATCCTAGAGAAGGCCGACGTACCTGCACAAGCACCAGAGCGCGAATCCCAGGCCGCAGTAGGGGTCGAGGCAGATGGCGATCTGCCGCGAGGGGTACAGCTCACACTGCAGCTTGATGGAGCGACACAAGGCACTTGTAGCTGCGTGTGACATCTGCAACAGGAAAGCAGGCGCTCTCAGGGACTCGAAACTGATTGTGTGATTCATGACATCAAACACCAAATGACATCCGTGATAAATCACACACGAAAACATTCATGAATTTTACAACAAACACTCTCCACTTAGTCCCCTCAGTGATTCCTCACGTGGAGCTGGGAAGACTGAGCGATTCCAAAACATGCATCAAGAAATTTTGATGTTAATCAAATTTAAAAATGAGCTTTCTGAACACTAAGATGGTCCGCTTACATTTTTGTGGTTTTTTTCCTCTGTCAGAAGGAATGAATGCAGAATAATGTCTATATATAAGGAAATAAAGTATAATAATCTCTCTCGTTATCCTACCTTTACTCCTGCTAATATACCAGTAGTGGACACACTGAAGTCCAAGTATGCCAACATATCTGGAGACGTAGGTCTGAAAATACTAGCCAGCTTCTTCTTAGGCATATCATCTATTTAAAATATATAAAAAGAGAAGAGTACTACATTATTATTTTGGAAAAAGAGTGCAGGACAAGAATGCATCTTTACAGCATTAACACTAGACACTATTTATGGTTTCTGGACAGCTATTTTGATGCAATGCAAGATATACCCATTCAATTAAGCAGTTAGGGTGTAACAAAATAAATAAATCAGTCTTCAAACTATTCACATCTTGGCTAGTGGGCAAACATTTTGTACCTGTATCCAAAATAGTGGGCCACGTTTTAATATCTACAGCTGTTGCAGCTTCCTTGGACTTCAGCAGTTTCATTATCGCTTGTGTGGTCAGTATACATGCAGACTTACTGACCTGTGAATTAAAAACATTTATAAAACCAGTGAATGAAAGCCTAAGTGATTTCATATCCATCCAGCAAGATGAACAGATGAAGAGAAACACTGGAAACAAAGCAAAATAAATTACAACAACAGAAAGAACACTTTGAATGCACCTCTGAAAAAGTATTTATTGACTCACTGACTTATTTTCCTAGCTTATTTTACACTGACTATGGCAAAGCAATTTATGAGGGTGCATCACCCATCCTACACCAACCCAAAGCACTAGGAGAGGAATGTCTTATACTTACCTCTACAATCATTTTGACAGTGGGCAGAGTGGTAGCAAGATTCTGTGGATGAGGCGGGCGAACAGTGATGGGAATACAGCCAGCATATAAGCAGCCATAGAAAGTTGCTATCAAGTCTACTCCTGTAAAGGATATTTGTGAAATTAAAGCCATTTTTATCAGAACGAAAGGCCAAACTCTTCCACCCAAACCAAAATACACGCTCATTTATTTTATCAAGATGTAAGGACTTGTCACAAAGGTGTTTTCAAATCAGCAGGCTGCTCCTGGCCATGCCCAATTCTAGAAGGTTAAAGTATTTTGCATCTGAGAGTTAGCAAAAATTATTTAAACCCTACAAACTTTAAATTTGTAAGGATATATTTTCATGGGTGGGCAGCAAAAAAATAACAAAATAAAGCATTGTAGGTTGTGAAGATGACAACTCAGATTCTTTTAAAAAACATATTATTTTCATCCTACTTCTGCGAGGTAATACTTTTTTCCTGAGGTACACTTGTAAATCTATATTAGTAATGCAGGGCTGGGGTCTGGATTTCACTTCTGGAGAGAGCCATCCAGGAAAGAAAGGGTGTTCATACACTGACATCCCTTATCTAGCTTTCAGTGGACACATATCGAGTTTTATTCCATTCTCTGAGGCTGAAAATCAAGAATCGTTCACATGTTTTAAATCAAATTACCCTTGCATAACTGCCCAGACATCTAGAGCAGTTACACAAAATGTTTGGTAAATGCAGTTTGCCACTTAGGAGAAGAAACTTAACAAAAAAACAACAAAAAGGAAATATCTTCCTTGAAACATTAAGTCACCGCCATATACCACTATATTAAATGGATGTTTGAATGCTCTACCATGGCAAAAGTTGTTTGTTTTCTTGTGATGTCTGTCTGACTTTGACTTTTGCTGTTTGTGTCGCCTTACCTGGAGGATAAACCAGGGCCACGTGGTCACCGACATTCAGTCGTCCTTTCTCCATCAGAGCGACGGCCACTCGCTCTGCTCTCTTGTGCAGCTGTATGCACGACGCCGTGCTCGCTACAGTGCCCTGCGCAGAACAGAGGCAACATCAGAGAAGTTTGTTCAGTTTCAAACTGTTCTGCACAAAGAACACGCTGCAGATGCTATATTTCATTGTCCTTATTTTAACAATACAGCAAGCGCCTTTAAAGACTGTCTCAGTGTTTTGAAAACCCTGCTGCTGGTACCATGAACTTTTAGAATACTGGAGAATTTTATAGATACTATTTTGAATATCAGACAGTGAAGCAGCTTCTAAATGGATTTGGTACCATAAAAGGATATCTTACAAATATTTGAAGTTTCACAGTTCAAGGGAGAAAAGACTGTAGTGGTACTAATGCAATTGTTTTAGCAGCACATGAAGCGCTGTAGCAGCTTTACCCACCGTGCACACCCAAACCTCTAGATGTTTTTGCAACCAGCAGGCTTAAAAGTGCAAAGGGTGCTCTGCTGGTGTCTTTGCTATAGATATTCTTTCAAAGGGTCACAGAGGCAACTTGAGCCATGCTTGGCGTGCACTGTCACCTCTGCTTCAGGACATCTAGCATCTGTCTTGTGGAAAGTGTTATTTCCCACAACTATCCACCTGGCAAATCTTTGCATGGAAGCTGCTGTATCTTGGGATTGCTTAGGTAGTCGCAAAGTCGTGGGGATTCCAAAAGGCTTAGTCAGTTTTTGATGTGAAGATGTAAAACATCCTTTCGCTATCCAGCCCAGGAAGTGATGCCTTGGCCTTCAGCCTGTCAGGGTGGGATGTAACAGGTTTTCCAAGAATACAGTGTGATTCCAGAAAAAGTGGCAGGACAACCACCTCAGAGGGAAAGAGACTGAAACAAGCCTCCTGCTATAGAGAGAAGGATCATCACAGCAAGTGTCTGCTATACAAGTACTCAGTTTCAAGCACAAGATGAGCTGCCACATGTAAACCTCAGCCCAAGTGCACAGCTCTCTGATCCCGGGCCTAGTTGGATGGCACTGGCACTGCTCAGTGCCATCTTTTCCTAAGGGAACTGTTGTTAAAGCCTGGGAGCTGAAGTCATGCAAAATAAGAACAGTAAATATGGTGTATTGTTGATATAGGAACAGTAGCAGCTCAAGGACTTGGGAGAAAATATTGACGTGAAAAAGTGTAAAACCAAAGGGTTTCTCACGGAAAGCTGTGAAGACACTAATGTTTAGCATTATAGCTCATTAGTCGCAGCTATTTAAGGCAAGTGTTCAACAAGAGATAATTTCTTCATGCCTACGTTTTGTGTTTCCTTTTTCCAAAGTCGACTTGTGAAGGGTAAAAGTTGCCTGAACAAAGTGACCCAGAAAGGGGCTTCTTCATAGCAGAAAACTTCCCTCAAAGCCTCTTTTCTCTGAGAGAAAAAATAAATCGATTCTGTGGCTTTTAACAAGAACCACATTGAAGCAGCTGCTTCTGCTACAGCAGAGTCTCATGGGAAAAGTCAGAACTTTGAACCATGTCCTAAACCATTTTGCCTGTCTGAATGAGACACCCAAAGGCAAATCCTTCACTTCCCATGGGTGCTGCTGGACCTCCTGAGGGCACGTTTCCTGTCTCCTATATCTACGGTACAGCACAAGGCAGACCCAGTTTATCACTGGGCTGTTATTGTCACCGAAGGGTAGCTACTGAACACATTTCAGGGAAGCACTGAAATACTGAAGCATTTTAGGGAATGAAAAATGGACCCATTTTGCCTCCTGGAGGGAAAGGAGGGGAATAAAAAATAGTCAGAACAGCAGTAAAAGAATCTAGAATATTTGAGTTTTCTGAAACATGCAGAGCAGTGGTGCTCCTCGAGCCCAGGGAGGCTGAAATACTGAGGAACATACAAAAGCACATGTTGTTTCACATCCCTTTAGGAAGTGCTGGATGCACAGGTACATGAATGCTCCAAAACTACTGACAGAGTGGCTATGAGCCAAAATGATGTATTTATTGATGCCCTGTCCTATGTCATAAGGGTTCAGACAGCCCCTGAACAAAATAAGTGTATAGAGACTGTAAGTGCATAGAGCCCGCACTCCAAAAGTGAAGCATTTACTTGTTCATGTTGGAGTGACTATACGTGCCACCCTTTTTAGGAGCAAGTACAAGGCACCAGTGTCTCCTGAAGGGTGTGCAGTGCTCCTGGAAAATAAGACTGTCCCAAGGGTTCTCTACTTAGGCTTTAGATGTTCTAATTAAAAAATCCTCCAGCTCTGACTTCCTGTTACCCTTGTACTCAAGGAGGAAGACAGAATTCTGGCTTCCACTGATATGACAAAAGTTGTGTTGCAGCAGGAACTGCAATTACTGCAATGCTTTAAGCTAGGCAGAATGCGTACTGAAACTCCAGATGCGGAATAAAATTCCAGATGTGGGAAAATTATGCTGCTTGTTAACTGGCAATTTCTGTCTGCTTCAAAACCATGACATCCTGCATCATCAACATAACCTGAAGCATTTTAGGGAAAGACTTCTAGCTGGAATTTTCTTAGAACCCAAACAATCTTTCACTGATCTCAATTGCCAAGTAGGACCTAAAGCGCATCTCACCTTGGAATTCAACAAAAGGAAGAGGGGATGATCTGGAGTTGTCTGAGCTCGCCACTGAAGAACATCTGCTAAGTACAGGAACTGAAACAGGTAAAAACAGTGACACTCAGATTCACTCAAAATGCACCATCCTTAGTTTCAGCATGATTCCATGACTGGTCTTCTCTCATTTTGAATAAGCCAATTTAAATATTTAACAATCCCAGGACATCAGGGTTACCTTTCTTGCCTGGTCATTATCCTCCAGCTGGGTAACATCTCTCCCTGAGGCTTGTGCAATTCTCTTTCCAGCAACAAGGTTTCCTACTATCATTGAAGCAGGACCAACATCTGCATTTTGAAAAAATGATGCAAAAAGGAACATGTAATAATCTATAATTCAGCCTGCAGATTACTGTAAATGCTATATGTAATATAGATCTGAAAAGGTGAAAAGCTAAAATCAAAGATCATATTACATAGAGAGAAGAGGATAGTACGGTACACCAAAAATCAGTTCGTTATCAGTATGGTACATTAAAAATCAGTCTATTGCTGATTCTGCAAATTGAGGTCTGTCCATTCTTCAGTTTTATTGTATGACTTACCAGCTTCTGCAACATCATCAATACAGGAGCAACTCCACGCACACCCTCAGAGACAGACAGACAGACAGAACGAAGCTCTGGTTCACTCACCGGGTTGTTTCTGTCGGGGCTTAGGCAGGTTAGTAACGCAAGTGTGTGGACACATCAAGACATTACAGGGGTGCAGAGCACCCTCTAAAAAGCGCTGCTTGGTTTCTGAAATATGAATTCCTCCGAGCGGAGCCTTTGGCAAAGTGTTGGCTGGCACCAAGGCAAGACAGTAGACGCCCACTTGGTGAATGCTATCGATTGCCTTGATAGAAAGAAAAATAAAAAATACATTCCACGTTATCAACTGGAAGGGAGCTAGAGCAAGAATTTGAATTCAAGTCTTTTAATAACAGTAAAATTTTTACTTGCACCACAATTTGCAAATAAAGGGTCCAATTCTGCACTCACTGAACTCATAGGAGTTGTGCCATGACTTCAATGGGAGCAGGAGCAGACCCCGGACTTTGCTTGTGCACTCTATCAAGGGGATGCCACCTGCACATCAGGGATTAGGAAAGTCTCTTAAAAGTGGGCAAAAAGTGCAGAGATTTTAAAAAGCCAAAATTATACCACAGCAAATTTAGCATGTATGGCACAATCACAAAAGCGCAGTAGAACATAAAACCACAAAAATAGGGAGGGAAACATCTTGCTGTCTAAAACTTAAGTGTCTATTTTCGCTATGACACTTCTAAAAAGAGAAAAAATATTTTCTCTCATGAGTAACAGCCTTGCTATTACCAGATATTCCCTCCAAAAAGATTACAAACCTGAAATTAGACAGAAACCATTATTACACAACTGCCTTACTCTTAAGCATCTTCCCTGTAGCTGTTCTCTAGCCTTCCCTTCAGTTTTCTTCCATAATTGCTTTCTCGCTTTTTACTTCCTTAGAACCGATCCATTAATTCCACAGTCCTCAAATCTACTGGAATTCCCCTCCCTCCTGGTCCCCCACAAAAACACAACAAAGTAATCAAGAAACAAAGTTTTTAATGGTTGCTGTTGGAGGTCTCGAATAAGGATGTTAGTGACATAAAAAGATTTCAGGGTCTGTTTTGATACTTGGCACTAAGTATACCCTTAAACATTTTCAGACTTAACTGTTCCAGACAGTATGAAATCAGCAGAGATATGCAGAATTAAAACAAACAAAAACCGTCGTCCTTAGGACTTTAAGAATCCTCGTAGTATGAAGTTAAAAAACATTCAGGAATCTTACTTTTTACAAAATTCTGTTAACTATCAACCCTGAAAGACATCCCAAAGTCAACTTATTTTAACTCTCTGTGGTTACACTCATAGGTTTTTCTTATGGGAAAAAAAGATGCTCTGAGATTCTCATGTCATGTATCAGCCTTATTCACCTGGAAAGAGAGAAAGGACAGACTGACTACCTGTAGAACCCTGCTCATCCACTGAAAACTATCCTCCTCTGACGCATCAGGGCGCTGCTCTGCCACAAGCACTATTCGATCATCATGCAAAACGGTCACAGAAAACACTGCTATCCTAAAACGCAAAGGACAGAAGAATGATAGGATGCAACATATGATGAACATAGCATGGTTTATTATAATATGGAAATGACTGCAACCTTTCGTGGTATGCTTTCAACACACACAAGCATTATTCATGCCAGATCATCACAAAATCACGGACATTTAGAACAAATGTAGGTTCGTTATTGTAATTTATTTCTGTTGGGGGTCAAGTGAATTTGCAGTCACCAGTGTAGTGCGTGTTTAACACAGGCAGGTTTCATACGTGCAGGGGCTGTGCAAACTTGGCTATATAACTCCATCATGCACGCTAAACTCGTTGCACCTACATACAATGTCCCTCCTGAAAGACAACAGCTATGTCAAATTACTGACCACCATGTCTGTCAATGCATTGAAAAATATTTACTCCTCTTTATAAATTAAATTAGTTTTAAGCTTGCATCTTCTAGGATAAGATATTAATGATGCCTCAATCAGGTATGTGCCATTATTTTTATATGTGAATTGCACAAGTGATGCAAAAATGAGGAAGTTCAACTTTCATAGAATCATAGTTTGGCTTGGAAGGGACCTTTAAAGCTCATCTAGTCTAACCCACAGCAATGAGCAGGGAAATACTGAGCGACATCAAGTTGCTCAGAGCCCCGTCCTACCTGACCTTGAACACTTCCAGGGATGGGGCATCTACCCCCTTTCTAGGCAACCTGTTTCAGTGTTTCACCACCCTCACTGTACAAAATTTCTTCTTTTTATCTACTCTGAATCTCCCCTCTTTTAGTCTAAAACCATTACTCCTTGTCCTATTGCAACAGGCCCTGCTAAAAAGTCTGTCCCCATCTTTCTTATCAGCCCCTTTTAAGTACGAAAAGGCTGCAACAAGGTCTCCCTGGAGCTGAACACCCCAACTCTCTCAGCCTTTCCTCACAGGAGAGCTGTTCCATCCCTCTCATCATCTTGGTAGCCTCCTTGGGCCCCTTTCCAACATCTGCACACTGGCTGAGGGTGCACTTGATGCCACTGTCTCTGTCGTTGATGAAGATATTAGACAGGACTGGTCCCATTACGGACCCCTGAGGGAGACTATTCATCACTGTTCTCCATCCAGACATTGAGTCACTGACCACTGAAGGGCAATAAAGTTGGTGACACAACACACACTATCTCTGAAGGTCCTTCAGCAGCCTCAACGTGACCAGTTTGTTCTTTAGAACATGCTGTGAAGTTCATCCCTAGGCCACTCTGCATGAAAGGCTCAGGTGGGCAAAGAGGAGTTGTGTTTTACGTCTGGCATATGAGCTTCATTTGACTGTCTTAACAGAAGCTTTGAAAGAAGTTTTAAACAGGCACTTATAGATCTATGCTTATGCTATGTGAAAGTCATTTTAAATCTATTATGCATGAAGCAGGGTGTCAATATTTGTCTTCCAAGTTAGCGGGGACAGCCAAGTTCCTATCTGGCGTATCACACCACAGTGTTGCCTTCGCTACAAAATACACATGTAAAAATTCACATGCAGGACTCCTCTGTATGCTGTGTTACTACTTGTTTGCTTGCGGGTGAAAAAAGGAGCAACAAAGCCCAGTTAGCAGTGGTGAAGTTTTTAAGATACTCACCTTCCCCGATAGACAAACTTCATGGGTTCGACTGCCAAGGCGGTGGCTACCACATCATCCGCGTTGTGCCTGCGGCCACTAACTGTCATCAGGCCATCCAATTTTCCTACCACAAACACCAAATAGTCCTGAAAAGAAGACAGGATTAGAAATAGAGGGGGGAAAAAAAACCTCTGGACTCCTGACAATACCTGCCTGACCAATACCAGCAATATTGAGGTCACTGCCCTGACACAGAATTCTGCTGAATTTGGGGGTGTCACTTAGAGCTGGGAGTCAGGACAAAGCTGGGCCTCTGATGGCTCATTCATACTTACAGGACCCACAAAACCAAGCAATCCTGTCCTTGTAAACGGTTGATCTGAAACAGGCACGCCGGCTGCCGTCACTGGAATGGCCTGAAAGAACACGTAAGTATTTAGACACTCACAGTAATGGTAACAAAAGTGAAGTTAAATTTTTTTCTGCCTCCGCTTCATTGCAGCTTTGCACTCAGTTGACAAATTACCCAATGACAACAGTTACTATGATGTCAAGTATCAACAACAGGTTTTGGATAATGAAGAACACACCAATTCTTAACTCGATGGAAAGTCTCTTTCTTGGCTACTTAGCCCTTATAACAAGAGTTCACACTGCGTTTTAAATCAGCTTTTATAGTATGCACTCATATAGCACTTAATGAGAAGGTCTTTCTGTTGCTACTATTCAAATCTCCCATGAGATGTGTATCCAGGCACATCAATCACTTTAATTGTGACAAATGCTACACTGTCAAAACTTCAAGCAAGTTAAGTTTGCTGCAATTATGGGACTGCTTAAAACAGAGAACCAGAGCAAAAGTGTTAAGCAAGTTCCTCTCATCTGCTCAGGTGGTTTCCTCGCCTTCCACCATCTCTTCCGTTCCACCAGGTTTCTTGCTGGCTCAGCTCTCACCAGCTAAGGACAGTGTGTGAAGTGCTGAGGCTTGGCAAGCTGACAGAAAGATTTCTCTGGTAGAAATCCATACTTCAGCCCAGTCTTCAAATTGCTGCCCGGTGTTAACACCACTCTGTGTGCAACTCCCAATGGACTTTCACTCCTTTCTTGCCAGAAAAAGGAAAATATGAAACGGAGGTACCACCTCAAGGAGAAATCTGGGCTGAAATCGCTTTTGCTTTGCTTTGACAAACTAGAGGGCTTATGACTATTATGCTATCATCACTATCTCTTCTTCCATATACCTAGGAACATCCAACACCGTTCTAAACATTACAGCAGATCAACACTAAAGTTCACTTTGGAAAGCACATACTGTTTGCAATACATTAAGGAAGTTTTTCTAAATAGTGTATTCTATCTTAACAAATGCATTTTGATTGTATGAAGCAGCTCACAAATATCAGATTAACTTCCCACTCAGCATCCCAAGTCATGCACCAATAAACTTGAAACGTCCTCATGTAACTTTACTGCTGTATTAATACAGAACTAAAATGAATTTAAATGCTAACACAGGTGCAACACCAGATTGCAGACTATAAAGGCAGCCGATTGACTGCTGATGGTACCTCGTATTTTTGGTTGTAAGAGAGAATTTTAAGTTATGATAGAGAATGAGGCAAAGTGTATTTGGCCATGGCTTTTTCTAATAAAATAAAAAAGGAAGGTTAAGGAAAAAATAAATTCATTTGCAAAAAGAAATACTAGAAATGTAATGATAAAACTTCATATTAAAAAGAAAAATACAAACCTCAAACACATTCTTGGTGATTCCGAGGAGGCCGAAATACGCCATCCCAGTTGCACCTGAATTCACACATATTTCTCCAACCTCATCGGCTTTACAGAGATAAGGAGTCCCATCCACCTTCACAACACACACATTTGCTAAGGGGAGAGGAAGAACACAGAATCACAGCACTGATACCCCTCAGCAGCTGCCACAGAAGCTGCTTTGCCACTGAGAAGCAGATTAAGATTTTAATATCAATTATCTATCAGCTACAGCAAAACCACAGTGTGTAAGAGAGTTCTATCTATTTGACAGCCTGCGTAACGTGCTCTCCAACATTAAAGATGCAAGTTCACAAGTGCAAAGGCTTTTTTCTTACAGTGCTTCACAACCTACACATCAGCTGCAAGTGAATCCAAAACGGTAGCAACTGCTTTTCAACATGAAGACAGCTAGTTTCACCAAGTACAAGCATATATGAGAATAAAGACGATAAATAAGAAAATACTAATTACAGACATACCATTCACTTTACTTATTGCACGCTTTGGTATTCACAGTACCATCCCTTAAGTTATGTGAGAAATATTATTATAAATGGAGAAAAAACGAGGTTATTTTATTGTCACTGGCAGGTCAATGATTCTTCTACATTATGTCCCATTTTCTTTCAAAGCAGGTCAGTCTGCCAACTATTGTTTGGAGACCACAAACAACTCATCACAGAGTTGTTCCTTAATGAACTTATTCCTGTGACCATGTATTATCTCTTCCCTATCTTCAGTTTGATGACCTTCTTTGACTCATTAAAAGGACTGCATTTTGGAAAGGTCCTGCTGTTATCGTTACCAATTTTCTTCTGAAATCTCACAGTCTTCCTACACTGAAATTTTCTTATTTTTAATCAAGGATATACACACTTGTAAACGAAACATTACACTGAGCTTTGCTCTGGCCACTGCTAATACTTTACTTTTGAAGCCACTGTTTCCTCAGAGGTTTCCTTGGCTAAGTAGAACTCTTGCCTAAGCTGTCTGGATTTGTCTTTCCTAGTCCCAAACGGAAAGGAAAAAGGATATGGGGGAAGAAAGAATGATGGTGCAAGGAAGTTTAGCTTAGCACTTAACACTTAAGATTAACAAAGAAATCCAAAGCTGGGCCAACACCAAATAAACAGAGCCTTTGAAACGTGACAGACTACACCATAAATTAGTTTTCTGCCCTTTCCCATTGCATCTGCTTCCAACCCAGATTATCAGAGTACTTTGTGGTCATGCATACTATATTGAAAAAATTAAAAAAGAAAAAAAAACATGAGATCCCAGAGATATCAAAATTCATTTAGTTGGGTAATTTCTACCAGGAACTTTTGAATGTCTTGGCTGTAGAATGTATGTCAGATGAGAAGCCTGGATAAGGCTCACAACAGCCACTATGAAGGACTATGTTACTCTCTTCTAATTTAGCCAATCTTGAGTGATACACATATAGCCCGTGCTTTTATCACTGTTAAACTCGCATGAAGAGAAATCAAAAACGGAAAGCGGCACATCTCCTTTAATACTAATACAAGATAAAACCAGCTCTGCTGCAGGCATGGACTGAGAATTCTGCTGGGTTTATAGATCCATTTTCACATCTCAGAGCAATCTTCAGTTCTTAGGTATGAGCTGAGACAGCAATTCACCCTACCAACAGATCAACCTCTACGTTACACTTGTTTCATAAAAACTATCTATCAGAACAACCCGCATTTATTAACACAGTGTTTGGAACCACACAATGATACCATTTGGTGACCAAATAAGGAGACACCACTCAAATTCTGTCCAAGTCCCAAATTATAACAAGAGCTTCAGTTGCTGAAAATTATATGGATGAACTAGAAGACTGGAGTTACACTACACAGTAGCAACTATCAGTCATGCAAAAAATGCATCTTGGAATTTAGGTGGAGAAACTGGAAAAAAAGGCCATTTAAAACTTAATAGCAAACTGAAACAGAATAGTGTATTACGAGAGGAAATAACTTGGTTAATCCCAGAACTCTGTACATAACATCTAAGTAATGATGTGGACAGAAGTGTTAATAACTGCAGAGAGCGCAACAATTTGTAGGCATACACAAACGCTTACAGTCCTCAACTCATTCACCAACACAGAAAAACCAACAGATGGGCCTACAGTCCCCAAACGATGCTCCATCCATGAAGTCCAAGGACAATCCTATCACCTTGATCAGTAAAAAAAATACTTACCAGTAACCAATGTATGATACAGGTAGTCTACCCGTACATTCTAACAGCAGGTAGAGTTCTGCCCTGCCATTGATACTGCAAGGTTTTCCTTTTGCAGTATTTGTAGAGCCTGTACTCTTGCTTCTCCTTGTCCTGCTTCATGTGTGACATACAAGAGAGCGCATCTACCACCATTTCAGTCTCTCTCAACAGCATTGCATCTGAAAAAGAATTAGAGAGAAGGGAAAAGCAGATGGGACAGGAATGTACATGTGGACTACACGTCATGAAGAACAGTGATTGCTTTCTTCAAATGAGTCCACATGTACATTGGTAGAGATGGTGACTACAGCAGTTCGCCCTGCCAGGAGATATCTAGCAGAGGATGAGGATCCTGCTGTGCAAACAAATGACTGCACTGATGCCCTACGGAAGACTGGATTCAGCTTTGGATGTTTCGAGACCAGCACAGCATGAATGTAAGAAGAATATCAGAGGCCTGTGCAGCAGAGTGCTGCTGCCAAAGGTGCCTTGATGAGCGTTGGAAAGCACTCTCCTGCTCCACTGTCACGGTTTCATAGCGGATCTGTATGCAAGTGATATCGATTTAGATTGTTACTATGTGCCAACAGCGGAATTTCAACATCTTCTCGTGAAGAAGCAAGTCTTCCTAAAAGGCCTGGGTCCGTGACAATAAAAAAAGAGAAGGTCCTCCTTGCACTACAATCTTTAGTTGTAACTTCTGTTCTAGAAGCAGGAAGCCTCAGGAAAAAAATAACAGCTAGGATAAAATGTCGCTACCACCATCGTGGAATGTGTTTGCAGGGTTTCTAGAGAAACCTAATCTTTGGAGAAAACAGCACATGGGGATGTGCAATGCAAGGACCTGCATCTTTCCGTGCTCTTCTGGGAAGAGCAATAGGTGTAAAGCAAGACAGCTTCCTTGCTGAGGATGAACAAGAATCTCGGCTCTGATGTTCACACAAGCAGCCAGACCACAACATTTTAATTGGAAGAAACTGTCTCACACAAGTATACACATTGCCAGAGGTGTCCAAGGGAAGAAGTGCTGCAGTGGCCGGCTGCTATGCCATCATGTGACAAACTGAAGCCAAGTGGAACATACAGAATTGACTACTATGATAAATTCTGAGTGGGGATGAGGTATTTCTATCTCACATTCGCGATCTAAGGAATAAGACTGAAAGCTTCACTAAATTGTTCTGCAACAACTCCTTTCACAAATGGGGCACTGAGATAAAGGAACCAAATTCCTCTGCAGTGAGGACGCATCGTGATAACTGCCAGAACCTGGGCAAATGTTTGCTGAGACACAGACGGAAGAAACAATAACCTCCAAGACATCCATGGACTGGAGACAAAGTAAGCATCCCGCTCTTCGAGAAATCGGAACCATTCTCCTTAAGCTTCAGAAGGGAAAGGAACTGAAGACAGTCAGAATCCAGAACTTGACACTGTATAATTTCATCTTGCAGAAGCCTAAGATCTGGCACCAACCCAAAGTTTTCTGTTGTAGTATAAGAAAGTAGCTGCTGCTATGATACTCTTTATATGATTAGGAGCTATAGGGATGTAGATGTTCTGGATGAGAGTTACTCTCCTGTCAAAGAAAAAATGTGGGAAGGATCCCTGCAAAAGAATGGAAACGTTTAGCTGGGACATAGCAGGGAGGCAAATGTAACTGGATACGCTGAGCATCCAAATCCATGTCCAAGCATGAGGTATAATACGTTTCCGAGATGACATGGCAATCCCTTCCCAGCTGATGGGAAAGCTGGAGGCACAAAGCAGGCAGGAGAGGTATATTACTCTCTCTAACATCATTACCAGTTCAACTTGAAAAAATGAACTAAAGATTGTTTATGGCAACAGGTGAGACAAAACATCATCCCTCCAGGAGCTGCAGAGAAGATTCTAGGGGAAAACAGACTAGGTTCTCACTCAAGAATTCATGTGCTGTCTTAGCTGGGAAGATTTCTTTATGGATGCTTCCACTTCCCTGGTGGCTTTGTGATTGGCATTCACAGTAGGTAATGTAAGTAAACAGCCAAGGCAACTGAAGAGAATGTGGCATCAAGAGTGGCCTCGGGTTAAACAGCAGTGACATAAGACATGACCCTGGTGCTCAGGGGTCTGTTGAATAAGACCCCCATAGCAGGTGGGCTCAGTGTTTCTGAACAAATGGCAAGATCTGAAGAACAGGAGGGTGAAAATGGACACTTTATCTGTGACCTTTTAACCAGCTGGTTCCTGAATAAAGTACACCAGGGATCTTCAAGGGTAATGAGATCAAGCCTCAGCATGACTACTAGTTCTTGGCTTGGAGATGACGTCCATGGCACTTTGGACCAAACGAAATCCAAGAATGTGAGCTCTTATGTCATAAGATGTTTGAAAGACTATGGCACACGGTCACTTCCAAGACCTTAAATGCATTCACTGGGGACAGAAGATAGAACAAAGCCTTCAGGGATAGCATCTGACTCCAATTATGCCTTTGGGAAAAGCACAGCCATCTAAGGAAAGGACAAAAAACCCAACCAAAACCAAAAATCACACAAAAAACCCCCACACCACCAAAAAATAAACCCTAAACCCATGAAACCAGACCCAAACAAACAGCAAAAGTCATCAGTCAGCAGAGTAATTAAGAGGGTAATTAACAGGAAAGGAAATGGTGGTATGTTCTCTCCTGTATGCCAAACACCAAGCGAGAATGCACAGAGCACATCTCCACGAATGCTGCACAGGAAAAAGCATAAATGTCACAAGGTAAGACACAAGTATATCTACTGTTAGAATGTACAGGCAGACTCATTTGAAAGTAAGTAATTAATTTCCTTAAGTAATCATTTTTTTTTCATTTGGCACACAAATGCTGGCTTTTTAAATTTCTTCCTACTCTGGAAGATTTTAACTTGTTTTTTGAGAGACAGTCACAGGGAACAAAGTCATTGGATTAATCCTCTAGAAAAAAACCCTCTATCTTGTATGTTCTGACCTAAGGTATGTACAAAGAAATTTATGCTAAAATATACCTTCAGACCTGGAATTTTTATTATTTGGTCAAATTGAAGCTAATCTGCCCCAGATACCGATAGCCCAATGCTGACCAGAGTTTTAAAAGAATTAATTCATGTAAGTTTCCCAACTTCTGCTTAACCTACAAGTAGTTTTGCCACATGCTACTACATTTTAAAACAGCAATAGCCATCAATTACAAGTCATATCACTTCACGGAACTAAATGGATACACACTTAACTGTTCTCCCCTCACACAAGCAGACACGTTCTTCCATGTTTCTTACTAATGTAGAAAGTTGTAGTAGCGTTGTCAACTGTTTGCCAATGTCATCCCAAACCAGAAGGGTCCATTACATTTGCCAAACAATGCTCCAAGGTGTTTGACAAAGGAAAAGGAGTTTTGTCAAGGATCCCCCTCACTACCCAATTAAGCATTTCACAAGGACAGGGATGTGTTTTTCACTAACGACTTAAATAGAAAAGGTGGAATTAATTACCCACAAATGTGCAGGTAATTCTTCCAACATCATAAGGCAGATTTGAACCTGCCGCTGAGCAAACGCACTACACAAGATGAACCAAGGGGGCTTACAGCTGTAATGGCTACATATGAAGAGCAGCTTAAGGTGCAACACATGTGCACAGAGAGCAAGGCTTCAGCACAGCCAGTCCCTTCATCATCTCAGTGAGGCTCTGCTGGACTCGCTTCAGCAGCTCCATTTCTCTGGTACCAGGGAGCCCAGAAATGGACACACCATTGCAGCTGCGGTCTGACCACATTTCTTACTGTGCTTTATGTTTTGATGTTCTGCTGTATTTGTTATTACATAACTGTACATCAGTCAGCACCAACGTGAAACAAGCGAATAATACCACAACCCTGCAGACCAGCCAAAAGCATCTGCCCATACCAGAACCTGCGGTCATTTGAATTTATTGTGGATTAATCTCTACTGAAAATACCAAATAATCTAGTACTTAATCATCATGTGTTTAAGTAACATGTCAAAACCTAAGTCATACTACCTTAAACCTATTAATCATTTTACACTGATATTTCTCATCAGCACAAGTATAACGGCAAAGATAACTTACATGGAATATGCTTAAACCTACATGAGATGCTTTCCTACCTCCAGGCATGATCTGACCAACATCCTGTACAGTTAACACAGACAACTTCTCTTCTGTGTCCACTCTTATCACCCCGAAACTCAGACAGTTCATTGATAACACGGCTTTTCCTGGAGGAGGCCCACCCAGTTCTGGAGGTCTGAAAAACACAAAGACAAATCAGATATGAACCAACAGACCCATGGCAATATGGTCATCAAAAACATGGTGCGAGTCTCTCAGGCTTAAAGTCAAGGGAAATCATGGCTTCTCATTTTAAACAAACAAGAGTTCACGACTGGTAATATAGTTTAACTAGATTAAAAAAGAGCTAGAATAAAACATAACCTAGCTTCCTCCCACTCTAAAGTGTTACAGAGAGGATTTAGTTATATTATGGGCAAAGAAGTGTCAAAAATAAGCACTCAAAGGTTAAATTTTCTAAACATCAGGAAAAATTAGGCAGTGTCTGGAGGGCTTGATACTTCTTGCTGTAAGCAGAACTGATGGAGGATGAACAACTCAATTTTCTGTAATTCTTGATCTTTCAGGATGCAACAGAGCAAAAATTCCAGGTGCTGTTATGAAAGACAGTGCTTTAAATGTGTGTGTTTAAATTTTGGAAATATTTGTTCTCCCACTAGAAAAACCACTCTCCAAAAGGTCTATTTTTGTTTGTTTGTTTCAAGTTTACTTGAAATTGGTTTTCTGGAAAAGCACATTTGGATCAAAACCACTGTCGAAAAATTACAGCATATTCCATCCATATGTCTCATTATAATAAAAGTATTTCCTTTTTTTTTCAGGGCATCTCTTGCTATCTCCAGAAATCTAACGGTGTTTTTCAGACCAGTCACAAATACCTTTTTCTTTCTTTAGTCCTGTTTACAAGACATTGTATATAAGCAATTACCTGAAGATTCAGCATCTTCCTACTAAATAAGTAGCAGTCTTGATTTTTGGGGCATTTTATAAAGGTCCTGCAGCAACATCACTGAGGATGAGACCCCACTCTCCCAAACAGTAATAAAACCACCTTATGACTGACTGCTTTTAGAAAATGTTACACTTTTAAAAGGAAACAAAAATCACCCAGCCTTCAGTGAAAGAGATACTTGGGAGCCTCAGACTTCCTCTGTCTAGGTCTTTGAGCATCTTTATGTGCGTAACGGTCTTTCCTGATTAACATTTTAACACCAGATGCAATTCAGTAGTCAAGAAATGCTTCCGCTCGCTCCTCAGAAAAGAGAATTACCTGCGAATAGCAACAGTTAGTGCCTCTGAAGAGCTTGCACAGGGACAGATTACTTCTGGTCTCAAACCTCTGGATTGAAATACATTCAGGAATGCATCACATGAAGATATTGACCCTAAAAAGAACAATCACACAATTGAAAACATTTTGCCAAGGGCAGGAAAGCTTGAGCCACAGGATTTTGAAGTCTGTGCTGACTCTCAGCTCAGCTACACAAATCTGGTTGCATCTGTGCACAAAACCAATATACAAACTGCCTAAGAGACATTCCAGGCTATTATGAGACATTAGATTTGGAGAAAAAACTCACAGTGGTTAACAACTAATTCACTGAATGAAATTGATAACTTCTCTTTCTCTGGCAGCACTCCACAACACTTAACATCATGGAAAGCCCTTCAGTGATGAGAATATTTTGTCACTGAGGTTAACTAGATCTGTTGTCTATTTAAGTGTTTCTTATAGAGGTGACAGAACCGAAGCATTTAGAAATTAACATCAAAAGCTTCTGACCTATCTTCAGTTCCAAACTCTACCTGGCCTTTAGCACTCAGCTCAAAATGCAAGAGGATACCTCATCATCTGCAGCTCTGTATTTTACAGTTGTGGGATTGCGGCACGTAACACAAACCAGCAAACTTCACTGATTATACTACATACTAGGTATAATTTCACGTCAATTCATATGAGTGCACAGCACTGATGTAAAGATGAAGTTAAAAAAATGAATTTACACAGCTAAATATAGCTAAGAAGTGCAAACAGCAATGAAAAAGTAGATGCATCACTAGCATACAAATAACATTTTACGGCCTAACTTTCTGAGCATCAGCTCTGAAACCACAGTTACAACAAATACAACCTCAGCAAGATCATTTCAAGCTTTCACCTTCTGCCATCACAACTTGCTGATCTCTTACCATGCAACTCCAAGGAATCTGAAATACTATAGATTTGCTGCTGTATGAGAATGACAAAATTAAGCGATGGAGGTATATTCTTGCCTGTTGCAAAAGAAACCTCACAGCTGCTTTCTTAAATCACTGGAAACTGTCACCATATGATTAACAGAAAAAGGCAAGAACCTACTGCATACTCTAGTTAATGGTTTTTGTGTTAAGGCTGTGACTGCTCCCATTTTTATGTCCTCGCACATGACTGAGACAAGCCCCAGGGGCACGTGCAGAATCAGACATCGCAACTCAAAGATTTAATGTCTACATACATGAGCAACTGCTTTGAAACTGGCATTATGGTTTACTTGTAATTTTAAAAACCTCTTTCAGATTACGTTGCAAACTACTCTTTGTGTAAAGAACAGATCCTTCAGAACATTTTCTGTGAAAGTTGAGGGACACTCTAGTGTCCTTGGCAAAGAAATAACTGCTGCTCGCTCTCTTTTGCTGAAGATGAACTATAACAAGATGAGCTCCTGCAGCGCAGACCCAGCGTTCTGTGAGTTACAGCGTGTGAGTTCACCTTGGGCTGACACAACTGCATCCGTACTCACATGGATTAGCTCCATCTGCCACTATCAACATTCGTAAGGAGCTCAGACTGACGTCTCTCTGATCCCTCTGAGCCAAAAGTGACCAGTGCATATCACGGGATTTGACTACTGCTACACGGGCTGAAAATAAAGAAAATAAATTATGGTGTGTGTGCAGAACAAAATAAATACAAAATATAAAATTACATAAGTATTTTTACGGATTTACATAAATTTATGAAACAAATTACAAACATAAATATTTGACATTTGTATTTGTTTTCTAAATACCATGCCACATGTATACTCAATGTCTCCAGATGGACTTGATTATAGAATTTAAATGCTTACTACAAATTCAAATACTGAGATGAGAAACATAGTTTCTTTACAGTTCTATCAGAAGAAGCCACCAATGTCACCCATCAATGAATATACCGCTACATATAACACTGAAATGGAGTAATCAATTGCTAAAGCTATGGCAAAGGAACCCAGATGGATAAAAGAGCAGTGGCCTTAGAGCAGACAATTTATACAATTTTTTATTTAAGTCATCAAAAAAGAGAAGGGTTAGGTAAAAATCCTTTAAGGTTACCTTTGTATGAGCAGACTTTCTGTATCCAAGAAAGTGGATTAACCTTCATCAATGCATAGGGGATACTGATGACGTGCATCCTGTTCATAACACTCTGTGAGAAAAATATTAAAAAAATAAAATACGAAGTGGCTCAAAGAACACACAGCATGTACCAATACTTAAAAAAAAATCATCATAGCTACAGCATAACTCTTACATTTAACTGCTAGTGAAAACCATGTGTATAGTCAGTAAAAACATAAGCTACGCCTGGTGCAGTCTATTACTGAAAAAGTAACACTTAATTCTGAAAAATATAAATACTGAAATATAAGGTTTGAGGGTTTATGACTGCATTCTGATACCAATATCCCTGGGAGAAGCAACTTGCTGCAGTTTTTTTCATTCATTCAAACACTCACTGTTAATACACCATGCCAAAGGCCAGCATCTCTTTTGAAATCCAAGACATTTGTTAGTGTTTCAGCTGAAAGCGAAGGAAAAACTATCAGACTTAAGATGCATATTTATGAGAATATTTAAGAACTCAAAATATCTGCTAACATAATTATGAAACTTCCAGCCCCGCTAAGAAATCAAAGCTATGTTCCCATGCTGTCTTGTCTAAAACAAATAGGCTGCTCAAGTTGAAAGTGTCTTATTTTACTTACAACAATAATCTTTAAATTATGGTTATAGACTAGTTTTTTACAAGGTATTTAAGACTTTGTTTTCATTTTAATACCATGTGTTTGTTACATTTGCCAATGAACTATGCAGACTGAAACTTTAGTTTTGACGCAAGCTTCTTCAGCTGAACTGAAAAAGTTAAGCTATATTTGAAACAACTAAATTTAGTGAGAAATATTACCATGGCTGTACTAAACATTCTTCAATGTTTAATTTAATACATATTAATTATAATAAGTGGCTTCTTACTTTCCTTCACACATCACAACAATTATGAACACGTTTGTCTTTCCCTTTGCAATTAAAGCTACCACTGCTCATCTAAAGTTCTTTTAAGAGAGTAAACATGATTTTGCAACATAAATTGCATATTCAGAGCTCTGAGTGTCGCTCTAAAGTTGTACCTGTCCAACTCACCTTCTGAATAACCACAGGCCTGAGTCAATGCGTGACAGTGTGCCAGCATGGAAGCGTGAGACACAGTAATGCCCATGGTGCTGCCCTCTTTACTTGTTTTGTACTGAAAAGAGAAAGTTAATAGAAGCATTAGAGTAACAACAAAATCCAGAAAATTTACAGTAGTGAACTGAAAGAATATTTTATTATAAAAATGAAGCAAACTGTTTTTTCTTTAATCTACTATAAAAGATGCATTTATGTTCAGTGAACACGTTAATATCATATGAAATCTGTTTCTCTACCCCAATTAAACAAATTGTCCCAGGGATCCCAAAATGTCAATTATCCCAAATCTCCAATCTGACTCAGCACAGCCACTCAAACGACAGTTTGCCTGGGAACCTCATGGGAAACGTTCCATAATCAAAAATATTACAGTGATCTCTCTTACTGCACCAAGAGATTAAAGAAAGAAAACGTGCTATGACAAACTATAACAGAATAACTGTAAATTCAGAATGTTATAATGGATCACCTCAATATAAGCAATCTCAGCACTGGCGTCCCGAACTTGCGGGTGCCAGTCCTTGGTTGGTTTTGCCAGATGTTTCCCATCAATCACAAACCAAATGAGGCGAGGCCAGCCTTCAGAGAAAAAGAAAAGTGACTGTCATTACAGTTCCAAAAATCAGCATTTTTCCCCCCGGTATTCAGAGATAACAATAGGAGGTATAACAAAAGCTGCAGCATTACCCCTCCGACATGAAAAAGCACTAAGCGCTGTCTTGACAATGCAGGTACTTCTTTATATGTAAGCTAGAAGGAGATATCCACTCTTTATCCTATAAAGAAATGTGAGTAGCTTCAAAACATACCTTTGAACGTAACCACCTCGCCAGTCTGAGCTTTGGGAAGGCCCTTCTGGCAGGCGTCAGTGGTTAAAGCCAGTGTCACTCCACAGCTGCCCAAAAGAAACCCAATCTGCTGGCTGCCAGCATCCTACAGAGAAACCACATCATAGCAAACTTACAAATAATGAAGCTTTTGTCCAGTTTACTGTAACTTTTCCATTTTAGAAAATATTAAGCCAATTCAGATCACAGGAAAAAAACCCAAACTTCTAGCCCGTTAAGACCTTCTATGGAAGACAAAAGACTGACATTTATGCTCAAAAGGCTTAGTTTTTCTTAGTGCCACCTTAGATTTGGCAGTATTAACAGATCTGGCAAGCAATGGTAGTAAAATAGTGTCAAAAGCAATGGTTGTACATCGGCCTCCATGCCAACAGGGATGTTTCTAAGTTCTGGTAAAACAAAGAGCTGGTCTGGTGGCGCTTCCGAGTCCTGAGGCACTGAAGAACAGAGCCTGTAGACTTCCAGTTTTGATTTCACACCTTTCCTAAAAACCTCAGCGTGTGTGAGATTATCCTGATATTTCCAATTACTGTGGTGTCTCTGCCTGCCTGTGCTCTCATCACTCAGCATGAGGGCTGAAAAGACAGCACTTCTGTATTATTTTTTAAGAAATACTTCCACACACCTTTTCAAAAATAATGAATTAAAATAATTTCTACAGTTACATATCCGAAAATAGTTAACTTACTAGCTTCATATATTTTCCCCCTTCCCTAACTACATATTACTTTCCAAACATATGACATGCACCGAGTAGTTCAACTGATGCACCATAGCGCTTTCAAAAGTGCAGGCTTTGAGGGGTCCCATGTAAGGACTAGAGGATTTAGACCACCCCCCCACCCCCTTTATTTATCAAGCCACAAAAATGCTGAATAGATTTGCCTACCTTTCTTGTTAGCGGAACTTCTATTGGAACGGGAATAAGTTCTGCCAGGAGACATCCATAAAATGCCACCATAAACATAACCGGATCACTATTAGGAAATACGAGAGCTACCTATAAAAACACATTAAAATAACGAATGTTTTTTGCTGTCATTGTGGAAGGGAGGGCTGCTTTTTAATTTGTGGAAATAAAATCTTCCCAACAATGTTCAGGTTCGTATTTAAACCAGGAACAGAAACACTAAATGTTGTGATAATATAATAAGTCACAGTATAACAAGGTTTTCTTTAGCTAAAGCTGGTCCTCACTGTCTTATTATATCCCTAGAGACCATTTGAAACAGAAGCCTACCCTGTCTCCAGGCTTCAGCATGGGTTCATTCTTAGTGGTTAGCCTGTTCAGCAGGGTATACGCTAACTTCAAGCTTCGACTCCACAGCTTGCCTAAAGAAAAAACAGACAATACAGAAATTTCAAACAGACACTACAATTTTAACATTTAATTTCAAATCTCAGTGCCTGATAAATGCATTGGGCAAGTCGGTAGTGTTAGGACAGGGTGAACAGGCACAGGAGCCAGCGACTGGGCAAAAGTGGACGCTGCTGTTGTGAACACAATCCCACCTCACAAACCTACCAAGTCCTCTGGTGTTTCAGTGCGAGTGTCCACACACACGCACTAATCTGGTTGATACAACCTCACGGCATTTCCAAAAGGCACTTAAGGAGGCTCTTAGAGAAAGCAAGCTGCTTGGAAATGAGAGATCCTAAAAAGAAACATCCTAAACTGGACATAAACTTAACTAAAATCAACAAAGGCTGGAATAAATGCCAAAATAACTGGCTCTAAAATGCCATTTCAGGGCTCGGTAGTGATCTACACAGCTCTCAATAATTCAGACAAAATATTCCAAGTTATTAAATACAAAGACAAACAATCTAACTACTTGACACAATGTAAAAATCAATTTTTAATTTTTAGTGTCCAAAAAAAAAAAAAAAGGGCTTTGCTAGAGAAACTATTTATAAAAAATTGAGCAACAGCAAAGATCTTCCACTCTAAATGGTAAATCAAAGCAAGAATCCCCCAAAGCAGTGTGCTGTGGCAAACAGCATCCCAGACTGTGCTTTCTAGTACAGGGTCTTTATCATGTACTGACATCCTTCGAGACCACGCAGCAGCCATCAGTTATTTTGTGTCTGTCAGTCCCAAGCTTGTCAATTCAACATTTTTGTCCCTGTGTTACACAGGACTCAAGTACATCAACTGGCCAGTCTGGCCATTCAGTGCACTTGGCAGAGAGGTTGAGTACAATTCAGAGCTTGGCTTCTTGTTAGTTTTTCTTTTCCTTATTATTTTCCAAATGTAAAACTAAACATGATATTCTAAACAATTCTCAAAGCTCCACTGCAAAGTAATGAAACCGATGCAGCTACTCAGTGATATTTCCTGTAACACACTTCAGCTGTAAGAATGCAAACAAGAAACTTTAACATTCTATCATACTATCCAATGAAATGCTGTAGTTAACTGCCCGGGGGAGGACGCTTACTTTCAAAAAAATGCAATTACTAAAATATTTTTAGCTCATTGATACAGGCGAGTTACTCTTCCCACAATAACATCTTTATTATGCTCCTAAAGTAGAAATCTTCTCTGTAAGGATATGCAAAAACATGCTAAAATTTCATATCTGCTCTGGGAATCTGAGGAGTGCCATGTTTAGTCATCTGTTTCTTCCTGTTATTTCACACTGTGCTATTTTTAGTGTTCTCTTTAAGAAAAAACCCACACAATTGTTGGAAATTCACAAATAGCCACTTGTAAGGAGTCAATACCATATTCTTTAAAATGTTTTTTTCACAGACAATGAATTCACCACCACCATTCAAACAGCAATCTCAAAGTATCTGTCCCGAGCACAGTCAGTCCCTCTTAAGTAAAACAAATTACTTGCACAATGGACACCTGGCAGTTACCACCAACACCTACCGTAGGTGAGCGTGTAAACAGCTTTGCCGGTGGTGTCCAGCGCCGTGAGACACGGGGCTTTGGGCTGGGTGGTTCCCCAGCGCTGCAGCGCGGCCAGCAGAGAGGGCGGCCAGTTGGTCACCACACCGACGGGCTCCCCTTTGAGAACGTTCACCTGGTTTCCTTCGGGCTTTGGTTGGTTTGGGTCAGGCTGTTGCACTGAAACCAGACATGGAAAATGTCAATCCTTACAACAGGTGCAAGTTACACTCCACAGGCTGTTCTACGAACTGTTCTCACCTTCCTCTTCCCCACAGCTACCATCACTTCTCTGCTCTCTGATGATGCTAAGCTCATCAGCTCTTGGCTCCAGAAAAAATAACTGCCATCACTTTGGAGCTCTGATTCCACATTATTCAAAGCACCTGGCCACAGGAGCAGAATTTCAATCCCTAGTTCACTCTCTTTCTCTACTTTGGAGAGATATTTTTCTGCTCTTTGCTGTTCACACCTGTTTAAATGAAACCCTACACCGAGTCAAGAAGCATTATCAGAGAGAATGGCTTCAGTCACAACTGGACATTTATTTTCGCTACGCTGAATTCTCAACCAGTGATGAAGAATGACACAATGCTTCTGTAACAATGCGTTAAAAAAAAAAAGCCAGATGAAATGCTCCTGGTATGGATTATCTACAGCTAAAACTGTGCCGCTAACAGAATATTTTGTTTGATTTCTGGATCGTGTCTCTCAGCTGTGGAACACTGTAGGGTTTTATGCCATTTGGTCTCTGAGTCGATGGCTGTTAAAATCCTGCCCCAAGCTGCTCAAGAAGGTGAAGTGTCTTGATCTCAGTGAGCAAAACAAAGCCAAGGTTGGATTTCGCTAACAGTCAATCTACGCAATCAGTAAAATTAACACTTTGAAGTGATGCTTTCTGTTCTCTGCAATGACATATGTGTGCCTCAATGCAAGTTTGCCTGAAAAATCTTCAGCGAAAGACTAGAAGCTTTGTATCGTAATGCATCATTTCCTATCTTAAAACATCAAACAAAAAGTACAGGGAATCTAGTAGCAGCTGCTCAAAAACGTTGCACCGAGCAAAAAATTTTCATTTAATGTTTTAGGACTAAGAGAACGGAACAAAAATCATGCTCCAAAATTTGCCGTTGCAGCTGGTTTTAAAGGCTAAGCCTGGTTTTAAAGGCTAAGCGACTTCTACATTTGCTCAAGATGCCTTTCTTTCTGCCTGGACACAGGCATACAGAGAGGAAAATAGTGGTTTCTAGCTGAGCAATATCTGCAGAGCATGTGCAAGCACTATCCTTCCACGTAGTGCACAGACAGGACACTTTGCACATTGCACTCAATGTATTTAATTCCTCTGAACCTCTAAAATAACGAAAGCTTCTGGATTTTAAGAAGATATTAATATGTATGCAAACAGTATTATCATAATAAATGGCAGTTACTAATAAGTAACTGCTTTCATCCAAATCTATTTGGGCAGTGAGCGGCTACAGAGCAGCTTTTCAGAGCAGGACGTGGGGATGTTTGCAGACAAGCAGCTGCTTGCGAATGGCCAGAGAGGCCGTGGTGGAATCTCTGTGGCTGTAGATGCTCAGATGGGACCCGACACAGCCTCGAGCAGCCTGATCTCATCAGACCTCTTTGAACAGGAAGCTTCCACAGGAGCACTGCACCATCAGTTACACTTGGGCCATGCCCCGATTTACTCCGAAGAGTACCCTCTATAAATTCACTGCTTACCATAGGGTAGAATTTAGAATCTCTGAGGCAAGAAGTGATGAGGGGACCATCACCAAACATGACAACTTCTGGGTGCACCAATTAATTTCTTGACAAAGATGTGAACAGAATTTCTCCAAGTATCTGCAAATCACTGTCTTTAGTATTCACTAGCTCATCACACTGGCCCAAATTAGGCTGAATCAGAAGAGTTTCCAAAGTGAGGGAGGAGGAGAGAACAAGCACACTGAGCAGGAGGGTTGAACTGAAGATTATGTTTCATTTGTGACAGCATACGACCTTTCTCCCTCCAATATATCAACTCTACCATGATTTGTTTTCTACTGGGAAGAGACTTATCAGTTCTTTTGTGAATCGCTTACACAAAGAGTGAAAAATGTATTTGAAAGAAAATTAACCTTCTAGCAGTTCTTCAAAATCATCAACAAAAAACTCTTTCAAAGGTGGGCGCTTTGGTCTTTTCAAGGTGTTGAGAAGCTGCTGGATTTTAGAGGACACTCTGCTATTCACTGGGACACCTGCCAAGCAGAAAAGATTTATTACTTACCACATATTAATAAACATACAGTAAAACATATCACTGACAACATCACGCGAAGCTCAGCACAGAGTTCAGGTGGAAAGTCATTCAAGGTGAGCAGCTTGTTTGGGAAAAAACAGCTTTAATCAGTAAGAGTTTCCACCGTGGACTCATGAGTTTTACACCAATGCTGTTCCCTAGCTGCCTGGCTGATGCACAAACCTTCTCACACTTTAATCTAGCTTTTCAAACTGCTAACTCCTTCATGAGATTCCAATACAAACCCGAAGAATATTCTTTTCTTCAAGAGCCTAGGTATTTGCTACATCTTAACATTCATTCAGTTCTGAAAGTGTGAGAATACTTGGAAAAAATAAATGAATATTTCAATATCTTACAGGGCAAGCCAAAAAATCATCACCACACAAACCCATGTTGAATACTGATTTTCATTTTTATATGTGATATACTTATTTTAAATTAGCTATAAATTTGTATGGTTATTTATATTTAATGAAACTTCAGCTCTGAGGCAATATAAAGTTAAAATGCGAGGCTAAAGGGCTTGTATTGCGTATTAGTACAGAAATATACAGAAATGGGGTCAGAGGGGCAGGCACATAGCACGTGATGGGTGTCAAGCTCTGTTATGCATTCGCTATTCAGAATAAGGGACACAGATTGAAAAGGCAGGAGGTTTATAATACAATCACCATCTGCAGTTTCCAAAATGCTGCTGTTGTAGCCTCTGGGAACTCCTCGTACTGATGCCACCTGTGGACGCTCGTGATGTAAATGTTCCACCAGGCCAGTGGTTACATCTGGAGGTGCAGAGTGGTTATCTGTAGAAAAGGAAGACAGACATGGGAGCTCATCAGTCAGCTTAAGGATCAATATATCCAAAGTTGTGAGTAATTATGAGTAAATGGCACAAGGCTCCAAAGAAAGTCTGTCCCACGTCTCTCAGAAGGAATACAGGCAGCCAAATTCTCACCACAAAACTGGAATGACTAGTCTAAATCCCATAGGAAGAGAAAGGGACAAAAGCATAAGGTATAAAAGACAGGAACTTTTGCCTCAGGATAACATGAAACACTTATCTACATTCTGCAGGCTATAAGAAAAAGTCTTTTGTTGAGAAACACAGATTAAGATTAAAGGTGGCAAAGATCGTGCAGTTAGGCCTGAACACATCTTGAGGATGGACACGGTGACACGAGACTCCCTCACAGGAAATAACTGCTGACTTAAACAACTGAAACCTGCAGTTTGTAAGACCAGTCATGGTTTTCCTTTAGCAGCTTTTCATACCACTTGTTCTTAACAGTTTCACAACGTTCCTGGTTTTGTTGTGGTATAGACACAGTATGTTCTTCACTGGGGCATCTGTCAATGAGAACATCTGGAATACCTGTAACACTGATAAAACCTGTGGTATGGAGGCCAACACTACACACACACACTGCTCACAACAGATAAATTTAGCACAGGGTTTTCTGAGGCATGAGGTGGTCATTTGTGGCTGGACGTGACATCCTGTTTCATTTTAATGGTGTGTGCTACAAGCAATAAATACTTTTTTTTTTTTTTATAATGTATATCAACATGAGGAAAGCAGGACATTTCTCAAATCCTCACATACAGGGGGTTTGAGAACAAACTTGTAACAAAGCAGCTTTGTTTAGACCTGCACCACCTTTCTGTGCTGCAGAACAAAGCCTGAGGAATACTGTCAATCCAAAATCGTGATCTACACATTATGGAACAGTTTTGAATGGAATCACAGGTTAGGAAATAGCAGTATCCAGAGAAGTGCTCTAACAAGAAAAAACAAGAATTGGAGGCCTGAAATATTCATAATATTGAATAAATGATTCAATATTATGTGCCACAAATCCTGCAGAAAGAGCTCAAAGCGCAAGGACATGCAGGCAGGGCTGTGAAATACATATATTGCCCCATCCATTCTGAGGGAGCAACGAACAATAAAATAAGTGCTTGTAGCTCTGTTCACGGATTCCCAGAGCTGATGTACAAGCCACCAGTACAGCTTTAAGCGGTTTCAAAGGGGTCACCAGAAGAAAAAATGAAATCCATTACCATACTTTGCAACGATAATCACTGCAATACCAATTTTTGTATTGCTGAGACCTGTTTTGCTGGGTACTAAGCATGGACCACAAATTCCTTTCATGTGTGTATGGTACAAGAAGGACAAAATATCACTCCGTGTCTCTGACAAATGTCTGAGTTAGAACCAGTAATAAGAAAAGTTGACATCTATGCATAAAATCGATCTGTATTACCACTTTAAAGGGCATATAGAAAGCCCATGTATTCAGAGTAACTCGAAATGTTTTTGCTGTGTTCTATGTACTTTTTGAGTGGCTTTTTGGTTGTGCCTGGTTTTTTCCTTTGCTTTATCAAAGTCCCAAAACACAGACTTCATGCAGCATATCAGTTAATCACAGATAAGGACACAGAATCAAATGAGCCTGTTCCAATACTGCAGGATTGGCCCACAAGTCCATACTTCTAAACTTACAGTGATTATCAATGTCTAAACCTTCCACTCCTTGAATATATAATACTATGAAGAGCTATAGTTCAGGACGTATCTGCAGCGTGGTTTCATCAGGAGAAGGCCCCAAAATGGCACTACTATAGATGAAGTTGTCCCCACTAAACATTAAGGTGACATAAAATGTACACGCAAAGTGACGTACACATAGGTACAAATATTATCTAACAATCAAAAGAGGGGACAAGAGACTGACACACACTATGAGACTGATGGACAAATGGGTCAGTTGCTGCGCATGAAGTACAGAAGTCGAAATGCTGAAAAGATGGAGGTTTTACATGCAGATTCCTGTTGGGAAAAAGCAATCTTCTGCCCACGTGCACGAGGCAGATATTTGAAACACAACAGCTCTGCAATTAGATGCTCAGAAAATAACGTAAGGAAGAAGCTATTTGGGAATGTTTACGGAAGAGCTGTGTGCTTGGGAGCAGCTCAAAGAAATCACACAAAAAATGAGAATGCTCAGAGGAGAAACAAAAAACCCATTCACGATCATTCCCCACCGAAAATAAGCACAAAAATTAACTATATATGGAGGTTCTAATCTATCAGCATTCATGTATCTTACAAGCATCTCAGAGCTGAGTTTCACGCCAATCAATGCCCCTCACCATAGAGGGGCCTTATCAACAACTTCTCTGCTGCCCACGGCTATTTTGTCTCATATACAGCGGAGAACTGACCCTCCCAATTCTGCCTGGAGAGGGCAAAATTCTTTCTATACATGTAGAAATTTTCAGGATTTATGCTCGGATAAATATTGCATTAGCTTCATTAATTATTTAAGCATTTTATTAAAATATGCCCATGAAATTAGTCTGTACCATCTAGAGATACTGTGGCAAAGCAGAGGAAGAGAAGGGGTGAGTAGTCAAAAAAAATTCAAAAGTCTGAACAGATTTGTGACTTCAGGAAAAGAATTAACTGGATTTAGACTGAAGCGGCTTTCCATTATTGGTAAGGAGACAGAGATAAATGCAAAAGAGAGAACAGTGGCCCAAAAAATTATGTATGGGATACAATACAGCAGATTAAATGCTAGACATCAGAGAGAACGCAGTGTCTAAGGAGGAATCTCAGGCTGAAGATTCAAACACTTTCGAATAAAGTCCTTACCCAGGTTAGACCTAGAGATGGCTGTGTATGATTGTTTGGTCCCTAGGAAACCACTCAGCCAAAATGGACATTTAAAAGAAGTTTATTAAATTGTATTGGAACAACTGAAAATAAAAGAGAGTGCACTCATGCAGCCAGAACACGAACAGGATGCACAAGCCGCTACTTCACCCTTGCATTTCCCCTTCAATAAACTCTTTGAAACTGTTTCTAACACACTTAGAGCTCCTGTAAACTGCTCATAGAACTAGAGCAGCGCGGAACATCTACGCTTATAACCCGGCTTCCCCTTCAGAAAAGGACTTGTACTTTAAAGTCTTTCAATAAATAGTGGGTCAATACCACGAGAATCCATTTTTCCAGTTACTCTGACAAGAGTTAAGTTGGGCAATACTCCAACGTTGAGATGGTGACCTTGAAAAAACACCCAGACACATTGCCAGCCTTATTCATTTTAAAGAAAATATTGCACTAAAAGAAAAAAAAGCCCCCAAAACAACATGTAGGTGTTGTCCCTGCTTCTATAGGTGAAAGCTTAAAAATACGGCACATTCTTATCTGACTTTACTAAATGCTGGAACATTCCACTTCCAACACTGCAGCCTATTGCTTGGGAATGTGGTATGATCTCATCATTAAAAATGCAAGCTGGAGAAGATGAGCTGCAAGGGAACAATTAGCTACATCTAAATTCTCCACCATATCAAAATTGTGAATAGCTATTCAGTACATAGTCAAAATACAGAATATTTTAGTACGGTATAATATGTAAAATATGTCAGATGCCTTTTATATTGCTGGTGTCAGCACATCAGCTGAGAAAAAACCCTCTTATGCTCTAGGACAAATCAAAGGAGTCCTTTTTGAAAGTATACTACTATTTATAAATAATTTAAAAAGTTTTCTATGTAACAAATGAGTAAGTTTCATGTTCTCGTGAGCAAAGAAGATTACAGACAAACAAGAAAAATGTCACAACTGAATTGTTATTGGACATGCATGAATGTCACCAAGCTAGAAATGAATACTGATGGAATATGGCAAGCATTTCAGAAATGAGCAAGATTATGCTTTTGCAAAAGTACATATAATTTTTTGTCAAAGGCACTGGAAATTTTACCTTTCTGAATACTTTTGGTAGATCAGCTCTTATTAATCCCTGAGCTTCCTTCCTGATAGATACTGTAATTGCATATTTATTTCCCATTAACGAAATTCCAAGCTCCTCCACTGCATGCAGTCCAACATTTAGCTACATAAATGCTGGACTGTGAACGGTTAATAAGGTCTTGATTTTGCATAGAATTTTGATGATTAAATACTCCTGATGGATAGGGCTTAACAAGCTAGTTGTGAAATCTGCTATGCATTTATATGGCCTGAGATATTACACATAACAGGATGCTGTGTTACATTTTGTGTATCTTGTAAGTTCTCACAGCTACCTTCAGAGTTTCAATCACACTTAAAAGGATGGCTAACCTTCCAAGCTTATTTGTTAAATTTGCAAATTTCTCAGTATAAATAAGCTTGGAAATGGGAGGACAAAAATTTGGAGTTCTTTAAAGGTAATAAGATGGGTATGTTTTGTACAAACAAAAAAAACCCCTTAGTAACACAGCCACAAAAGCTCACCAGAGAGGCACATCCAACCTCCAGCTGGTTCAGCATCCTCTCCCCATTTCACAACGTGCTTTAGGGATTTGGAGCAGTAAAACTCCTGGTCACAAACTACAAGCATTGGTTGCATTTTGAAGCCTGTAGCTACTATAAACTAAGGCTGATATCCCAAAATTACTATCTGGCAGAAGGAACTCTGCTGGCAACCAGCAAAGAACGAAGAATTGACCCTCTCATCGACAGCTGCCTTACACCAAAGAGAACTGTGACCTGTTCGTATCATCCAAACAGGGAGGTCTAAAGGCTACATGACTGGACTTCCAACTAAACTTGAATATAACAGCCAGACCAGCTGCTTTTGCAGCCTTAAATTATCATGTTAATTGACATCTCAAAGCATAGAGAAGCCTGCATACTCAGTTTAAATCTAAAGCATCCCAGTGTGTTCTCTTCATCTGACCTAACCTGTTCTTCGTAATGAAATAAAAAAACCTGTCTGTATAGTGTATGTAGGTACAGTCACAGATCAGCAAAAAGCCGGGTAAGTTGAGCACTAAAACTGCCAAAACGAGAAATGTCCAAGAATAATATATGTCATGCCTACTGCATGTAGAAGCACAAGGACTCCACGCTGTAGCCCACAGGTGAAATAAACATCATTCTTCATTCAATTTTTCTAAATTACTTTGAGTACAAAAAAAGAAATACAAAGTTAATGTTTCTCCTCTGGGTCCTTTCCCATGGTTTAACATCAGTGCGGACCTGTTGCACACACATAAATCCACTATCAGTCTTCACTACAGCGTACAAAAACCTTATAAGATTATTTCCATAGCCTTGCTCCCTGTCTACCCAATCTGCCAAAAGCACAAGAATTTGCCCTGCATTTCAGGACTAAAAAAAAGGCAGCCCAAAGTTCTGGACCTTCAGTGTTACAGAGATTGAAACAAAACTCACATTTTTACTTACCAGTACTTCTATATTTTCACTCTAGTTTCACAATAAAGGAGTATTCATGACTTTAATTTTAATTAAAGAAAAAAAATCACATTTGTGCTTGAAATCTAGCTTTGTCGGTATCTCTGATTTCACAGCATTCCAAAAGATTCTGGATGTTTTTCTAGTCTTTTGGGTGTTAACCAACTGAGTCACCTCTGAAATCCTGGTATGGTCCTGGGTAAATACATGCAGATTGGAAAGCATGCACCGCAAATATGACCCCTTTGCAATTCTGCGTTTGAGTCTAGTAAAACTGAACCTCTGATTCTTGATAAATCAAGCATTTTACCAAGAAGAATGCACGTTCAGATCTCATGAACAACTCGTTGGGTTTCAATTAAATACATATACATATCATACATACCTGGTTGGTGGATTGTACGTTTTAAAGGCTATTGAGGTATTTTCCGGCTAAGACTTTTGAGTTTAGCCCTGCTTGGGGATTGTAAACGGGATTTGATTGCAACCATGCAGGCGGTTCTTTACTGACCTAGCTGGGTGTGTGCCATGAGATCTGCAAGCACAGTGGCAGCAGCGGTGGCGGCATTGGAAGCAGCAGCAGGTTTCCCTCCGGGATGAGATGAGGTGGAGGATGCAGAGGATGAGGTGGAGGAGCCCTGAATAACCCGGTTAAGCCAGGGCTCTACGTTGGAATGGCTCTGGAACGGAGTGGAGGTGATCCGCCCTTGCCGACGTAACGAGCCCTCATCTTCTGATGCTGACGATGTGTCTGTGATTAAAATAACGATGACAGGCATGTAATGTGGGAATGACCCAACAGACGGGAACATGAAGTTTTTTTCCATGTTCTTCACGCGGCGTTCTCATGTGCTACACATGAGATGCATGTATTAAGCAAATGGTACATTCGCATGCACAAATTCTGCTCATTGCTGTCTTTTAGATTAATGCAACAACTTCACATTATAACTAGTAAACACCTGAAGCAAAGTTTCATTCACATCCTGCATTTGGAATGACGCAAGACTCAAGGCTTCTACCTAAGGTACCTAGGACATTCACTAACTATTCCACTGAAAGAATATTTCTGTTCTTAACAAGAATACTTCTGTTCTGAATGTTGTCCCACCTCAATAAATAAAAAAAATTAACTGCCCTTTTTTTTTTTTTTTTTTTGGGGGGGGGGGGAATCCTTCAATTTTCAATTCTTTTGACAAATATTTTGAGAACAGATCACTAAAAAAGAGCACAATACTATAAAGTTCAATGAAAGAGTAACTTCATTAATCTAATTCAAAAGAGTTTAAAAACATATTTTGACAACATAAACTGATGTTACTCTCCTTTTCTCTTCGGAGGAAGGAAAGGATTAATAGAGAATATCTGTCATTCGTTTGCCAGCCCAGCCTTAAACAGTGACAACTACACAGAAATGCTTAATAAAGCATCTTTTCATTCTAGATGTACATCTGTCGCTGCTAGAAGTCTGATAAAGGGCTCCTATTTTAACTACCATTCCGTTATTTACAACTTTCCAGAAGTTTCCCTTTGGCTCTGTATCTTTCCATGTTTATTGTCCCCTCAGTAACAAATAAAAAGGTCTTTCCAAATATCAAGAAGATACAACTCTCTTCATTTTGAGTGAAAAATAGAAACTCTTTTTTTTTCAAATCCTCTGAAGACGTAACTGTTCAGCTCTATACAATTCCATGTACATTTTGTTGAAGTCACATGAAAACTCCTTTCCTCGTCTTTGTAAACAAATTTCAGTCACCGGGTGTTTAATTTTCTGCTTTTCAGGAATACGTGCGTTTCCAACAGCTTCAGAACAATGGCTCTTAAACAGTCTAAAACCACAAAAATCAGAAATAATTTAATAACAAGCTCATTTAACTCGATGGCATTTTTGAAGCTAAAATCTCTCATTACTTTACCATCCTTAGTCAAACATGGTAATTTGGAATGAAACTACCCAAGCAATCGATCTTTGAGGAGATACAACTGTGGTGGGTCCCCATTCCCGGGTGTGTGTCTTGTGTGACATGTCTGGTTTACTGCCACGGTTGTAGGTTTTGGCTGGTTACTCCATCTGTGCCTGGAGAGGAGCCAAACCTGCCCCTCAGTGCTCGCAACCTTCCATTTCTTTGAGGCAGAAAGCAAAAATAAACAATTCCAGGAATATGGGACAAGACGGGATTACAATCAGGTTTTGCATTAAAAAAACCCAACAAACCAACAAACTACATATACAATCTATTATCACTTCAGAGTAAGAAATCAAATTACAGAAAAAACAGATTTCTCAAAGAATACATGCTCTGATAGTATCTCGTTATCCAGATACAAGTTTAATGAAGTCTCTAACATTTCTAAGCTTTCAAATGTCTTACATAAGCAGAGTTGGGAAAAAAAAACCCACTTTAAATGCAAAATATTAACTGTGTATAAAAACGAAGGATCCGCAGTAAACCCATTCTAATATCAAACCAAAATTACAACAGAAAATTAGCAGGGGAACATCAGTAACGAGCTTCATGGCAGTCGCAAGAGTTAATTGGTGGTTTTGGGTGTGCTGCGAGCAGAATGTACTTGGCGTGCGGCTCTTCCTGGCTGGGACCCGGCCCAAGAGAGCCACAGAAACCACCACCCTTTGGACCAAAGTCGCGTCCAGACTGCGGTTCAAGTTCTGATCATGTGAAATCCGCGTGGGGAGGATGGGAGACTCGATGGGATGAAAACAAAACCACGCTAAAATTTTTAGAAGGATGACTGATGAAAGCATTACTGCCAGTCAGGAGTTGGGTTTGAATTTAAGGCTGTGACTGGAATCCAGTGCTTCCTTCCTGGTGATTGATGGTAACTGTTTGTAACAAAATATCAATTATTAAGAAGGCTTGATTTTAATTGCATTAACTTCTGCCAATACAAGGAATTCTAAGGCAGTGGCCAAATGGCTCAAGACAACAAAACTAGATGCTCTAGCGCTACTCAGCTTCTTTGCAATTTCAGATCTTTTTTGCTGAGCTAACTTTGCAAATAAATGCAGGCCCATAAGAAGAATTATTTTGGTGAACTAATATAGCTAGAAGCAAGTCCTCAGAATATTTCTGAATGGCCCGATCTCCCATGATAGAGAATTCAACCAGGGGCCTGGACACTGCAGCAGCACTCATAGAAACAGGGGCTGATCCCGCTGGCCAAGCAGGTTGGAGCTCACACATTCACACACACGTACAACAGGGAACCCTCCAGCAGCCGGGCTGGGACACTCGGGCTGCTGATCCCTAGATTCCAGTCTCCCCAGTTGCAGACACCCGGATGTACGAGCCCCACATCCCCACATATTTGGGGATGTTCCTCCCTAAATCACCTAAATCTACCTCTTTCCTCATCTGTGGTTCCTCACTTAAACATCGTGTTATGAGTCTTTCCTGGTTTTGTTAAAAAACAAGTTTCTCTTTCAGTGAATTTTGCCTGTCAGCTAAAGCCTTCATATTAACTGCATTTTCCTGGAGAACCAGACCCATGTTTTCGTAAACCTAGCAATGGAATGCAAACTTATTGATAAGCATGGATGGACATCTCGCGAGAGGGGCGACGAGAAACAAGTGACTAAGAAACTGACTAACTGTGTATAACATTCCATTCACGTGAATACTTCATATAAAAGTGGGAGATCACGAGGATCTCGTCCCTTTTTTCCCTTTTTCCCTTTTTCTTCCCTTCTCCTTATGGCCGACCTTAGGAGAGGATCTTGCTGGTCGTCCCTGAGAACTGAGGCCTAGTGAGAGACTGAATCCAGCTCCGCTTGGCTGCAGAGTCCAGTCCAGGACTTTGGTGGCCGGCTCTGCAGTTGCTGAGACTTTCAAGATTGGTTTTGTATATTTTGTATTATTTTCTCTATTCTTATTAGTAGCATTAGTAAAACATCTTTAATTTTTCCAACTCCCTTCTCTCTGTTCTTCTTTCCCTCCCGATCGCCTGTGCTGAGTGGAAGGGGGGAGAGGGAGGGGAAAAAGGGGGAAGTGGGGGGGGGGAGAGGAGGTCAACAATACATCTGCCAGGGTTTTATTGTCACCCCGCAATCTTAACCCTCGACAGAGTCTCATACACTCCCCAGATATTCTTGCCTTGCATAGAGAAACAAAGATGATTAATAGAGTGGAGCATCTCCCATGTGAGGAAAGGCTGAGGGAGCTGGGGCTCTTGAGCTTGGAGAAAGAGAAGACTGAGGGGTGACCTCATTAATGGTTACAAATATATAAAGGGTGAGTGTCAGGAGGATGGAGCCAGGCTCTTCTCGGTGACAACCAATGATAGGACAAGGGGTACAAACTGGAACACAGGAGGTTCCACTTAAATATGAGAAGAAACTTCTCAGTGAGGGTGACAGAGCCTGGACCGGGCTGCCCAGGGGGGTTGTGGAGTCTCCTTCTCTGCAGACATTCCAACCCGCCTGGACACCTTCCTGTGTAACCTCATCTGGGTGTTCCTGCTCTGGCGGGGGGACTGGACTGCATGAGTTTTTGAGGTCCCTTCCAGTCCCTGACATTCTGTGATTCTGTGATCCCATAACATGTCCCACACCCCTCCATGCCATCCCCACTCAGTCTGGAAGGCTCTCTAGGGTTGACTGGTCTGACGGGTCTCATACCTGGGCAGGGGGGCTGGGGCTGTCTCAGGACAGCCCTGGGAGGGGTGACCCTTCTCTGAGTCCTTAATTTGGGTTCCTGCTGCCATTCCTCCCTGTGCTCCTCTGGGCTTGTGTGGACGGCTCTGTCACAGTCTGATGGCTCCTGGGACATGACTGGGAGTAGCTGGGGCAGGGCATTATTTGGGCTTCCCCACCTGCCACTCTTTGTGCTCCTGCAAAGGTGTGCAGACCAGCTCTGATCACATAACCTAACAATTTACCTGCAGCATCTCCTTCTTCTCTTTTCTAATATAGAGTCTCTCCTTCCCAGTAGCAGCCTGCAGAGCCCTGACCTCAGGCACAATGGGCGCAGCAGAAACTGCAGGGACCCTGCCTCCAATCTGTCCTGAAGGTATTCCAAAGAGAACGATACTTTGGTTCTCTCAAAAAAACTGCAAGGAGATTCCTTCGACAGTTTTAAATGCTATGGGAGACAGGAAAGCCTAGCTGTCCTCTGCTCTCAGCAGTTTCTGGATGCCAGCTATTTTTTGTACACCAAATTATAGGCAGAACAGCAGCATGTTCTGTTCTTATTGTGATGTACCACACACCAAGCACATAGTGATGTGACACACTCGGGGAACAAGAGAAAAGCACTGAGTGATGTGACCTGAAATGCACCGCTGACTGATCAGAGTTTCATTTGGAGACTGAGAAAGAGTATCGCTTTGGAGAGCTATAACCAGAAAACTCAGGGCCTCTTTCCCAAGGCCTCAGTACCCAGGTGGTCGCTCTATGTTAAATTTCTTCCAGGATTTCACCTTATGCAATTCATGACCACTTTCACACACAAAACCAACATGTATTCAAGAAAACTCAAGAGCATGATGAGCTCTCTGCTGCAACAGCTGCACTCATGAGCTTCTGAGTATATGAGTGCTAGAAGAACAGGCTAATCAAAATGCATGATACCTTAGCATATTTTATAAGCAAAAACGTGAAGGTGAAGAAAGACCATATAGCAGGCTACAGAAGAAGCTTATTAACTTATGAAATAACTAGAAAATCTGTAAAACAATATACAAAAGTGTGTGACCATCAAACTGCCAGGAAGCAAGAGAGCGGCACAGCAGATCTGCTCTTTTACAGAAGGTAGGTAAGAAACAGAACTGATGCAGAAGGGCACTAGAGGTCAGTGTGCTTCTACTCTGGGGCCACATTAGAAAAGACAAGTGCACACGATTCAAAACTTAAGAGCTTAGGGAAATTCCTCTTTGTATACAAGATACTGGCCCCCAAACACTTGGCTTGCTAGCACAACATGTTATCTGGAGAAAGATTTTCCTAACCCCTAGGGAATTCATTGTGAGACAACAGGAAGATTACTTTTGTTTTCCCTAAAAAAAAAAAAAAAAAATTAAAGAAAATGTTCCGACCTAAACAATCTGAACAATTATAGCGTATGATTTTTCTGAATGTTTTAAATTGCTCGCAGTTGAAATCATCTTGATGAATGTTCTGCAAGCTAATGCAGCAACTTAATGCTCTGGCATTTTCTTCAACTCTTAAAGAGGAATCTTATGCAACATGAAATAAGGTATTTACAGCTCTGACATGCCTGCCAAGATTATCTCCTTCCAAGCGAGACATTACATAAGAGAACATAATGCATAAAGGGCAACTGCTCACTCTTATTATTGCTTTCAAGTGTACCTTTAGCAGGTACAGTATCTCTGGATGAGACACTAAAAATCCTGAGAAAAGACACCAAAGAACAAATCCAACCAACACCTAATAATCAGGAAATACAGCCGTTGATATGGAAGTTTATGGCAACATACTTACAACTTAGCAGAAAAAGCATTTGCTCTTTATACTTTGCTATCAAGTTCACCAGGCTAGATTTACATATGTTAACTCAATAGATACCTGGAGGTGTGTACGTTTCTACTGAAGAGTGCACAAGAACAGACCGTCTTTTTGAAGGCATGGGCATTTTCCTCTCTTTGTATTTTGCAAGTGCTGCTTGTACTGCTTCGGTGTGGACATCTGCATAGAAAACAAACAAAAAAAGGTGAAAAGATTAGGTTTAGTCATCATTTCTTTCTGAAAACATAAAGAGCATCAGCGGCATTTTTTACAGCGCAAATCAAAGGGCTGAACGGCACATGATGCACCTTATGGCTTTAGTCCTGTTCAGCCCAACCGCTTGGCCTGCAGGTTCTCAGCTTCAGAGGACAGAGCAGAAAAGTCCAAAGCTAAACTACAGTAACGTGTTTTTCAATTCTGAAGCTGTGACAACTCTTTTCAATTGTTTCTCCTTCAGTGGTGTTCAGTAGGACCGAATAAACCCGCCTGCCTCCCACTCAAATCCAGCTGAGAAGCAACGGCTTCAAAAGTGAAGGGAGGATACAAGCAAGGTCAAGTCAACATATTTTCCACATGAAATCAGCTTGAAAAGGCTTTGCAAGTATCACTGAGGAAGAACACCCAGAAAATCAATACTGAAGCTACAGAATATCCAGCACATTCGTTTTGAGCTATGATTTATTTCTATTTTGGGGGGGAAATTTCAACATGGATACTGTAAACCTGCAACAGCATTGGAGTCCATCCCTCAAAATCTGCAATGGGAAAAGAAGTGAAAAATGTACACTTGAAGTTCTCACAAAACAATGCAAATAAAAACAGAAAGAAGAGGCTAAAAGTATATGAAGAATTAGGAAAGACGCACAAACTGTTTTCACTTCCCTGAAAGCAAAGATTAACCTAATATACTCATTGGGTGTATTTTAACTTTTCTTATTTTTTAAGCCAAAACGGAGATAACAGAGGAATTTGGTGTTGAGTCAAGACCACACTGAAGATGAAATTTAATGTATTCAAGTCATTCTAAATCGCCTTCAGCAGATTTTTCTCTTTGACATATATATTTCGGCGGTGTCAAAAGCTAAAACTTATGTAGAAAGTAAATTAATGAGAAGTGAACAGATGTCAAGAAGAAATACGGCAGACCAAAAATACACTTTAACTTATGACCTAAGATTCAAACTCAACAAGTACCACATGTATACACTTACACATAGCTAAAAAAGGGCCCAAAAAGCAAGTACTGTGATGGTGCATTTGTCTTAGCCCATTTCTTTCACATGGAAGCTTTTATACAAGAATTAAAGAATGAAAGTGTTCAATTGGACAAAAAGATGTATTCTTTCATTAAATATCAATCTAAGGCTGCAAATACATAACAGGTTCATTGCCTCGTAGGTATGAAACTCAGCCATGTGACATATAAACATTTATACAATTAGATATTTTTTAAAAAAAACAATTTCTCTGCTCCATGCCTGTAGGAATTAACCTTAATGATGACTACAAGTAAAGCTGCATATTTTACAGTACTTTTTGTTTTGTTTTGTTTTAAAAAAAGCTACCATTTCTGGTACTAGTCCCAAAACTGCTTTGGTCATGCTCAGCACAAGGTTCTTCCTAATAAATTTTAAATGCGCTGATCAATTCCAGTTAACTTTGACAAGGTAGAGACAGCTCAGAGGAAAGCCAGTGAGTATATATCGTAACAAAAATCAGAGAGGTTTTTGCTCATCCCAAAGTATGAAAGGCTGTGAAACAGCCAAGCGCAGCAGATCAATGTGAACCTGTGGGAAGTCTTGGCACAGCTGCATCCCAACGCACGGGATGAACACCTTACACTTGGGGGACAACTATTCAATTCTCCATTTCAAAAAGAACCAGATTGCAAATGCTGCCCTACTACACAGCACGATTTACTGCGACACACGAGGTCGAAGAGACGCCGTGAGAGAAGCAAAACACAGGACTGGAAGAGCATCGCGCCTTTAAGAGAAATGCCAGAAAAAAACCAATCTGCTCTTAATAAAAAAAATCAGGAAGCTGCTTTTTTTAGTTACAGGTCCAAATGAGAAACAAACTGTTTCCTGCAGTCTGGCCAAATGGATCGCAAAAATCAAAATAAGCCCTGTGCATATAGCCCCAGACACCACCTAGTTCTTTGCAGCAATCGTGTCACAGCTCTCCCAGGATAATCTGTTCAGTGCTGTATTTAAAATACATATATATATATATATATATGTATATATATATATATATATCTATCTGCAAATATACTACACCACCTGTGTGTTCTTACAAGACTAAGGAACTTACTGGGTAGATGCTTGTCTCAAATAAGAACTTTCTGTGCAACTAACCTCTGAGAGGTTCAAGGACAACAATGTTATGAAGAGAAAAATATCTTTTAAAAGTACCACTTCTTAAACCTCTATCTTTTGAGACAAGATTATTTTTTAATACTGTGCACCCTGTTAGATTTTTGTTGCTGTCCTTCACACCAAGGAGTTGTTAATAGATGCTTCGTGTATTAAAAATTCACTGCCCTCTCTCTATGTCTCCCTGCCCCCCATCCCTACCGCTTTTGTCAAGTCTTGGTTTCTCCTTATCTTGCATTTTGGACTTTCTCCCTCCCCTTTTACAAAAGTCCACAGTTGAAGTTTATTCTCATGGATACCCAATAACAAATCTCATAATTTCACAAAACCCCGGGAAGTTTAAGCAGAACTCAACGCATCTCTTGTTTTGTTGTGTTACTTAGATGCACTAAGGACATTACTGCTATCCATAGACTTTTGAGAATATTACTTAAATTAAAGGTTATTTTTGCAGCCTTAAAAGTTAGGGGCAAAATACCATATCAGAACTGCAGTCAAAAACCAAGCTGCGTTTTGCTTTTTTTAAAAGATGGTACCTATTAGATGCATTCACTTCAACCATGCATATAGCTACATATAATTTAGAAACTATTTTTATGTTACATTAATAACTGATAGTAAGAAGGGGAACATAACAAATGTTTTTTCTCCAGCAAAGATCTTCTAAAAGAGAAAAACAACACACAATATTTATAGTCCGTATATAAATTAAGTCATCAAATAACATTGCAGATAAAAAAACCCAAAGCATTCTTAGCTAGTTGTGTATTTAGGGAATGGAAAGGACTCGCTAGAGGGAAGGGTATGTTGAGGCATTTTATTATAACAAAGCAGAGTGGGACAGGTCATAACACCACACAGATTTGTGATAGCAAGCATGGGAACTACTTTTTATTCCATTACCAGAGGGCAAAACCAGCACCACCTACTCCCAACCCCACAACCTGGAAAATACCGGATTAAATGATAAAAAAGCAACCAGAAGACAGTCAGGATAAATTTTTATTCTGTTTCATGCTTTGTTTTTATAGTGCTGATTTAACTCATCAGTTCCTTCTATACTCATTAAGATCTATTTCCAGCTTGAAATCTTTCTTTTAATATCATGTCCTTGGATAACAACTGAGTGGGACCATCTTCTCTCAGCCAAATAAATCAAGTAATCAGTTTTACTTCCCTGGAACACTTTGTTCCTGTTGCACTTTTACTTTAAGAGCTTTTCTACATTATGTACATTATGAAACAGAATTCCCTAAAAAGTTAAAAGGAATTAAATAGTTTTAAAGGACCAGAACATTTAGGGTACAGAAATTCATAAATTACCACAAATTAAAGTTTATTTGGATATTGGAGTTGCAAGAAGCAGCTCCCTACCATCATCTATTATTAAATTCTTAAAATTTTACTGTGAAACTGACTTAACATATAAGAACTGCGGCCTTCACTTTTCTTCAGTGGATTAAATAGTCATTAAAATCAAATCAAATGTAATCTGTATCGCAGGGAACACAAATGCTCAACAGTGAACACTGAAAGAGATGAAGAGCAAGCCCAGCATCTTATTAACATGAAGATTGCACATATCAAAGTGAGAAAAATGTCCATATGCTGCCATGCAAAAGCAGAAGTCTTGAAAAAATAGTTCTATGCTTCTGAACTTTAATAAAGCTGCAAGAAACCATCAACAATTTATTATTGATGCACGACGTTTTTTCTTTCCTCTGTTGCAGTAAGCCATATAATCTTCTCTTGCATTTTATGTATCTAGTCTCATTTTCTTTCCATCTACATGTCCTTAAAAAAAAAGGGGGAGGAAAACTAAGAAATAGTTTGCGGACTATAAATCACCTAAACTCTTACATCCTAAACCTTCCAGCTACGACAAGAGCATTTTTCTTCCCTGGTTGTAGCCTCTGCTTGTTTCTCAGCCTCTGACTCTTGGTCCTGCCTTAGGCACAGAAGGAAGAATTTCTACAGCTGTTTAAAGAAAAAATGACATTTACAAGTTGACCAGTTTCCCTTCTGCTCCCACATCTCCAAATACGAGCAACTAAACCAAACAGCACTGGTGGCCCATTTGATCGCATCCCTCTGACAAGTAAAAAGTTTTCTGGTAATATTTACTGCTTGAAGACAAAAATCTGCAGGTGATAAAAGTTCTAGTTAATTTAAATAGACACCAGCTCTGGCAAACTATTAAAATATGTGCTTACAGCCAGTAAATGGCAGATAATTTGCATAAAAAGGCAAAATTGTTTTGCTTGCTTATTTTAAGTAATTTATGTTGATGGGTCTAAAATAACTATAATTGCTCGAGGAAGAGATCCTGTTCTATGGAAAGTTGCATTCCACCCTCATCAACTGCTCTTGAAAAAGACACAGCAGAACTGATGAGATGTGAAGGAAGGAAAAAAAATAAAAGGAAAAAAGAAAGAAACAAACACTGGAAAGAAATTAGAAAAGAAGAAACAACACACCCTCCACTACCCCCCAAAGTCTAAAGAATAAGTCAAGCAACTGATAGAAGGAGCAATAGTATCCAGAATTACAGCCAAAGCTGTTTATCCTTCACAACAGGTAATGTGGGTCAACATACAGGGAAATTTAACGAGGGAACAACATTGTGAGCTGGTGGTGGTGGACACCTGTTCTTTAGGCAGAAAATGCTTGTGACATAGCTGGAATTTCTCGAACTGAGGCTGCTTTGTGAAGCAAAACTGTGACTCTTTATGTTGAAGTATTGGGAGGAACAAGGTGAAGCTGCTTCGCAGTAACCGGCGTTTTCTGAGATGTCTTGTCAACATTTCTGTGCACGCTGAACATATACATAAATCTCATAGCATGAAAAAGAGCATCAACACCGATGGGAAGCATTTTCAGACTTGAATCTACTAGATGTTTCAACAACTGTTAGAGTAGTAATACTTTCGAAGAGTAAAACCACATGCAGCAAACAGCCGGGATTTTTCTTTCAGTCTAGCTTTACACTGAGATCAAGAGGAGAACCACTAATGCCATAAATCTGAAGAATTTTCTACTAAGGAGGTGGTATTGGTGTCTGAAACCTATATCTACATTATGTTGCATAGACTTGGGTTTAACTTAAGTCAAGCAAAAGCATGGCTATTTGGTTTTGATAAGCTAAGCCTTGTCACGTATTGCTAAAGGGAAAAATAAATCCAATTACATGTGTTACAACTAAGAACTTTCTCCCCAAGAGTTTAAATTTCAAAGTGAAGAACTTTTAATGAAATATGAGTTAGTGGAGCAGGGATGGGAAAGCACAGAAGGACATGACAGTCCACATGAAGCATTATCATGGGTTTTGGCACTGGCCAGTGTTAAGTACAAGAGATAACCTGAAAACCCTAGGATCAGGCTTCATCTTCAATAACTGGCACTGGCAGAATTGCCTGAACACTTAAGGACAGTCAGAAATACTCATATTGAGATGCACGAATATTGGGCAAGCTCTACACTGATGAGATTGTGAGCAGCACTGCAGAATCACTGAAAGTCAAGCTTAAGAATTTTAAAATCAACAAGGCCATACAAATACTAACTCCAGAAAAAGAGGAGGCACTGACAGACTAACATTCAAAAGCCACGTCTCTTCATAAGCAAGTGTGCTGGCTGAACTGGTTAATATCCACCCAATTTTCCACGTCTTGCGCTGTAAGACTAATGAGCCCTATGCCGAAATTCCCCCAAACAATACCGGTAATATAGCAGGGTTGTTTACTTGTTCCTTATTTTTGTTTGTTTTCTTTTTTAAGTATCCTCAGTGCAAATTAAATGGGACATGTTGAGGCTCTGAGACAGGAAAATTGTCCGTGTTTACAGCATATTGCTCTAGACCCTCCCAGCCCTCTCAGGTGACAGTTCCCGTGTATTCCTCATTGTAGTTGTGCTCTTTCTCCAGATTTCATTTCTGTTGATTTAACAACATCAAATGCTACTTTAAATATATTAATTTCTGCCAGATTCATGACTCTGCTTGTAATTTATTTTGAGCCTGCTTGGTCGCAAACTAACTTGGAAATCATGGGTGCAATTCAACCACTGAATCTGTTTTTTTTCCAGTATATATTCAACAGTAGAATTATATAGACAATACATTTGATATGCAAAAATAAATTTAAATGATTGTGTCATTTAGTTAATTTTGATACTATATAACTTTCCCTGATATTCAAGAATTTCTTCTTTGTGTATCTGAATACATGAGTCTTTCCCAGGAGCCAACGTACCCTCAGAATATTTCAGAAGCCTCACTCATCCTTCAGTTATTCCTAAGGAACCCAGAGCGGCACATCAGCTCCATTTCTGGAGCAAGGTTTTAAATATCAGCAATGCATATACAATGCAATAACCACCACGTCCAAGCAGCTGCAAAGCAAGATGACGCAAGACCAACGACATATGAAGGATGCACAGTACGAGTCATCACTTGCACTTCTCAGCCCCAAACCCAAGACATAAAATTACCCTGGAAAACAAACATACAAATTTCCAGCTAAAAGCCCAAATTATTTAGGAGAGAAAAGCTTCCAAACACCTGCCTTTTCTCACTATTGTGACAAGGAATTTCACAGGGAAACAGTGCACTTCAACCACCTGAAAAGTAACAATGGAAACAGGATGTGATGAGGATATTGATATTTTCACAGAAGTTTCCAAAACAGGTTTGTCACAGTGGTGTCCATTTAAAATTAAGTAGAATGTCCATTGTGACATTTCCCTTTTTTGTGCACTTGCTTTAAACCAGGAAATATTTGAAAGTGAGCTACAGTAAATATGATAATCCTATAACCTTCCTTTAACAAAATAGCTCAACAAACCAAACAAAAAAACCCCACCAAGCCTGTAGTCTTCTAAACGTTTAAATAACTGTTCTGGAGACCGGAAAACCAATCAGCAAACAAGATAAAATTGTTCAGCATGGTGTAAAATTCACAATAAGAAAAACATCAGAAGGCAGGTCTACAATTTCTTTCACTCCAAGCATTTCCTCCATTCTGGATTCGAACAAAAACACTCCCCTATGGAAACACAAAAAGCTACTTGAAAAACATTCAGTAGGTCTCCCCTCTCTCAGAGCACTTTCAACTTTCCCTTTAGGTGTAAGTACTGCTTTGCTGGTACAATTTTGCTCTTAAGACACCTGAAGTTTTAGCCACGTTCATTTTCCTTACCAGATCGGAAGCGCTCGTCCCTCGAGTTGGTAGAACGGGATTTCTGCTGTTTAGATACAGCAGCGGTAGGTTGCGAAGAGCCTGAGACTCTGTTCTCTGTTTGCAGGGATGGATCCACACCTGAAATACAGTTTTATTTCAGGACAAATTCAAGTTTGTAAATAAAACATCTGCTTCCTAATGTCTACATTCTTTCACCATCCTTGACACCTACTTACCAGTTCAACTGGAGCCCTAAGTGTGTACCTTTAAAAAAAAAAATAAAAAATCTCATCTTCCAACTGCATTTTAAATTAGACTTTTTAGTTTGATCCATAAGCATTTCACACAGAATAAACACTTCCAAATTACAGAAAAATGCCTTTGTTTTTTGCAGGAGCTCACAATCATTGGTAATTAGGTGTTCTGTATGCCAGATCCATGTGGAAGGATATTACTGCCGGACATCAAGACTTAGACAATGGACTCGGAGATCCTGAAGAGACAAGATGATATTGCTCCACCTTTTAAATAAAACTTGAACTACTCTGTCAAGTTTCTTTCGAGTCTAAACACAAGACAGCTAGTTTGAGCAAAGTTTAGGAATGCGCGTATCTGTTTAATCTATTCCCATTTAATAGAGCTATACTCAGAAGATTCGCATTTTCGAAAACTCCGCGATTCTCTAATAAAAACCTTGTAGATATTAAGGGCAGCATTACTCTGGCAGCCTCAGATGTCTAAGAACCACTGCTCCAATCTAGGTTGGCTGGGTATTTTAAATACTCTTTAAGGGTTTTTTGCATGAACCTATTATAAACTTATGATCTTATGTGGATATCTGGTTTGGCGTTGTTTAATAGTAAACTTTCCTTACCCATATAAGACCTGCTGCACCAAGTTTCCTATGTTTTTAGCTCTTGTACCATATAGGGTCAAGAGCCTTGCATTTTACTCTTTCCTTCTCTTAAAGAGCTTCTGCTTTCCTGTCTGACCTCAAGTCTTGCTAGAACTCAAAAGAACATTTTCAAAATGCAGATATTTACAGAAAGCATCTATCACTGAAGACATCACTCAAGAGGACTCTATGCCAGTTCCTTTGCAAGTAAAGCTCTTTCTTTAACAAGAAAAGATTCCTCCTTCTTTCATGGGCTTTCTGTTCTCTCCCCTTCCCCCCAAGTACGTACCAAGAAAGAAGCTGGTAATTAATTATTAATAAAACTAGCAATTATAAGAGATTTTTATAAAGAGTTTCAGTAAGATGTGGTCTTCACATTTGAAGTGTAAGTTTTAAATACCCATTGGAATAAACGCACCAGTCCAACCTGAACTGATCAAAATGAACTTTCAAATATGCTCTTTAAATAGAATATCCTAAGGAAAAGTGTTCTATCTTCTTCCAGACTGGATCAGTTGCTAGGTATCAGACAACATCACAAGGTGAATGTGCTCCATAATCCCCTTCCCATCCCCATTGGCAGCTGAAGTTAACTCCTCTGGATTGAAAAGCCAATCTTGAGTTAGCCAGGGAGGGCGTGTGGGCAAAAATAATAGGACCCTACGTGAATAGAAAAGGAATGTTTACTAAATCACACAGATCTACATGTTTAGAAAGTAATCCAACTCCTGAGATGTTCTGCTGCCTTTCACAATTTGCTGTGCAGAAAGAACAAACACATTCTCACCTAATGGAGTTTTCCTACTGTCCAAAAGTAAAGGTTTTGAAGTAGATGACAGGCTAAGTAATATCAAATGCATTTCCTGATAGGGGAAATGAGACAGGCCAGTAAAGAAACTGAAGCGTCCTCAGCGGAGAGCAGTCCAACGTGGAGCTGAGTAAGCACACAATGTTTCAACGCCACCCAATATAAAGAGGTGACCTTCCCTGAAACACTTACCAGAATTCAGTTTCTAAAAGAGCAACAAATTTAGCCAGCCAACAGAACTGATTCAACGTATCTGATGCTCAAAGAGTGGTGAAAACACTTGAGAACTGTATTTTACATTTCATGTGAAGAGAAGTTTCACATAACCACAGGTCAAGAGTCCAGCAAGGTTTGTTAATCTGGAAACAGTAAACAACAACTTCATATTTTGTTAAAAAGATTGAGGCAAGACATCTCCTCAAAGCCTGAGCCAAAAAAAAGCAGATGCAAATGGATACTGTGATAACCAAGGTGGTGAAAAGAACAGGCTAAGCAGCTAAGCTGAGAGTCTCCGTAGAACAGATTGCCAGCTGCAGAAATTTTCAAAATTTTTTTTGCTTTTTCAGAGACAAAGGTTTCACATCGTAGTGCAAAAATGCCTAGGATGAGCCTGCAAAAAAATCGCTTCTTGGTAAATATAGTAAGATATTGCATCTGACTCTTAGGCTACACAATTATGTGCCAGAAAAATCCCGTTCCACAAGCTTGGTGAAGTTGTTAATTTATCCTGGTACTATGCAAATCATTACCTGAGCCTTCAGCAAAAGCAGCTGGATAATTCAGCTAACTGCGCCCATTGGAACTGAAGATCTTTACAAAAATAACGTATTCAGTAGTATACATCAAAGACACTTGCTCCACTATCACTGTGATTTGCCTTTTATCTTACCCAAAGCTAACAAGGATAAAAAGTCATCCTAAAGAGACTGCCTATTCCAATTAACTAAACAACTTGCTGTTACAGGATGAAATTAATGTTAACATTTGCATTATAACTGTATTATTCCATCCACTAACACTGGAGATTCAAGGCTAACACTACCATTTCTAGCAATTTTGATTTATACAAGCAAAAAATTATTTTGCTATAGGAGCACTGAACAGTTGCCAGTCCAATGAAGACTCTTTGCTCTTGGCTAAACACATCCGGCATCAGATAGGCAGAGATAAACATTTCAAAAACATACTTTGCAAAAGCGCAAAAATTATAGCTAGAGGACTTCCCTGGCAAACCCCACGCAGAGCAGTGGCCCTGTTGCCTCCTTCATCTCATCTGTATAAAATGTGATGTCTTAACATCAAACTCAATGGATTTTAAAGACTTTCACCAGTGTCTCAGCAAACCGTAATCTGAAGCAGCTATTGGACATTCAAAGCTAACTACCTTTGCAAAAAGACTGATCTTGAAATTCATCTCCAAAAAATAGAAATTCAGACAGAGTAACTTCAGCTCTAAACTAGGTTAATCTACATGAGGTAAGCCGTACCAGTTTACTAGCTAAACCTTTCAAAAATAATCTCTTCCAAGTTGTAAACTGAGAACTAAAAATAAAGGAGTTAAAATAGCATAGCAACAATTCCCTCCATCTCAGTTTTACTTGTATTGCTACCCAATTATGTGTCAATGCCTCCAAACATCCACAGTTTGCAGATGATGCTGAAGCACATTAAAAAGCTTTGCGGAGGGGAGGGAAAGAGGGAGGCCAAAAAGGGAACTTCAGGCTCTTCAAACGCTACTGAACCTTCCTGCAGCTGTTGAATTGGACCTAGAAATAAGAAAGGAACAAAAGACGACAACCAGATTCAAAGCACTAAAAGAAAGGAAAAAGGGGCATGACAAAGCAGAAAGTAAAACAAGTGTGGGAAAGCCCAGGTCTGGCTCTAGGCCAAGCTCTGGGTCCGCCCAGCCCCGCTCTGGTCCCCTCTCTGCTTTCTCCCCCCCAGGCTCTCCAAGGAGCACAGCCAGCCATCCCCCGGCTCTTCAGCCCATCTCCTCCAACCTGCCTCTGGCTACCACCCCCTCCCTTGCTGTGGACTCAAGCCCTACAGACCTCCTGGCCATGTTTCTCTGTTGTGGCCTGTTTACCACCCACACTCACACAGGGTCCCTACCAAAACGAGGGATGCTTTTGCCAAGGACTGCAGGTCGAGAAAGGTTCTCCTGCCCCTCTACTCTGCCCTGGTGAGACCACACCTGGAATATTGTGTCCAGTTTTGGCCCCTCAGTTCCAGCAGGACAGGGAACTGCTGGAGAGAGTCCAGCGCAGGGCAACAAAGATGCTGAAGGGAGTGGAGCATCTCCTGTGTGAGGAAAAGCTGAGGGAGCTGGGGCTCTGGAGCTGGAGAAGAAGAGACTGAGGGGTGACCTCATTAATGTCATGATATATAAAGGGTGAGTGTCCGGAGGATGAAGCCAGGCTCTTCTTGGTGACAACCAATGATAGAACAAGGGGCAATGGGTAGAAACTGGAACACAGGAGGTTCCACTTAAATTTGAGAAGAAACTTCTTCTCAGTGAGGGTAATAGACACTGGACCAGGCTGCCCAGGGAGGTTGTGGAGTCTCCTACTCTGCAGACATTCAAACCCGCCTGGACACCTTCCTGTGTAACCTCATCTGGGTGTTCCTGCTCCAGCGGGGAGATTGGACTGGATGAGCTTTCGAGGTCCCTTCCAACCCCTGACATTCTGTGATTCTGTGTGACTGCTTGGCTCCCTCACCTCTACCCGCCCTAGTGGGGAGGGAACTTCAGGAGTTTCCTCGTTAGAGCCATTTATTAATCCCTATGTGAGCAGGGGCAGGGCTGGGTGTGCTGGAAACAGCTTCTCCTGCCCTGTTAGCACCCCTTCACTCAGCATGGCAGAAGAGGCCCATCCTTGTGCAGCACCCATGAGGTATCTGCATGTAAGCCCTTGATGTCTCCATCACCAGGACACCTCGTACTCCTCAGAGTCTTCTCAAGCAACACTGAGTAGCTGTGCTAACGCTGAAGTACAGCTCCGCAATAACAGTCCTAGTAATTCCAGCTTTCTTTAAATACAATTTTAGGTAGTTACTCCCCACTGAACTGTAAAGGAAAAAAACCCAAAGTCCCCAAACTCTCGTCACATAAATGACCCAAGATTTTCAAGTTTCACATGAAACACATATTATAGAATCATTTCAGTTAGAAGAGACCCTCAGGATCATCGAGTCCAGCCATAACCTAGCCTAACTCTAGCACTAAACCATGTCCCTGAGAACCTCATCTAAATGCCTTTTAAAAAGCTCCAGGGATGGTGACTCCACCACCTCCCTGGGCAGCCTGTTCCTATGTATACTGAGTTCCAGATCTTTTCATAGAAAACTTACAGCAGGAGACTAAATGGAAATTATTCCTCAGGAGACTGAAATCTGAGGACTGAGGCCCTCTCTTTACTTTTTGGTCTGAGAAGCCTCACGTCAGTTATTAAGCACCCCATCCTTACTCAGGTCACAGTTCAATTTTATCATTCTTTGCTGTCATGCCACATCCCAGAACATATTACCTGATGCATACATTTTTGTCTTCATTATCTGAAACGATCTAAGGGTTCACACCTTCCAGATCAGCGAAACTGAACAAAGCTCTACCCAATGTAACTTATAATCCAGAATAAGATATTAGAAAATCATGACTCAAAAGCAAACAAAAGAAATAGGCATCATATATATGTACTATGCTTGACAATCTTCCACCGTTGTATAACATCTTCCTCTACTCAACAATGTAAACTTCAGCTCCTAAATTTCCACTTGGATAAAATAAACCAATTTTAAGGGTGCTACTGCTTTCCATTAAAGGAAGAATACAACAGGAGCAAAACCCACAAAAGCATAGAAGACACTTGTTAAAAGTTCAGTGAACCCAAATACCAGCCAGGAAACCAAACTGTCTCAATGAAAACACCAACAGTGAGACACACTTGTTTACACATTATGACATGACTGTTAAACAGAACACCGAGGTGTTACTAGCTAGAACTTTTATTTCTCAATATAATACTCCATTCTAAGTAGCAGTCCAGGGGATTGCTCCACAAGCAGCCCAGCTCTCCTAACATAAGCTGATCCTGCTCGTCAGTCACAGCCGAAATTAATATAAATTACCCAAGTGCCCCGCAGCACAGGTCTAATCAAAGCAGGCGGTAAAAGCAGCAGAAGTCCTCATGGCAGAACCAGCAACACCAAGTCAGCCCCCGCACCTCGGGAGACCCTGTTAAAACAGCCCTTGCTTGGCTATTGACTTCCAAGGTGATGTTGGCCACATCACTTCCGTAAATTTGGTTATATTAGATGAGCTGGCAGAGGCAAGGTCCATTTAAGCACGCTAATTAGAAGAGAAGCAAGCAAGTTACCAAGGATGATGGATATAAGCACGTTTTGGGTGCCTCATGAGAACAGGTTTTACATTGTTAGTTCCAGAAAAATACAAAGCAGTGTCTAGCAAAAAAAGACATGCTGTGAAACAGCTGCAACACTTCATTAGCACAGATGAGCATGAAGGGCCATCACCTACAAAACACATCCAGGGACCCCAAAACCTACAGATCCTGAAGCCAAGCCCACTTTATTTCTAGGAAATACACAATTTCTAAGTAAAACTCTGATATCACAGGACTATAGCTTTTAATTTTATCATAATTTTTGAAAACTATTTACCTCAATGTTTCCGATTGAATTAAATCCTTGGCGTTTAGTACGCTATTTGATCTTTTGTTCTTGACTTTATCAGAAGGTTTACACCAAGATGTACACTTTGTGCAGCTTCTAAACTCTCTGCCAAATAATCTATCGCATAAAGATCCATACAGAATAAACCATCCTTAAAATAATACAATTATTAGGCTCTAACTATCTAGGAAGCCCTTACCACTATTTAGGTGGTACCTACCAACTGATTACCAAATGAACCATGGGAAAAGATGAATGGCTTGCACCTGACTACTTAAGTTCAGATTACTTGAGAACCACCTGCCCGAGGACTGATTTATTTGAAAAAAAAATATATATATAACTATATAAAATTCACAAAGTGATATATCACCAACATTTTGTTTCTTCTCCTGGCAGCAAGCTCAAAAATATTTGCTTTACCTAGACAGATATAGTTAGACTGGAGTAGAATGACTCTTACTTTTAATGAAAAAATTATTTTTCACAAAAAAAACTTCAACAAAAAACATAGTTAGTCTAATAGCATCATCGCCATATTCAAGCTCTTAAAAGAATGTACTATAAAATTTGGTCATAATACTGAATACTGCCATACTGAAAAATGACTCAATTAAAAAGGCATATAAACAACAATCTCTTGATATTTTGGGAAACTGTGAACAGTCAAGCTACAAACAGCTTTTTCAACCAGCCCAAGTTATCATATGACATTTTCATATATTTCATTTAAACCAATTACACTAATATCCAACTAAATTAGTCTATTAAAATTTGGACATACTTCGATCACAGCTTTTATAGCCGACATGTAACGTAGGAGTTTTAACTCAATAGCATCAAGAAAAAGGTAACTGCACTTTTTTCCTGTAAGTTATAAATATAAGAAATTATAAAAGCTATTGTAGACTGTGAGACACAGGAGTAAATTGCACATTCCTTAGAAGAGGAACTACAGAACAAACACTATAGGGTATGTAAAACACATCCCGTTCTAACTGAATGCGAGGCTGAGGTACCCACAAAGAAATTTAATCAAAAATCACAGCTATATAGAATCACAGAACAGCCCAGCTTGGAAGGGACCCTGAAAGATTATCTGGTCCAACCTTTCAGATGGAGAAGGGCATGTATCCTTGATAGCAGCAGAAACTGGAGCAAATTCAAATGACTGCAGAGGCTTAAACCCCTTTTCCTACACTAGTTGGCAAAGCTCTAATCCCACTCAAACATGTCTTTCTATCCAGCCTGGCTAACAGCATGTGCACTCATCATTCATCAAGTAATCAAAAGGATTACAGTGGAAGAAACACGCTCTCTTATTTTCAGGCCTTCACATGGCTACTAGACAAATCCATCAGTCATATTAGGCTGCATTGCTAAGTTATCTTAAAAGTACTATTTGATTGTTTGATGCTTTAACTGGGCTCCTAAAGAATTACCAGTAAGGTTTTTCAAGTAAGTTACATAAAATAAAACAATGAAAACATCAGAAAAATGGAAGTATAAGACATACCAGCCTCAACCAAAACATATGGCACAGGGGCCTAAGGGCCACAGGCCTCAGATCCACTTCACCAAAACAGACAGAAACCTCAGGGAGCCAAATCTCATTCATGTACCCAAGTAATTGGCCACTGAAGAGGACGAGATCGTTCAGAGGCATCACAGAGAAACCTGTTCCTGTATTAGCAGCTCTCATGGAGGAACAAAGTTTCCATGCAAGATGGCAGCAACCTAATGAGGAGAAATTATTCCATGAACCAACTGTCTAAATTTCTGACGGTATCAGAGGGTTTGGTGTAAAGGTGACAACTTGTCACAACATATCTGAACATGGTCTTCAAAAATATTGGCAATGAAACAGCAATATGAGTTCATGTAGACACCAGTAACGTAGAAGAGAGGTTTTAGAATTCCAACTTCAGCTCACACACCTGAGTAAGCTGTGGAACAAAAAGAAATGTTTCCATTTAATTGAAATTGGTAAACCTTTGGAACAATAAGCAACGACACAGTAGGCAATAGAGCATCTACAAGTGTAAGGAAGCAAAATTAACATTCGTGGCAGACGCTATCCCCTCATTTCATATTTCATATATAGGTATCACTTTTTAATGTCTCCTCCCCTTCCACCTAAGCAAAATATTATTTTTCTTCACAATGCAGTTGTCCTTTCCATTCTAGTGAGGCTCCCCATTCACTAAGCATTATTTTTTTCCCTAAAAGTCTCCTTCAGGCATCTTTTGCTGAAGCTTTATCGAAACTAACGCTGCCATACTACTGCCTAAGAGGGACTCGTACTACAGGCCAGAGCCAGAAGCACCCACACAGGACTGCTACCCATCCCAGTCTTGCATCTCAACTTCTCCAGAGGGAATTTCAGCAGAAATACATTAACAGTGGAAGGCTGAAGCAGCATTTTCACACGTTCAGAGCAGAAGTCCCTCAGCTAACAGCCAACACTGATCTTCCACTCAGCACAACACATCCAATGGAAAGGAACTGGGATTTTATGGTTGCTTTCCTTGCCCACACAGTGCCCAAGGAATTGGTCAGGATATAGTTACGAACACTTGGCTTAAGCCAAGGGGAAAACTCTAAATGAGCTCGAAAAGCTGTCTGGTGCTCCTATCTGCAGGTTTGTTTACGATGAGCCTTTGTCCAACCTCTCAGCTGTTGAACTACCTAATTCATATTTGCCATTACCACACCCTGATACAAATATGTTGAGGAGTTTTGCAACATGATTCTTTGGGGCAGCCATCCAGCTTACATAACCCTGTTTGGATTGAAGAACAAACTCTTTCCCCGATCTGTTTGCACATCAACCCCCATTTCTTTTGACTGCGCCTTGAAGCTGAAGTCAGTTCAAGAATAATGATACGAGAAAAACAAGTAACACCTTACATGTTTTTTAATGTTTTGGGGGTTTAATGAACCAAAGGAAAGTCATAAGTGATCAAACTGGAACAGAGGAAACTGCAAAGCAAATAATATCAAAATTTATGCAGAAATACAGTACATTTTATTAGAACCAGTAATAGTTGGGACAAAGTAGATGAGAAAAGAAGCCCTCGATTTCAGATATAATTAATTGTGCAGTTCCTGTGGACATGTAGGTACTTAAATGCCTCACAAGCAATACCACCACTAATGATACTCATGGTGCTTCAAAATTTCAAGCCACCTTTATAAAGCCCTCACGAAGACGTAGAAAATACCAGCTCTTGGGAACATAAAAATGACTAAAGGACACTGACTGACTTGCATTTGTTTCAGACCTCAAAGAGCTCTTTAAAGATCTATGAATGAAGAAACTGAAATTACTTGTTTTCCTTTAAAAAAATACGAAGAACCATATGCTTTTATTAAAAAATATGATCAGCTTGTTTCCTTTAAGACTATTTTATCTTAATTATTCTCCAGCACTATTAATAATTGAAAGATGTCTCTGTATGTGTTAATTCATCTCAGATTTAAAGCAGTATGGGAAGTTGGCTTAACTGACACCACTAAATTTCATGATACTCACAGGTGAGGTTTTGCTCTGTTAAAAAGAAGCTACATGCTCAGGTTACTTGAGAGTTATAAAAAGCAACATTTAGCATCGCTTTTAACTCAATGAAATAATGATTTGTTGCCACACGGGGTTTTTTTTGTGTGCTGGGTTTTGTTTGTTTTGGGTGTTTTTAATCCTCAATATTAGAAACAATATGATGCTAATGACAATTTGGGGATTTTTGTTCTCACCAGTTACATCATTACTCTATATAAAAATCACACCGGAGACATGCAAGTCTCTAAATTTAATCCACCCCAGGAAAACTCCTGATGTCAGCTGTCAAGAAATAACTGCAAAGTGTCACTCGGTAACAGCTTTTACAGCTTTTTGTGTGTGTATGTTTTTGTTTGTTTGTTTTTCTTGAAAGGAATAGAAAGAGCTTGACCTAAACACCTTCGGTTTTATAAGTCGTATTTTAGGGTATGCACCCGGGTAAACTTTCTCAAAACTACCATGAATGTGGACTTGTACTTACAGCTGACAAACACACCATGTTCTGCAAATAACAGCTCTCAGAGGAAAATGAAGAATGTGTGTTTTTTCAAGTTTGTAAAGCAGAAGCATGTCTGCTTTATTATTCACACACTTGTTTTTTATTTCTTTATATTTGTTATATTGTCACTAACAGAAAAGCAGCAGTGGCAGCTGCACTGTGGTTAATGTACTACTCGTATGTTCTTTCACAATAAACCCATAAAAGCAAAAATCGTGCAAATTTATTTCCCGAAGATGAAGATGGACATTTGGAACTTCTATGTGAAACCTGACGGCTGAAGAGACAACCAGAGGCTCAAACCCTAAGTTTTAATCTGGCACTGATTGTTTCTCCTTGTACCAAATTTGTTTCTAACATCTACCAAAACAGAGATGACATAATAAAGCAAACAGGAACAGACCATTATGGGCTGAGGTTAATTACAATCATGTAGCTGACAGCAGAACAAGCCTCTGTTGCTGGACAATTCAGTGTAGATCCACTACTGACTGCACAAGTACGGCCTCAAGTTCCATAAACTACCTGTGAAGCAACAGAGGCTTCTTCCATCATCTCTGGATTTTATCTCATCTGCTTTGCCTTGGAAGTGTTCTTGAATCTTTAACATCAACTAGGTCCTAGCAGGTTCTTCCAACAAACAATTTCTTTTTAAAGTACTTAAGTACATTTAAGTACTTTAAAAAACCACTTATGTTGCCCAAGACAACCTCCGAAATGTTCTCTTCCCAGCAGAGCTCTCCCAGGTTGGTTGTAGCTACCACACCAACATCTGTCTTGGACTTTCCCAGAGAATAATCTTGGAATTTATCCTTATCACAAAATACAGGTAAAGGAAAGCTCACAGGCATCTTTTGCTCTCCAGAAATACAGGGCATTCAAGGCACTGGTCTGATCCTGCTGGGCACTTGACAACTAATCTGCAAGGGGACAGCTGGCCTCGAATGCTAGCATTGAGTTTTCTCAACAGAAGGCATATTTAGACCAAGAAAATTTGACTCCTGAAACATTCGAGAGCGAAGAAGAAAACTAGTAAAACACAGATAAATTAAAAAGAAATATATAGCACCGTATAGATGTTATTATTATTATTGTTATATAAATATATATATTACAAATATTATATATTAAAACCACTTCAGCGGTTTTATTTACATTATATCTATAATATATATAAATAAAGTATAAATAAAAGATCTACAGTGCCCAAGATTTTAAAACTACACAAAAAAAATTCTGCTTTTTAATGAAACAGCTGGTAGGTGAGCAGGAAATTACCATGGTAGTGAAGGATGGCTGCAGGGTAATTCCTATTTAACAAAGGAGAATGCAGATGACCTTACAATGACTGATCGTCGCTGTCAGAACCTCTGAGGTTCACATTTCATCTTCCCCTTTGGTTAAAATAGCTTTGAAATGGTTTCAAGTGTCTGGAGTATCAGCAGAATAGAATAAATTTTATTTATTTCACCTTCAACAGTCAGCTCATGATGTTTCACTTCCTGACATGAATTTTTTAATGCTCCTGTGACAAATGTACCTTCACAGGTTGAAGTTACCTGCTCTCCCAAGCACAACAGTGAGATTGTTCAGAATGAGGCTTTTGCAGTTGCCATCACCCCTGGTACCACTTCCCATTCTTAGATATATTCCACATGGGGAATATGAAGTGATTCTAGAAAGACACAGCTCCTTTAACCATCAAAAATTCATTGAAATTCAACAGAAAACTCAACGCTTCTTACTTTTGCACAGGCATTTGGTTGGAATAGAGAAAGATAACACATTTTAATTAGTATTTCCCCATAGCTACATAGTTTTACGGTTCTTAAGTGAAATCTAACGTTTCTGCTAACTCTTCATAACTGCAGGTTTAGAATTTTAGAATGCAAACCAGAGCCTACAGTAGCACAACTCCTGAATACTAACACGTTCTATTTAATTTTACTGTTAATTGAAAATATGCTTTGCAGCCACTTTTGGCTTTTTCTATTCACCGAGCCCTTATCGGAGTTATTTCACACTGTATATATAGATTTGGTTCCCCACAGATTCAGCTACACAGTGCAGCAGAATCTTAATCCAATCCATTTTACACGGCATTCAAGGAGCAGGAGTTCTCACATGGGTACATTTTACTTGGCAGCTGATGAGGTAAAACGTGAAAAGTTAAACTTCCAGAGCTCGAATCTTACCAGGATATGAGTATGCTTTAAGACACAAAGAGCACACAACTTGATTCATAACTATTTGTTAAAAGAAGATCCCATCAACTACCCATATAAATCTGAACACGATATTTCATGTTTCATAAACTTACAGTAATCAAAACCTTTCATTTCTAACAGTGTTCCTATTATTCCTTTTACTTTCTGCCTCTCACCAGGAATGCTATTTCCTACTCCGTACTTTCATTGCCCACCTGATACTTTGTTAAAAACCTTACAAATCAGCAGGATTGTACTATCCGCTTAAGTTTCGTAACAAAACAAGTAGAGGTAGGGATTGATGCACTGGAAGGAAACATCAGGTTTTGTGAAATTCAAAAAAGTACTGAAGAACATGAGACAAAAAAATTAATTGGTCAGCAGTCTTTACCTCATAAACCAACAGAGAAAAGATGACAACGCATATAATTGGAGAAGAAATTATTAAATCAGCTGTAGAATGACACGAGTTACTGGTCCTGGGGATGGTCAAATCACAGACTCTTCAAATCTAAACTGCTGACATGCATCAGTCTGCAAAAACTTGATGGATAATGGGAAACTTAATCAATCCTACCAGGAATGCTGCTGAGCAAAGGACATTACAAAAAATCCTGCGATCAAATTGTTAATGATAAAAAATTACTGCAGGCTTAAAGCCACTGGGACTCCCACCCATTAATCTGAGCCACGCTGAAGCTGTGTCAATTAACAAAACTCCAAGCTAGAACTGGGTTAATGGAACATACGTCAGGAAACTGAAATAAGTAGTTAGCTTAGAGTTTTAAGCAAACCTTGTCTTTTTGATGGAGTGTCTGTGTTTGTGCTCAGGCAAGCAGCCCACTCACTCTCTTTTTAGCATATTAAAGCTAGATTCCTGTTATCTCCATGCAAAGCCAGGCTAAGCAGTAGACAAATCGGGTAATCCAGTATTCCTTACAAAACACGGTATCAAGCAAGGAGGACAGACCATAGGATCAGCTAATTTCTGACCACTCCTTAAGATGATCAGGGAAAACCTGGCTGAACAAGGAGAAATTTTGCAGCAGCTGGAAATCTAAAGGGACCTGGGATTATTAGTAGAGCCTAATACCAGATCACAAACGAGGAGACTGCTGAGCTGCGCTGCCATCTCCTTAGGCCACGCTTTCTTAGTTACTGCCCAGGATGCTGAAGTGTTAATCTACATTGTATGAAGTCACTTCTCCCAGATGAAACACTCCTGGAACACCTCAAGTTTGAAAGGGAAGCTTCAGTGAAAACAATTCGTATTTTTCCTACTCTTCTTTTTAACTTGTAAAGCTGCCTAGCAAGTCTGTAGTTTCACACATAGCGTGTTACTGAATGAGCAGGTTACCTAAATAGGACATTACAAAACACCTCTGGAAATTATACAGGTATCACAGCAGGTTTCTAGAGCAGACAACTGAATTTAATCAGCTTAACACCCCTGGAAACCCTGCACAGGAGTTGCTTCTAAGACCCCAAGAGTTAGAATACAACATGAGGCCAGCAGCATTCATGCAGAAGAGGGGAACAAAGGTGCTTTACATTGCTTTTAACACTTACTTAAAATATTGAAGACAGTGTGCTGTACTTTCCTAAGCTACGCTTTAGCCAAGAAATTGAACTGTTTATGCCTTTCAGTTTAAGGGTTAAGAGGGGAAAAGAAGTTTAAAAATCACTACTAGCAGAGAGGAGAGAAGGTGGAGTAAATCAACAGTTGAAATCCTAAGACATGACTTTCTAATAAATAGAGTTAATTGCAGAACATTTCTCCTGATTGTTAATCCTCAGCCAAAATCCATACTTGGCCTGGTCTCAAATTCTTTGGTTAAGCTGAGTTGGAGGACAGGGTGTTTTGAACAGCAAAGTGAGGCAGTTTCTCAGAGAAAAACGGTGTAAGGAGGAAAAGCTGTGGCAAGTGAAGCGAGAGCTTGCGGCTGCCTGCAGTACTTATCAGAAACATCCCAACTGCTTCTATGCAAGGAATGAGCCATTTTATAGAGATGAGTTAGATCCTTTGTGGTCTAGAGTATTACAAATTTACTAAGCGAAAAGCTACAGCCATTCTTAACAACAAGAAAACCACAAAACAACAAACCTGTGCTAAGAAACCTCATGATGAAACACCAAATCACGTTCTAACTGTTCAACACCAAATACACAGCGTAGAAGTTTTTCTAAAACATCACAACTCAGCAGAACTCAGGAGAACAAAACTTTCGTCTGTCCTGCTCCAAAGAGCCACAGGGGTCACTGATCAAGATTTCAAAAGTAAAAGGAACTACCATCTGGTTCAACAATTTGCACAAAAATGGCTGCAGATGTCTGTTTCTCCATCAAATCAGTAACTTCCATAAATACCAGAAACAAAACAGGACCAAAAAATCACAGCATTGATCCCTCTGTTCTCTGATCCAAAAGCATAATACTAACCTTGTAAAATAATACCTGTTATTCTTTTTCTCTCATCTGTCTACACTGTTTCATGATTGGTTCCACTCATCTCTGTTCTCTCCTCATTTTCCCCCATCTCAACCAGTATCTCTCAAGCTATGGAAGAACTGGCCTGGGGTTATTATACAAGACCAAAGCTCAATGGTAACACAACAGCTTTAACCCAAAGTGATTTAAGCGTCCTAGTGTAAAAACAAATGTAACAAGTTAAGCATTTAGTTTTTTGCCATGGAAATCTGATAATAATCAGCTTAAGAAGTAATAGTTTATAATAAAAAGTCAGTATTTTGAAGAAACTGGGCAGGGTGAGGTGGGGGGTGCAGAGGGCATGTGCAAAAAAGCACATTGAAGAATGAGAGGGACAAGGAGTGAGTGTTTGCATTTAATGAAACTGGCTAACGTGCCTCCAGGAATAACTTTTCTCATTTTAAAAATTATCTTAAAGTCTTGAATATAGACTAAAGTTTGCTGACAAAAATGTTACCATTTAACATTCCGCATTAAATGTTAAATATATATATCTCTCTCTGACTTTTCTCTTGTTCTGCATTTCTGTATAATAGAAATTTTCCGCTACCAGTTAGATGCTATGTCAAGCAAACATCAATTCATCTGTTCCATTTAGTGAGAAATTTCCATTACGTATTTTCACAGATTTAGCACCAAAGTTTTAACTTCTATGCAGTCTCTTACCTTGAATTAGTGGTATGTACCGTGCCAACAGCTTTGCTCTTTTCTTTTCATATCCTTTCTGAGTGATGTCTCCTAAAGAAACAAATAAATAAATTCATGTTATTTTGAACAGTTTCTTCTTCTCATTTTCCTGATACCTATGATTAAACTCTCTAACACTGAATGAGCTACATTAGCAACAAAGACCTGGGCATGTCAGAGAAATTCATGGCCACATACATAGCACCCATGCAGGGCTATGTGTGCACATATGAAAATGAGTTTCTTGGAGGTAGACAAGAGAGAAATGGTGTTTTTGTTGCCAACACTGGTATAACATGATGTGAATTTTCACGCAGACTATTATAGAATAAAAGAAAAACTTCTGGAGAAACCCCAAATAAGTTTCTGAGACATTTTGCAATCTGTCCTTACATGATTCTACCAACAGAACAAGGTGGCTTCATGCAAAACCAGCAGCAGGCTTAGCGTAACACCACAAAGCCCCAAACCTCACCAAATTTTACAAGCTTTGTCCGTTTTCTAGATCTCCGCATAAACATGAACACAGTGATCTCAAATAACTTAAAACCTCTCCTACCTCCCCAAATTCACACTTGCTTAAAGACAGACGAGATACGATGCAGTTCTACTAACAAAGTGGGATTTGATCCCTCTGTAACTGCCAAACGCATCACAACAGCACGAAATAGAACCAAGACTGAAGATATTAAAAATATCCAGTGAACTCGAGTAGAAGGTGAATTTTAGAAATGTAGGCAGATAATTATCTTGAATTTAATTAGGACACCAAAGTAGAATTTTACATTGAGATCTTTGCTTCAAGCACATTCTGGCAGCAACTTACTGGTGAAAGAGCATATCAAAGCAAATTATGAAGGGGGAAAAAAAAGGCATGAATTACATATATATGGGTTAAGTAAAACAGCCTTCCTCTGGCCATTTGCTTTCTGCAAACCTGAAACATTTTCTCAATCCTATTCACACAAGGAATCAAATCACTTCATTCTACCATCCCCACTGCAATCAAGTGAATATGCATCACTTAAAGTTACTGACAGTCTGCCAAAACAAGCAATGAGAGCTTGAAGATACCGTTCAAAACAGATAATGAAAAAAAAATATGCAAATCCTGGAGTGTTTCAATCATTGCAGGTATTTCAAACTACAACCAAACAGAATCTGTCAGTTTTCATTCATAAACCTGCGTATGGATTTCATATCAAGTTTGGACACAAGGCAGAAATGCTTTAGTTATTTTTCTTAAGCAGAAATTTTTTAGTAGAAGACCTAGAAATATTATATATACATATATATATTTGCTATATAATTATATCAAAGCAAGAATGAAATCAAAACAAAAGCCACACGTGCCCAAGCAGATTTGTGTGCCTGGCAATAGCTGATCAAAATGACAAATTACACTCTAAGTCATTTCTATGAAGAAAGAAAAGGGATACCAAAAAAAGATGCATCATTTTCAGCTGGGAAGGGGGAGCAGAGGGGAGGACCCAAAACAAAAACAGACAAAAAGCATCATCAGGAAGAAGAGTTTATCTTAAAACATACGCACTTTGGAAGACAAAAGCAATCACAGCAAATTCTTTAAGTGACAAACGCTGTAGGTAACATGAATTTGCGATACCGTAACATGAATTTCCGATACCGGAACTTCAGCGAGGACAGTAATTCTCACAGCTCCATAAATGATTCCAGTAAAACCTCAAACCAAGCCCCTGTGCAGATCAGCCCACTTGCCAGGTATCACTGAGTTGAAGAGATGTGCCATAGAAGTAGCAGATCAAAAGGCAGGCTTGAGAAGAAAGTCTCATTTAAGCCCAAACTTTGGCATTTCACTGCATCTGGAGATTCTTTGATTTTGCTGGAACGCTGACTTGAAGTATTTTCTGCGAACTTGGTTACGAGAAGTCCAAAGTCAAAAGCATCTCAGCCGACTTGTGCAGCCCCACAGGCAGGTCGGACTCTGCTACCCAGCAAAGCCGCTCTTTGTTCCTTTCTCTAAAGCCTGGGGGTGGATTCCCCCCGAGATCTGCTCCCCACCCCCTCACCCTCCCTGGGATTAACCCATCGTTTGGGGTTCTTTGTCATCCCTCACCTCTGCCAAAAAGAGCCGCTTGGCCACATCTGGTATGGCGGGGCCACAGCTGCTGTCATTTAGCCTCACTTTCTCCCTAGTTATTGGATTACACAAAAGCAATATGAGGTTCCTCAGCAAACCAGCTGGGAAGGCTGGATAAAGCTGGACACCGGGGCAAGCTGTTAGTCCTCTGCCTGCAGTATCTGACATGTTGGAAAATATGTCAGAGGCTCCAAGAAAATTCATCTAGCCAGAGATGAAAGCGTTGCCATTTCTTACTATGAGCTATAAAAATTATTTTCTTAATTAGTGCACAAAGAATCTGTCGTGCAGTTACCCCAAATTTACCCAGGCATGGGTTTTATTTCACAGTGTGATCAGTATGGCTAACAGAACCTTAATGCCAAACTAACTAACTAAATATTATTATTATTATTGGGTTTTCATTAATTATTTTCCATTGGCTATCCATCTGCTGGGTTCAAAACTTTCAATGAGCTTATTTTCCATTCTGAAAAGCAGGCGGTGAACACTGAGTGTGTGCTTCAACGCTCCTCAAAAACGCAAGAATAGGAAACAAGCACATGCTTTCCTGCCTGGACAGAGCTCACATGCCCCATCGCACCACAAAACCCTCACACTGCAAAGCCCTGACTTTGTAATCTCAAGTACTTTATGGCAGCTCTACCCATTAGATAATAATGCTTAGAGGTGTTGTTTTTAACTAGGAACTGGGCATACGTGAGCTATGCAGTTATTAAATAGAGTGTGCCTGACAGAACAGAGTTTCCTTGATCACCAAAGGAGATGGGCAAGGGCACAAAATAAATAATAAGATGTATTAGATCTGCAAGATGAAGCCTTTACGGATTCCAGTGTTTGGGCACCGATGAGCACAGCCACAATCTCAGGTCTATCACCTATTGATAAATCACTGCACAAACTCGTGCCAGTTCCTTCAGTGTAAAGTGAAAGCCAAGGGTGTAAACACTGACTTCTGCCTGAAGAGGCGGCTCTTGGATGGTCTGCAAGGGCAGGCAAGTTGCCAGCCGAAACATAACTCAAAAGTCAGCTGTGGAAAAATTTAAAGTAAATCTCCAGTGTTTCTGGGGACAGGTTATCACTGTATTTAAAGGGCTGCTGGAGTTTGAAGGATCAGTTTTGACTAACTTCAAAGTCAGAAACAACAACAAGAAGCAAAAAAAAAATAATCACTCTGACATCTGTGATTTTTGTACGCTGTGAAAGCAAAAATAATCAAGGCATTTCTAAGAACTATGATAAGAGTCAACAATAAGGAAAGCCAGTGACAATTGCTGTAACAGCTGTGGAACTGAAAGACAGTGCTGAGAACACTGAACCACACAGCCAGCAGAGAAACAACTCAGCTTCCACATCATCTGTCCTTCAGAGTAAATAATGTGCCAACTAGCCCTGAGGACACCGCTGGTAATGGAAACACATTGGAAAAGAAAAGACCTCACAGTCACAAAGGCTGGAGAAAACAGAACCATCAATGGACGGTTCACCTCCGGTGTGAACGGGGCAAAGCTCTGGAATTACAGCTATTTGAGCATGAACACCAGAGGGATCATGAGCTTCTGAAACACGCCATGCATGTGGATTGCAAGTTTAAGAATTCTTGGTACAGCCTTGGAAAAGGCCAATGAGAAATCATACCCAGCATCCACAGGGGGCAAGTTCCTTGAAACCAACACAGGCAAGTAACACCTAGTAACTGGTGCATTTAACCTTGAATAAGGACGATGAAACCATCTGAGCAACAATCCTTACTGCAAAATCTCAAGATTGCTGTTTCCTCGAACACAGCTCCCAGAACTGCGGTAAACAGAAAATTAAAATAATAAACACACTCCTAGGAACACAACATTTATCTTTAGATCTTTTTATCTGTAGATCAGCAGGTTTTGGAAAGCCCTTGCTAACAGTAATCAACATGTGAAAGGATTGAAAATGGAGAACACAGGACAGTAGGATAAAGCTATTTGTTCATCAAGGGGAGATCCAGAGCAGTAGCCATATGTAATTCCTGAAATACTGCGTCATGACGCTAAGTCAGATCTGTCCTCTCAGACATAGATGATACACCTCAAGCAATGTCACACGCCTCTTGTCGCCCAGCTTCCCAACTCCAAAGCGCGTCATTTGTTACAGCACCCTGGCAGCCAACACTGGCTGCTGACACCCCCAGAAAGAACCAGGGGCAGTGATGAAATACAGCAGGAGGGTTGCATTGATGCCTAAACTTGTACTCACTAACAGGGCCTGGAGAAGGAGGAAGAAGAGTAGCTGAACTCCCATCCATCACAGGGCAGGGCTTTACCAAACAGCTTTTCCTGCTAACACCTGACGCCAAAACAAAGACCAAGTCATGAACAAGCCTGCCAAGGCTGCTGCTTAATTGAAATTAAAGCCTCAAAATCAAATATTATGAGGGTGTTTCCAAAAGCTAGCGTTTTCTTCCAAAGAAGGTGAAACCAACAATTGCAACCCCTGATCAGAGCTGACAAAGTTGACTGAATTCTTATTGGCTTGAAAAAAAATTAAAAAACACCACCAAAACTTTATTATCCATGTGAAGTTTTATGGCCTTTTCCAAAAGATCATCATATACCTTATGCTCACTATTTAAATACACCTAAAGGCTTGACCTAGCCAACATTTGGAAAGACACACGCCCTTCCAAAGCTGCTGACGTGCCTCATATGAACGTGGTGTGTGACAGCTCCAAGTAGTTCCAAGTTGAAACAGGACCTTGAGGAACGTCCCTGAAGATGAACCAAATATCAAAAGACAAATCCTTAAAAAGAATCTGTAGAAATATTGGAAAGGAAGGGGGGAGGTTAAGAGAAACTTGCAGAAATGAAATATTCTTAAGGAAACTATAAGTGGTCTAGGGATGTATTTTCTCCATCAGCTTCAAGCTGGGCTGCACACAGGTGCACCATCAACAGATTCTGCTGACTGACAAATCACAATCACCGTCGTCAACTCTCAAGTTTTAATCACCACTTAGATCTAAAAACCAGAACAACTCTCCCAAACCTTCTACTAGTGCCCATTACAAGCTCTGACTACCTGCTACATGTTCTCCCAGATACCACACTTCTTTGTATAGTTCAGGCAAAAAAACACACTGATCAACAGGTGATTAAGGAATTAGAAAATTAAAATCATTACTTGCAATTAAAGGGAGGGTTTTGGACCTCTGAAGACTGCAGAGGCCAACACTTGCTGCCATCCCTGAGACAGAGCCACTGGTAGGTCTGTGCTCTTTAAATCCAATAGTGTTTCAGGAAAAATACTAAAAATTCTTCCATAACACTTACCCCTACCTGGGCATTGCTGTACTTATTAAACAAACTGGTTCTAAACTGGATCCACATCAACACAACTCTTCTGTAAACCACGGTGGGGGTTTTTTTTGGTCCTTTTTGTGCCAGCTGAGGAGCCCCCACTTTTTCCTGTGCAAAACAGGAGTTTCCCACTGGATTTTCCCCCAGGAGCTGAATTATTAATCAAAAGCACGTTGATAAACCAGCAGGACATCTCACAACTGTCTGTAAATTAGTAGTCTATTAAGTAGCCTTGGTTACACATTTTTAGCTACTTGGACTTTCTCCAGTTTCAATCGTAACCTTGGATTATTTTCCTAAAATTGTACTACAAGCTGTACTTCCACCATTACTGAACATTATAATGAAAAGCACGACTGCACAAAGATTAGTTATAGTGCTAAACTCAGTGGTTTGTTTGTTTGTTTGTTTTGTTTCTTAAGAGTGGTAAGTACATGTTTCCAGTCGTTTGCTCTGCTCTAAAACTCACATTTTGCAATAACAGGTATAAAGAAGCACTTTTAACTTGTCATGTAACATGAAGTCCACTCTGGCATGCAATTTCTAGAGAGAAGTCCTGTACTTTTTTCCCCTTTACACAACACACCTTCATTGCAAGACTCATTCTATAGCACAGTGTGTCAGCCACAGCCAAGCTTAAGCTCACATTGTCTTTGAAAAGCACGGAAAACTGTAGCCACACGAGAAGCAGGTGAAGCTTTATCTTTAATATCCAGAAAAGAAAACTTCCTTGCATCTGTAAATCTGCAAAATATTCAAACAGCAGTCCTTTAACCTCAATCACAGCCGTTTTCTGAAGGGCCATCGATTGACGCCTTAATCGAGTTTGCATATGATGAGCTAAGCGAAGTGTGAAAATATCTTGATTACAATATTTCATATTAAATGAATCAGGTAGAAATGGAAATAGGTGACATCAGATCATTCCATATGGTGATGCGTTTGACTAACCTAGAAGATATTCTATTTCAAAGACCCATTTTAAACAGCCTGAGAGCATCAAGATGACTTTTAACCAGCATCAAAAATTTTGCACAACTTCACTGAAAACTGTTGGCAAATCCTAATTTCCAGCAGGACTTTCTTGCCTTTGACACAATTTACGTTATCAAAGTACAAGACTTGTAAAAGTAGTGATGTAGAGAAACACAACTACTTAAAGGTACACAGTTTCTTTCAGCCTTTGCATACGCAACAAAATCACCAAAACATCAAGTTCTAGAAACCACAGGAATATGGACTAGCTAATTGCATGTATCTTAATGACAGAAAGGGAAGTAATTTTACAAATATGATAGTAGCAGATGACTAAGTTTTCCACTTTCTGCACAATTACGCAATGGGACAATCTATTTTACAATGCCACTAAATGCCTAGTGTGCTTTATCTTGGTCTAAATTTGCTCTAATCAAACCACCAGGAGTTTTGCTATTGGTAAAGCAATACTAAGTGTTAGAATCAGAAAATTCTGTTCTGACACATTTATATACCTCCTTTCCACCTCAAAGTTTCAGAGCAGTTGCTAGACAAAGTCACCACTCATATTTTACAGCTTAAAAAAAGCCAAGGTGAATGGAGTATGAAGCACAGCGAGGATGAGAAAAGTCTGCATTCCAGGTTATTCTGCTCCGCACAAATCCACACTTGCGAACTGTGCATGTTCGTCGAAAGACCAGAGAGCTGCTCCTTTTTAAACACTGAGCGTCTGGCTTTAAGCCATTATTTGCTTCATCTGCCAGGAGTCGACATTTGACAGGGTAAAAGAAGGTTAAATAATTGGATCACAAAAGCAGCCTGGCAGGTTTCCAGGCTCAGTTAGCCCAATTAGTGAATTGTTCTTATACTCTGCAGTAAACCCTTAAGCTCAGTCCACGGGGAGATAGGAAAAGCTCAAACTCTTACCACCTCCCTTCTATCCCATGAGGGCTCTCTGTAAAACACAGATACAGATGGACAGACGCCAGCTATACGTACATCTATAGGTGTACCAGCCTGACCCTGGCTCCTGCTCCTATTATTTAAAAACCAGCCCTGTTTTATACAAGTTCATTTATACAAGTCCATTTATACAAGAAGGATCTTTCCTTCCAATGTAACATCCTCTTACCCACTATTGCAGCAGGATGACAAATGAAGAACCACCTTCATTAAACTCGTGTTAAATTATGGTTTGTATTTCCATGGCAGATATAAGTTTCAAAATTATAAGGCTTTTTTAAGTATGAAAACTGGTTTTGAAACATTCTATTGATATGTTCTGTAAAGTTGATTCGAATCTTCGCCAATGGGTTATGAACAAAATTTATCAAATCAGACACAGCTTTCATTTGTCATTATTATGTAAATCACTAATGTTACCCCCCCTTTAACAAGCTGAGGAAAGCAATATGCATGGCGGGAGTGGTGAAAATCATCTGGCACATAGGGAATGTACTGTCTGATGCCTACAAAAGCCATCAAAAGAAGTTGGGAAAAAAAAAGACTCTGGGTGGTGGGACAGATCAGTGAGCAGTATCTTTTAAAATGGGAGCTAAACAATATTTTACGACACAGCTGAAAATTATTTTGGTAAAACACAGAAGTGAAAAGCTTTTGAAAGGATGCTGTATGTATGCAATGTGTCCCCCTTTTAAACACTACTAAGAAAATGGTAGTTCAAAATAACCAAAAATCTCAGTATACTGCAGAGACAAAATTATTGGGACTTTTTGCTTGCACTTCCCAGATGCATGAGGAATACAACATGAAAGTAGAATAATTATGCCTGGCGTGTAGTAATTAACCATTATAATGCATTAGGCCAGAAATAATTGTCTGAAGGAAGCCATTTCAACCTAAAGGATGTAGTAGAGAGGGAGGGGGAAGATGCTTTGCTTCCCTCCACTCAGTTGCACTATTTCTACTGCCACAACATCCACGAGCCATTTCAGCCCAAACCCTATTTGGTGTTTACCACAAAGGACTCCCTGAAAACTGCCCTAAAGATGCAAATCTAAAACCAACCAGATATAGAAATGGGGGGGCATAAAGAAAAAAAACTTTCTATAGTACTTTTTGCAACAACTTTAATACACATTCATCTCCAGTAATGCTGTGAAGAGAAGAAAATTATTGGCTAGATAGAATTTTCTTTGTATAATTCTGTTAGGGAAACCCATCACAAAACAAAATTCATATTTAACTTGGTAATAAAGGCCTTGTATCAAGAAGTCACCCCTTGCCTTGAAGAATGTGCGTGCAGAAATTAGAGAGGATATATGTGACATTTAATGCTGTTTGAAGCTGTTAAATTGTTGTAACTCCCTTTTGGATCCAAGGAGCCATTTCTTTTTCCTTTCACATCCTCCACATGCTCCTTACATAAGGCACAGTGACTCATGAGCAAGATGAAGATATTTCAGACTATTAAACTTTTACATCTTGCACAAAGCTTTATTTCTGCAGTGCGCTTTTGTGATGTGAGTGATACCAATTTTTGTTGTTGTTCTCTCCACCAATGCCCAAGAAGTTACCCCATCAGCTACAGATGTTTAACAAGCAACAGAGCATTTCATATTTATCAGTTGCAAAAAGCTCATGTTCATATTTTCATAGCAACCACAAAGCCCAACAGATCACAGCAAAGATGCTGTTAAGGCACGATGCATAACACTGAAGATGGAATCAGCCTTATTCAGAAATCCATGACTACAGGAGGATCCAACTCATTAATCAGACCATGAAGATCTTTAAGAAACGCACCAGAAAATCCCCAAACACACAAACCACAGCACAATATTCAAAATTCACAAAAGTACATTCAAAACATACAAAGACAAATCACGTAACCGGCAATTTCTCGACTGCACATAACTCAAATTATTTCAATTTGTAAACTACAAAACTTTTCCAATGGATTTCCAGGTTTCGGGTTTGATTAGTTTCCTGATGGATTATTAGCACACCCTCACCTGCACTGCCAACCCATGCTTTTAGAGGAAAGGACAAGAGAGATTTCAAGTTGATCTTGAAATAACTGGGGCAGGGTGGGGGTGGCTATTGTGCCAAGTTTTACTATGAATGCAGACACTTTGACTTCTTAAAATCCAAAGGTAGTATATATCAAAAAAAAAAAGTCAGTATCCATGGTAAAGCTACAAAATAACATAATACAATCTAATTTTACTGTGAAATTAGACCTCGCTAAGAGACCTTTTATTGGATTCATATAAATCATCTGATGTGATCACGAAGAAACAGATGAAATGATTCAGAGTTCCTGGCTGAACTACAAAATAATAAGCTACACTGAAAAAATGAATTATTCACAGAAGCATCCAGAAAAGCTAAAAAATTAAACCCACCCTCTCATGCCAGATTTCTGCACAGAAGGATGTTACCAAGGACCAAGACCATCGGCTGCTAAAGAAGGACAACGTATGTTAGGGGAAAAAAAAGTGAAACGACTCCAGGTACAAAATAAACCAACATGTTTCCAGAATTTCAGATGCAGTGATGCCCATAATCAAAGGCTGCAACGCGTCAGAAAAATCTTCTTTTGCAGTAAAGTACCAATGTAACTAGGATGTAAAAGAGGATCAAGGCAAGTTGTATTAGGGAATCTATGAGCACCACTATGGCAATAAATCTCCTTTCTGATGAGTGTCACCATCAATTAGGTATGAGAAAAAACACTGCTGAATCTATTAAACACATTTAACATTACCAAAATATATTGGTTGTCAAATTGATCGCACTCTCTGTGACATTCCTTTGCATGGAAAACTGAATATTCAAAAACTGAGGAATAAGGCTTAGAATAAATCTTGTATTGTATAGCAAATACAAATCAGCAGCCAAAAAACTTCCTGAACTATGCACGCCATTTGTTTTGGCCTTTCAGAAGTCCATTTTTTAAATTTCTGAAATAATTTCAAAATCTATGTTCACCCAGAGGTGCCCAGGAGTGCCAGCACAAGGGAATAAACTGGTCCAGCCTTGTTTTATAGCCATCATTTTAGCCCAAAATATTCTGAAGCACTGCCACGGGCTTAGCTGCTAAATTCCAACTTAGTCAGTGAGCTAAGACCTACTTCCCTACATAGGACTGAGAGAAACCTCACGCTTCCCTGGTCATTTTATAAATGTAGTATGAACCAATTTCACCTGGTTTTTATTCCAGCACATAACTGATTTTTATTTTAACAACTCCACTAACGTTGTTACTTGACAAAATGTACAGCCCAGCCTTTGCATTAGAAAAATTGAAAGTTTTATTATGTTTATTTTACAAATCAGTATTTGGAATGACAAGGCAAAGAACACGGAGACTTCAGGTAATTCACCTCGTCAACCTGAGCAATGACTTGGCTATTCACACTACTCTGCTACTCACACAGTGTGCAAAGTCTGATTCAAGTGAACTGTTCTGCGTTTTTTCTTTGATTCAAGCTATCCCTTTATTAGAGAGACATGTTCAGCAGATCTAATCCCCTTTTAAAAGCTGCAGATAAGTGCATTAAATCACACACACAAAAAAATGACATAGGAAGAGTAAGGAATGGACTAGCAACTCAATTAGCCAGGAAATCAAACCTGGGGGGGAAAAAACCCACAATAAAATGCCATGGTTATGGCTGTTCACTGATTTATTTAAGCCCATGTAACAGTTTCTTCTTCCCTGTCTGTTACTCCTACACTCCACTAAAATCTTGAGATATATACATATATATATGAGTGACTGTCACAAAAAAACACATCAGCAATATCACCTTGAAAATTTTTCTCAGTGTAAACTTTCAAAATGTTGCTTCTACGAGGAAGAAGTTATTGACTTGGCAGGTAATCTATTAGAGCAAATAATTTTCTCTGACTATCCACACATTTTATATATCTGCCCAAATTAACAGATCAGACTCAGCCTTCACTCGTTTGGAGTGTGAACGGCAGCTAAACAACTAATCTAGAAAAGTAGAAAAACAAACAAACAAAACAACCTAACTTGAAGTTAATTTCATATACTAAAAATGTTATTCTGCTGTACTCTTGCATTTGCTATTCAACAGTTACCAACTCACAAAAATCCAGCATATTTGAGTGCTGGAGTTATGACTGGGGACCTGCTTTTACACCTTGGTATTTCAAAGATTAACAAAATCAACTTGTATTCAACTTGAGGTTAATAAGAACTACACCAAAATGAGGGATATGATCATGAAGACAAGAATACACTTGTAAGCTTACAAGACCTTCTCCCAGTCCCTAAATATAATTGGGTATGTAAGTTTTTATTACTGACAGACGGGCCCTTACATGGGTTCTTTGTGTTGGTTTATCCACCTACATGCTCTCCCTAATTCAGACCTTTAAGTTGCACCAAGTTTTAACTGCAAGTTAATAGTTGTACTTCAACAAAAGCATCTTTACAAATACACCCCACCCTGACTTCAGATACTCAGCCAATGCACAGCTACCAGGCCTAATTCCGTGACTTATTCTCCCATTTCTTTTGAGTCCCGTCCATCCTTCCCAGCTTGCAGGCAGCAGCAGATGAACCCAATGTTACCTCAGAAAGCTGCCACAATCTATTAAAGAGCTCCAGCCAGTGGTTCCCAAACTTTCTGTAGTTGTGCATTGAGAAAACTGACCAAGTTCTCCTGCAGGACATGGGGCTCCTTGCATCTTCCTCCCCTGCTCTCTGACAATCATCTCATCCTCTTGTGCAAATGATTTTAAACACATGGCCGCTGCCATCACACTACAGATATGAAGTGGAACCCATGGGATTCCATCTAACAGGTTCAAAATTCCCCATCTTGAAAGCACCTAAACTTACCAGTTTAGAGACGCTCTGGCCAGGCTCATGCTCGTCTTGTGCTCTAGAAGACCTCAAACTGGAGAACCGCTGTTCTACACCATGAGATTGCACAGACAACGTGCATCAGCTCATTATCCATCACTTCTTCCCATTCTATGGATTCTGCCCTACATTCTTTGATCCCATGTCCATATATATTTGATGGCATCACCTCTAAATCTCCTTACCAAGCTACTTAGCTATTTAGCTTTACTTCTCCCACTGGAATCTAAAAAGTATTCAGTTGCTTGATAAAAAATAGTGTCTATAATTGCGTTTACCTTCTTTTCCTCTCATACGTGTGCTCTCTCCATCTTCCTCTGCATCCCGCCCATCTCTACACCATAGTTTTATCTGGAGCTGATGTCAAATTTGGCGTGCACGTTTGGTGCTGTTATTAATGCAAGTGTTGTTGAAAGGATGTTTAAAAGTGGTGACAAGTATTTCAGCTCATTAGGTAGGTGGCTGAGGGGGGTGCAGCACCATAACCGGCTTCACCCTGCCCTGCAGTCCTCAGCCACTGGGGAAATAGTATTAAGTGATTACTGATCAACTAATCTTTCAAAATAAAGAGATTGCAAGCAATTCCTTTAAAACAGTACTCATCTATGAACTTTAGAAAATTCATGTATTTGATGCTATAACAGTGAAGTCTAGAACAAAAACACCATGTGCAATGTTACCCGGTACTAACATGCAAACCCAAAATCCAAGTTCAGACAAACAGTAAAGTTACAAAAACAAATAGAGGAGTTCAAAAATATCAGACTTAAGCTTGTGCATTCAATCCAATGTAGTCCCTTGCGTGCAAGTACTGAGAAAATCTACATGACCACATTTATTTTTCGACAAGACCTCTGACTCATCCATTGCGCTGAGGAGACATTGTTCAATGGACAGAATATTGAATAGGTTTGTGGTTTGTTTTTTAATTCTTTTGCCAAGATAGAACAGGCTTCAGAATGTAAGAGCATGTGAACAGGAAGGTCATGGTTAGGGGTAGAGAC